>NC_000072.6:13727500-14450000 GCF_000001635.26 Mus musculus | reverse complement strand
TTTGAGGATGTGGGTAAAATTAAACTGTTTAAAACCTGAATGACAAATAAGCTTGTTTTTATAAAATCAACATAATCAGAATAAATGAAAATCCAAATCATGAAAATTTAAAATTGAATATCTGATTTATATATAAAGCAAATATTTGATAGCTTACCTATGTGGGTAACATGAGTTGCAGAAAAATATTTCTTGGTTTTATTTATTAGATTAGCACTTATACAAATTTTGAGTTACCTATCTGAGTATTCAACAAAATATAAGCCATATAACTCTCTTTTTTTTCTTATAAAACTTTTTTATTAGAAATTTTCTTTATATACATTTCAAATGCTATCCTGAAGGTTCCCTATACCCTCCACCCGCCCTGCTCCCCTACCTACCCACTCCCACTTCTTGGCCCTGGCATTCCCCTATATTGGGGCATATAAAGTTTGCAATACCAAGGGGCCTCTCTTCCCAGTGATGACCGACTAGGCCATCTTCTGCTACATATGCAGCTATATAACTCTCTTGATGTTTATGGTTTTTCATTTGTTTGGTGTTTTGTTTGCCTTTTGGAGTCATCTTTAACTGCATTTAATTTACTACTTTTAAAACATTAATATCTCAACAACTCTAATTTCTCCTGTACATATATTTCTTGGTGTGAGACCTTCCATTGGAATATGGTCAACCTACCAGAAGCCTCAATCTCAATGCAATTGACTATTAGTTCTGTAAGAATGGGTACAGCCTCATGAGCCCCTCCATCTCTCCATGCTGGAATGTAGGTTGTTCTGTTGTGCATGCAGCATCAGCTGCTGTGATTTTAGGAGTGCAATGGTCCTTTCATGTCCAGAATGAATTGTTTTGCTTTGGTTCTTTTTCCTCTTTTTACTTCTTCTTTCATGGTCATGCTTGAGTTTTGGGGAGGAAGTATGAAACAACTGTCCCATTTTGACTGAGTATTCAATGATCATGTATTCTTTGAATAGCATAGTTTCTGTGTTAACTACATACCATCATTTAATGAAACTCTCTGATAAGATCTGAAAGCTGCAGTAAACTATGGACAAAGGGATGCAAATTCAGAGAGAAATATGATACTGTGGCCACTTAACAAAATATCTAGTAGGTTCTCAACTGGTGCTTGTAATATCTACAACTATAAATTCATGGTCAGATTTGCAATACCAGAGGTGGTTATTTTCTTGTACAAAACCTTTTAATCCAATCAGAAATCAGTTCATTATCCCTATAACATTTATGACACATTTACACCCAAAGCATATCTGATAATGCTTATCTCAAAATTCATGATTTGCTGAATTAAAAGCCCAGTGTTAGGTATAGAACACCTCCTTGTGATTCATTGGTCAGAGGTGTTCCAGAGATCCTCAAAACAATACAGCCTCTTTTCATTTTTCTAGATTCTAGAATTTGACAATAACTTCCCATTGCTGAAGACACAGACAATTGTCACAGAGTAGAGAGAACTCAAGTCAGAACTGACTGTAGTTCACACAACCTGTTGGATAATTAACAGAATACTGAAAGGTGTTATAGAGGCTTCTATGTGGATAAGAGTCATTAATAGTCTTACCTAGTTTCAAAATCATTGAAGTAAAATTTATTTTAATTAACATATAATCGTACATGTTCACTAATACCTGTGCATAAAATGTAATAAATAAATCTGAGTGGCTTTTTTGATTATGGTATTCTCCTCTTTGTGCTTGCTCTGTGATGTAGGAGAACAGTCTATAGACAAGGCCATGTAGCACTCAGGTTGTACTTTGTCCTAATACTTCAACCTAGAAAGTGCTGGGATCAGAGATATTGTTCACTACCAAACCAAGCTCTTTATTATTTCTTCTTGGTAGCCCTCAAGTACCTTACTCCTTCTGTATCCTTCCTGTTTCTTCCTTTTAATTTTAACTTTTCACATTCATCATCAACATGTTTATGAATAGACGGTGAAGGCTCTTCTAAGTGATATTTCAGAATATGTTTCTCTTCTTGGGTTAATTCTACCATCAATTTTTTCCCTAAGAATCTTTTCTTGATTTTATTTAACTCAACTGGAAATAGAAAACTTTAAATTTATTTTAAAAATCTATATATTCAATGCTATAATACTCAAATTTTTTATATGTGAAATATAATTCCTTTTTTTTTAGCATTGTTACCTCTGACTTTATTTTTCAGTGTTTTTTTTTTAAAAAACTTAATCTTTAATTGTTTTTTTTTACAGTCCAGAATCCCCCTCTCAGTGCCGCTCTGACTGTTCCATATCCCACACATCCTCCTGCTCCCCCCCCTTTCCAAGAGTATACCCCCACCCCAGCACAACCTCTTCAGATCTTCCCACTCCCTGGGCCCCCAAGTCTCTCAAGGGTTAGGTGCATCATCTCTATCTGAGTCTAGACCAAACAATCCTCTGCTGTATATGTGTTGGGGGCCTCATATAAGCTGGTGTATGCTGCCTGGTTCGTGGCTCAGTGTTTGAAAGATCTCAAGGGTTCAGGTTAGTTGAGGCTGCTGGTTTTCCTCTAGGGTCACCTTCCTCCTCAGCTTCTTCTAGCTCTTCCCTAATTCAACCACAGGGGTCACCAGCTTCTTTCTATTGGTTGGGAGTAAATATCTGTATCTGACTCTTTCAGCTGTGCGTTGAGCCTTTTGGAGGCCATGCATGGTAGGCCTCTGTTTGTAAGTACACCATAGCATCAGTAATAGTGTCAGGCTTTGGGTCCTCCTACTGAGCTTGATCCCGATTATGCCTCTCACTGGACCTCCTTTTCCTCAGGCTCTTGTTCATTTTTGTACTTGTAGTTCTTTCAGACAGGAGCAATTCTGGGTCAGACTTTTTGATTATGGAATGGCAGCTCCATCCTTCCTCTTGATGCCATGTCTTTGTACTGGAGGTGGACTTTACAAGTTCCTTCTCCCTACTGGACAGCATTTCATCTCAGTCCTTTGAGTCCTGAGAGACTGTCTCAGTTCCCTGTCTCTGGTAAATTCTAGAACCTCTGACTTTTAATGTTGTTCATGGTTTATCTACTTCAATAATCAGTACATAGTCAGCTTTCCTTTTAGTCACTATCTTTTACATAGAAGTATATCAATTAGAAGTGTTTTAGTGGGCTACCTTGCCAGCGGAGTCGCCCTACACCCGCAAGGGCCCACACAGGATTCCCCACAGGATCCTAAGACCTCTTGTGAGTGGAACACAGCGCCTGCCCCAATACAACCGCTCGGAACCTGAAACTGCGGTAAATAGGGAAGCAGACTACCAGGGCCTGACCTGGGGAACAAGTCCCTTCCACTCCACTTGAGCACCAGGGTACCTTGCCAGCGGAGTCGTCCGACACCCGCAAGGGCCCACACAGGATTCCACACGGGATCCTAAGACCTCTAGTGAGTGGAACACAATTTCTGCCAGGAGTCTGGCTCGAACACCAGATATCTGGGTACGTTCCCTGCAAGAAGAGAGCTTGCCTGCAGAGAATACTCTGCCCACTGAAACTAAGGAGAGGGCTATCCTCCCAGGTCTGCTTATAGAGGCTAACAGAGTCACCTGAAGAACAAGCTCTTAACAGAGACAACTATAACAGCTAGCTTCAGAGATTACCAGATGGCGAAAGGCAAACGTAAGAATCCTACTAACAGAAATCAAGACCACTCACCATCATCAGAACGCAGCACTCCCACCCCACCTAGTCCTGGGCACCCCAACACAACCGGAAATCTAGACCCAGACTTAAAAACATTTCTCATGATGATGATAGAGGACATCAAGAAGGACTTTCATAAGTCACTTAAAGAATTACAGGAGAGCACTGCTAAAGAGTTACAGGCCCTTAAAGAAAAGCAGGAAAACACAACCAAACAGGTAGAAGTCCTTAAAGAAAAACAGGAAAACACATCCAAACAGGTGATGGAAATGAACAAAACCATACTAGAACTAAAAAGGGAAGTAGCCACAATAAAGAAAACCCAAAGCTAGGCAAAGCTGGAGATAGAAACCCTAGGAAAGAGATCTGGAACCATAGATGCGAGCATCAGCAACAGAATACAAGAAATAGAAGAGAGAATCTCAGGTGCAGAAGATTCCATAGAGAACATCGACACAACAGTCAAAGAAAATACAAAATGCAAAAGGATCCTGACTCAAAACATCCAGGAAATCCAGGACACAATGAGAAGTGCAAACCTACGGATAATAGGAATTGATGAGAATGAAGATTTTCAACTTAAAGGGCCAGCTAATATCTTCAACAAAATAATAGAAGAAAACTTCCCAAACATAAAGAAAGAGATGCCCATGATCATACAAGAAGCCTACAGAATTCCAAATAGACTGGACCAGAAAAGAAATTCCTCCCGACACATAATAATCAGAACAACAAATGCACTAAATAAAGATAGAATATTAAAAGCAGTAAGGGAGAAAGGTCAAGTAACATATAAAGGAAGGCCTATCAGAATTACACCAGACTTTTCACCAGAGACTATGAAAGCCAGAAGAGCCTGGACAGATGTTATACAGACACTAAGAGAACACAAATGCCAGCCCAGGCTAATATACCCAGCCAAACTCTCAATTACCATAGATGGAGAAACCAAAGTATTCCACGACAAATCCAAATTCACACAATATCTTTCCACGAATCCAGCCCTTCAAAGGATAATAACAGAAAAGAAGCAATACAAGGACGGAAATCATGCCCTAGAACAAGCAAGAAAGTAATCCCTCAACAAACCAAAAAGAAGACAGCCACAAGAACAGAATGCCAACTCTAAGAACAAAAATAAAAGGAAGCAACAATTACTTTTCCTTAATATCTCTTAATATCAATGGACTCAATTCCCCAATAAAAAGACAGAGACTAACAGACTGGCTACACAAACAGGACCCAACATTCTGCTGCTTACAGGAAACCCATCTCAGGGAAAAAGACAGACACTACCTCAGAGTGAAAGGCTGGAAAACAATTTTCCAAGCAAATGGTCTGAAGAAACAAGCTGGAGTAGCCATTCTAATATCGGATAAAATCGACTTCCAACCCAAAGTTATCAAAAAAGACAAGGAGGGACACTTCATGCTCATAAAAGATAAAATCCTCCAAGAGGAACTCTCAATTCTGAATATCTACACTCCAAATGCAAGGGCAGCCACATTCATTAAAAACACTTTAGTAAAGCTCAAAGCACACATTGCACCTCACACAATATAAGTGGGAGACTTCAACACACCACTTTCATCAATGGACAGATTGTGGAAACAGAAACTAAACAGGGACACAGTGAAACTAACAGAAGTTATGAAACAAATGGACCTGACAGATATCTACAGAATATTTTATCCTAAAACAAAAGGATATACCTTCTTCTCAGCACCTCACGGGACCTTCTCCAAAATTGACCATATAATTGATCACAATACAGGCCTCAACAGATACAAAAATATTGAAATTGTCCCATGTATCCTATCAGACCACCATGGCCTAAGACTGATTTTCAATAACAACATAAATAACGGAAAGCCAACATTCACGTGGAAACTGAACAACACTCTTCTCAATGATACCTTGGTCAAGGAAGGAATAAAGAAAGAAATAAAAGACTTTTTAGAGTTTAATGAAAATGAAGCCACAACGTACCCAAACCTATGGGACACAATGAAAGCATTTCTAAGAGGGAAACTCATAGCTCTGAGTGCCTCCAAGAAGAAACGGGAGAGAGCACATACTAGCAGCTTGACAACACATCTAAAAGCCCTAGGAAAAAAGGAAGCATATTCACCCAAGAGGAGTAGACGGCAGGAAATAATCAATCTCAGGGGTAAAATCAACCAAGTGGAAACGAGAAGAACTATTCAAAGAATTAACCAAACGAGGAGTTGGTTCTTTGAGAAAATCAACAAGATAGTTAAACCCTTAGCTAGACTCACTAAAGGGCACAGGGACAAAATCCTAATTAACAAAATCAGAAATGAAAAGGGAGACATAACAACAGATCCTGAAGAAATCCAAAACATCATCAGATCCTTCTACAAAAGGCTATACTCAACAAAACTGGAAAACCTGGATGAAATGGACAAATTTCTGGACAGATACCAGGTACCAAAGTTGAATCAGGATCAAGTTGACCATCTACACAGTCCCATATTGCTTAAAGAAATAGAAGCAGTTATTAATAGTCTCCCAGCCAAAAAAAGCCCAGGACCAGACGGGTTTAGTGCAGAGTTCTATCAGACCTTCAAAGAAGATCTAATTCCAGTTCTGCACAAACTATTTCACAAAATAGAAGTAGAAGGTACTCTACCCAACTCATTTTATGAAGCCACTATTACTCTGATACCTAAACCACAGAAAGACCCAACAAAGATAGAGAACTTCAGACCAATTTCTCTTATGAATATCGATGCAAAAATCCTCAATAAAATTCTCGCTAACCGAATCCAAGAACACGTTAAAGCAATCATCCATCCTGACCAAGTAGGTTTTACTCCAGGGATGCAGGGATGGTTTAATATACGAAAATCCATTAATGTAATCCATTATATAAACAAACTCAAAGACAAAAACCACATGATCATCTCGTTAGATGCAGAAAAAGCATTTGACAAGATCCAACACCCATTCATGATAAAAGCCTTGGAAAGATCAGGAATTCAAGGCCCATACCTAAACATGATAAAAGCAATCTACAGCAAACCAGGAGCCAACATCAAAGTAAATGGAGAGAAGCTGGAAGCAATCCCACTAAAATCAGGGACTAGACAAGGCTGCCCACTTTCTACCTACCTTTTCAATATAGTACTTGAAGTATTAGCCAGAGCAATTCGACAACAAAAGGAGATCAAGGGGATACAAATTGGAAAAGAGGAAGTCAAAATATCACTTTTTGCAGATGATATGATAGTATATATAAGTGACCCTAAAAATTCTACCAGAGAACTCCTAAACCTGATAAACAGCTTCGGTGAAGTAGGTGGATATAAAATAAACTAAAAAAGTCAATGGCTTTCTCTATACAAAGAATAAACAAGCTGAGAAAGAAATTAGGGAAACAACACCCTTTTCAATAGTCACAAATAATATAAAATATCTTGGCGTGACTCTAACTAAGGAGGTGAAAGATCTGTATGATAAAAACTTCAAATCTCCGAAGAAAGAAATTAAAGAAGATCTCAGAAGATGGAAAGATCTCCCATGCTCATTGATTGGCAGGATCAACATGGTAAAAATGGCTATCTTGCCAAAAGCAATCTACAGATTCAATGCAATCCCCATCAAAATTCCAACTCAATTCTTCAATGAATTAGAAGGAGCAATTTGCAAATTCATCTGGAATAACAAAAAACCTAGGATTGCAAAAAGTCTTCTCAAGGATAAAAGAACCTCTGGTGGAATCACCATGCCTGACCTAAAGGTTTACTACAGAGCAATTGTGATAAAAACTGCATGGTACTGGTATAGAGACAGACAAGTAGACCAATGGAATAGAATTGAAGACCCAGAAATGAACCCACACACCTATGGTCACTTGATCTTCGACAAGGGAGCTAAAACCATCCAGTGGAAGAAAGACAGCATTTTCAACAATTGGCGCTGGCACAACTGGTTGTTATCATGTAGAAGAATGCGAATTGATCCATACTTATCTCCTTGTACTAAGGTCAAATCTAAGTGGATCAAGGAACTTCACATAAAACCAGAGACACTGAAACTTATAGAGGAGAAAGTGGGGAAAAGCCTTGAAGATATGGGCACAGGGGAAAAATTCCTGAACAGAACAGCAATGGCATGTGCTGTAAGATCGAGAATTGACAAATGGGACCTAATGAAACTTCAAAGTTTCTACAAGGCAAAAGACACTGTCAATAAGACAAAAAGACCACCAACAGATTGGGAAAGGATCTTTACCTATCCTAAATCATATAGGGGACTAATATCCAACATATATAAAGAACTCAAGAAGGTGGACTTCAGAAAATCAAATAACCCCATTAAAAATGGGGCTCAGAACTGAACAAAGAATTCTCACCTGAGGAATACCAAATGGCAGAGAAGCACCTGAAAAAATGTTCAACATCCTTAATCAGCAGTGAAATGCAAATCAAAACAACCCTGAGATTCCACCTCACACCACTCAGAATGGCTAAGATCAAAAATTCAGGTGACAGCAGATGCTGGCATGCATGTGGAGAAAGAGGAACACTCCTCCATTGTTGGTGGGATTGCAGGCTTGTACAACCACTCTGGAAATCAGTCTGGCGGTTCCTCAGAAAATTGGACATAGTACTACCGGAGGATCCAGCAATACCTCTCCTGGGCATATATCCAGAAGATGCCCCAACTGGTAAGAAGGACACATGCTCCACTATGTTCATAGCAGCCTTATTTATAATAGCCAGAAGCTGGAAAGAACCCAGATGCCCCTCAACAGAGGAATGGATACAGAAAATGTGGTACATCTACACGATGGAGTACTATTCAGCTATTAAAAAGAATGAATTTATGAAATTCCTAGCCAAATGGATGGACCTGGAGGGCATCATCCTGAGTGAGATAATACATTCACAAAGGAACTCACACAATATGTACTCACTGATAAGTGGATATTAACCCAAAACCTAGGATACCCAAGATATAAGATACAATTTCCTAAACACATGAACCTCAAGAAAAATGAAGACTGAAGTGTGGACACTATGCCCCTCCTTAGAAGTGGGAACAAAACACCCATGGAAGGAGTTACAGAGACAAAGTTTGGAGCTGAGATGAAAGGATGGACCATGTAGAGACTGCCATATCCAGGGATCCACTCCATAATCAGCATCCAAACGCTGACACCATTTCATACACTAGCAAGATTTTATCGAAAGGACCCAGATGTAGCTGTCTCTTGTGAGACTATGCCGGGGCCTAGCAAACACAGAAGTGGATGCTCACAGTCAGCTAATGGATGGATCACAGGGCTCCCAATGGAGGAGCTAGAGAAAATATCCAAGGAGCTAAAGGGATCTGCAACCCTATAAGTGGAACAACATTATGAACTAACCAGTACCCCGGAGCTCTTGACTCTAGCTGCATATGTATCAAAAGATGGCCTAGTCGGCCATCACTGAAAAGAGAGGCCCATTGGACACGCAAAATTTATATGCCCCAGTACAGGGGAACGCCAGGGCCAAAAAGGGGGATTGGGTGGGTAGCGGAGTGGGGTTGGGAGGGTATGGGGGACTTTTGGTATAGCATTGGAAATGTAAATGAGCTAAATACCTAATAAAAAATGGAAAAAAAAGAAGTGTTTTAGTTTCTCCAGTTTATGGAATATTCCTTGATTTTTTCTTTCTTATTTATTTAAATGCCATGAAAAGAATGAACTATAAGAATAAAAACATATTTAATATAGATTTATTCAACTCTGTCCTTTCTTTCGTCTAAAGCCTCTTGAATTGACCCGTGTTTAATCTGTGTTGCCTGGTCTCAGCAGACTAGGTTGCATAACTTAGAAGAATGTGACAGAAAGTTTACCCTATGGAATGCTATATGTAACATTTATATTACATGCCTATGCAGTCAAATAAAAGAATTTTTTCAAAGGTGAATTTCATCAAGTGTATAATACTACTTGTTTTTGTTCTTCAGATATCTTAAACTACAATCCGACCAAGGCACTGTTCTGTAACAATATCTCTCATAAGAAATAATGCTTTTAGCTTTATATCTCTATATAAATGCATATTGAACATGAAAATGGAAATAATGGAAATGATATATACCACATAAATGTGATAGTCTGGTCCATAATTAAACTTAGTAACAGTTTCTTTCAGATTTGAATGAAATAGCAAGTCAGCCCCCATAACTTTCTTTCAAAACCTATAGTTGGAGCACTTTATATTTTCTATTTCTTTCTTATATTTCTTTCTTGTCTGCCTGTCCTTCTGCCCTCAACAAATTAAATCATAGAGCAACAACTATGCTAAATGTCAGAAATTCAGTATAATATAAGAGACAAAAGAATGAATTTATGAAATTCTTAGGCAAATGGTTGGACCTGGAGGGCAATATCCTGAGTGAGGTAACCCAATCACAAAAGAACTCACATGATATGTACTGATGATATCACTGATAAGTGGATATGGATATTAGCCCAGAAACTTAGAATACCAAAGATAAAAGTTGCAAAACACATGAAACTCAAGAAGAACGAAGACCAAAGTGTGGTCACTTTGCACCTTCTTAGAAGTGGGAACAAAACACCCATGGAAGGAGTTACAGAGAAAAAGTTTGGAGCTGAGATGAAAGGATGGATCATCTAGAGACTGTAACACCTGGGGATCCATCCTATAATCATCCTCCAAACGCAGACACCATTGCATACACTAGCAAGATTTTGCTGAAAGGACCCTGATATAGCTGTCTCTTGTGAGACTATGCCGGGGCCTAGCAAACACAGAAGTGGATGCTCACAGTCAGCTATTGGATGGACCACAGGGCCCCCAATTGAGGAGCTAGAGAAAGTACCCAAGGAGCTAAAGGGATCTGCAACCCTATAGGTGGAACAACTATATGAACTAACCAGTACCCCCTGGAGCTCATGTCTCTAGCTGCATATGTATCAGAAGATGGCCTAGTCGGCTATCATTAGGAAGAGAGGCCCCTTGTTTTACAAACTTTATATACCTCAGTACAGAGGAACGTCAGTGCCAAAGAGTGGGAGTGGCTGGGTAGGGGAGTGAGGAGGAATGGGGGAGCTTTGGGATAGCATTTGAAATGTAAATGAAGAAAATACCTAATTAAAAATAAGAGCTAAATAAAAAAAAAGAAATATGTTTTTCAGGATCTTCAGTTTAGATGGGGAGAAATAATACAAAAGAATTATTCATGAATTTTCATTAAATTTCTGCAATGGATCTAATGGATAAGGGACTATGGAATTTATAAGATGAAACTACAAGAAGTACCTTGCTATCACAGCCTCCTAGTAACTCCTTTTGTCTCTGCTAATAACTTGTTAATCTTCTCCCAGTCCAGAAGCATGTAGGTTTATAAAGCATGTTTTGGGGTCACTGTTGAATTCCTTTACTAGTTCCACACACTACCTGTGTAACGCAGGTGAACATACTCCTTATCCATGGGACACTTTCAAAGCTAGTAGAAAACCCTCTCTTTTTTAGTACTCATTAAATCAATGATTCTAAATTGTTTGTGTAAAAGTTTTAACCCCTCACAAATTCTAGTTCCATAATAATATAATAAATTCAGAAGCTCTGGATGTCAGATATGGGCTTTTCTGGTTTTCCAAACGTGGCTTGTATGATTCTATTATGAGCCTAGTATTTAAAGCGAAAAGACATGGTGCAGCTTTTAGGAATATTGGTCAAAGAAGAATGAACACATTGTTCATGGCTGTAAACACAAAAGCTCTTACATAATAATTTTCTATACTGAACATCAACACAAAATCCAAATCTGAGTGACAACATCAAACTCTCAAAGAATTTGATTTCTAAAGAGCAGGGCTATATAATTTAGCTAAAAATAAATTTGGACTTGAAGCATAAATACATAACTATGTATGTATGTTAATTTTAAAGATGTTAATAATTATATAATTTAGAATTAGAAGCAAAAATCTTTAAAATGGCAAAAATGTATTTGTCTTTTCCAAGAATTGTATTTATCACTTATACTATAGTCAGAAATATCCACAAGTTGAGTAAAAACATAAATATAGAGTAAACAAAATTTTGTGAAATGTATTTCATATGATGTCAACATAGGGGTTGGAAATTTTGAAAAATTGGGAAAAATTTGAAAGTATTTCCATTGAAAAGTTAAGAACAAAAGTAATCCATCGATATCTTCACTTTCACTCGACATAGTGCTCAAAACTTCAACAATAAGGAAACAGAACTAAGCAAGAGAGTGAGCAAAAGTAAAGAAAGAAGTCAGGTTCTCTTCTCTCTGTAAGTAGCTGAATATAAAAGACACTGAAGGCTCCACTGCACCACACATACCTTAAAAATTATTTCCACAAAATTGCAGCATAAAAATTAATTTACAATAATCAGTAGCTTTATGATGTACCAATAACAAAGCAATTGATAAATAAATTAGTCTTATTTAGGTATAAACCTAGAGGTAGAAACATGAATAAAGAGGCACAGTACTTTTACAGTGAAAACTATAAAATACTGAAAAAAGAAATTGAGGATAACACTGGCAAAGGGGAAAACATCTCCTGTTCATTAACTAAGAGACTTACTATTGCTTACATGCCATATTATACAAAAGCAATGTGTTGACTCAATTCAACTAAAATTTCTGTGACTGTCAGTAAAGAATATGAAAGACAATATTAAAGATTATACAGAGGCATAGCAGGGCTTGATTCTCAGGACAATCCTGTGCAGAACAAACAATGCTGGAATTATCATATACCTGATTTCAAATCATACCACTGATTTTTCAACATCCAAATGAGCATGGAACTAACATTCCAGACATAAATTGAATACAGAATCCAGAAATACAAACAAAGGAACTGAGGTGGGTATGTACCTGGAAATGATTAAGGAGAAGAACTGGAGGTAAATAGAATAAAAACACATTGTATAAAATTCTTAAGAATTAAGAAAAACACAATCATATTGCATGTAAAACAAATGTTACAGGGTCAAAAGGACAAATATTACATGTTTGGTGGTTTGACTGATAATACTCACTCCCAGACTCATATATTTGACTATTTGTTTCCCAGTTTGTGCAATGTTTAGGTAGGATCAGGAGGTGTGGCTTTTTTGGAGGAGATATTTCACTTAGGGCAGGCTTCGAGGGAGGCCCAGTCTGGCTCTCTCCCTGCTGCCTGAGGACCAGATGTAAAATGTCCGCTACTGCTCCAGCACCATTCCTGCCTAACTGATGCCCTTCCACCCTGCACTACAGTCACAAACTGATCCTTTTAAAGTATAGGTAAGTACCCAACTAAGTGTTCCTTTCATAAATTTCTTTGTTCATAGCGTCTCTTCCTAGCAATAGAATGGTAACTAGAACAACACATTTTTCCCTATAGGTGACATTTAATAGTTATATAAAAACTAACATGACTATAGAATAGGAAAGGGGAGCTATTCAGGAAAATGAAGGGGGTCAGTGTATCAAAGAAAAACACATAAGTTAAGGAATGAATATGACCAGGTACCTTACATGCATGTCTGAAATGTCATAAAGAAAGAAATTATTTTCTATAATTAAGATGAAGCAATTAAAGTTCATTACAAAAGAACTATAGAGTAAGTTACAGGACGATGATCACTTGGAGAGAGGTTAAAACCGTCTTCTCTCTTGACAGATGAAGAATACTGAAAGAGCTAATGACAAAGAATCTGAGTAATACAGCTACTGAGTTGAATTTATAAATATACATTAGTCATATACATGTGCCAGAAGTATTTTTAGAAAGTAATATAAATTATGTACTAAGTTGAGAATCTAAGCCCAAAGCATGACACATTTAGAATGAGAAATTGAGGACTGTAATGGAGTCGACAAAAGTTGGAAGGCACAGGAAATGCTTACTTTACTGGGTAGTGGTCCTTCGTTATCATTTAATTCCCTTAAAATTTATCTCTTTTATAAAATATTAGATCTACTACCACAAAATTGTACATTGTAGAATTTAAAAATAATAAGTAATTGAAACAGTACCATATAAATAATGCTGCATGAATTACTTTTCTGATTTAGCAAAAGTGAATCCCAAATCTCCTTTCTTTACTGACTCTGAAGACCACTTGAGGAATGGATGGGTGCAATGGCTAAGGGCTACTCAACAATCAAAGCACAGGATACATCATCCTTAGGGTCCAAGTGGGTCTCAAATGGGAAGCAAGGAAAGGCACTCACTAGCATTAGGAACTGAAGTTTCACATGGTCAGTTATGTACAGAGGAAGGACACTTTCTGGCAGAAGTCAGTGATTGTGGCCACATATGCATTGCCAAATTTATAAACAGTGTGACTCATGTTTATAATGGTACTGTATTTCTATGATTTTGTTAAACTGTTTTCCAAAGTAGTTTTAAAATGTTTTGTGGGAACTTAAATGATCTGCAGTTCAGGTACGTTTTATACAGCTCACTTGTTATTTATTATTAAATGGACTTTTAGAAGGCAGGGAGCTTAAATTTGTATACCAATTAACATTTACTTATCTAAGAATTTTAACAGAAAGATAACAGGCCTAATGTTGAATAAACAATACTTCTTTTTTAAATTTTTATTGGGTATTTATTTCATTTACATTTCCAATGCTATCCCAAAAGTCCCCCACACGCTCCCCCATCCACTTCCCCACCCACCCACTCCCACTTCTTGGCCCTGGCGTTCCCCTGTACTGAGGCATATAAAGTTTGCACAATCAATGGGCATTTTACCATTTGACCATTGGGGATTGAAGTGATTTTTAATATGCTTGAACCCTGTCTCATTACTTTAGTTTTTAATTAAATGGCTGATTAGCACTATTACCTTTATTTATACTTTTGATTTTATAAGGAGGGTTTTCTTCCACTATTTTAAATTAAAAAATTAGTGGCATTCACATAAGCATGAAAAATGTTACTTTATTATGAATTTTAAATGAGATTTAAAAGTCTAAATCTCTTCTATTCTAAAAGTTATCAGGAGAGTTGTCTAGCTAGTTTTTACATCAATTACACAGAAACTAGAGTCGTTAGAGACGAGAGAGCCTCAATTAAAAAAAAAAAGACTATGTAAGATCAGGCTTTTTCTGAAATACTGATTAATGGTGAGAAACCAGTTCATTATGGGTGGTGCCATTCCTGAACTGGAGGTCCTGGCATCTATAAGAAAGTAGATTGGAGAGCTATCTTCTGAGGACTTCTTTGATTACTTTCTCCAGAGACTTGAGCTTCTTGTCATACAGATCTTCCATTTGCTTGGTTAGAGTTAAACTTTGATGGTTTGTACATGCTTAGACCAGGGAGTAGCACTATTAGAGGTGTGGCCTTTTCGGACTAGGTGTGTCACTGTGTGTGTAAGCTTTTACACTTTAGTCCTAACTGCCTGGAAGTTAGTCTTCTCTTAGAGGCCTGCAAATGAAGATGTAGACCTCTCATTTCTTCCTGCATCATGCCTGTCTGGATGCTGCCATGTCCCTGTCTTGATTATACTGGACTGATTCTCTCATCCTGTAAACCAGCCCCCATTAAATAGTGTCCCTATAAATGTTACCCTGGTCATGGTATCTATTCACTGCACTAAAACCCTAACTAAGACATACACCAAGATATTTTATATTATTTATGGCTATTGTGAAAGTTGTTGTTTACCAAATTTCATCCTTAGCTTATTGTGGGTATAAAGGAGGGCTACTGTTTTCTTTGAGTTAATTTTATATCCAGCTATGCTGCTGAAGGTGTTTATCAGTGTAGAAGTTCTCTAGTAGAATTCTGGTGGTCCCTTATGTACACTATCATATAACTGGGAAATAAAGATATTTTGACTTCTTTGTATTCCTTTGATTTCTTTTTGTATCTAATTGCTCTGGCTAGAACTTCAAGTACTAGAATAGATAGGGAGAGAGTGGGCACTCTGCATAAAGAAGAAAGCAAATTAATATGTATTTAAATCCTTGTACAAAGTTCAAGTCCAAGTAGATCATAGACCTCATCTTAAAACCAGATACACTAAATCTTATAATAGAGAAAGTGAAAAATAGTCTTTTAAGCATTAGCACAGGAAAAAATATCCTGAACAGAACACTAATGACTCAGACTCTAAGATCAACAAATAATAAAAGGGACCTCTTGAAACTGAAAAACTTCTGCAAGGCAAAGGATACTGTCAATAGGACAAAACAACAGCCTACAGAGTGGGAAAAGGTATTAACTAACCCCACATCCAACAGAAGTATAATATCCAAATTATATGAAATACTCAAGAAGTTAGCCTCAAAAAACAAACAAACAAAAAAAACCCCAAATATCCCACTAGAAAATGGAGTTCAGAGAATAAAAAGAGAATTATCAACAAAAGAATTTAAAATGCCCAAGAAGAATTTAAAGAGATGCCAAATATCCTTAGTTATCAGGGAAATGCAAATAAAAAAACCCCGAGGTTCTACCTTACACCTATCAGAATGGATAAGATCAAAAACTCAAGAGATACATCATGGTGGTGAGGATGTGGAAAAAGTTGAACCACTTCTCCATTGATGGTAGTATTGCAAGCTGGTTCAACTACTCTGGAAATTAATATGGCAGGTTTTCAAAAGACTGGAAATAATTCTATCTGAATATCCAGCTATCCCACTCTTGGGCATATACACAAAAGATACTACAACATAAAACAAAGACATGTGACCCACTATGTTCACAGCAGCCTTATATTGGCCAGAGACTGGAAGCAGCCCAAATGTCCTACAACTGAAGATGGATACAGAAAATGAGGTTCATTTACACAATGGAGTAGTAATAGGCTATTAAAAACAGGGGCATCATGAATTTGGAGGGCAAATGGTTGAAACTAGAATACATCATCCTAACTCAGTAAGGAGTAACTCAGACCCAAAAGGGCATGCATGGTATGTACTCACTAATAAGTGGACGTTAGCCAAAAATTGCAGAATACCCATAATACACCACACAAACGCAACAACATTAAACAGGAAGGAAGGCACAAGTGAGGATGATTAAGTCTCACTTGCAAGGGGGAACAGAATGATGATGGGAGGCAGTAGGGACCTGGCAGGAGAGGGAAGAAGAATAGGATAACAGTGCCAGGATAAGGTATTGGGAGGGGGGTGTTCAGGAAAGAAACCCAGATGGCTAGGAGAATAAATATGCAGAAATACTCAGATGCTGGGGGTGGGATAGGGGAACCACTAGGAAATGCCAGAGAGCTGGGATTTGAAAGGCTCCTAGGAGTCAATGTGTATGACCTTAGATGAAATGCTCAACAGTGGAGATTTGGAAGCTGACAAGACCACCTCCAGTAGTCAGACAGGATCCGCAGTAGAGGGATAGGGGACAACAACCCACCCACAAAACTTTCAACCACAAATTGGTCCAGTGTAAAAGAAATGCATGGCCAAAAAATGGAGAGAGACTGAAGGAATGGCTGACTAGTGACTGGCCCAACATTTATTTATCCAAATGTTCCCTTCCACCAGATACATCTTGCAGAGTTCTTTAGCTGATTCTCTCTCCCTTTGCCTCTGAAAGGATGCTCCTCCACCTCACAGGCATCTCCCTTCCCTGGAATATTAATGCTCTGCATCATTTTTCATACCCTCTCCCAGTGAGGTCAGACAAGGTAGTCTTCTGTTACCTATGTGCCAGGGCCTTGGAACAGCCAATGTATGGTGGTCTTTGGTTGGTAAGTTCGTTTCTCAGACCTCTTGTGTACTTGCAAATTCAAAGCTAAAGAACTTCTAGGATTAGGTTTAGGTGTAATGGCTCATGCAGAAAAGCATAGTGACTAAGCAGATAGAACTGCAGACAAACAAATAATAGAGTGTGAAACAAAATTTCCATATTCCAGAAAAATGGTGTCATAAAGGTATTGATATAAGACTTTCAAAATTGTTGCTTCTGCCAATACTGTTTTTTTAAATTGTAGTAGGCTAAGTAAATCTATAGTTCTTCACACATCAATTGCAAGTCCCAAAACTTTGCTTTTATCTTTCACACTATGCATAATCTTTTCACACTTTCAAAATGCAGCATTTTGAAATTTGAGGGAAGGTAAAGATTGTTGTCTATGATTCAAATTTCTACCATCTATCTGCTGTATTGTGTAAACTCATATAATACCCTTGCTCAGTTAGGATTTTTCCTGTGGTGATGAACCAGCATAGCCAAAAATCAAGGTGGAAAAGCAACAGTTCATTACATTTAAACTTCCACATTGCTGTTCATTATCAGAGGAAATCAGCACAGAACTCAAACAGGGCAGGATCCTTGAGGCAGAAGATGATAAAGAGGCCATGAAGGAGTGCTGGCTATTGGTTAACTCAGCCTGATTTCTTTTATAGCCTAGGACAAGAAGCCCAGGGACAGCACCACACACAATGGCCTGGGCCTTCTCCTATAAATCATTAATTAAGAGTAAAATTCTCAACTGAGGAATACCGAAAGGCTAAGAAGCAATTAAAAAATGTTCAAGATCTTTAATCATCAGGGAAATGCAAATCAAAATAACCCTGAGATTCTACCTCACACCAGTCAGAATGGCTAAGATCAAAAACTCAGATGACAGCAGATGTTGGCCAAGGGTGTGGAGAAAGATAAAGACTCCTCCATTGCTGGTAGGATTGAAAGCTGGTACAACTACTCTGGAAGTCAGTTTGGCAGTTCCTCAGAAAATTGGACATAGTAATACCTGAGGACCCACTAATACCACTCCTGGACATATACCCAGAAGATGCTCCAACTTGTAATAAGGACACATGCTCCACCATGTTCATAGCAGCCTTATTTATAATAGCCAGAAGCTGGAAAGAACCCAGATGT
Source organism: Mus musculus (assembly GCF_000001635.26). Taxonomy (NCBI): domain Eukaryota; kingdom Metazoa; phylum Chordata; class Mammalia; order Rodentia; family Muridae; genus Mus; species Mus musculus. The sequence goes on along the minus strand of NC_000072.6, from coordinate 14,431,466 downwards.
CCCTCAACAGAAGAATGGATACAGAAAATATGGTACATTTACACAATGGAATACTACTCAGCTATTAAAAACAATGAATTTATGAAATTCTTAGATAAATGGAGGGATCTGGAGGATATTATCCTAAGTGAGGTAACCCAATCACAAAAGAACAAACATGATATGCACTCACTGATAGGTGGATATTAGCCCAGAAGCTCAGAATATCCAAGATACAATTCACAGAACACATGAAACTCAAGAAGAAGGAAGACCAAAGTGTGGATACTTCAGTTTTTCTTAGAAGGGAGAACAAAATATCCATGGAAGGAGTTACAGAGACAAAGTGTGGAACAGAGACTGAAGGAAAGGCCATTCAGAGACTGACCCACCTGGGGATCCATCCCATATACAGTCACCAAACCCAGACACTATTGCAGATTCCAACAAGAGCTTACTGACAATTGCCTGATATAGCTGTCTCCTCTCCACTGTGAGGGTCTGCCAGTGCCTGACAAATACAGAAGTGGATATTCGTAGTCATCCATTGGACAGAGCACAGGATCCCCAAGGAAGGAGCTAGAGAAAGTACCCAAGGAGCTCAAGGGGTTTGTAGCCTCATAGGAGGAGCAACAACATGAACTAACCAGTACCCCCAGAGCTCCCTGGGACTAAACCACCAATCAAAGAAAACACATGGTGGGACTCATGGCTCTAGCTGCATATGTAGCACAGGATGGCCAATGGGAGGAAAGGTCCTTAGTGCAGTGAAGGCTCCATGTCCCAGTATAGGGGAATGGAAGGGCCAGGACGTGGTAGTAGTTGGGTTGGAGAGCAGGAGTAGCAGGGGTGTGGAGGGGATAGGGGACTTTCAGAGGGGAAGCTAGGAAAGGGGATAACATTTGAAACGTACATAAAGATAATATCTAATAAAACATTAAAAAAGAAAACAAAAACAAAAACCAAACAAAAAACCAAACAAACAAAAAAGAAATTGTTGAACAATCAAATGGACTTTCTATTCAGTCAAAGATAAAGTAATGGAAAGTGAAAAAAAAAAAAGAATATGCCTTAAACACTTGTTCATGGAGGCATTTTCCTACTTTATTTTTTCTCAGATGACCTAACTTGTGTCAAGTTGATTGACATAAAACTATCCAGCACATACCATAAATATTCATTGTTTAGGGAGTACCCCTCTAATCTTATCACTCTAGTCTTTATATTGACTTCCTATGCAGTCTAACACTAGTCTGCCTTACAGGTACAGGATCAACCTAGAGAATATTAATTGAATATGTCAAAGAATACAATGTTGGTATATAATCTGTACAGGCAGTCACACAGAAAGAGTGTTTAAAAGAAACTTGTGGACTACTGTTAGAAGCATAAAATGAAATGCACTATTGTAAAATATTGTGATGATGATTGGTAACAATATACTGTATTCTCTTGAATCACTGACAGCCAACACTGTTACAAAAAGTACTAATAAGTTCATATATTATGATGAGCAATGTTTAGTAAATATCTATTGTTTTTTAATATTAGTTATTTTATCATTTACATTTCAAATGTTGTCCCCCTTCCCAGTCTCCACTCTATGAATACCCCCACTCAGTCCCCCTGCTCTTTGCCTCTAAGAGGGTATTCCCCCACCCACACACTCATTCCCACTTCATCTTTCAGCATCCTCCTTCTCTGGGACATCAAGCCTCCACAGGACCAAGTGCCACCCCTCCCACAGATGCCAGGTGAGGCAGTCCTCTGCTACATATGTGCAGGTCCACAAACCAACCCATGTATGCTTTTTGGTTTGTGGCTTAGTCCCTGAGCACTCTGAAGTGCTCCTATTGTTCTTCTTATGGGTTGAAATTCTCTTCGACTCCTTCAGTCCCCCCCCCCTTTGGGTTTGTTTATATAGTGGATTACATTGATGGATTTTCATATACCATCCCTGCATCCTTGAGATAAAGCCTACTTGACTGTGTTGAATGATCATCTCCTTTTGGGTTTGTTGTAAGATGATTAGTTTCTAGGAGTCACTCTCTTTGTATTGGAGATTTCCTTCTAGTATCCTCTGTAGCACTGGATTAGTGGAAAGATATTGTTTCAATTTGGTTTTGTCATGGAGTATCTTGGTTTCTCCATGATGCTTCAGGGTTTTGCTGGGTATAGTAGTCCTGACTGGTATTTGTGATCTCTTGTAATTTACATGACATTGGTCCAAAATCTTCTGGCTTTTTAGTGTCTAATGAGAAGGCTGGTATAATTCTGATAGGTCTGCCTTTATACGTTACTTGACCATTTCCCTTACCACTTTTAATATTGTTTCTTTGTTCCATGTATTTAGTGTTTTGATTAATATGTGAGTGGAGGAATTTCTTTTCTGGTCCAATCTATTTGGTGTTCTGTGGGTTTCTTGTAAATTTATAGCCATCTCTTTCCTTAGGTTAGGGAAGTTTTCTTCTATAATTTTGTTGAAGATGTTTTCTGGCCCTTTGAATTGGGAATCCTCACTATCTTCTATACCTATTATTTTTAGGGTTGGTCTTTTCATTGTGTCCTCAAAATTCTGAATGATTTTGGTTAGGAGCTTTTGGCACTTTGTATTTTCTTTGACTGTTGTGTCAATATCTTCTATGGTATCTTCTATGCTTGAGGTTCTCTCTTCATTCTCTTGTATTCTGCTGGTGATGCTTTCATCTCTAACTCCTGATCTCTTCTAGATTTCCCATCTCCAGTGATGCCTCCATTTCTGATTTCTGTATTGTTTCTATTTCCCTTTTTAGGTCCTGGGCAGTTTTTCATTTCTTTCACCTGTTTGATCGTGTTTTCCTGTATTTCTTTAAGGGATTTATTTGTTTCCTCTTTAAGTGCTTCTAACTGTTTACCTGTGTTCTCCTGTATTTCTTTAAGGGAGTTATATACGTCTTCCTTAAAGTCCTCTATCATCCTCATGAGATGGGATTTTAGGTCAGAATCTTGTTTTGCAGGTGTATTAGGGTATGTAGGACTTGCTGTGGTGGGAGAACTGGGTTCTGATGATGCCAAGTAGCCTCTGTTTCTGTTGCTTAGGTTCTTGTGCTTGTCTCTCGCCATCTGGTTATCTCTGCTGTTACCTGGTCTTGCTGTCTCTAACTGGAGCTTGTGCCTCCTGTGATCCTGTAAGCCTGTGAACTTCTGTGTGTCAGCACTTCTGGGAAACTAACTCCTTCAGGGTGGAATTTGGGTATGGAGAGCTGCAGCATAGGAATAGCTCCTAGGTGCAGATGGAACCCGGTAGGATCTTGTTCTCAGCTGTCCCATGGTTCCTGTGCTTTCTGGGCTCTCAGTGAGTCCGGTTTGGGCCAGGTTTTGGAGCAATATGGTGGTTTCACCTGTGACCTTAGCTGTATCAGCACTCATGGGAGACCAGCTCTCTCTGGGCAGGATTTGGGTATGGAGAGCTGTGGCACAGGGTTAGCTCTGGGTCACAGATGGAAACTGGAAGGCAAGAATAAATTTTACATTTTTTATTAGATGATGTATTTACATATAATAACCTAAAGGAGCAAACTTGTTCTTTGATTTTCTTAACAATATATTTAGAAAGCAAACCAGTATACAAGGACAAAGCTGTGTAGATGCCAGCCCTTTTTCCATACATCAACATTCAGATTGAAAGATGCACATTATACATGTGAGCAATGAAAGAAAGGAAATTGATAAAGCCAAGTGATTTTCAAAAGAAGCTCCATTAAAAATGTGCGATTTAGCCTTGGTCCTATGTACATTTATTTACAATGATTATGCAAATTGGGTGATGTATCAGAGAGCTCATTCCTTATTTCTGAAGAAAAATGATTTTTCACATTTCAGAGATCATTGCTATTCACCTATGTATGGGACTTTGTGAAATTCTACATAGAAGAAGGAGAGATCAGTATGAAAATGATGTTAATCATTTATATGAAAATCTCAAAAAAATTAAATTTAAAAAATTAAATATCTTAACATAGGCGAATAAAAGAATATTTGACCTAAAACAGTCTTTAGGAATAGATAGGATTTTTGTGCAAGCAGAGTGGCCATGGGTTATCAAACAGTAAACAAAACTAGTACATGTGTTCTAGTACTTTTGGCAGTTGAGATATTAGTCACCAGATGTAGTGGATTTTCCTATAGACACATTGGGTAATAGATAATCATGACATTGTATTATAAAAGGCTTTGAAGACCAGGACTTCTATAGTATTTATAAAAATAAATTCAGTAACTATCATGTCCCTCAGTGATTTTTAATATGTGAAGCAAAATAATACATAATAACAAGATAATTTGAACTTGTTTTCTTCTCCTCCTCCTTCTACTTCTCCTCTTTTCTTTCTTTCTCCTTCTTTCCTTCCTCCTCCTTTTCCTCCACATGCTCCCAATTCTCTCCTCCTCCCCCTCTCCTCCTTTTTTTCCTCCTCTTCATCTCCTTTCTACTCTTCTTTGGGGATAGGTTAGAAGGGTGAGAGCAGACCTGGTAGAACTGGGAAGTGAATATTATTGGTTAAGATGATATGAAATTCCAAAATAATCAATAAAAATATGTTAGAATAAAAAAGAATATTTGTAATACAATATAGAGGAAATAATAAGCAACTTTCTTTCGAAAACCATAGTGGTTTCCTAACATTGATTTTCAGAAAATTGGCATTTATTAAGAAAATACCAGTTTAGAGTAGGATTCCAGAAGGACAAAAACATTTTAATGTTCTAAAAAGCTTATTTAATTACTGTAATTTGTCTTTCCTTTTGCCCATTTGAATGTTCTCTAAAATTTTGTTCACACCTCTAAATAATGCTGCTTTCAGTTCCCAGTGTGTGTAGTGTGAATTACACTCATAAGCAAATACTCATATTCAATAGAGCTAGTGTTAGCTTCCTTGGCTAACTGTGTCTTTGTCTTAGATTATTGTTTCCACATATTCTCACTCTCCAGTTTATATTTTCTTAAAGAATAAAGAAATGATTTCTTTTTCTGGCTAACTATAAGTTCCTATTATTTTTAGAGTGTTTCTTTGTTTATAATATTAGCAAATTTTGTAGCACTAAATGCCATGTAGCCAGTTGGATTCTTAACTGTTTGCAAGAACATGATGGAAGCAGGGAGAAGGGACTAGGGAATACAAATGCTGCAGCTTAAGCAGAAAGTGGTTAACAAACTGAAAGATGAAGCCAGAGCCCAGTTCTTCAGTTATGCATGCTAAGGTCTTTTTCACATTTCCTATAAATAAGATTAAGGCTCCAAATTACAACAGGAAAGGCGCTATGCAATTAATAGTGTTAAAAATGAAATGAATTCAAAGTGTGTTTTCAGAAGCAATTTTCTCTGACATTTTTCAATGATGTAAATATGTTCTAAATCTACTCTCAATATATTTTACATTATTGTAACTTAAAAGAACGAATAATTTAATTGGCAGAACGGCAGTTATTGAGCTATGACCTTACAGGTTAGCAGGAAGTGAGCTACATTCTTAAGAGAAGAGCTATTTTGCATTTTCAGCCACCTGGAAAGAAAGGTCATAATAATTGGATACAACTAATGTTACTGGGGTCACAGGTGAAAATATGACTTGGAGAAATCGGAGGCTAATTGCCATTCAGCTGTAAAATAGTGACTACACATAATCTCTATAAAGGAAAAATTGGGTAAAGACTGAATAGGGTGGATAAAAAACCTTTAGTGTGTTCTGATTTGGATTGCAATTCCATTTGACTTGAAGGTGTTGTTATAGCATATATGAGTTGAAATGTCTGAAAACAACATGCTTGCCTTAATAACAATTCAGTCTTTGGTAACCTGTTAATTTTTGCATGAATAAAATATGTAATTTAGTGACATTTTCATGACTAATTATTGATTTTTTTTCACTGACCTGGATACTTCAAAAGTGAAGCAATTCCTGTAGGCATATTTTGGGGTTTCCTTTATATTAAAAGCAAAAGATGAAACGTTTGCATTTTATGTTTGGCAGAAGGATCACTTAATGTGGAAGCATTGCAGACTTTTTAACAAGGCCAAGTGAGCAAATGATATAGAGTTATATAGTAGGGAGATTAATAACAGCTTTTAGTCAGTCAAGATGTCCACCTCAAATGTATGGAAAACTAAAGTTTTTAACTGAGCACTACATTTAGCAAAAGGGAGAGAGGAAAAATTGTCACATAAAATAAACCTGACTAAAAATTACATTGCTTTTATGATAAGAAATACAGAAATGTCCTTTAAGATAAATAGGCCTCTTGGTCTTGCAAACTTTATCTCTACAGTTCAGCATAAAGTTACAATCTACTGCAACCCTTACTCAGTTTCTTCCTTAGTTGGCATAAGAGATTCTCATTCTAATTTCTTGAAGATATGCTCAGAACTTTAGGCTTTTAAAATGCTCTTCATAATAATAACTTTATATTCTATATACAACATTGCTTTATATATTAATTAAAAACATCTTCATAATCTACTGTCATAAATCTTAGTTATGATAAATAACTCGTTAAGTTGACTGTTTTAATAATCTGCTCAGTACAGGGGAAGGCCAGGGCCAAGACGGAGTGGGTGGGTAAGGTAGTGAGGGAGGGAGGCTATAGGGGACTTTCGGGATAGCATTGGAAATGTAAATGAAGAAAATACCTAATAAATTAAAAAAAAAATTAAATAGTTTCAAAGCGACTAATTTAGAGATAGCTACTAACTTTCCCTTACACCAATCAAACCAGTAATGTACCTTTTATGGAAATCATAATACATTCATGGAACTGTAAAAGCCACCAAATATGTTATTGCCATCTACATTAAAATTTGGGTTAACCGCTGTGATATTTATTGCCTTTTTTCTTTCATTCACACAATTGGAATAGTCCTATAAATAAATATCAATTTAAAATATAATGTCCTTAATGGTGTAAAAGACAAGCTGAAGTCTGAAATGATTACTTCAGTGGAAGAAAATTTCAGGAAGCAATTGCAAAGATGAAAGTCATGGTAGAGTTGTGTGTTTAGTTTGTACATTCTGGGAGTGCTTCTGGGAGCCATAGATATTCCCAGGCTCTCTAAAAACAAACAAACAAATTGTGAACTCTCTCTCTCTCTCTCTCTCTCTCTCTCTCTGTGTGTGTGTGTGCATGTGTGTCTCTGTCTCTCTGTCTGTATCTCTTTCTGTCTCTCTCTCTGAAATTTTTTTCCTTGCAATTACACCAATAAGCGAGTAAGTCACCTGATTGTGCCACCTTTTAATTTGCTTTTATAATATACATAATTTATATAAATGCTAATGTTACTATTCATACCATAGCTGATTAGAGAGTACATGATTGTGGGTTTTGAACTTGATCATTTGCACTCTGATCTGTAGCTGCCAAGCTATGTTCTGCCTTCTCTGATCCCTTATCTCTACAGTTCAGCATAAAGTTACAATCTACTGCAACCCTTACTCAGTTTCTTCCTTAGTTGGCATAAGAGATTCTCATTCTAATTTCTTGAAGATATGCTCAGAACTTTAGGCTTTTAAAATGCTCTTCATAATAATAATTTTATATTCTATATACAATATTGCTTTATATATTAATTAAAAACATCTTCATAATCTACTGTCATAAATCTTAGTTATGATAAATAACTCGTTAAGTTGACTGTTTTAATAATCTGCTTCATACTTCCAAAGAACAGTAGCAAATTTTCATTCTGTACTTTTCCTAAAAGTTCATAACAGCTTGTTAAGAATATTACTAAAATAAATATTTAGAATGTAAAATTTATAATTATAATTTATTACTTAATTATTAATAAACATCATTTAATATTTAAGGTATTTAATATAATTTATTATCAATTTGTAAAAGCATATTAATACTTTTTTAAGTTGTCCAATCAAAAGAAATGAAAAATAATAGTAAAAATATCCCCCAAAACAAAACAAAAAAACAAAAACACAAGTAACCAACCATCCAAACAAGCAGAAACTACTAGAGACTTTTTCACCTACACTTCTTGCTAAGAGTGTCCTAAATTGGCAATCCAATGAATTACTTACAGATATGCAAATATATATAAATAATTTCAAGGATATTTTTCAAAGTGCAGCAAATTATCTTGAAAAGATACTAATTTATGCTGAGATATAATTAGAGATAGAACAGTGGTTAAGAATACTGTATGCTTTCCCATAGCACTAACGTTCAATTCCCAGAATCTATGTTAGAGATAATAATTGACTTTAACTCCAATTCAAGGGGATCTGATATACAGGAATTCCAGATAGTACAATTTATTTAAATAGTGTCATTTTCCTATAACACAGTTATAATATCAGTCAGCATAGCATTAAACTACGTGTAATTAATTAAACATAAAGATCAGCCCTACCTTTTCAGTTTATAACTACAGTTGTACATTGTGGTTAGTGACCACTGGTACATCTTTCAAAACCTATAACCAACAGAGCAGTATGCTGGCTAGTTCATGAATAGACAGTGAAGTACACAACTGTGTTGCTGATTAACCATTTAGTGATAAACAGTCTTGGCACTTTATCACAAATGTATATATTCAAGTATACACTGAAAATTTTCTGGAAGCAGAAATAGGCAATGAAACAACAGAAATGGAATCTTTGAAGTAGAATCCAAATTGTTCATGGATAATGTTGTAGGCATATGTTCACAGTACCACATGCTGGCATTCCAGGAGAATGCATTCACCCACTGAAGTAATTAAGTCAAGGTGAGCTACAGACAAAACGAGGCTCTTCTGGCATACGATGCTTCAGAGGAATGGATACCATAAAACATCTTGTGAAAGGAATCCTTAAAAATATTTTTTGGTCACTTCTCACTCTATAATATATAAGGTCCCCCCACTTATTCTCTCTTATTATTCTCTGCTATTCTTCTCACAGAAAGCCCTGGACATGACCAGTCTGTATTTTTTGCTGATGTGGACTCTTACAGATGCCCCTGGATATATTCTCTCTCTTATCCACAATAAAAACCTTTCTCCTGACTATAAAAAAATATTTTTTTGAAGGTGCACAGGACAAAGTGTCAAAGCTATTCTAAAATTAGACACGAATAATATATAGTTTTAGAAGCAAAGTAAGGATTATTAAAAATAACAAGGATACCGGGCGGTGGTAGCTCACACCTTTAATCCCAGCACTTGGGAGGCAGAGGCAGGCGGATTTCTGAGTTCGAGGCCAGCCTGGTCTACAAAGTGAGTTCCAGGACAGCCAAGACTACACAGAGAAACCCTGTTTCGGGAAATTAAAAACCAAACCAAACTAAAGTAAACCAAACCAAAACAAAACAAACAAAAAGAAAAAAACAAAAAAACAAGGGAAAAAGTGTCCAAATTACTTAGTATATTTACAAGTTAATAAATATTTTCATTCTTAATATCTCCAAAATGATAAATGCATAATAGCTTTAGGGCTGCCATTTTTATATATTTGTTATTGACTTATTTAAAAGTACACTTTCATGACTCAGTGGCAAAACTTAGTCATAAAGCCCATTAAGTGTCAAGACTGCCTTTAGTGTGATAATAGTTTGTATAGACGTTGTCATGGTGCCTCACATCTGTGCAAGTTGAGGAGTCGCTATAAACTGCAGCAATAAGAAGAAAGGGTATTTGGATGCTTTTCTGCGACTGGGAGGCAGAATTGGGAAAAGACCAAGGAATATGAGAACAACAGAGGTTAATATAATGCAAGTATTCTATTCCACAGAAAGGTGGTCCTTATATCTATGTGAACTGCTTGAAAAGAAATCAAAGAAGCAAGAATTTTAAGGAAAATTAAGGAATTTATAAGGCATGCTCAAATATGATCAGTCTTTGAGGGGAACCATGGAACACTATGAAGCTAAAGAAAAATTAAGGACTGGTGTAACTGTAAATATATCCACCGTATTCACATCCAATACATCCAGTGGATGTCTTGAATTTCTTGTTAAGCCTTGTTACCTGTTAGGTTGCACCAAAGAGGAATGGACACTGGCAACACAGGATGCCACTGTAGAGCAGCTTATGTGTAGGTACATCAGGAGATAAGTGAGTTAGCCCAACTTAGGTGAAAAGTCTATGTCTAGACGTGGCCAAGATGCTTCCTATGAGTTTCATTAACTGATGTTAATTAGGGACTTACAAGAGAACTAAGCTATGCTTCAAAAAAAGTGAGACAGATCCCCAAGAAGACAGACTGTTCTCTATTCACTCTAGATAAGAAAGAAAAACTTCTGAGCTCAGAAACAAGCAAAACAGAAGGATGAAGATACTTGCAGAAGGATTTTTAGGAAATCTGAATGGGCAATCTACTGATTAGTTATTAGAAACATGTTTAAACCTGATGGGATGGAAGCTGTTTATTGTACATTGTTTATTGCACACACACACACACACACACACACACACACACACACACACACACACACCACACACAATAAACCTTTCCAGAATTGCACATGAAGACATGAAGTTAGGTTTCCTTTCCAAAATGAAGCTGTTCTTCGGGTAACAAGATGTACTCTTAATCCCTCTTTTTGATGCAATTTATACTCTAGTGTTCTCAGTCTTTTCTACTTTAAATTGCTTCACTTAGACAATCAAATGCCCAACATAAATGACTGGGCATCAAAAACACCTTGGTTTTATTATATATCTACAACATTAAAACAACAAAACAAAATAATGCTGAAATTATCCAAATATTTCACTTTAAATTGATTCATAAATAAGATAACTTAGATTAAAATAAAAAATTTGAACCTGTCAATACAGTGTTAAATAATTGAATGACAGTAGTGAATATTAACATGAACAAGCAGGGGTTTCCGCTATACTTTGAGCTAACTTGTCAGAAAGATACAAAGGCAGGCACATCCCTGAGTTCAAGGTCAGTCTAGGACTGAGCAAGTATAGGTCCAGGTATGGTAGAGATGGTAATTTTAGGGCAAGGTCCCACCCAACTAACTTATCCTCTGTGCTTAACAAAGGTAGACAGATCTCTGAATTCTTTTGCAATATCAAAAGAAAATGTGTGCTTATTGCTTACTGTTTCCTAAGAAACAAAGGGATGCCGTCACAGGATGCTGATTCATAAGATAATCAGAAGGAAACCTGGAATAAGTAACTGAATTGATATTTAAAATAAAAGACTGGGTCTGTGTTCTGCAGGAGGTGAGATATCCAGAGAATTTTTTACGGATTCTCTCTCTGTCTGTGTCTGTGTCTGTGTGTGTCTGTGTCTGTGTCTGTGTCTGTGTCTGTGTCTGTGTCTGTGTCTGTGTCTGTGTCTGTGTCTGTGTCTGTCTGTATCTGTCTGTCTGTCTGTCTGTCTGTCTGTCTGTCTGTATCTCTCTCTCTCTCTCTCTCACACACACACAACCAAACAGGACACAGACACAGATATCTCTTAGAATATCAAGTAGAACATGGGTCATGAGCTTGGATTGACTTTGAGTCCTTTTCGATGCTCCTGGACACCTGTTCTCTCAAATCCCCTCTCCATGCCAAAACTGGTCCTTGGAAATCTATGGAAGTCAGAAGATGGTGTTAGATTCCCTAGAGCTAGAGTTCCCTAGAGCTAGGAGTTTATACTTTGCTTGATATAGGAAAGGGGAGCTGAACCAAGGTAATCTGCAAGAGAAGTGAGCTTCCTTAATTTAACAGGCATCTTTACAGCTCCACCCATCCCTAATTGAACTCAATAGGTTACATATACAAAACCACCATGAAAGTTGGATGAAGACTTGTTGAAAAGGAGAACTTGGGGGCTGGTGAGATGGCTCAGGGGGTAAGAGCACCCGACTGCTCTTCCAAAGGTCCAAAGTTCAAATCCCAGCAAACACATGGCGGCTCACAACCACCTGTAACAGAGATCTGATGCCCTCTTCTGGTGTGTCTGAAGACAGCAACAGTGTACTTACATATAATAAATAAATAAATCTTAAAAAAAAAAAGAAAAGAAGGACTTTTGTGGGACAAATAAAGATGAGAGAAGAAAATAGAGAGTAAAATTTAGTATATAAATGTATGAAACTTTCAATGAATTATATACATATTTAAAGTTTATACTAATTGTATTCAGTAGTAATTGCCATGTATATGACCCATAGCACTTTCTAGTTACAGAACCATTTTATTATAATGATAAAATAAAATTATTGATGATTTTAATTTGAATGCAAATAATAACTGAGTAGAACAGAAAGTTTTGTAGCTATGTGGTAGAAAGATCTACTGATGTCATCTTGCAAAAGTGTTATCAGTAGTGGATAATGATTTTAAAGATACTATCATAAAAGTTTTTCTAATCCCTTTCACATGTGATTAAGCATAGTGCTTTTTATTCTTTTGCTAAAATTTGGGTACATTTGGAGGTATGTGGAGCAGAGACTGAAGGAAAGGTCATCCAGAGACTGGCCCACCTGGAGATCCATCCCATATACAGTCACCAAACCCAGACACTATTGTGCAGGCCAACAAGTGTTTGCTGACAGGAGCCTGATATAGCTGTCTTCTAAGAGACTCTGCCAGAGCCTGACAAATGCAGATGTAGATGGTCTCAGCCAACCATTGGACTGAGCACAAGGTCCCCAATGGAAGAGCTAGAGAAAGGACCCAAAGAACTGCAGGAGTTTGCAGCCCCATAGAAAGAACAACAAAAATATCAATTTTCAATATCTTTTGTATACTAGGCAACTTATTCTTTAGTATTTTGTTTGATTTAATCCAATATAATTGCCCTATTTCTAACAACAGATTAATAAATTGGCAGTCTGGCATATATCACTCAGACTTGTGCATTGGAATATATGGAACTTGCTTTTGATCAGAACTTGATTGCAACAACAAAAACCAAATCTAAGACAGAAATATTGCTCTGGTTTGGTAATTATCATCTCTTCTTTTACCTCATACAGCAGCCAGAAGATATATGTTACTCATAAATATTTCAGCATATTTTCAAAAGACATCTAACATACTATAATAACCATTTTGTAAGTTTATTGCCATACTTTATAAGTCTATTGAGCAAATAGTAATATTGTGACATGACTAACACTTGCATGTCTTTGCCAGATTTATATACTTTTAGAATCTCTTTTTATCTGTACACCCTAACCACTTTCCATCTTCTCTTTGAGTTATTTAAGAGAACAACTATTTTGGTTTTGTTTTTGGTTTCCTGGAGACTTAGATGACTGAAGCTCCATATTAAGGAGCTTGTTACAATGATATCTGTTTACCCTGGAAAATGCTAGTTAAGTAAATAGGGTTGTTCAGACTATTTAACTTTTATGGGTGGCCTGTACTGCTGTCAGTAGGCTAATAATACTTGACTCTATGTGTGTGTGTGTGTGTGTGTGTGTGCGTGTGTGCATGTGTGTGCAGACATGCTCATGTATGTATATATGTAATAGAGAATCAGACACAGGCAGAGAGGAAGACTGAGAGACAGAGACACGGACAGAGAAAGAAGAGGAAAAACAGTATGTATCCTGCTCATTTATTTAATAAAGGTTAATTATGATGTTGAGTCCTACTTTCAGAACTTAACAAGAGTATTTCTTAATAAAAACTTCTATCAAATATATGTTTATAGTGACATAGGTTTCACATAAGAAAAAAAGATATTCTTTCATTTTATTTCTCCTGTATAATAATTATAATCATTCTCCTGTATAATTATCTACCATTTTCCAAAGGCTCTGGATTAGTATTAAATTTTGAATTTAAAGATTATCTACATTAGGGGGATTTTTAAAATGTTTTAAAATCAATACCTTTTCTGTGCTCACATAAACCCAGACTGGATGATGGAAGCATCTTGATGTTCTTTGACACAAACCTTACTTTTGCTTTTTGTTCTAACAAAACATTCCAGCTCACTTTCTGCATTTTCTTGTCCTTGAACAAATATTAGTTTTTTTTTTTTCAAGGAGCTCTGATTTCTTCATATGAGAAAAACTCTATTATATATCCAATCTGCATTGCTTACTTTCCTTATTGCTGTGACACAGAAACAAACAAATATAAAGTTTAAAAAAAGATGCTTTATTTTAGCCCATGCTTTGAGTTGGTACAGTCTATAATGGCAAGAAAGGCATGGTGGATGGCATTCAAGATGGCTGCTGGCCGCACTAAACTAGTCATAGTTTTTCCTCAGCTTGTTTCTCCTTGCTATTTATTTATTTATTTATTTATTTATTTTACAGCTTTAAATCCTAATCCAAAAGCTAGTGCCTACAGTCAGCATGGATTGCCAGCGAGTTAAACTTTTCTGGAAACTCCTTTCATGAAACTCTCGGAGATATGTGAAGTATGTCTCCTTGGTAACTTCAAATCCAGTCAAGTTGACTGTGAAGATTAACTTACCATGCTTGGCTTAATTATTGCCAACTGGATTGGCATAATATACATTTTGTACTGATCCTCAGTGATTAGTTCGACATGCTCATTTAAGACAAAACTTTTTAAATATTAGTGCTTATATAAACTTTTTGTTGTTTTTCTGCAAGGGAATACATTATTTTGATTGAAATTTAGCAAAAACCTAATTTCAATATAGACTCACTGTAAAATAAGAAAAATCACAAGGAAGTATTTAAACTAATAACATTAATTCCTATAAAATGCCCAAATAATTGCACTAGCTCATATGAGTATTTATAAAAATATCAAATATCAATTATCAATCTGGGATATATATATGTGTGTGTGTGTGTGTGTATGATATTTTCTTTATTTACATTTCAAATATTACCCTCTTTCCTAGTTTTCCCTCTGAAAACTCCCTATCTCCTCCCCCATCCCCCTGCTCAACAACCCACCCACTCCTGCTTCTCGGCCCTGGCATTCCCCTACACTGTGGCATAGAGCCTTCACAGGACCAAGAGCCTCTCCTCCCATTGATGACACTTAAGGCCATCCTCTGCTACATATACAGCTGGAGCCATGAGTCCCTTCATGTGTACTCTTTGGTTGGTGGATTAGTCCTTGGGAGCTCTGGAGGTACTGTGGAGCAGAGACTCAAGAAAAGGCCATCCAGAGACTGGCCCACCTGGAGATCCATCCCATATATAGTTACCAAACCCAGACACTATTGTGGATGCCAACAAGCGCTTGCTGACAGGAGTCTGATATAGCTGTCTCCTAAGAGACTCTGCCAGAGCCTGACAAATGCAGATGTAGATGCTCTCAGCCAACCATTGGACTGAGCACAAGGTCCCCAATAGAAGAGCTAGAGAAAGGACCCAAGGAACTGAAGGAGTTTGCAGCCCAATAGAAGGAACAACAAAAATATCAATTTTTAATACCGTTTGTATACTAGGCAGCTTATTCTTTAGTATTTTGACTTAATTTACATTGAAGTTCTGTTATGAATTACTATTTTATTTTGCTGCAATTATTTTATATGAGCCTTTATTATTAAATATTTTGTTTAACATTATTCTCTAATAAATGAAGTATCAATGCACTAATCAAATTTTGACTTTTTTCCCCAAGTATCAGTTGTAGACCAATTTTCATGGACTGATCTCAGAGTGTCAAGGTCACCTTGATATAGTAAATATCTCCTGGACTACATTGTGATGTCCATTTTACCAATTTCATAGAAATTTTCTGATATTCTGATTTGAATTTGAAACCATTAGAGCTCTCATCTGTGTAGAACTTGCCTGTTCCTTGTTGCAGTGGCAAGCCCTCTGCAATAATATAATTATCCTTACTTAGTTGAGCATATGTCTCCCTACTGAGAAAATCTGGATTGCATTATTAATACCACTGTGAAATTTCCCATTACCTTAACAAACATATTCTCAACATCTATGTTTTTTTTCTTTCTGTGTAATATGAGGATACAGAGTTCACTGTTGAATGCAGCAGGAAGCTCCTTTAAAGACTTTAGAAATGGTAGCTGTTATTATATAGAAAAATTGCTTTCTTGAGAAACATCAGAACAATTACACTCCTGAGAATGACTCCTGAGAATATGAAAAAGCATGTCCCCTTTCTATACTTAGCTCTCACATTGAGTTTAATCTTTCTGTCTTACATTTCCATACATTATGAGTTCTGTGTTCTCTGCTGTTCTCTTCTTAATTCTCTAAGCTGAAATCTAATTGCCATTCAAGTTTGTAGTACATAAAAAACATGTCTCAGTTTGGAGAGTCAGATCAGTGGTCATATGTAGGGTTGTAGGCCAGCGTCCACCCTGCAACAGGTTGCAGCCTCTTAGGGAGGCTGAACACAGGAACTTTGGTTGGGCTTATCCCACACTGCCCTACTGCTGCTGCTGGTGCAAGTAGGAAAGAACATAATCACTGTGCTAGTGGTGGGAAAGCACAGTCTGAGATGTGGGAAAGCCAGAGATGGTTCAGAATTCCCAGTCTGCAATGAGGCCAGGGCCATGGGATTATCAGACTCTTGGACATCCAAGCACTGCTGGGAAGTGCAGAAGAGCAGAGAAGGATCAGAAGAGCAGGAGTCAGGCTCTGTGGTCTGGGGGTTGGGAGGAGGGGAAGGGGAGCTCCATCTAGTCTCAAGAGGATGGTTCTTGGCTTGGCAGAAGCAGGTTTGATGGCAGTTGTGACTGGGAGCACAGGGAGGCCTTTGACAGGAGATTAGACTATGGCTCTGTAGATTAAAACCTTCTTTATGGCTTCCTAGAGTGGATCTTGATGAAAAGAGACAATCCATGGTTCCAAACAATTTATTGTCATGGCTGAAAATGGATGCATAAAGCCATATCACCTTCTTAGGGTGAGCCTGAGATTAAATACCCTTTGAAGGGAGAAATGTCTGGGAAGGGGACATTATTGGCTAAGCCCTCTGGGTCTCTAGGTACCTTATTAACATGGAGAACTCTATCTTGAGCCTACAGGATATATATATATATATATATATATATATATATATATATATATATATATATGGCACATGTTCCAAGACAGGAGACTGGCAGGGAGCTGGAGTCACCTCGGCATCAGGTGTGTGCCCACCAAGTCTCTGGGTCTCTACCTGCCTACCTTACTAAACCTCCTGGCATGGTTTTATGTCCCACAGTCATATATGTACTTGTGACCCCAAGGCTGGTTGGTGGTGGGGTTATGAACTGACATGAGATTCCTGGATCTTGCTGGACATTATCCTAGACCTCCTTTCAGGGAGAGACCATAAATTAAGGGCAAGTAATGATTGAGCAATAAACCTATGTCCTTTTCTGGTTTCTGTGCAAATACACATGTGTATACCTGTACATATGTACACTACATGCACCCTCACATGCAGACATATACACAAATCAGTTTCTTTAAAAAAAATCTCTTTTTATCCCATAGTCTTCTCTATAGAAGATTCATCTTTCATCTCTTCTACCACACATCATTGTTATCAACTGATTTTCAGAACTCTAAACTGCAGAACTCTGAAGAGATATTATTTTTGTTATTTTATAGCACATCACTTTTTACATTTGTCATAATGTGCTCAAACCTGCCTGTGGGAACAAAGCGGGTGAGGGGGAAGAGGGGTGAGGGAGGATAGCCCATGTCCCACCAGAGTTCCTCCTATGCTCTGGACAGGTGGACATGGAAGGGCTGATGTACACTTTCCATTCGGCCCAGGGTGGGCATCTAAGCCACTGACCCCACTTGATGGGGTTGGGGGGGTGGACAAGGGGCAGCCTCCGACTGGGGACCCTGTGGTGACACCCTGTAGCCCCAGGGTTATGGGAGCGAGGGCTGAAGGAAGGGAGGTTCCCACGTAGGCGAGAATAACCACATCAGGCCTTGACTGGAGCACAGGAAGGCCTTCCATCAGGAGATTAGAAATGGCTCATTAGAGGAAAGCCTATCCCATAGTCCAAGCTCAGCCGGTCTTGATGAACAGAGACAGTCTATAGTTTTAGAGCTTTATTATAGAAAGGCAGGGAGAAAGAGAGAAGGTAGAAGAGAGGGAGAGAGAGAGAGAGAGAGAGAGAGAGAGAGAGAGAGACCAGCCATGGCCAAGAGGAAAGAAGGGGAGAAAGGAGAGAGAAGAAAGGCTAGAGTAAGAGTTTAGAGAGAGAGTGAATGAGGAGAGAGAGTAAGAGAGTGAGAGGAGAGAGGAGAGGTGAGCACGAGTAAAGTAAGGAGAGTAAGAGAGCAAGGTGGGACCAAGCAGCCCCTCGTATTGTGGACTGTTATCTTTACTGTAAGTAGGTAACTGGGGAGGAGTCTGGCCTGAAGGTCAGAAGTTTGGTACATTGTCTACGTGACTATTAGCAACACTTCTTCTGTGGGGGCTGTGGGGGGTGGTAACTTTAACAGGAGCCTTAAGTCCAGGAGATATGAGGGAACTCCTTCCATATCATGTAGGTGGATTATCACCATTGAGTCCTGGGGTTCACCTCTCAACTCGACTGGAGACCAGACTGTCTGTGCATAGCCCAATGCCCCACACCTGCCTCCTATCTCAAAAAAGGCGTTGATCTCTCCATTTCTCTCTCTCCAAGTACATTACCAACAGCCTTTGAAATATTCCCAATTAAAAAACATTTTGTTTTGATTTTGTTTTTCCACATTTCCCACATCCATAAATTTATTGTTTCAGAATGCATATAAAGTATTTTTATTAAATACATCACCTATTGCTTCTGGGTCCTCCACTGCCCCATCTAAACAAACAAACAAACAAACAAACAACAACAACAACAAAACCTGATTATACTTTCTGCTTTTCCAGTACTTCTATGGGTATAGAACCACACACTTGGAATATCAGTAGCCTCTCAGGGGCCAAATATCTGAAGAAACATGAGTATATCATTGCCAAGATCCATACATTTCCAATAGCGAAAAGTGAGACTATTGACTACTATATGATATGTATGTGCATTCATGACAGCTGCAAATGAGTACAATGGTACTTTCATGTTTGGCAAATCCTGTTACATTGTAGATGTCCACTAATTCTGGATTTTATAATTTTTTCACCTAACAGGCATTACAGAAGATTCTACCTAAACATTAAAGAAGGTTCATTATCTTAAAGAAGCTCATAGGACTTTTTCCAAAGTAAATAACAAATTAGGACACAAAAAGCCTAAAGAAATATAAGAAAATGAATTAGTATCAATGAAATGACCAGAATGAAAGAAAGATGAATCTCAGTAAAAGTATAAAATATAACCCCAAACCCATACTCATGGAGACTAAACAATAAACTACAAAACTACTGAATATTAACTGTTCCAAAAAAGAAATCAAGAATAAAAATTTTTAAATTATTTAAATTGTATGAAGGTGAAACTACAGAACATGACACTATTACCAATGCTATGATATGCTCACAAAAAGGAGCCTATCATGACTTCCCTCTGAAAGACTCAAAAACCAGCTGAACAAGTCAGATGAAGATAGTTACAGCCAACCAATGGACAGAAGTTGGTGACCCCTGGGGTTGAATGAGGGGAAAGCTGGAAAAAGCTGAGGAAGAGGGTGACCTTATAAGAAGACCAATAGTCTCAAAAAACCTGGATCCCTGAGATCTTTCAGACACTGAGCCACCAACCAGGCAGCACACACCAGCTGATTTGAGTCCCCGAACACATATACAGCAGAGGACTCTGGGTCTGGACTCAGTCAGAGAAGATATATCTAACCTCAAGGGACTGGAGGCCCCAAGGAGGGGGAGGACTGGTGGGATGGGGGTTGGAGTGTGTTGGGCATATTCTCATGGAAATGTGGGGAGGAGGTATGAGATGTGGAACAGTCAGAGGGTGGTCCAAGAAGGGGATAATATGTTGACTATATAAAAAGGATTAAATAGAAAAAGAAAATAGAAGGGAAAAATAAAGAAAAAGAAATACAGAATGATAATATCTATGGGCTACAGAGAAGACAATCCTAAGAGGAAAGTTTATAGCAATAAGCAACTCGTAAAATTTTTGAGAGATCTCAAATTAAGTACATATAGATACACCTAAAGGCCTGAGATATACAAGAACAAACAGCAGGCACAAACAATAGAAAGGACAAGGCAATCAAAATCAGGGCTGATAATGAAATGGAAATAAAAAACAATAGAAAGACTCAATGAAACAAAAAAAAAATGGTTTCCTTGGAAAGATGGAGATTGGCAAACATTTAGCCCAAGTAACCATAAAAGAGAGAGGCCTCTAACTGATATAATCAGATATGAAATGGGAGCAGTTCCAACACACACTGAGGAATGTCAGAGAATCTCAAGGACATATTTCAATAGTTTTCATTCCTTTGAACTGGTAGCTCTATAAGGAACAGATCAATGTCTAGATTCATATGGCTTGCTAAGTTGAACAAAGAGGAAGTAAAGAATCCATGCAGAACAATTCACACTTTAAAATAGGTCTAGGAATTCTCACTCATACAATTTATGCTTATTAAGAAACAGACAGAACTAGACATACACCACTCTAAACATGGTTTACATTTAGAAATATAGCAAACTGACTCTTGTTTTTGTGCTTTTATTAGCATGGAAACAAACACAATATCCAAGGAACTAATTACAAGTACATATAAGCAAGAAATATTAATGGAATAAAATATCATGCTTAAAACACAGTAAAGGAATTGTGGATATTAGACAAAAGAAAACAATGAAAAACAGTTGCACAAGGATAGTGGCACAGAATCAAGAAATGCCAATCTAGAAGAAACATAACATTGTCAAGAAAACAGAAGTATTATAAGGAAATGGTCAAAATAATAAAGAGTTGTCAAGTCCTGGAAGAGCCTATATTCATAGTAAATACCATTTCATTTTATAACTCTCCTTTGACTACTTCATTCCTATATCTACTTAGTACAGAGGAATATACTTTTTTCCTTTTCTGAACATGCCAGTAGTAACTACAGATCTGGTTCTCCTTTCAATTTAGCATTGTTCCTTTAGTGGATTAAAGATAAAATGAGCTAACAGGCACCAACCACCATGAGCAAAGTTAGGTACATAAACATATAGGAATGTGAAGTAAGTGTTTTTCCACATATACATGTCATAGCACTACATTTAGACATTACGCAATGTCTAAAGTAACTCTTTCTTACTTATTTAGGGTTATTATAAATATAAAATATCACTGAAGTGAACATGAATATGACATTGAAATTACAAACTCATGTATTCCCAGGGCCAGGAAGATAAGTTGGAAAGTACAGGATATAAAGAGTGAAGAGCGTTGTTGTGTGACTGTGGACTCTGCTTAAGATCATCCTCTGATGATTACCAGCCCCAGTAGATCATTTCTAGGAATTTGAAAAGACAATAAAATGGGCCTGTCACGGCTTTAATAGTAAGCAGGCTTACTTGTGTACTTTTAGTGCTGGGAAGGCTTACACATCGTCAGCTCTCTTCTCTCGTCTTCATGCTGTCCTTGCCAGGCCATCTGTTCAATCAGCTCCCAGGGGAGGGTTTTACTCCTGCCCCAGGGATGCTGGAGCAGAAGACTGCAATGACATCATTGTGATAGTTTTAAAAATCAAATTTACTCAGAAAATGCCTTGCCAGCAAGAATACTGTCAGGTCACAGCTGTTTCACAGTGAGTCATCCATCACTCTGAGGACTACCCCACACAGACCAAAGCAACACAATCCCACACACCAGGGAATAAATAAAATAATGCTAACTCATATGAAACGTCCACAGGAAATTTGTACACTGGATTTGCAGCAAGATACATCAACTTACTATGCCTTTCTTCTAAAGAAACCTGGAGACAATGACGATTTAGAAAATTGGTGATTGGCTATGTATAGTAGCACATTTGACCTGGCCATTTGAAATATATTGTCATTAACCAAGCAAAAGAACAGATTCAATAAGTTAAACTTGTTTTAACAATACCTACCAACGGATATAATAGACCTAATAACAGGATTATACAGCTGTCAAAACTCTAGCATTTGAGCTTGTTTTCACCTATTGTATTTTCCAAATGTTCATATCAGAGACTATCATTGCTGTCCTATTGGGATAAGGTATTGATATCACAAAATATTAATGAATGGTCAGATAATATACTGGCAATTGTGATTTGCACTATTTTAAAATAACACATCACCTTTAGTGACAGCTCCAAATTGAGACCTCAAGTAGTCTTGGGTATGAGATGTAATGTCAAAGGAGCAAGGTTATCAGCAAGACAGAGAAAGGGAGCAAATAAGATTTCTACAATGTGATAAATTTGCTCATGCCTAGTCATCATACCCCAGTATTTCAGGGATATAAAGTAAGAAAATCTAAAGACAAATAATAAAAAAGACAAAGTAAAATTTGCAAAAATGTTCAAGGACAATTGGTCCAAAATGACCAGAATAAAATACATTATTTCAAGTAATTACATATTGTCCTGATTTTTCAGCAACTAGTGTATGATTACTGTGCAAACAATATTTAACAAACTAGCTTGTGTTGATAGACAAAACCTAAGCATGGTGCATCTTTCTTTGCTTAAAGAGTTACATACATAACAGCTCTTAGCATTCGCTTTAGGGACAGGATGCGTGTGAACCTGTGTTCTCCTAGGAAAACAGTCTCTGAAACAGAACCTTGAAATGTTTCTTCTATGAGTCATAGCTCATCCTCTAGAACTGCATATGCAATTTTAGGTGGAAACTGAAATGTCATCTAGAAGTAGTTGACTTGAAACAATTTGGAAGAGATTATCTTAAGTGAAATTACTTTTCAGGTAATAAAAGAAAATTTAGGTTTGCCTTGGGGATGGAATAAATACACTATTTTTCAAGTAATGAGCTCGTTGAAATGAACTAACAATCAAAAATCATGATCTTGCTTTTTTTATAGACATTGCTAGGTGTTAGCAGGTAATGAGTTTGAGAATTTTCTCTTAGAACTAGGACAGATACAATAAGCTATAACATTGAGTAGATGGTAATTATACTCCTAAAATTTCAAATCGATGTGTTCATTCACACCTACAATACGTGAGTCATAGTGTAATGCATTCAATTAAAATGAATAAGACACTTCTTACTCTTAAATTGAATATAATATACTATAACAAATTTGTTGTTATTATTAATCTAGAATAATTAATAAAACTAATGAGCCATAAATTATATAAAAATATATGGTATTTATTATATTTATGGTATCTCCATTTTATATAGAAATATAAACTCATATGCATGGATATTTCTATAAAAGACAGTTATAACTATAAACCATGAGTTACATAGTCATGGTGGTGATATAATACAGCATTTTGTATTCTTCAAATTATTATTAATTTTTGGCTATGAACATTCATTAAATTTTAATTGGAAAAAAGTAGATCTTTTCCAACAGTGAATCATTTGGCTAGAAAATTATTTCTTTGTTCTAAGACAGGGACTAGTAAATGATTAGCAGCAGGGCAAACAGACTGACACCTATTCTTACATCATAGTCCTTTACAGACAAAGCTTGAAAAATCAGGCTGTAAATCTTAGCAGTAATAAATGCATATCCACCACATTCTGTGCTCTACCTGCTTGTGCAAGAAAGCCAGGGGCTAATGATCAAGACACTCTATGATAATTTAAAGTTCAGGAATTGCCTTGAGGTCATTTACTCCGGTCAAAGCTAACCTTTCTGACAGAACTGGTTGTTATGCAGTTTATGTGGATTTCTGAAATTATGCTGAAATTCTTCAAGATCATGAAATGCCATTTTTATTTTGTGATTAATGACATTAAATTGGAAGCACAGAGAGACCACATCATGGCCAAGGTCAAAGCCAAATGGAATTCATTCGTTTATTTGTGTGTCATCTCTGTTTCTATCTGTAACTTTACCAAGTACAAGTAAATTGTTTAAACTATCTGTACAGCTTTTCCCATTTGAAGAAATACAAAAATACTACTTATCTTTTGGAAAATAAACGTGGAAATCAGCTTATAAAAGGTAGTATGTAACACAGTCTTCAACAGACTTAATTTCTTTTTAAATTTAGAAATAAAATACAGCCTTAATCAGTTCTGCAAATCAAAATTTCTCTCTAAGGATAACTGATATGCTACATAGATGGACTTGGTAAAGTTCTCAGAGATGACAGAACATACATAAAGATGAGATATTTTCTCACCCTGGAGATTTTTAATATAAGGAAGCTAATAAATTCTACAGAATTGTAAATCAAATCACTAGAATTCTTTTCCCATTAAGAAGTCAAGTCTAATTAATGCTAATAAAGAAAATTAATTGGCATGGTGTTTATGTGGATCCTGCATGTCTTCCCATGGAGCTTTCTTCATCTTTATAAATATAAAATGTGATAATAATGTGACATTAAAAACACATTGCTTGCTGCTATCTCTAGGCTGTTTCTCAACTACAAACTTTCTAGATGAACAGAGTGAAATAGTGAACCATGTGTTAAGATTAATGAACTCTTGGCTGTCTGGCATAGAGAATATACTAAACAAATGATTCACTTTGTTCATATAATTTGAATTTTTCTGCTTTATAGCCCATCAATGTTAATCATAAAATAATTAGAATGTTTCCATTTGAGTAAAAACGAATCTTATGAATAGTTTTTAAGTAGAGTTTGGCAGTCAAATTTCTCAATGATTTTGATTTATGTTTTATTTGCCTATATTGATTTCATGAACATCAACTACATTAAGGTGATTCTTTAGTTATACACAGATAACTCTTATTTTGAATGACAAGTAGGATCCCAAGGGTCAGTGGGGAGTAACCTTAGCTGAGACTCACCCGCAGTGGAGTTATGGAAACTGAAGAGCCCACCCACCTTCTGCAGCCAGGCAGGAACATCAGTGGAACAATAGAGACTACAATCCACCCATGAAACTTTCTACCCAAAGTTTATTCTGCCTGCAAGAAATGCAGGAACCAGGGACAGATGGTAGAACAGAGAGTGAAGGAACTGTCAAGCAATAACCTGCACAGCTAGAGACCCTTCCAAAGGGCAAGCACCAATTCTTGACCCTATTAAGGATACTGTTATGCTTGCATGTAGGAGCCCAGTATGGCCGTCCTCTGAGAGGCTCAACCCAGCAGCTAACTGGCATAGAAGTGGAGACACACTTTCAAACATTGGACAGAATTTGGAGACTTTTATGGAAGAGTTGGGAAAAGACTGAGGGCCCAGAAGGGGTTAAGAACTCTACAGGAAGGACAACAGTGTCAAATAACCTGGACCCTTGGGGACTTTTAGAGACTAAACCACCAACCAGGGAGCATGGGCAGAACCTAGCCACTCTGTGTCCTGTACATATGTAGCAGATGTGCAGCTCAGTCTTGGTGTGGTTCCCCAACAACTGGAGTGGAGGTTATCCCTAAAGCTGTGGCTTGTCCTTAAAATCCATTCCCCTAACTAGGCTGTCTTGCCTGGCCTCAGTTGGAGAAGAAGCAACTAGCCCTGCAGAGATTCTACATGCCCAGGTGGGACTCACCTCTTTCAGAGGTGTAGGGGAGGGAGATCTAGAGTAAGGACTGTGGGAGGAAGGGACCAGGAGGGGTACACCGATTGGGATGAAGGAGAATGGGTTGGGGATGGGGCATCCACGTGGAGATGGGGTGGGGTGGGGAGGAGGTGTGGGATGTGGAGCAGTCAGAGGGTGGATGGGGGATGGGAAATGGAATATGGAGTGCAAGAAATAAATTAAAAATAAAATAAAAATAGAAACAACAATAATAATATTTAATAATTATCTTTAATGTTAAAGATTGAAGTGGTGGAAGATAATATTTATTGCAGGGTTTAAGAAGTGTCCTTTTGACTAATACAGAGTAGTTAATGTCTATAATAGAATTTGAGACGCTGAATTAGGAGAATTGCTGAAAGTTCAGTGCAAGATGTGGCTATATAGTTCAGCTTAGTCTCAAAAAATGAAAGCAAAAAGTAACATCAAATAACTCCTCTAGATATATCCAAGTTAATGATTTTAACAGATGTAAATATTTTTGGAAAACATAATAAACAAATTTCTGAAAAACATAATAAAAATCTCTGTACATATATTATATATAATTAATATGTGGTGTTTATTCTTCTCAATGTGATTTCCATGAAGTTGTTGTCATGTTTTAACTCTAAATCGAATGATACAATATACCACAAATCATCTCAAGTTTATCTGACTAGGAAGTTTTTTCATTAGTTAAAAAATATTTTCCATCCTGTCATCTCCTGGAATTATAAGTTCTTGTTTCAGGGTTATCTGTTGCAGTTAAATATATAATAAGCTTTGTCATGCAATCTACAAGTATTTAGGGGCTGCAAGATGACTTGCCACCCCAGCATAATGACTTAAATCCAAGAATCTTCTGTGAATGGACAGAAGCAATACCTGAGAGTTGTCCTTTGATCTCCACAGGTGTATCTTGATACACACACACACACACACACACACATACACACACACTCACACACACACTAATAATAATAATAATAACAACAACAACAGCACAACAACAACAGTAAATAAATCAAAATAAAAATGGTTATGTCTAAAAAATATTCATATGCCAAAATCATTTGAGGTGACTCTTTAATCATTGTTGTAAAGTGGTAGCACATGACATCACATTAGGGACCACCACTGCTTACTCCTCTGAGACAGGTAATAACACTAACATCCATTAACAAAATTTTCAAATTGATAAAGGAATTGCTATAATAGTTGTCAATATGTTACCCTTTAAACCATATGTATATATCTGTATGTGCATATGTATATATATATATAAAACAATAATGATGAAAATACAAACACAATTTTGTCTTAAAGGGGGGACACCGGAAGGGCTGGAGGTGGAAAAGAGGGACAAAAATGATATAGACACAAGATTTAAGTATAAACTTTTCAAAAGAACTAAAATTATTAAGTAAAAAAAAAAGCTCACCATAATTCAAATTTTTGTATAGAGATAATATTCAATATCCTGCTTATTTTCATAATAATTTTTATCATTCTTTGGGACTCAGCAAACACCTATCACTCTGACTTTGACAGTGACAGTGTACACAAGACCTGTTTAAGTTCAAACCAGACAAAACCTTCCAGAGAAGAAGAAATAGGCAACAAGTATGATTCCTAACTAAGAAGCAATTTAAAAATATGCACAGCAAAAGAGAAAATTAGCTTTTTTGGAGTTTCACTTTCTATATCAACCAGTATCATAACTCCATGCCCAGAGGGGTTGGCCAACACAAAATAGGCTCCATTTTTCTTTGCTTGTTTTGTTTTTATGTATATTTCTCTCTTTTTTTTGTATTTTCAATATATTTGTATTTATTTTGATGTGTTATTGTTTCTTTGAACCTTTGGTGGATCTTTTTTTTTTTTGCTTTGTTTTGTTTTCCTTTTTCCAGAGAGAGAGAGAGAGAGAGAGAGAGTGAGAGACAGAGAGAGAGATGTATATAAGGAGATATCATGAGATTGTCTAAATAGGGAGGAGGGCCACCCACAGACTTGGAGGAGAAAGAATATGATCAAAATATATAGTATGAAAAATAATATTTTAAATAAAAATAATTTACTTTAAAATATGTTTAAAAATTTAATAAAATTAAAATAGGAAAATTAATAGTTTTAATTTAAGAAATAAAAATCAATTCATGAGAGAAAGTAAGGTTAACTATATATAACAATTACTTTAAAAACATTCTATTCACCTAAAAAGCAATTATTTTATTATTAGAAACAGCTCCATTCCTAAAAATCATTACTTTTCTGAAACATGAACTTGGCTTTTAATTCTTTGAATGTTTGGGAAGTATCCTGTTTTTTAATTAGGTTTTTTCCTCATTTACATTTCTAAATGCTATCTCAAATATATGTGCTATGCTGTTACCAAACTTTAATAATATTTCAGTAATTTTTATATTGAATTTTTCATTTAAATTACCATAGAAATTATAAAATACACAACCTATTTTATCCTTAAGAATATTAGCAGGTTGATTCATAGTAACTAAAATTCAGGAAGGAGTGCTGGGTGATACAAAGCAAGGACAGGCAATGTGAAATGCCTATGGATGCCCATTGAGAAACCTGGGGTTGGGGCGTAGGAGGGGCCATAAGGAGAGAGGAAGTATGTGGCAAGGCTGGAGAAGGCAGGCACTCCTCAATGCTTTAACAGTAACTATACTGTTACAGCAAGCTGTATTGCTTCAGGAAGAAAAGTTAATTTACAGAAATATCTGTCTGTGTATGCAGAAATATACTGTAAGTATATGTAGGAGGTAAATATAAAGTATTATTTTAAGACATAAATAACTCACTAGAATATGTGAACATTGTCTAAAAATATAAGTCCAATATAGGAATGGCATATTTTCTCTTTTACTAGGATGATTATTATAGAAAAAATATAGCACTCAATGGACTAATCAGTGATGGCGAATGCACCTTCTATGTTAAACATTACCATGTTTGAATATATTTTCTAATACTCTGCATAAATGTAAATTATAAAATATTTACAACATGACCAGCATGTACAGACTCTACTATTGCTAAATTGAGGACTCTCAATGATATTCATACATGAAGTTCTATCTCACTGTGAAATTCTATCTCACTTTTCTTTATTTCAACTTAGGATTACAAACTTAAAATGAGGCAAACTTTCTTTTAACTTTCTACCCAGTCCGTGGTTAAACAAATCAATTGCTTTTAGACCTCTGACAAGGCACATATCCTAGCAGGGAACGTGAAACAAAATCAGGCAGCTAGGTTATAGAAGCTGGGCCACGAAGCTGAGTGCAAGTGGAACATGGAGCTGGTCACAGCTGGATCCCGGAGCTGGATACTATAGTAGTACTGAGGTAGGAGACTGAGGTAGGAGAAAGATAGCATAAATCCAGGAGTTCTCAGCTACACGATGCTATGCTGATTCAGTGTCCTGGTTATGTTCAGTGCCAATATGGTCCTGGGAGTAAGGGCCAACAGGTTGACTAAGCAGCCCAGGTTGGAAAAAGAAGTGAGGTTACAACTTCAGTCGGCCCTTCACAGAAACAACTTCATTCCCAAGTGTGTAGGTTTTGAGATGCGCATAAACAAGGTAGCACTTCTTTTAAGGTGCCATTTCTTTGCTGTCAGTCCATTCTAGATGCTTTCCAGTGCCAACACAAATCTTTATCTGGGCTCCCTGTGTAGCATGATTTCTGAAATGATTGATCATTTCTTTTGCCAATTTGGTAGCGCTAGAAATTATGTTTCTAGGATTTCCTTTCTTCTGTGGGGCAGGGAGAAGGTTTTAAGGGACAAAAGGGGACTTACATGAGCTAGAGACACAGATGTGAAACCACAGACTCTAACTCAGGAAAGTTGGGATCAAGTGTCCTTAGTGAGCTTTGGGTCATTCGCTGCACCCTGCAGTTACTGGGAAAGACTTCCTGATTCACTCTGCTGTCCTACAGTGACTCTATGCTCTTCATCATAGCTTTTACTCATAGACAGATGAAAGCAGTATCACCTTATCATTTACATGTCCATCATCATGTGCTGTCTGGTACCAATTCTCTGAATCAATTCCTTCTGCATGTTTGTAAGCAAAATTCCTGAGAGAAATAAATCAAGGGAGGAAAAATAGGTTTGCTCATGGTTTCAGGGGTTAGGATCCACCATAGCGAGGAAGACTTGGTAAAGTGTCTTAGTCTGTGGTGATACAAGCTTGTACTGACCGCTGTTTGTATCACAGAGGGCCAGGTAACAGGGTGCATGAGCTGAAATCACAGGCCATGTACTCAAATGTAATAACTCACTTGGCTAGTCTCAGCAATTGCACATTCTTCATAGGAACTTCATAAACCGAAGACTGGCGATTCAAAGCACACTTCTGTAAAAGACACTTCAAATTTGGAACTAACACCTTCTTCTTATGATAGAAATTATTACATTATATCTTTTTCACCACTGCATCTTGGAAATAGGGCACACTAGTTCCTTTTTGACTTCTACAGTAATCTATGCCAAAGATTTGTCTTGAGACTTGGAGACCTTGGATATTGTCCTTTGAGCAAACTGTAACCACCACAGGACATATATTCAAAGGAGATCAAATCGATGTACTAAATATACATCTGGACCCTTCCCAATAGTCAGGAAATAAAAACAATGTAAGTTTTAGTCAACCGATGATGAATTGAGGGAGAAAAAGTGGGGCATGTGCACCACAAAACACTACAAATTCATTCAAACAAGTAAAACCCTGACATCTACATTTAGATGGAAGTTTAGATCATTATGTGTATTTGGGTATAAAAAAAAATCAGTACTTCACAATCTCACTAATGTTTCAAGTTAAAGAATTGTCCTAAGTTCAAGAGAAGAACAGAAATTACTAGAAGCTGGAGAGAGTTCAGTTGAGAAGGTGGTGAGAAAAGGTGGTAATTAAAATAATTAAAAATATGTTGAAGTAAGAAATTCTTTAATTGTTGTAAAAAAATTATGTCCTTTTACTTCATATGTGTGTGTCTGTGCACCACAAGTATTCATTGCTCACAAAATGCAGAAGAGGACACCAGACACACTTGGAGCTGGAGTTACACATGGGTGTTAGAATTGATATGTTTGATAGTAATTGAACAGTGTCCTCTGGAATAACAGAGTGCTTCTAACCACTGAACTATATTTCCAGCCCCAGAACTAAGATATTCTATGTATAACTGTATAATCAGTTGAATTTGATAATGATTATATGTAGTATATTTCAAAAAACAAGCAGAAAGTATTTTGAATGCTTCTATCATAAGAATATTATAAATGAAAAGATAGGCAAGTTTGACTCTTTCAAGCATTAAATCACATGGATATAAGTCCAAGAAATGCTTAAGAGATGGAGAGTGATGCCTAGCATGTACCAACACATTATATGTAATTTCAAACATAAAAATCTGCATGATATCCCATTATGGTATTATGTATATGTTAAATAAAGAAAATAAATTAAATAAAAGAATACAAATATGAAATACTGAGAGTTTATATCTTGGGGAACGGTATTCATACATTTTGTATGTTGAGATAAATTTGATTCTTTGAAGGCCAAGGGCTGAATGCCAAACTTAAGAATGTGTCCTCAAAGCCAGGCGTGGTGGCGCACGCGAGGCAGAGGCAGGCAGATTTCTGAGCTTGAGGCCAGCCTGGTCTGCAAAGTGAATTCCAGGAAAGCCAGAGCTGTTCAGAGAAACCCTGTCTCAAAAAAAAAAAATTGTGTCCTCAAAGCCTATGTATTAGAGGCTTGGTAGACAGTGCTGGGTGACTTTTCCTTAGACACCATGTTTCCTTAAACTTAATGCTATGTGGTCAATGACTTTTCAAACTGCTTCAAGTAAAGTGTTCTTGTGTAGAAGTTGATTATCTCAGTTGTCTCATTACAACAAGGAGAGCTGATGAGCATGGCAGAGGTAAAACAATAGATTTCTATTGATTGTTTGTTTTCTTCTAGACAAGTTTCTCAAGCATTAGACTATCAATATGTTTACATAAGAATATTACTTCGATGCAGTCTCATGTCTCTGAGACATAAATGTATGGAGGCTTTATACAGGTTTTAAAGGAGATGTAGTATAACCGTTATCCCTTCGTTGAAAGGTATAATGGGAATTTGTACAAGGATTGACTGCAAATGGAAGTAAGGCGAAATGATGCATACTTTTCTTTATATAGCACATTCATTGAAAGTCATCGACTGAGGTAACAAATTTCTGTCTTTATATTGATGACTCTCAGTACTTCCTCAGGAAACCTTCTGCTGACCTGAAACACCTGAGAGTGAAATTCATCAGGATTTCGCATACTAAAATGGTATTTAAATGTCACCAAAAATTCTAGCAGGATTTTTTCACTTTCCAAGAGGAAGAGTTGAGAAGAGTTCATGACTGAAGGCAGCTTTGATGGATGGTAGGACTGACAGTCACACCTGCTTAGAATGCAGAATTAGCAAAAGCTTGGCAGCATAAACTTTAAGAGCAATTTGGGTAGGATCAAGGGTTCTGGAAGCCATTTCCCATCTGTCCATCTAGGGCAATGGGCAGTGAATAGAGCAGAGAAACAGGGATTTACAGCCAAATGTAAACTATACAAAAGTACATGTTACTAATATCCAGGAAAAATTACGAGTTTCTAGCAAAGACTGAAATATGTATCCTTTTTCCTTGTGTCATCCTTTGTCAGAAATTCAATCAACTCATTTGGAGATGGAAAAACTAAGCATGTTACTATTACAAAAAAAACCTCTCAATTCCATGAGGTCACTGTGCCCAGCACTGACAGGTGGTCTTCTGAATGCTTGTCTTCTCTGTAGTGAGTAATAAGCTGGTAGGAACATGTCCTGAGTCACTGCCTATTCAACAGACCCAGCCAGAACCATGAGACAAAACAAAGAGTAAGTTATCCCAATGTTAACTTTTATATCACTTGCTTTCAACAGTTAAGCTTCAACAGTATTGATATTAATGTTGTGGGAAAATAGGAAATACCTATTTTTGTTTTGTGGAAGCCTATTTTTAATGTTGGCACATGCCTACACTAATTAATTTTGTAATAATTTTTATATTTCTCATAATAGGATTTCACATTTAATTAACTTAACTAACCACATAAAATGTGTCATTTTGTTACAGTCATTCTCATAACAGATTTACTATCCTTTGATATGATGACACATCCAGATAAAAAATGACAGGCAGTTTTTTCTTTTATTGAATATTTTCTTTCTTTTCATTCCAAATGTTATCCCATTTCCAGGTCTCCCCTCCATAAGTCCCCTATACCACTGCCTATAGGCTGGTGCTCCTCTACCCATCTACCTTCCCACCCTGACATTCCCCTACACTGGGACATCGAACCCCTTCAGGCCCAAGGACCGCTCTTTCCACTGATGTCCCCTGATCCTCTGCCACATATGAGGCCAGAGCCTTGGATATCTCCATGTGTATTATTTGGTTGATGGTCCGGTTCCCAGGAGCTTCAGGGACTCTGGCCTTTTGACACTATTGCTTCTTTCATGGGGCTGCAAACCTCAGCTCCTTCAGACCCTTCTCTAAATCCTCCATCTGCGACCCCCACACTCAGTCTAATGGTTGGCTGCAAGCATCCACCTCTATTTTTGTCAGACCATCGCAGAGGTTCTCAGGAGACAGCCATATAAGGTTTCTATCAGGAAACAATTCTCTGCATCCACAAAAGCATCCACCAGAGATTTGGTGACTATATATGGGATGGATCCCCAGGTGGGACAATGTCAGAATGGCCTTTCCTTCAGTCTCTGTTCCACACTTTGTCTCCATTTTTTTCTTCCTGTGAGTATTTAGTTCCCCCTTCTCAGAAGAACTAAAGCATTCACACTTCGGTCCTCCCTCTTCTTGAGGTTCATATGGTCTGTGAGTTGTATCTTGGGTATTCTGAACTTCTGGACTAATATCCACTTATCGGTGAGTGAATACCATGTGTGTTTTTTTGTGACTGGGTTACCTCACTGAGGATGATGTTTTTAAGTTCCATCCATTAGCATGCAAATTTCATGAATTTATTGTTTTTAATAGATGAATAGTATTCCATTATGTAAATGTACCACATTTTCCATATCAATTCCTCTGTTGATGGACATCTGGGTTGTTTCCAACGTCTGGCTATAATGAATATGGCTGTTATGAACATAATGGGGCATGTGTCCTTATTACATGTTGGAGCATCTTCTGTATATATGTCCAGGAGAGGTATAGCTCAGGTAGTACTATGTCCAATTTTCTGAGAAACCACCAGACTGATTTCCAGAGTGTTTGTATCAGCTTGCAATCCTACCAGCACTGGAGAAGTGTTCCCCTTTCTCCATATCCTTGCCTGCATCTGTTGTCACCTGAGTTTTTTATCTTAGCCATTCTGACTTGTGTGAGTTGAAATCTCAGGATTGTTTTGATTTCCATTTCCCTGATCACTATGGATGTTGAACATTTCTTTAAGAGCTTCTTGGCCATTGGAGTTTCCTCAGTTGAGAATACTCTGTTTAGTTCTGTACCCCATTTTTAATAGGGTTATTCGTTTCTCTGGAGTCTAACTTCTTGAGTTCTTTGTACATGTTGGATATTAGCCCTCTATTGGATTTAAGATTGGTAATGATCTTTTCCCAATCTGTTGGTTGCCATTTTGCCCTATTGTTAGTGACGTTTGCCTTACTGAAGCTTTGCAATTTTATGAGGTCCCATTTGTTAATTATTGATCTTTAAAGCACAATCAATGTTGTTTTGTTCAGGAAGTTTCCCCCTGTTCCCATGTGTTACAGACTGTTCCCCACTTTCTCCTCTATAAGTGTCTCTGGTTTTATGTGGAGATCTTTGATCCACTTGGACTTGAGCTTTGTACAAGAGATAAGAATGGATCAATTTGCATTCTTCTACATGCTGACCACTAGATGAACCAGTACCATTTGTTGAAAATACTGTCTTTTTCCCACTGAATGGATTTAGCTCCTTTATCAAAGATCAAGTGACCATAAATGTGTGGCTTCATTTCTGGGTCTTCTATTCTATTCCATTTATCTACCTGTCTGTCACTATACCAATATCATGAAGTTTTAATCACTATTGCACTGTAGTACAGCTTGAGGTCAGGGATGGTGATTCCTTAGAAGTTTTTTTATTGTTGAGAATAATTTTAACTGTCCTGGGTTTTTTGTTATTAAAAAATAATTTCCAAATTGGTTCTTCTAACTCTGTGAAGAATTGAGTTGGAATTTTCATGGAGATTGCATTGAATTTCTAGATTGCTTTTGGCAAGATGGCCATTTTTACTAGATTAATCCAGCCAAACCAAGAGAATGGGAGATCTTTCCATATTCTGAGGTCTCCTTTGACTTCTTTCTTCAGAGACTTGAAGTTCTTGTACAAATCTTTCATTTGTTTGGTTAGAGTCATACCAAGATATTTTATATCGTTTGTGACTATCATGAAGGGTTTTGTTTCTCTAGTTTCTTTTTCAGCTCATGTATCCTTTGAGTATAAGAAGGCTACTGATTTGTTTGAGTTACTTTTATATCCATTTAGTTTGCTGAAGTTGATTATCAGGTTTAAGAGATCTCTGGTGGAATTTTTTGTGTCACTTAAGTATAGCATCATATCATTTGCCAAAAGTGATATTTTGACTTCTTACTTTCCTATTTGAATCCTTTTGACCTCCTTTTGTTTTCTAATTGCTTTAGCTAGAACTTTAAGAACTATATTGAATATATAGGGAGAGAGTAGACAGCCTTGTCTAGTCCCTGATTTTAATAGGGTGGCTTCAAGATTTTTTTTTTTAACATGAAGGGATGCTGAATTTGGTCAAATACTTTTTCAGCATCTAATGAAATGATCATGTAGACTTTTTTTTCCTTTGGGTTTGTTTATTTAGTCAATTATGTTGATGGATTCCTATGTATTGAACCATTCTTGTATCCCTGGGATGAAACCTACTTGATCATGGTGAAAGATCATTTTAATGTGTTCTTAAATTTTGGCATTGATATTCATAAGGAAACTTCATCTGAAGTTCCTTTTTGGGGGTTGGGGGGCTTTGTGTGGTTTTCATATCAGCATAAGTGTGGCTTCATAGAAAAAATCGGGTAGTGTTCCTTCTGTTTCTTGTTTGTGGAAAAAATTTAAGAGTATTGGTATTAGTTCTTCTTTGAAGGTCTGATAGAATTCTGCACTAAACCCATCTGCTCCTGAGTTTTTTGTTTTTTGTTTTTTGTTTTGTTTTGTTTTGTTTTGTTTTGTTTTTTGGTTTGGAGATTTTAAATTATTGCTTCTATGTGGAGAGCCATGCCGCTAGCAATCGCCATTATAAGATGGCACTGGCCTTCGCTGTGCCTAACTAGTAAACAAGTCTTGTACACAGGTGCGAGAGTGAACTCATACCTAGTCACTGCCCATCTCAGGGCATAGTAATGGGGTGACGGGCGAGCAACGAATCAGGAGCTGACACACCACATCAGGTTCTGAAACACCATGGCTGAGGGCTCTATAAGCAACGCCATTTTCCAGGGTCGGGGTCTTCCCTCCTGAAGAAGCAATAAAGCTTGCCATAGAAGAACGGGTAGTTGAGTCTTTCTTGCCGGTCGAGTGGGACGCAACACTTCTACTACTTTATGGTTTATGGGACTGTTTGAATGGTTTATCTGATCTTCATTTAACTTTGGAATTTGGTATCTGTCTATAAAATTGTCCCTTTTATCCATATTTTCCAGTTTTGTTGAGTATAGGGTTTTGTAGTAGGAACTGGTGATATTTTTGAATTTCCACTTAGGATTGCTTTTATTGTGTCCCATAAGTTTGGGTTTTTGTTTTTGTTGTTTTTTTTTTTTTGTTTTTGTTTTTTTTTTTTGCCCATTTTGGGTATGTTTGCTTCATTTTCATTAAATTCTAAAAAGTTTTAATTTCTTTATTTCTTCCTTGACCAAGTTATCATTGAGCAGGGCTTGTTCAGATGCCATGTGTATACAGGCTATCTGTTGTTTTTGTTGCTATGGAAAACCAGCTGTGGTGATTTGAAAGGATGCATGGGATTATTTCAATCTTATATCAGTTGAGGCCTGTTTTGTGACAGATTATATGATCAGTTTTGGAGAATGTACCATGAGATGCTGAGAAAAATGTAGTCTTTTGATTTAGGATGAAATGTTCTATAGATATCTGTTAAATCCGTTTGGTCCATAACTTCTGTTGGTTTCAGTGTGTCTCTGTTTAGTTTGTATTTCCATGATCTGTCCATTGA
This sequence comes from Mus musculus, assembly GCF_000001635.26. NCBI lineage: Eukaryota > Metazoa > Chordata > Mammalia > Rodentia > Muridae > Mus > Mus musculus. Next base: position 14,394,703 of record NC_000072.6, on the reverse strand, counting down.
TGAGAGTGGGGCATTTAAGTCTCGCACTATTATTGCCTGAGGTGCATTGTGTGCTTTGAGATTTAGTAAAGTTTCTTTTATGAGTGTGGATGCCCTTGAATTTAGACCATAGATTTTCAGAATTGAGAGTTCATCTTGGTAGATTTTTTTCCTTTGATGAGTATGAAGTGTCCTTCCTTGTCTATTCTGATAACTTTTGGTTGAAAGTGTATTTTATTCTATATTAAAATGTACTCAAGCTTGTTTCCATTTGCTTGGAAAATTATTTTCCAGCCCTTTAATCTAAGGTAGTTTCTGTTTTTGACACTGAAAACAGCACTTTCCTTTTTGCAGCCAATTGCTGGATCCTGTTTATATATCCAGTCTGTTAGTCTATGTTTTTTTATTGGGAAATTGATGTTAAGAAATATTAAAGAGGTAGTTGCTTCTTGTTATTTTTGTTTTGAGAGGTGGAATTATGTTTGTGTGGCTATCGTCTTTTGGGTTTGTTGAAAGATTACTTTCTTGCTTTTTCTAGGGTGTAGTTTCCCTCCTTGTATTAGAATTTTCCATCTATTATCAGGTGTAGGTCTGTACTTGTTGAATGATATTGTGTAAATTTTTTTTTGTCATCGATTATCTCATTTTCTCCGTCTATGGTAATTGAGAGTTTTGCTGGGTATAGTAGCCTCCACTGGCATTTATGTTCTCTTAGGGTCTATATGACATCTGACTAGGATCTTCTAGCTTTCACAGTCTCTGGTAAGAAGTCTGATGTAATTTTGACAGGTCTGCCTTTATATGTTACTTGACATTTTTCCCTTACCAATGTAAATATTCTTTATTTTGTGCATTTGGTGTTTTGACTATTATGTGATGGGAGTAATTTCTTTTCTAGTACAATTGATTTGGAGTTCTGTAGGTTTCTTGTATGTTTATAGGAAACTCATTAGGTTAGAGAAGTTTTCTTCTATAATTTTGTTGAAGATATTTACTGGCCAATTGGGAATTTTTTTTTTTTAGATTTTTTATTAGATATTTTCTTTATTTACATTTCAAATGTTATCCCCTTTGCTAGTTTCTCCTCCAAAAATCCCCTATCCCCTCCCCCTGCTCCCCAATCTACCCACTCCCACTTCCTGGCCCTGGCATTCCCCTATACTGGGGAAAAGAACCTTCACAGTACCAAGGTCCTCTCCTCCCTTTGATACCTTACTAGGCCATTCTCTGCTACATATGCAGCTAGAGCCACAAGTCCCACCATGTGTTTTCTTTGATTCGTGGTTTATTCCCAGGGAGCACTTGGGGTACTGGTTACTTCATATTGTTGTTGCTAGAAAGAACCCAGATGTCCCTCAAGAGAGGAATGGATACAGAAAATGTGGTACATTTACACAATGGAGTACAACACAGCTATTAAAAACAATAAATAAATAAAAAAACAATAAATTTATATAATTTTTAAACAAATGGATGGATCTAGAAGATACCATCCTAAGTGAGGCAACCCAATCACAAAAGAACACACATGATATGTACTCACTGATAAGTGGATATTATCCCAGAAGCCCAGAATACCCAAGATACAATTTAAGTTGAGAATCTTTGCTTTCTTCTATACCTATCATCCTTAGGTTTGGTATTCTCATTGTATCATGGAGTTCCTAGATATTTTGGGTTAGGATCTTTTTGTATTTTACATTTTCTTTGACTGTTTTGTCAACATTTTCTAGGATATATTCTACACCTGAGATTCTCTCTTCTGTCTCTTGTATTGTGTTGGTGATGCTTGCATCTCTGACTCCTGATCTTTTTCTTTAGGTTTTCTATCTTTAGGTTGTTTCCCTTTGTGATTTTTTTATTGTTTTTATTTCCATTTTTAGATCCTGAATTGTTTTGTTCAGTTACTTCACCTGTTTGTGTTTTCCTGTAATTTTCTAAGGGATTTTTGTGTTTCCACTTTAAGGTCTTCTACCTGTTTTCCTGTGTTCTCTTGTATTTCTTTTTTTTTTTTTAAAGATTTATTTATTTATTATATGTAAGTACACTGTAGCTGTCTTCAGACACTCCAGAAGAGGGCGTCAGATCTCTTTACGGATGGTTGTGAGCCACCATGTGGTTGCTGGGATCTGAACTTAGGACCTTCGGAAGAGCAGTCGGGTGCTCTTACCCACTGAGCCATCTCACCAGCCCTCTTGTATTTCTTTAAGGGAGTTATTTATGTCATTATGAAAGTCCTCTATCATCATCATGAGATATGATTTTAAATTAGAGTCTTGCTTTTATTGTGTTTTGGGGTATCCATGGCTCACTGTTCTGTGAGAAATGGGTTCTGATGATGCCCAGCAGCCTTGGTTTCTTTTGCTTATTTTCTTGCCCTTGCCTCTTGCCATGTGGTTATCTCTGGTGTTAGTGGTCTTGCTGTCTCTGACTGTGGCTTGTTCCTCCTATAAGCATGCATGTCAGCATTCCTGGGAGACCAGCTTTCTCTTGGCAGTATTTGGGTATGGAGACTTGTGGCACAGGACCAGCTCTGGGCACAGACAGAAACTGGAAGCCATGACAGGCTTTTTTAATCCATTCATGTATATATGCAGTTTTTGATGATCAGGTAAAAAGTAGTCTTTAAGTGTTTAAGGGGTGGTCATAAAAAAACTGAAAAAACTAACTGTAAAGGAAAATAATAAAATAAAGGGGGAAAAGTTCTTAGAACAGAGAAAGCAAGAGTAGGATTATCCATTAATGAGTTTTTTTCTTAAACATTTATTTGTTTATTTTATGTATATGAGTGCTCTATCTCCATGTACATCTGCATGCCAGAAGAGAGTATCACGCTCATACTATAGATGATTATCAGTGGTTGTTGGGGATTGAACCCAAGACCTCTGGAAGAGCAGTCAGTGTTCTTAACAACTAAGCCACCTCTCCAGCCTCAAAATGAGGTTTTAATGTGAACAAAGTGTTATTACCCAGCTTTGGAGGTGTGGCTAGATCTAGCTAACTGAGAACACTCAAGAATTATTTTAATAACTTACTACTACATGTACACTAATAAAAATGTCACTCACAATTTGCTTTCCTGTGTGTTAAACAAGAAAATGCATTCACTAAGAAATAAAGAAGCATTTTAACTCTATAGATGAGTTATTTATCACATATATTAGAACAAAAGGTATTTTCAAACTTATAAAAAGATGAATAAATTTTAATAGGTTCAAATGTTATTCAAGCACAATGCAGATACAGAATCATGAAAGATGTTTTCCTAATCCTATTGAGTATGAGAATTCTTGGTTTGAAAGTTTGGCCAACCCCTCCTGTTCTTTGAAACTAAAATGTATACAATGGAAGAAAGTAATGGAAAAACTACTATAGATAGTTGGAAACTGCCCAGAACAGAGAATCTAGAATAAAATACATGAAAGCTGGACTCTAAGGTAACATTTTATGAACAAATGATGTCGTTTTCTTTAGTGAATTATAAAGGGTTGAAAAGGATCACTTCCTTTACTACTGAGCTCTATAATTTTATAAAGATCAAGTAAGTAGTCTGGCTAGCAAGATTCACAAATATAACTCAGCAGTGTCTTGTTTACTCAAATTTTTGTAAATGACATAACTCTATTGACAAAATTTCCAGTACACATATATGTCCCCAGACATCCACATTCCCCCAACACATACATGAACACACACACACACACACCTTCAGAGACTGTGACTATTTTCCATCTGACTCCTCTACTGGTATGTTCATCTTTTAGTCAATAAATCAGAACAGAAAAGACAAGTATGCAAGTGTGGCTTCGATTTAGATTAAATATCAAGTAGAATTCTTTGTTCAGAGAGGGGAAATGAGGTCAATTTTCCGTAAAGATTTATGGCAGTCTAGTCAGATATAACAGTTTGCAGGTAGGAGAGTTTTTACTGAAACCACACAATCACTATAAATTTGACCTTAAGGATACAGTACCCTGCAAATGCATCATCGAGGGTATCTTAGAGCCCAGTTTACCTCCTTTTCCCAGATCCTTCAAATCTTGTTTCCCTTTCTTTCCTATGCATACTGCTTGTCCTCAATCTCCTTCTGTTTATCTATTTTCAAAACAAAATCATTCTTTTTTGCAATACCCAGTACAATAGAAAAGAAAAAAATCTAGGATCTTGAATTTGGATTGATATAATAACAAGTAGTTAGTCAACTCCAAATTCATTCTGTAGTCACCCAAATTAAGGGGAAATTATCTTCCACTTTGGAAAAATAACAGCTTTGTAGTTTGAGACATTAACAACTTCAGTGTTAGACCTGACACTATGAAACTTCTAGAGGAAAGTGGGATATAATGTAGACATAATGTGCTTATAGCATAGGTAAGGGCTTTCTGAGTAAGATTCTAGTCATGCAAGAAATTAAGTCAACAATCAAAAATGGGATAGCATGAAACTAAAAGCTTTCTGTATAGCAAAGAACACTGTTACCCAAAGGAAGAGGGAGACCACAGAATATATATTTGACAATTTGTGACTGTAATATACAAATAATTAAATATAACTAAAATGTCATGAAAGCAAATAATTGAATTTAAAAATGTACTACGGAAGCAAGTAGATTCTTCTCAAGAGAAGAAATAGTAATGGACACTAAATACTTGAAAAAGTGTTCAATGAGCCATGACTATATTCTGGCCTCAGAAGAGGCTTCTGTCTAGTGTTCTCCACTGTGGTAAAATGAAGTTCTGATTGGACCACAATGAGACCAATGAAATCACTCATGTCAATTCAGCAGACTGGGAAGACAATCAAAGATGGCCTGATCATCCGGAAGCCTGTGACTGTCCATTCCAGAGCTTGATACTGGGAAAGCACCTTGGCTCAATGAGAGGACAGGCAAATGGGCATAAAGAAGCAGAAGGGTACTGCCTGGTCTTATATGCCAGAGAAGGTGAACTGGATGAGAAGAATGAGGATCCTGTGCCAGCTTCTCAAGAGATACGAAGAATCGAAGAAGATTGACCACCATATGCATCGGAACCTGTACCTGAAGGTAAAAGCCAATGTATTCACAAAGAAGCAGTTTCTCATGGAGCACATGGACAAGCTAAAAGCACACAGGCCCATAAGACGCCCATGGCCAAGACTTGAAGATCTAAGAGCAAGGAAGCATGGAGGCATAGGAAGGAACACCTCTGGATAAAGAAGGGAGAGATCATCAAGTCTCTGAACAAGGAGCAAGAGATCAAGAAATAAAGCTTGCATCATGTCTGTGCATAGTGGTCTGGCTGGAGCCTCACATGGATCAATCAATAAAATAAAACAAGCCTTAAAAAAAAAGATAAAGAAGAGAAAACTGTTCTACATCCTTACCTATCAGGTAAATGAAGATTACAGCTACACCGAAGGAGAATAAAAATGTGGCACACATATACAATGTAATTGTATTCATCTATAACGAAAATTGTAATCATGAATTTTTGAGAAAAAAATCAATGGATCTGGAAAATTTATTATGTAAGTAATTCAAAGTCACAAAGTCAAACGCTACGTGTTCTCTTTTATGTGTTGTGGAGAGCATGCCTCTGGGCTGTGAGGTGTTAGGCAATTAGGATGTTGACAAAAGATGTGTTTTATGCTCAGTTTATTCAAATAAACATTCCCTATTGTATTATTCTAATATAAAAGTTAAAATGACATCTCACCAAGTGGGAACAGTTGATTGGACAGAAAATACTCGAAGGGGTTCCAGTGCATAATCTCTTCAGTGAGGGAGATTTGGAAGCAGGAAGGCTCAACCCAAAACCAACATGAAGTCCTTCAGCTGTGGCAGGCTGAGAAGATGACAGTAAGGAGGTCCTTGAGAACGCTGGGCTGGAAGACATGTGCAACCTTGCAACAGTTCTCAAAGTTAAACCATCACTGAAGTCAGGGCCAAACAGAATCTCAAGTCCTCTACTGGAAGGATATCAAAACAAGATGCTAGAGAAGCAAACGCTTTGTCTGCCAGTGTGATATAGAGATCATTTCCAGTATTCCAATTTTTGTACCATTTCACTAGGCAGTAGTTTTTTTGCCAACAAGGATCATATCTTGAAGTTGGCTCACTAGTGTAACACCACCACCTTGGGGTTAGTTCATTAGCATATAGGGGTTGGCTATATCTTAGCTTCTGGGTGACTTGGTTATAGCCGTTGATTTTAAGGCACAGCTCATTCTCACCAAGCTGCCTAGTGACAAGCACCTATCTTACATTATATTATTCTTAGTATTTCAAAATGTTTTATCTGCATTCCGCACATATGGCATATGGTTTTGAAGTTTGGAAATTGTGTGTTTAAATTAGAGTGACAATATACCAGGAAGTAACCCGCCATTAGAGGTGACAGGGTGGCTAGAATAGGCGTTAAGGAAAGTTCAGGTAGAAGAACACCACGTGATATGAAGGCAAAGGAGAGGAGCACTTGTAAGACTCAGTTCAAATAACGTTCGGAGAAAGTAGAGAGGTGAGAGGGAGTTAACTAAAACTGAAGATGCAGGAGGAAGCCAATTAGAAACACCATAAGCTATCTAAGAATGGTAATTAAAAGGACTTTGAATAGAGGTACCTGGTCTGTGTGGATTAAGCTGATCCCAGAAACCATGGATAATTACGGATAAAGCCCAAAACTAGGAATGGCCTATCTCTATAAATTGTTCATCCAGAAGTCTTCAGAGCTTCCAAAACAGTAAAGCTATTGATAGTGTTTTTTGTCATTCGCCAGAATTAGATTGTTGAAGACATCATACACACTATGAAGGCATTACTCAGAGATATCATATTGTAATTGGTCTAGACACTTCTATGCTGACCAGCATTTATAGTGGTAAAAGTTTGCAATGGATATAATTTGTAAAGAAAAGTCGTGAAAGAACTCACTGAGCTCCAAATCATTTATAATATGATTCTGAGGATATCAAGATGGGCCCACTTGTACAATAATTGCATGACATTTATGGATGTAATCTGAAGGCCCCAACATGCTTGGTACTGTGAACATGGTCAGAAGCCCATGACTAGTCATGGGCCTTAGAAATAAATCTACTAATTTTAATTTTATTTATTTTCTGCTTCCAGTCTAATAGATATGTCAAAATGTCTCCTAAGTATTTGTGTCTAAATCCATAGCTTAGTGCTGCCCCAACACTTTTTTTTTTGTCATGGAATAATAGCTAATGGAGAAATACATGACTAGTTTATGTTCTAAAAATTAGTAGTCTTCAACAGAATCCTCTATTACCTCTTCCATGTGTCAGGGAACATGCTGAAGAGGGAATGAAAAGAAGCTAAGAACCAGCATTGGCAAAGAAGGCCTTGAAACCCTATAGCCTCAGTATTAATAGACCTTGCAGTCATGAACTCACAGCAGATGTAGTAAGCTGTGCAGGGCATACCCAAAAGTAGAACCATCATTATTCAGTCATGGGTAAACAGGAGCTCATAAAGCCACACTGATCCCCACAAACCCACTAGTAATCGATGCTTACTGGAGGAGGAGGAACCATTGTCTTTTTGTTTAAAATATTTTCTTATTTTTTAAATTATTTTCTTGTTTGTTTGTTTGTTTGTTTATTTTACTGTATATTTTCTTCATTTATATTTGAAATGCTATCCCCTTTCCCAGTTTCCCTCCCTCCCAGAAACACCCTAACATAGCCTCCCTCACCCTGCTTCTATGAGGATCTTCCTCTACCCACCTTCCCACCCTCGATTCCCCTACTCTGGGGAATCTATTGAGCCTTCACAGGACCAAGGACCTCTCCTACCACTGATGTATGACAAGGCCATTTTCTGCTACATATGCAGCTAGAGCCATGTGTACTTCTTTGTCGGTAGCTTAGTCCCTGGGAGTTCTGGGGGGTCTGGTTGTTGATATTGTTGTTCTTCCTATGGGGTTGCAAACCCCTTCAACTCCTTCAGTCTTTTCTCTAACTCCTCTATTGTGAATTCCTTGCTCAGTCCAATGGTTGGCTGTGAACATCAGCCTCTGTATTTGTAAGGCTCTGGCAGGGCCTCTCAGGAGACCTTTCAGTATGCACTTCTTGGCATCCACAGTAATGTCTGTAAATGTATATGGGATAAATACCCAGGTGGGACAGTCTCTGGGTGGCCTTTCCTTCAGTCTCTGCTTAACACTTTATCTCCATATTTGTTCCTGTGTGTATTTTGTTCTCCTAAGAAGGACTGAAGCATCCACACTTTGGTCTTCCTTCTTATTAAGCTTCATGTGGTATGTGAATTGTATAGTGGTTATGTGGAGCTTTTGGGCTAATATCCAGTTATCAGTGAGTGCATACCATGTGTGTTCTTCTGGGATTGGGTTACCTCACTCAGGATATTTTCTAGTTCTATCCATTTGCCTAAGAATTTCATGAATTCATTGTTTTTAATAGCTGAGTAGTACTGCATTGTGTAAATGTATCACATTTTCTGTATCAATTCCTCTGTTGAAGGAATTGCTTATGTGAAAAATGCTTACATGTTTCTCTCTCTCTCTCTCTCTCTCTCTCTCTCTCTCTCTCTCTCTCTCTCTCTCTCTTCTTTCAAAAACAAATTATTGAGGATATAGACATATGGAAATTGTGAAACAAAGGTTTCTTAATTCTTGGTGAAACCTGTCTGAACCTAAGGTAGAGACAGTGACACAGGCTAGTGTAATAGAAGGCTTTGGGAGAACATTATCTGTGTCAATGAAATAGTGAAAAAGCTGGAAAATTTTAGGCACAGGCAGATAACAAGCTTGCCCTTATAAAACACACACACACACACACACACACACACACACACACACACACACACATCATCATCATCATCATCATCATCATCATCATCACATGCATATTCAGCAAGGTGAAACACATGTGAAACACAGAGAAACATGAAACATGAAACATACATGTGAATTCACACACACAGAGCAAGGCATACACACACATACATGTGAATACACACAGAGCAAGACAAACAAAAATGCAAATAGACACACACATACATAACAAATCACACAGAGAGAAAACATTCATGCATAACTATGTGGGGGGGGGGCAAGTCTCATTCATCTTAGAGTTCTGGGGGTTATAACAGTAATTTTGGTTGTCTTTATGGGTCCCCCCTTTAGCTTGAACTATTGATTCTAGAAAAAAAGGATGCAGAGCCTATAACTTTAGGTAAACAAGTATAGGCCTGACCATGAACATTTCTGACAAGACTGGGCCAATTAGCTAAGGAGCGCTGCTGGTGGGAGACTAAGCTTGCTTGGCCTTTGTCTCAGGTCAGACAGGTATGGAAGAGCCAAAAGTTTGCCATCATCATTATTTATCTGTGCTCGTTTCCCCATCTGTCTGTCTGTAAGGGTTATGTCTATCTCGAAGTGCCTCACTAGCACAGCTAACATAAAGAATAACCCTTCTGCTTTAGATGAAAAAAAAAAAGTAATTCAGTTGTAAGTTGATGTTATCTCCTTAAAATGACCAAGACATATTTTACCTGTTTGGTTTTAGTCTAGAAGTGTATTCACAGGGTTCATTCCAGAGACAGCCTAATAAGCCAGGGATTCAGCTGAAACCCAGTGCATCCTTCAGTCCTCCTGCTGTCTGTGACATTCCACATCACCCCTAAATGAATAAAAGGAAAAATAAATTGCCACTTCTAATATTATGCCCAGTTCCCATGCCAAATAATTATGAACACACTGGATACTTTGATAGAATGGAATGAGTAGCAAAATCTATGTTTAATTACAAACCGAAATTCTTACATGGGAATCATTTGACAGTCTTAGCTCTTACGTGGTTGGGAAATACAAAAGACATCTGGCATTCAAACAAGAATATTTAGCCTCATCTCACTTCTCCCAGGTATAAATAGTGGTACAAATGTGTGTATACTTACACTGGAAAAAAATAACCATAACACTTTAATTTCTTGAGAAAGTATGAAGAAATCTAGATACTTAGAATAATTCGAAGAGATGTAGACAAAGAGACTATAATTAGCATTTCAAAGGAAAGGAACAAGGAACAAATAAAGATTTGACATTTGTTATATGATTTTTTCCAATGTCAATCTTTTTTTCAACAACCTCATGTTCAAAATCCTTTAGTAGGAGGCTGGAGAGATAAGTCAGTATTTAAGAAAACCAGACGTGCATCCAGAGGACTGCTTTGGTCCCAAGAACCCACATTGGCAGCACACAACTAACTATAACTTATGCTTTAGGGAATGTGATACTCACTTTTAGATTCAGTTTGCGCCTGCACATACATGCCATCCATTCACACAGAGAAATACACATACACATACAAAATATACCAAGTATTTTAAAAGTTGATGTGTAAAAAACCAAAAATTTTAAGTAGCTCTGTGGCACCTTAGAATATTTATTTATTCTAGCAAACAATAATTTTTCATCTGTTATGTTTTGTAAGTATTAATTTATTCATCCACTTTAGAGACATGTATTCAGTTCATGTATAGTAAGCTGGGACTACAACAGAGAACTACACATGACATCTTTTCTAAATCTCTATGAGGTGAAAAAACTTTATTCCAATAGGGGGAAAATGAAAGTAATATGCAGTCAATTCTTCACAAAAGAAATACATAGTGTATTTAACTTTTAGCAGCTATGTCCAAAAATTTGACATTCTGTCAATGTTTTTATCTACAAAGCTCAGCCACAAGACCCTTCATTCATGTGACAAAAAAAAAAAAAAAAAAACCATGAAATAAAAGTCATGATGTTTTATGTAAGAGTGATTGTAGATAATTAACATTTTTAACGAACAGAGTCTCTGAATACATTCTGTAACCTAGAGAGGCTAGCTAAACCATATCTCACAGGGGAAATCTGACCTGAACCTCTTCTGTAATGAAAGATTGATTGGAGCTCAATTGTATCAATTTGCTTGCATTATCTATAGATTTTTCCATGCTACATTGGCAGAGCATTTACTGCTTGCAGTAGAGACCTTTTATCTCTGGAAAGATGCTGAAAACACTGTCTCTTTGAGGAAGATATTACTAAACCACCTAAACAGGTAATGAATGAAAGAAGCAGTAGTGCAGAGGGAATGATTAGCTTAAACATGATATTGTTATAGGTACAGGACCAAGAAGCAGTATCCAAAATAATAGAATCAGAAATGAGAAGGGAGAGATAACTAGAGAAGCAATGGAAATTCAAAAAATCATCGGATCCTACTATAAAAGCCTATACTGAACAAAACTGGAAAATCTAGATGAAATGGATGGTTTTCTAGACAGATGACACACACCAAAGTTAAATCAAGGGCAGGTAAACTATGTAAACAGGCTCAAATCACACAAGAAAATAGAAGTCATTAAATACCTCCCAACCAAAAATGCCCAGGGCTTTTAAAAAGCCAAATGAATTTAGTGCAGAATTCTACCAGACCTTCAAAGAAGGCCTGATACCAATTTTCTTCAAACTATTCCATAAAATAGAAACAGAAGGAACACTACCAAACTCATTCTATGAAGCCACAATTACTCTGATACCTAAACCACACAAGGACCCAATCAAGAAAGAGAACTTCAGACAAATCTTGCTTATGAATATTGATGCAAAAATACTCAATAGAATTCTTGCAAATGGTATCTAAGAACATATCAAAACCATCATTCACCACAATCAAGTAGGCTTCATCACAGGGATGCAAGATTGATTTAGTATACAAAAATCAATTAACTTAATCAATTAACTTATATAAACTATATAAACAAACTCAAAAGATCACATGGCCATCTTCTTAGATGTAGAAAATGAATTTGACAAAAAACAACACTCCTTAATGTTAAAAATATTGGAGAGATCAGAAATTAAAGGCCCATACCTAAACACAATAAAAGAAATTCACTGCAAACCAACAGCCAATATCAAATTAAATGGAGGTGCACTTGAAGCAATCCCACTGAAATTGAGGACAAGGATGCCCACTCTCTCCATATCTATACAATATAGTACTCATTAGCTAGGACAATAAGACAACAAAAAGAGATTAAGGCTATACTAATTGGTAAAGAAGTAATAAAGGTATCACTATTTGCAGGTGATACAATAGTATACATAGGTGACTCCAAAAATTCCACAGGAGAACTTCTCCAGCAAAGAAACAACTTCAGCAAAGTGGCCAGATACAAAATTAACTCAAATAAATCAGTATCCTTGCTTTATACAAAGGATAAACAGGCTGAGAAAGAAATTAGGGAAATAACTCCCTTCACAATAGCCACACATAATATAAAATATTTTGGGGTAACTCTAACCAAACAAGAGAAAGTCCTGTATGGCAATAACTTCAAGTCCCTCAAGAAAGAAATCAAAGACCTCAGAAAATGGAGAGATCTCCCATGCTCATGGGTTGTCAGAATTCACATAGTAAAGATGGCCATCCTACCAAAGGCAATCTATAGATTCAATGCAATCCCCATCAACATCCCAACCCAATTCTTCAAAGATGTGGAAAGAGAAATTCTCAAATTCATGTGGAAAGGCAAAAAAAACCTAGAATAGTGAAAACAGTTCTTAACAATAAAAGAACAGCTGGTCACCATCCCTGACCTCAAGCTTTACTACAAAGCAATGGTGATTAAAAACTGCATGGCATTGGTACAGAGACAGACACTTTGACAATGGAATAGAATTGAAGACCAAGAAATAAAACCACACACTTACTGTCACTTGATATTTTACAAAGATGCCAAAAATATACAATGGAAAAAATAAAGCATCTTCAATTAATGATGCTGGTCTAGCTGGCTCTCTGTGTGTAGAAGAATGAATATAGACCCATATTTTTCACCTTGTGCAAAGCTCAAGTCCAAGTGGATCAAGGACCTCAAAATAAAACCAGATACACTGAATCTGCTACAAGTGAAATTGGGAAAGTGCCTTGAACTCATTGGCACAGGGGGAAATTTTCTAAACAGTACTGCAATGGCTCATACTCTAAGATCAAGAATTGATAAGCGAGACCTCATGAAACTGGAAAGCTTCTGTAAGGCAAAGGACACAGTCAATAAGACAAATCAGCAAGGTACAGATTGGGAAAAACATCTTCACTAACCCCATATCTGACATGTGGCTAATATCCAAAATATATAAAGAACTAAAGAAACTAACCACCAAAAAACCCAAACAACCTAATCAAAAAATGTAATATAGCACTAAACTGAGAATTCACAACTGAGGAATCTTGATTGGCTGAGAAGCACCTAAGAAATATTGAAAGTCCTTAGTGATCAGAGAAATGCAAATCAAAATGACCCTGATATTTCATCTTATATCAATCAGAATGGCTAAGATCAAAGCCACAGGTGACAGCACATGTTGGAGAGGATGTGGAGAAAGAAGAACACCCCTCCTTTGCTGGTAGGATTGGAAACTGGCACAACCACTCTGAAAATCCATCAGGAGGTTCCTCAGAAAATTGGAAATAGATCTACCTGAATACTCAGCTATACCACTTTTGGGAATATACCCAAAAGATGCCCCACCATGCCACAGGGGCACATGTTCCATTATGTTCTTAGTAGCCCTATTTGTGATAGCCAAAAGCTGGAAACAATCTAGATGTCTCATGACAGAATAATGGATACAGAAAATGCAGTTCATTTACTCAGTATACTACACAGGTATTAAGAACTAGGGCATCCTGAGATTTGCAGGCAAATGGATGGAACTAGCAAATATCATCCTGAGTGAGGTAGCTTGAACCCAAAAGGAAGTACATGGTATGTACTAACTAGTAAGTAGATACTACCCAAAACAAAAAGAAGAACAAAAACAAAAACCATGATTTCATTTCCACTTTCATGTTTTGAATAGTTTATTTTATTCCAGTATTTGTATTTTCATAGATTTAATTAATGGATTTATTCACATTTTAATGGTCCTTGAGCATGTTCATAATAGCTATTTTTGAAGTCAGTACACTGTGCTTCAGATATTTGGCATAAACCAGGGTTGCTGAGCAGTGGTGTGGCTTTATTGTCCTGACTAATACTGGTTGTGTTTTTAGCTAGCATCTTAGCATCATGTTTTGCATGATTTTATTTCTAGGTGTTGATATCTGATCTTGTCCATATTTTGTGAGTTTTCAGGTGTGGAGAGCCATGCATGCTGCGAGCAATCGCCATTATAAGATGGCACTGGCCTCCGCTGTGTCTAAGTAGTAAACAAGCCTTGAATGCAGGCGCGAGAGTGAACTCACTCTTAGTCACTGCTCATTCTCGGGGTGTAATAGTGGGGTGATGGGCGAGCAACAAATCAGGAGCTGACACACCATATCAGGTGCTGAAACGCCATGGCTGACGGCTATATAAGCGACTCCATTTTCTCGGGTCGGGGTCTTCCTGAGAAGTAAGCAATAAAGCTTTGCCGCAGAAGATTCCGGTTGTCCTGAGTGTGTTCTTGCCGGCAGGGACAAAAGCTCAGGATATTCAGGTCCCTGGTTTCATTTAATTTCTCTGAAATTTAGGAGTGTATGGTTGGTGGGAGTTGCTTAGTAAGGATCTCTCCTGATTCCTTGCCAGGTATGACCACTGAGGATTCTGGGTAGAACTTCTCCTAGGTATTGGCATCTGACACACAGGATTGAGGATGGAGTAGGATTGGAGACTGAGAAGATCCACAGGAAAGAGAAAATATGGGTCTACCTTGAGGATCTATGGACTCTATAGGCAATGTAGCGAGAAAGACAAGGCAGGCTCCTATAGGAGTTCTGCCACAGCACTGAGGAAGAGACTGGAGAACGGGACTTGAAACATGAAAGGGAATGATGGCCTTCCTACTTGATTCCCTAGAAACCCAGAGGGTTTCCATGGAGAGAGTGGGTGAGGTGTTGGTGGCTGAGACCAAGAGGTAGTAATGAAGAAAACCTTTCAGAGACTATGTTTCGTTCCTTGGGAAAGCGAGCAAGAGGAAAGAAGAATAGTAGGTCTGATACAAACCTAGCCATAAGACTTGGGAAGCGGGATTGGAGGAAAGGATGGAATGAAATGCTGCCTACCTGACTCCCTGCTCATGTGGCCAGCCGGCTTCCAGGGAGAGACCATCTTGGATGTTAGTAATGTGATGACGAAGACGGGTTCCTTTTTAATTTGGAAAATCAATTTTCTTTCTTCTCTTACTTTATATTAAAAGCTGTTAGTTTTTTTAAATTAGGTATTTTCTTTATTTACATTTCAAATGCTATCCCAAAAGTCCCCCAGATCCTCCCCTCCCCATTCCCCTACCCACCCACTCCCACTTCTTGGCCCTGGCATTCCCCTGTACTGAGGCATATAAAGTTCGCAAGACCAAGGGGCCTCTCTTCTGATACATAAGCAGCTAGAGACATGAGCTCTGGGGGTACTGGTTAGTTCATATTGTTCCACCTTTAGGGTTGCAGACCCCTTTAGCTCCTTGGGTACTTTCTCTAGCTCCTCCTTTGGAGGCCTGTGTTCCATCCAATAGCTGACTGTGATCATTCACTTCTGTGTTTGCAAGGCCCCAGCATAGCCTCACAAGAGACAGCTATATCAGGGTCCTTTCAGCAAAATCTTGCTAGTGTATGCAATCGACTTCCAACCCAAAGTTATCAAAAAAGACAAGGAGGGACACTTCATACTCATCAAAGGCAAAATCTTCCAAGAGGAACTCTAAATTCTGAATATCTATGCTCCTAATGTAAGGGCAGCCACATTCACAAAAGCTGTTAGTTTTAGCTCTTGGACAACTGCAGGGAATACCAGAGCAGTTCCTTCTCAGAGGCAAGTGACTTAATGCCTAGATAAGTAGGGGTGTGGCTCCAGAGTAATTCAGGGATAAACTACTACTTTTTCTCTATCACAGAACAGCACTAAAACCCCAGAGGAAGAGTTGTTACAGCTTCTCAGTACTTGAGCCACTGACTGTGAATCTTGTGTTCATGGTGTTCAAAGTCTTGCACTAATCGCAGTGCACTGACAGGACTGCCTTAAAGGAAATACTGTTAAAGTGAACAATATGATTCTAACTCCTGGAAAAACAGAATGAACTCATTTTCTGTTTTGTGCCTCCAAGGGGTGAAAATAAAGCAGAAAATGTAGGCTGGCTGATTTCATTCTATAATCCTTAATTTTTTGGCAAAACCTTTTAAATTATGGAAGGCCATGTTATCCTGGTAGCAAAGCCACACGAATCTGTAGATGTTATAGATGCTTTAGGTTCTACTTTAAATAAGGAAATTCTTATAACAAATTTACCTTTCTTCCCAGGCTATTTGGTTTGGCAAAGATAATTGAGAAAATCGCACGATACATTTGTTTTGACTATTATTAAATTGTATTAAATTACTTATAGTATTAGCTATTTTGAAATATTTAAACTTTATAGAACACACTTTTTCATGGCTAAATAAATTTTCACAAGAGAGACAGGCCATTTTCCTGAGTAGGAAGTTTTATTAGCTCCAGATTAACATCTCAGTGTCATGTTTTATGTAAAACAATACAACTCTTATCCATGTTATTAAATAGAGATTATGCATTTCCTTTGCAGAAATATCACAAATGTATTTTTGTGTTTCTGTCAAGTGTGATTTTCCAGGAACACAAGATGTTCTTTGATGTGATTGTGTCTACTAGTTCTGTACACCATGAGAACACTATTGTCTTCTTTTTATTTTGCTGACATAATTATCTAATGATTAATTAAAATTTCACACACCATTGGTGAGGAGGATTTTCTAATTTCAGCATTCCTTGTATATTTATTTATACTCTTTCTATATATAGCCTAAAGGCCAAGAAGTGATACAATTTTAACATAACAGGGATTCCTTTTTTGTTATTTATATTAATATATTTACATATTTTCTCTAATTAATTATAACCAGTTAATTAAAAGTTCATTGGTATCATTGTTAATACCTATATTGAAGAGCAACCAAGTAGAAATCTACTCATGTAATTTATTCTGTAATTTTAATAATGTGTACTTACTATTTAAGAATTATTTTTCCTTTCCTTTTCTTTCTTTCTTTCTTTTTTTTTAATTAGGTATTTTCCTCATTTACATTTCCAATGCTATACCAAAAGTCCCCCATACCCTCCCCACCACTCCCCTACCCACCCACTCCCACTTTTTGGCCCTGGCCTTCCCCTGTACTGGGGCACATAAAGTTTGCCAGTCCAATGGGCCTCTCTTTCCAGTGATGGCTGGCTAGGCCATCTTTTGTTACATATGCAGCTAGAGTCAAGAGCTCTGGGGTACTGGTTAGTTCATAACGTTGTTCCACCTATAGGGTTCCAGATCCCTTTAGCTCCTTGGGTATTTTCTCTAGCTCCTCCATTGGGGGCCCTGTGATCCATCCATTAGCTGACTGTGAGCATCCACTTCTGTGTTTGCTAGGCCCCAGAGTAGTCTCACTAGACACAGCTATATCAGGGTCCTATCTGCAAAATCTTGCTAGTGTATGCAATGGTGTCAGCATTTGGAGGCTGATTATGGGATGGATCCCTGGATATGGCTGTCTCTAGATGGTCCATCCTTTTGACACTGCTCCAAACTTTGTCTCTGTAACTCCTTCCATGGGTGTTTTGTTCCCAGTTCTAAGAAGGGGTAAAGTGTGCACACTTTGGTTTTCATTCGTCTTGAGTTTCATGTGTTTTGCAAATTGTAACTTATATCTTGGGTATTCTAAGTTTCTGAGCTAATATCCACTTATCAGTGAGTACATATCATTTGAGTTCTTTTGTGATTGGTTTACCTCACTCAGGATATTGCCCTCCAGGTCCAAGCATTTGCCTAGGAATTTCATAAATTCATTCTCTTTAATAGCTGAGTAGTACTCCGTTGTGTAAATGTACCACATTTTTTGTATCCATTCCTCTGTTGAGGGGCATCTGGGTTCTTTCCAGCTTCTGGCTATTATAAATAAGGCTGCTATGAACATAGTGGAGCATGTTTCTTTCTTCCTAGTTGGAACATCTTCTGGATATATGACCAAGAGAGGTATTGCAGGATCCTCCGATAGTACCATGTCCAATTTTCTGAGGAACCGCCAGACTGATTTCTAGAGTGGTTGTACAAGCTTGCAATCCCACCAACAGTGGAGGAGTGTTTCTCTTTCTCCACATCCTCGCCAGCATCTGCTGTCACCTGAATTTTTGATCTTAGCCATTCTGCCTGGTGTGAGGTGGAATCTCAGGGTTGTTTTGATTTGCCTTTCCCTGATGATTAAGGATGTTGAACATTTTTTCAGGTGTTTCTCAGCTATTCGGTCTTCCTCAGGTGAGAATTCTTTGTTTAGCTCTGAGCCCCATTTTTTAATGGGTTTATTAGATTTTCTGGAGTCAACCTTCTTGAGTTCTTTATATATATTGGATATTAGTCCCCTATCTGATTTAGGATAGGTAAAGATCCTTTCCCAATCTGTTGGTGGCCTTTTGTCTTATTGACGGTGTCTTTTGCCTTACATAAGCTTTGCAGTTTCATGAGGTCCCATTTGTCAATTCTCGATCTTACAGCACAAACCACTGCTGTTCTATTCAGGAATTTTTTCCCCAGTGACAATATCTTCGAGGCTTTTCCCCATTTTCTCCTCTATATGTTTCACTGTCTCTGGTTTTATGTGGAGATCCTTGATCCACTTAGACTTGAGCTTTGTACAAGGAGATAAGAATGGATCAATCCCCATTCTACTACATGGTAACAGCCAGTTGTACCAGAACCATTTGTTGAAAATGCTGTCCTTTTTCCACTGGATAGTTTTAGCTCCCTTGTCGAAGATCAAGTGACCATAGGTGTGTGGGTTCATTTCTGGGTCTTCAATTCTATTCCATTGGTCTACTTGTCTGTCACTATACCAGTAACATGCAGTTTTTATCACAATTGCTCTGTAGTAAAGCTTTAGGTCAGGCATGGTGATTCCACCAGAGGTTCTTTATCCTTGAGAAGAGTTTTTGCTATCCTAGGTTTTTTTGTTATTCCAGATGAATTTACAGATTGCTCTTTCTAATTCGTTGAAGAATTGAGGTGGAATTTTGATGGGGATTGTATTGAATATATAGATTGCTTTTGGCAAGATAGCCATTTTTAAAATGTTGATCCTGCCAGTCCATGAGCATGGGAGATCTTTCCATTTTCTGAGATCTTCTTTAGTTTCTTTCTTCAGAGACTTGAAGTTCTTATCATACAGATCTTTCACTTCCTTAGTTAGAGTCATGCCAAGGTATTTTATATTATTTGTGACTATTGAGAAGGGTGTTGTTTCCCTAATTTCTTTCTCAGCCTGTTTATTCTTTGGGTAGAGAAAGGCCATTGGCTTGTTTGAGTTAATTTTATATCCATCTACTTCACCGAAGCTGTTTATCAGGTTTAGAACATTTGTGGTGGAATTTTTAGGGTCACTTATATATACAATCACATCATCTGCAAAAAGTGATATTTTGACTTCTTCTTTTCCAATTTGTATCCCCTTGATCTCCTTTTGTTGTTGAATTGCTCTGGCTAGGACTTCAAGTACAATGTTGAATAGGTAGGGAGAAAGTTGGCAGCTTTTTCTAGTCCCTGATTTTAGTGGGATTGCTTCCAGCTTCTCACCATTTACTTTGATGGTGGCTACTGGTTTGCTGTAGATTGCTTTCATCATGTTTAGGTATGGGCCTTGAAATCCTGATCTTTCCAAGACTTTTATCATGAATGGGTGTTGGATTTTGTCAAATGCATTCTCTGCATCTAATGAGATGATCATGTGGTTTTTTTCTTTGAGTTTGTTTATATAATGGATTACGTGGATGGATTTCCATATATTAAACCATCCCTGCATCCCTAGAATAAAACCTACTTGGTCAGGATGGATGATTGTTTTAATGTGTTCTTGGATTCAGATAGAAGAGAAATTTATTGAGTATTATTGCATCAATATTCATAAGGGAAATTGGTCTGAAGTTCTCTATCTTTGTTGGATCTTTCTGTGGTTTAGGTATCTGAGTAATTATAGCTTCATAGAATGAGTTGGGTAGAGTACCTTTTACTTCTATTTTGTGGAATAGTTTGTGCAGAACTGGAATTAGATCTTCTTTGAAGGTCTGATAGAAATCTGCACTAAACTCATCTGGTTCTGGGCTTTTTTTGGTTGGGAGACCTTTAATGACTGCTTCTTTTTCTTTAGGGGATATGGGACTGTTTAGATCATTAACTTGGTCCTGGTTTAACTTTGGTACCTGGTATCTGTCTAGAAATTTGCCCATTTCATCCAGGTTTTCCACTTTTGTTGAGTATAGCCTTTTGTAGAAGGATCTGATGTTATTTTGGATTCCTTCAGGATTTGTTGTTATGTCTCCCTTTTCATTTCTGATTTTGTTAATTAGGATGCTGTCCCTGTGCCCTCTAGTGAGTCTGGCTAAGGGTTTATCTTTCTTGTTGATTTTTTCAAAGAACCAGCTCATCCTTTGATTGATTCTTTGAATAGTTCTTCTTGTTTCCACTTGGTTGATTTCACCCCTGAGCTTGATTATTTCCTGCTGTCTACTCCTCTTGGGTGAATTTGCTTCTTTTTTTTTTCAAGAGCTTTTAGGTGTGTTGTCAAGCTGGTAGTGTGTGCTCTCTCTATTTTCTTTTTGGAGGCACTCAGAGCTATTAGTTTCCCTCTTAGAAATGCTTTCATAGTGTCCCATAAGTTTGGGTATGTTGTGGCTTCATTTTCATTAAACTCTAAAAAGTCTTTAATTTCTTTCTTTATTCCTTCCTTGACCAAGGTGTCATTGAAAAGAGTATTGTTCATTTTCCACAAGAATGTTGGTTTTCCATTTTTTATGTTGTTATTGAAGATCAGCCTTAGTCCATGGTGGTCTGATAGGATGCATGGGACAACTTCAATATTTTTGTATCTGTTGAGGCCTGTTTTGTGACCAATTATATGGTCAATTTTGGAGAAGGTACCATGAGGTGCTGAGAAGAAGATATATCCTTTGATTTTAGGATGAAATGTTCTGTAGATATATCTGTCAAGTCCATTTGTTTTATCACTTCTGGTAGTTTCACTGTGTCCCTGTTTAGTTTCTGTTTCCACGATCTGTCCATTGATGAAAGTGGTGTGTTGAAGTCTCCCACTATTATTGTGTGAGGTGCAATATGTGCTTTGAGCTTTACTAAAGTCTTTAATGAATGTGGCTGCCCTTGCATTTGGAGCATAGATATTCAGAATTGAGAGTTCCTCTTGGAGGAGTTTACCTTTGATGGGCATGAAGTTACCCTCCTTGTCTTTTTTGATAACTTTGGGTTCGAAGTCGATTTTATTCGATATTAGAATGGGTATTCCAGCTTGTTTCTTCAGACCATTTGCTTGGAAAATTGTTTTCCAGCCTTTACTCTGAGATAGTGTCTGTCTTTTTCCCTGAGATGGGTTTCCTGTAAGCAGCAAAATGTTGGGTCCTGTTTGTGTAGCCCGTCTGTTAGTCTATGTTTTTTATTGGAGAGTTGAGTCCAATGATATTAAGAGATATTAAGGAAAAGTAATTGTTGCTTCCTATTATTTTTTTTTTTTAGAGTTGGCATTCTGTTCTTGTGGCTGTCTTCTTTTCGGTTTGTTGGGGGATTACTTTCTTGCTTTTTCTAGGGCGTGGTTTCCATCCTTGTATTGTTTTTTTTTTTTCCTGTTATTATCCTTTGAAGGGATGGATTCATGGAAAGATAATGTGTGAACTTGGTTTTGTCGTGGAAAACTTTGGTTTCTCCATCTATGGTAATTGAGAGTTTGGCTGGGTATAGTAGCCTGGGCTGGCATTTGTGTTCTCTTAGGGTCTGTATAACATCTGTCCAGGATCTTCTGGTGTTCAAAGTCTCTGGTGAAAAATCTGTTGTAATTCTGATAGGCCTACATTTATATGTTACTTGACCTTTTTCCCTTACTGCTTTTAATATTCTATCTTTATTTGGTGCATTTGTTGTTCTGATTATTATGTGTTGGGAGGAATTTCTTTTCTTCTCCAGTCTATTTGGAGTTCTGTAGGCTTCTTGTATGTTCATGGGCATGTCATTCTTTAGGTTTGTGAAGTTTTCTTCTATAATTTTGTTGAAGATATTTGCTGGCCCTTTAATTTGAAAATCTTCATTCTCATCTATTCCTATTATCCGTAGGTTTGGTCTTCTCATTATGTCCTAGATTTCCTGGATGTTTTGAGTTAGGATCTTTTTTTCATTTTCCATTTTCTTTGATTGTTGTGCCGATGGTCTCTATGGAATCTTCTGCACCTGAGATTCTCTCTTCCATCTCTTGTATTCTGTTGCTGATGCTTGCATCTATGGTTCCAGATTTCTCTCCTAGGGTTTCTATCTCCAGCGTTGCCTCACTTTGGGTTTTCTTTATTGTGTCTACTTCCCTTTTTATGTCTTGGATGGTTTTATTCAATTCCATCACCTGTTTGGTCATGTTTTCTTGCAATACTTTAAGGAATTTTTGTGCTTCCTCTTTAATGTCTTTTACCTGTTCACCAGTGTTCTCCTGTCTTTCTTTAAGTGAGTTATTAAAGTCCTTCTTGATGTCCTCTACCATCATCATGAGATATGCTTTTAAATCTGGGTCTATCTTTTCGGATGTGTTGGGGTGCCCAGGACTGGGTTGAGTGGGAGTGCTGCTTTCTGATGATGGTGAGTAGTCTTGATTTCTGTTAGTAAGATTCTTATGTTTGCCTTTCGCCATCTGGTAATCTCTGGAGTTAGTTGTTGTAGTTGTCTCTGGTTAGATGTTTTTCCTCAGGTGTTTATGTTAGCCTCTATCAGCAGACCTGGGAGACTAGTTCTCTCCTGAGTTTTAGTGTTCAGAGTACTCTCTGCAGGCAAGCTCTCCTCTTGCAGGGAAGGTGCCCAGATATCTTGTGTTGGAACCTGCCTCCTGGCAGAAGTTGTGATCCACTCACAGAGGTCTTAAGTTCCCATGGAGGGTCCTGTGTATACCTTATGGGTGTCTGTAGACTCCACGCCCAAGGTACCCCTGTGCTGGAGAGGACTGGAAGGGACTTGTGCCCCTGATCAGGCTGGGTTTTCTGCTTCCCTAATTAATGCAGTCTCAGGTCCCACGCGATTGGATTGGAGCAGCAGCTGTGTTCCACTCACCAGAGGTCTTAAGATCCCTTTGTGGGTCTTGTGGCTGTCAGCCAACTCTGTGCCCTAGCTACCCTGGTGCTGGTGGGACCGGAAGGGACTTGTCCTTTTCTTTCTTTCTTTCTTGCTTGCTTGCTTGCTTGCTTGCTTGCTTCTTTTTCTTTTGTATATGAATTTCTAGGGTAACTGACAAACTTTCTTGCATATTGAATCAACTTTTTCTCTAAGTGATATTGCCCTTTGTTTTAATTTTTTAAATTTTATCATTTTATTTATTACTACTATTAGTAGTAGTAGTAGTAATAGTAGTAGTAGTAATAGTACTACTACTACTAGTAGTAGTTGTAGTAGTAGTATGTAAAGAGTAAAGACAGGAATACAAGCATTGCATTTCTGGTTATTAAGGGTGGTCCAAAATAATACCTCTGGGCATTCTTACTTAGAGAACACAAACACAAGTCTATGATATTATTCTCACACACACACACACACACACACACACACACACACACATCTGTCTCTCACTCCTGTGATGTTCATCCACTTCAAGAGTATTCTTTGAGAGTTTCATTGTAGATATGAGTTACAACATCTAATCTTGTAATCCATGTTCCCTTGTCTTTAACTGGTGTTGACTTTATCATTCCACACTCACCAATGTGTCACAGCTGCGTTGTTCTACATCTTTGCCAGTGTTCTATGTTATCTTCATTTCAGCCTTCTGAATGATTAAGAAACATTATATTATGTCAATAGTTCTCAACCTTCCTCCTGCTGCAACTCCTTCATACAGTTTCTCAAAGGGTGTTAACTCTCAACTAAAATTATTTTGTTACTGCTTTATAACTATAATTTTGCTACTGTTATGAACCATAAAGTAAGCATCTGATATACAAAATACCTGATATACAACCCTCAAAGAGGTCAGAGGCCACAGGTTGAGATTTAACTGGCCCTTCTCAATAACTACTTAAATGGTCTAGCTTTATGAATATATGTTCTTGTTTACATTTTTAGTTGTATATTCTTAATTAATTAATTTCTTTATTCTTCTTTTAAATATTAAATCCTTATCAGAGTTTCCCCTCACCTCCTACCATCCAGAACCCACCACCTCAATACCACTCCTCTTTCCTAGATCCACTCCACTTCCGTTTTCTTTCAGAAAAGAGCAGAACTCCCAGAAGTATCAACCAAACATAGCATAACAAGTTACAATAAGATAGGTACAACCTCATATTTTAGTTGTTTATTTTAGTGTGAATCTAATGTATAATTTGCAGAGTTTTTGTCATATATGTTATAAACAAAATGAGACAATGAAGAGTTAAAAGCCATGAAGGCAAGAGTGTCCAATTTTTTTCTGCCAAGATTTGCCATTTTAAATCTTACTGAATCCATAGAAAAACTGAGGAAAGTAGAGACAGATGGTAAATTTCCATGCAGTTAAATCTATTAGTCTTTTTCTTATTTCTTTTTTTATATTATTGTATCAAAATACCTCCCAATATATGAAATTACAGTAAAAATTAAATTGTATAATCAATGATTTGTAAGTACATATACTTACATTACAAGTGAATCTTTACATATACTTGTTTCATTTAGAATAGAAGTCAATAAGGCAAAAAGTCGATTTGGAGCCCAGTAAATTTTTGAATGGAAGTTATATGTATAAAAGTATGGAAAATCTGATTTTTATCACAACCTTTCTCTCATCTCAGCAAATTCTAGAATATCCTTTCTAATATTCATGACAAACATGGTTGTCTTTGCTAAATTACACACTGCACAATTTCATTTATCACATATATACTTATATAAACATGGAAAAACAACTGTTTTTTTTTTAAAGAGTAAATCAGATCTAAATTTTTTAAAAATCTACTTTTAGGACACTTTTATTCCAGCTCAAATGAATTTGAACAAAGGTACTGAAATACCTTTCACAAAGGACATGATAACTTTGAAAAACCTGTGAAGATAGTAATGGATCAAGGCATTACCAAAGTTAGCCTCCTGCCTTTCCACAGAAGCTGAGGTAATGAGGTCCTGTTGGCTTTAGGAGTATATGCAATATAATGTACTTTACAGTAGTGAATTTTCTAAAGTAAATTTTTAGAGAATGGGGATTCAAGGAAAAGGAAGTCTATTTTAAGTGTAAAGAACTATGCCTCCAATTATTGTATTTGTCCTTACAGTATATAGGGTTGTTATTTTAGCCACAGAATATAATTTCTATATACCATGCAAACAAACAGGAAAATTTATAAAATAACTTCTAAACTGTGAAATTGTCATTAAATTATGCTGCAGAGTCTCTGACTGGAGAATCATGCCTGAATATGCTAATTACTTTCCTCTTTGGTTCCCAGAAAGAACTGATAATCATCTTAATACAAATGGCCTCCGTGGTTTATCATGCCTTTTCCTACCTGAACTCAAGTTGAAAATGAGTGATAACGATCAGTAACATTGGTGAGGATGCACTTCCCTCTGTATTGCTCATTATTGCATCACCCCTGCACTGGATTCTGACCTGATTCATGGTTTACACACTGCACTGCTCCTACTACAGCCTTCCAAATTAATCGTTTTTATATATGTATGCATACATTATAAATACATATTCTTCCCACTAATTAAGCAATGGAAATCTTTTTCACAGACTGGTCAAACTTGCAGCCTGTTGTATTATGACCTACAAATTATCAACAGGTTGATTTGAAAATATTGCTAGAATAATAATAATATACACAAATATTATGTGAAATTTTATTGTAAGTGTACGCTAACAAAATAATACTGGAACAGGAACTAAAATTTATGTGCATATTGTCTATATTTGCCAGCATAGCATATCTAGATAAAAGCTGCTTCGTCCTCCAAACACAAAGAAGTTAGCTTGTTGTTGATATTGCTTAAAATTTTTATGTAAATGGGTGATTTGTCTGCATCCATGTCTGTGCACTACCCACAGCAGGCAGAAGAGAACTTCAATGCAGTAACTGCCTGATAGGGAAACTCTAGGCTCAAGAGAAGCGCAAGATTGTTGTTTGTCTCATGCTGACCTTATTACAACTATTCAATATAAGCTCTGGGCAGAAACACCATTTGAACTGGAGAAGGAAAACATGCTTGCATCATGAAAGAACTGGATCTATTGATCTGCTCCCTGCACATTCTGGCTGCAGTATTTTTAGTAATTCATATAGTCTCTCACTTGTGCCACACATGAATCAAGATAATATCACTAATTATGCCATTCTAATATTGAGACCCTGTAATTAGAAAGACCTGAATCTATAGACCCAAATTCCAACATCTTTTGCATTTTGTATCCTAAGTAACTAATTTATCTTCACTTTTCTAGAAAAAAAAATGGAGTAATACTACCAACTATATAATATAAGAATTAAATATAATCATAAGCAATATATGTGAAATAGTATAATATGGAGCCTTCTTGGCAGCATTTGATGGATTATTATCCATTGTGTACATGCTTTGTACAGTGTTGTAAAAAGTCTACTATTTAAAAGTTGTCTGTAATGCTTCTAGTTTACAATATCCTGGTTGCTGTCCTATGTTCAAGTACATCTTCTCCAAGAGATAGTGAATTTCTAAGCTTTTATAAAACAACTGTCATTGTAGACATAATTGATTATATTGACAGCATTCTAGAATAGGAAGGACTTATTATCCAAATTTATTATCCAGTGTGCTATCCTGTATGTCATGCAATATGCTGTCCTATATATTATCTAATATGACTGGCTTTCTCATAACAAGATAAATGTATGCAGACAGAGGCACAGGAATGATACCATATGATCGTGAAGGAAGAATTTTGAAATGTGTGTCACTCATATCTGGAATGCTAGATATTGGCCACAAGCCACTAGGAGCTAACACCCAAGTAAAGAAGAACTTCTCTGCAATTCCTAAAGAAGTAAGATTGTAGATTTCTCACCTACACCAACGTGAGACAAAAGTTTTATATTTTGCAGTTTCCAGTGTATGGTACCTTTTTTGTGGGAGTTCTGGAACTCCAAGTGATCACTCTCCACTGTTAATCTCTCAAGACTGTGAGAAGCTTGATTGTCAAACAGTGTAACAAGAACAGAAAATGTAATATGTAAATAATGATGACTATAATGATTAGAAACCAGACTCATATAAAATGGTCTTGCGTGGTTGTTTTTGTTGTTGTTATTGTTGTTCTTGCTTTTTTTGTTTTGTTTTTGTTTTTATTTTTGTTTTGTTTTGTTTTGTTTTGGGTATACAGCACAATGAACTATGTGGGGAAGAAGACAACCAGATCAGAGCTTTATTTCAGAAGTCTGTATTTTAAGTAGTTTAAATTTAAGACACCAAATGATAAGTGTTTTGTATAAAATAAGCTGCAATCATACCCCCACAGTTCTCTCATAAGTTCCACTATACAGAGATTTAAACCCACTAATTTTGGCCTTCCTGTCCAGATGGGAAGTTGCCCTGGGACTCGGGGGTCCAGTTACCATGCAGTTCTGAAGGGTGAAGTTATCCCAATGGAAGGGCATCCTGAGACAAGAGACACCAGGAGACACTTAGCTCTGAGATAACTCCTCATCACCAGAAGCATTCCAGCTCCTAGAGGGTCTCCCCAGCTGAACTCAGGGTCTTAGGAGCTTCAACCCTGATCCTTTTCTTCGTTTCTTCCCTTCTTTCTCTTAATTGGTTATTGGCTTCTTCGGATGAGTCAGACTAGACAGCAAATCTCATAAAAGTGACTTATTGGAAGGGTCCAGTGCATAGAGGGACAAATCCGAGAATAGCTGCCTCTGCTCTTGGATGGGAACTGATAGCAGGGAATTGGATAACGGGCAGGACTTATATAGGATTTCTTAAAGGGGTGGAGCTTTCTAGAGCAGAGATTTCCAGGGTGAAAATTAGTGGGGCTTCCTGTTCAGTCATTGGTAGGTTTTCCTTTTCAGAGATTGGTTGGTTTCTGTCGGAAGTTCAGGGATTGTTGGGTTTCTATGGGAAATTTGTGAATAGGTGATATTTGTTTATACTTTTTGCCTATAATTAGCAAAATCTTTCACAATGTTTACAAAGTATACAGTTTACAAATGGAGTCCAATTCCGGAAAAGCTTTCCCTGCCGCTTGAGTGGTGTGAGTATCCAACATCTTTAATATCCTTTAATCACTGAATTATATAGCAATCACTTTACTTTAACTTGTAAAGGCATTCAAACTATATAGTAGGCAGGCAGTTTGGCTGCAATATTATCTACAAATAACTCTTTAAAAAACAACACTAACCCCTATCTCAAATTCTAGAATTCTATATTCACACACAGTTGAGAACGTTGAAAAACCCATTGCAAAAACCATTACAGCAAAGACAGCAAGCTTTATGGATCTTCTCATAAAATTTATAGAAAGTTCTGCATATAGAAAATGTATAAAATTATTTTTATATTTACTTGCAGATATATTTTAACTTTTATTCTAGACAAACATTTTTTTGAGAAAAAAAAAAAGATAGTCTTTTCCCCGCAAAAGTTAGTTTCAACTTGTCTTGAAGTATATATTTGCCAACAAATTTTAAATTGGGACTCTACATGTCTATTCTCATACTCTGTTAAAAATACACTTCTATTAATGCAGATCAAAAGTCAATTCTTAGACTTAACTCCATTAAACACACTTTACAATAATGAAATCGTGTGTTTTGTAACTATGTATTAATTGTAAATTGCTATTTGAATGCTTTTATTTGAAAAATTAGTAATTTTCTTCTGAATAAAAAATAAGCAATTAAGTATCATGGTTCTCTTTCTGAACAAATATGATAATTAGGTTGCATATTTTCCTATGTTGATGCTAATTTCTTTTGCAGGAATTAGAATTTTAGTATTACAAATTGAGTTATTTATTCATTAGACTAAAATACTGAATAAGGAAAAAAATCAGCCAATTAACTTGTCATTGATTTTGTATGTATTTGTCATTTTTCATTTCAGCTTTTCTAATAGAAGTTTCCATTATCTATCAAGGAACTGGATAATGTATAACTTTTAAGAGAATAAGCACTATGTATTTTGATTAATTTATGTCTGTATGGATTACACTTTGGAAAACTTCCAAATTAAACCACACAATATTAAAAATTACTGAGCATGAGTCAAACTGACAGAGTATAGTTAATTATAACCTACCATGCTCTTCCATTATATTTTCTTGTAAAACCAATTAACTAGTTTAAGCCAGATGTTCAAAAATTATTGAGATACTATACATTAGCCTCAACCCCAGGAGACAGATTGTTAAAGCAGGTATCAAGTATACTGTGGAATTTGTTGATTCCATTTTATAAAATCTTATATTTATATCCATATACCCAGAAAAATGCTTATAAGTCTAAAACCTATATGAAATAAATTAAAATATCATTTTGAGAAATACCATTTCAATTCCACTTGGTAATTGTGTTGGTAAGTATATGCTTGGCCCGTGGAGTGGCACTACTAGGATGTATGGCCTTGTTGTGTGTCACCATGGAGATGGGCAAAGAGAGCTTCCTCTTAGCCTCCTGAGGATATCAATCTTCTGTTTGCCTTTGGACAAGATGTAGAACTCTCAGGTCCTTTAACAGTATGCCCACCTGCATGCTGCTATGCTTCCTGCCTTGATGATAATAGACTGAAATTCAGAACCTCTGAGCCAACCTCAATTAAATATTATCCTTTATAAGAGTTGCCTTGGACATTGTGTTTCCTTATAGCAATGGAAACCCTACTTAAGACAGTAACATTTGTTCAAAATAGCAATTTTTAGAAAACCTTTGAGATATTTTCACAGTTCTTCAAATATCAATTTTGATTTATATTGATTCTCTAAAAATCTTTTCAGTTCTAAGAACAACAAAGTATTAAATATTCTGTAACTAAAACAGAAACTTATATGAAAAAATAAAACTACTGGTATCCCACAGGCTAGACTTTTAGAGGCCTCAAAAGCACATGAATTGTTTCTTAAAACATGAGGTTGAAATCCAAGGTTACAGAAAAAAGATTTCAAGTGTGCTCTCTGTCTTACTTCATTCCATTCCAAGGAATGGGATGCTATAGTTCTTGTCAAGAAATATGTGTTCATGATGTTTGGTTCTTCGAATAATTTCCTTTTAAAAGCATATTCCTGTTTCTGATTGTCTTTGATCTTAATACTACACATCATATACATATATACATACACATGTATGTATATATATTGTGTACATGTATATTTTATACCACACACACACACACACACACACACACACACACACACACACACATTCAGATTCCCTTAAACTTATAATGCTATTTCATGTATGTTTTTATTTCTTCACTTTTATTCTATGAGAATTAATCATGATCACATTCAAGCAAAAGTCATCATTTTATTTTTGAAGAGAGAGAACTAACTGAGTCCTAGCTAACCATGATGTCTACAAAGCACATAAATGATCAGCTTGGCATGGTGACTCTAAGGGAAAACACACATTTTGTTGCAGTAACTAAACCTCTTTAATTGGATTTAAGACTTGTTAAATGAGAGCGAAATATAAGGCCTGGTATTTGAATCCAACCTAAATACTCCATGCTAGAGAACTCATCGTTACTATAGGAGAATCTAAAACTACTAGTTCACTACAGCAGAATAAGCTCCAACAACAATTATAAACAGCTGTTCCTATGCCCACAGATAAGCATTATCTTCACTCTTCATCAAGGTAAATTCTCTTTGCAATAGATTGAGACCACTAGAGAAGATCATAACCAATCAAACTGCAGAATTGTGGAGCCCAGTCCCAATATATACATCTACAATACAAAACCTGCATACAAGGTTCCAAAAACATTGCAGAATAGGGGACAGGAAGATTTTAAGAGCCAGAAGATCAAGGAAGATCAGGGGGTTCTTTCAGAAATATCAGATGCTTTATTTTTTCCATTGTATATTTTTGGCTTCTTTTCTATAAATGGTGCTGGTCTAACTGTCTGTCTGTATGTAGAAAAATGAAAATAGGTCCATATTTGTCACCTTGCACAAAGCTCAAGTCCAAGTGGATCAAGAATTTCAACATAAAACCAGAAACACTGAATTTAATAGGAGAGAAAATGGAAAACAGCCTTGAACTCACCACACGGGGAAATTTCCTAAACAAAACTCCAATGGCTCATGCTCTAAGATCAAAAATTGTTAAATGAGATCTCATGAAACTGGAAGGCTTCTGTAAGGCAAAAGACATAGCCAATAAGGCAAGTCAGCAACTGCAGCTTGGGGGAAATCTTTCATGAACCCCTCATCTGAAACAGGGCTAATATCCAAAATATATAAAGAACTCAAGAAGCTAACCACCAAAAAAACCAAACAACCCAATCAAAAAATGTGGTATAGAACTAAACTGAGATTTATAACTTAGGGATCTTGAATGGCTGAGAAGCACCTAAAGAAATGTTCAAAGTCCTCAGTGATCAGAGAAATGCAAATCAAAACGACCCTGAGATTCATTCGACCTTGCACCAATCAGAATGGCTAAGATCAAAACCTCATGTGAAAGCACATGTTGGAGACGCTGTGGAGAAAGAGGAACCCTCCTCCATTACTGGTGGGATTGCAAACTGGTACAACCACTCTGGAAATCCATCTGGAGTTTCCTCGGAAAATTGGAAATACATCTATCTGTTTGCAAATAAAAAATTAGTTTTCTCCAATGGAATCTGAATCTGTGAGCCAAAACATCTTTCATATATATTATAGAAGATTTATACTCAGATTTTCTCTTTGTCTCAGAAAGTTAGTTAGCATAATTTTCCTTATATATTACTTTTTAATGTTTTTTGGAAAATGTGACATTACAGTATTTTAGACTCCTGCTATGTGTGTGTGTATGTGTGTATATGTGTGTGTGTGTATGTGTGTATATGTGTGTGTGTGTGTATGTGTGTGTATATGTGTGTGTATGTGTGTATGTGTGTGTGTGTGTATGGGTGTGTGTGTGTTTGTGTATGTGTGTGTATGTGTGTGTGTATGTGTGTTTGTGTATGTGTGTGTGTATGTGTGTGTGAATGGGTGTGTGTATGTATGTATGTATGTGTGTGTATGTGTGTGTGTATGTGTGTGTGTATGTGTGTGTGTATGTGTGTGGTGTGAGTATGTGTGTATGTGTGTATGTATGTGTGTGTGAATGGGTGTGTGTATGGGTGTGTGTATCTGTTTGTGTGTATGTGTGTGTGTTTATGTGTATGTGTGTGTATGTGTGTGTGTATGTATGTGTGTATGTGTATGTGTGTGTATGTGTGTACATATGTATGTGTATATGTATGCATATACATATGTATGTATGTGTGTGTACATATGTATCTATAAGGTACTACAGTATTTACATGTGCAGATTATTCATTTTGTAGCTACAAGACTATTGTGACTTAACCTGTCTCTGCATAATGTCAGTTACAATTCTGGGGTGGGAGTTGGGGGATTATACTATAGGAGGATGCTTCATAAAGCCCAAATGATTCTATTGGGCACACTGGCTTAGAAGCTTTAGTGTATCCTTAGAATGGAAATTCTGATTTCCATTTGGATATGTTACCAATCTCACACTGAATTTTGTTAATTGTATACAACAGGATACACGTTCTATTCTATGATTACATATAGATATCCAATTATGATAGCCCTATTAATTGTAAAGAAACCCCTCTACTTACTTTTCTGGAAGTAATTTGATTTAAATAAAGTTTCTAATTATGCATGACATTTGACTCTTTTTTATATTTCTAATAGTATGAGGCCTTGTAGTCCATTAATCATCAAGGCTAAGATGAGTGCTAGCATATGTCTTCTCCTCTCTTAGTAGCTATTTGTATTTCCATACAAATATTTAAATCACACCAGGCACACATGTACATTGGTATAATACACCATGAACACAAGTGCAGCAGCACTACACACCAGGTACTCATGTACATATGTACAGTGGCATCAAAAACCAGGCACACATATACAGCAGCATCACACACCAGGCACCCATGTGCAGAGGCATCGCACACCAGTCATACATATACCTATTTTATAGGTCAGATTTTATAAAAGCTAATATAGTAAATTTATGTGTGTTACTTTTATTAATATACTTTCTCATACATTTATGCTTTAAAGAGTATTCTTTCTCTTTTTATTGCTTTTGCCACATATGTAGAAAATAGATTGATCTGCTAAGTATAAGCCATGTTTCAATTCTCTAATTCATCTACTGCCTGTCCTTAAGCCAGCACATAACATATGTAAGCTTTGATTCACGCACTGTAATTACTGTAAAATCATTATTTTCAGGTAATTTTGAGTGTATCTAGTACTACATGTTTTCTGAAATACTTCATTAGGCTCAAACTAAGTTTATTTTCACAGTATTTGGTATTTTAACAATGTTCATTTTTCTAACATGTGTAGATATCTGTACATTAAATTAGACTAAAATGTTTTCAGCAATACTTCCTGGTTGTTACTGTAACTTTACAAATTTGAGTTCACTCACTTTAAGACATAGTATGTTACAAATGGAAATGTATAAATTTAATTTTTCAATCATTGGCTGGCTGCTAGAATCAAAATGATATAACTTATATGGCCTTTGTATACTCAGACCTTACTAAGCTTCTTAATTAATGTAAATTGAAATTTCATTAATAATGTAGGATATGCTATAAATATCACTGTCATTTGTGAACTTTTCCTTTGCAGACCGTAACTCTTAGCTCTTTTCACTATTCACACTTCAGTTTATAGAGTCTTCATACATTGTTACTTGTAGTGAGTAAAAGCCAGGATCCCCGCTCTATTCCTGATCTTAAGTAAAAAGGCATTCAGCATGTAATATTCAACATGTCTAGATAAGATATGAGGGCTTTCTATGGAAGATTTGCATGCTGTACTGATGAGTTTTACTATAAATTAGTGTTATATCTTTTTTTTACAATGTAATAAATATTTATTTCAAAAGAATGATGACTTGGGTTTAACGTTAAAAGTTGATAAAGAAACATCATAGTCACCTATACCTTTACTTCTTTCACTACTACTCGGAACCACATGCCAGTGGAACCTCAGAAGGTGGCTCATGCTCCACTCAGCATGAGTAACAGGTGAATTTTCTTGTAGAACTGGATATTCTAAATGTCTCTCCCTCTACCTTTTGCTTCTTATAATTTTCAGCTGATTGCTATTTTGTAATGGAAAAAGAATGAGGCAATAGTTCTGTACAGATTTGATCATTCACACAACCCTTTTTATAAGGTATTCAAGTGTTAAGAGAGAGGACTTGTCTTTAAGAGGAGAGGACAAATCAATGGAATAACTATATACTTTCACAAGAGAGCAATAGAACGGGAAGTTACAAGTCCAGGTGGCCACATGGCTCCTTTTTAAGTCATATCAACAAGCTCATTGCATCTTGTGCCTGCCTGTAAATCAAACTACCAAGCTACATGTACGAGCGCACATGTACACACACACACACACACACACACACACACACACACTGGTGGGGCACACTCAGTCTAGTAGAGGTATAAAGACAACAAAGAAGCATAAATCAAGGTTCAGTGCAAATACTAAATGAAACTCTCATTTTATACCATCTTCTATCTGGGGATCGTGTCAGTATTATATCATCAAGTGAGTGACACATGAGGCTTGTCTTCTTATTCTATTTTCAAAAATTGTTTTATATAAATAGAACTATGATTCGTCAAATGGTTGATACAATTTACAAATTAAAGTACTTTGGTCTTCTTTTGAAGGCTTCCGTATGACATTTTATTTATAATGTGGGGGAAGGTGCCTCACTGTTACTTTTAGGCGAGGGTAGATATTAGGATTTCCAATTTAAATTTCCTTGGTTTAGGGGGCCTCATTTCTGCCCCTTACATACCTTCTGCTGAAGTCCTGGAGTTTGAGATATTTTTGTGTTTCCAGACAGTGATTAGAACAGATGTACTAAGCCATACTAAGGCCACATAGTCAGGAGCATATTGAACACTTACTTATTTTTCTTGCTGATGGACATCCAGAATCCATGTTGTGATTTCTACTGATCTTGAGTTGGGTTTAAAGCCACTGGAAAAAATAAGTCTGAGACACTTGTCACTTGCCATAAACATTCCTGCACCAATGTTGCCTCTTAGCTTGTCTTCATTGGTGCAGATGGAAGTATAATCTTTTCTGTAGTATTTTGTCTAAGGAGCAAGACTTTTGTTTTGTGTTACTTTATCATACAATAGATTATCCCTTTCCTCTATCAGTTAGAAAAGCTAGCTTTACCTGGGACTTTTTCCTGTCTGTTGGCTTTCCCTAGTTTTCAGTTTTATCTAAGCATAAGGATTAGAAAACTACAAATCTGTGAAACTAGTCACCATGTTCATAAAAAACCAACCAACCAACCAAACAAAGAAAACCAGTTTGGAGGAATACTGAATTTTATATGAAAGGAAAATTCCTCTTAAACATCATGGTTTTCCATTTGAGTAAAAGATATATTACATTAGTCTATGTAAAGCAGTCAACATTTTACTTGTATTTTTAGTGGTGTGGATTGAAAAGTCCTGAGCCTGGCACACATAAAGCAATTGCTTTTTTCAGTGAGCTAAGTTCTCAGCCCAACATTTTATTTAAAACTATAAACCTCCCTTTTTTTAATATGCCAGATAGGACATTGACAGTTAAATCTGAATAGTGAATCTTTTTTTTCCTTGAAGATAGCATATATAATGTACTAGAATAATGTCATTTTTGTATTTCATAAGACTGCTTGTTAATAGGAACAGCTTTATAGGTTCTTAAAGCTATAAAGCTATGCACTATGGTGAGCTATTAAGCCAATTTAAATCCTGCTACAACTAAGGAAGCAACTGTGAAAAAAGTATCTTCCCAGTGAAATTCTCTGCAAGCACCCTTAAACGACTGTTCCAAAAATTCTTTGGCAGTTAGATAACACACTGTTCAAACTAGGGGAAAGCAGCGTGCATAGTAGTCACTGTTACTACTACAAATATGGTGGCATGACTTATACACTGTCCAGGAGACCATGTGTTAGGAACTAGCTTGAATATGTCACAAAATAGATAAGATTGTGCCAGCTTGATGATTTTAGTCCAGACTTCCCAGACAGCTGCTGCATTTCACATAATGCCAAGCCACAAGAACGCGCCAATGTTTGGATTCTTTCAGATCTAGTAAATTCAACCGACTGTCCCTGTAATTGCTAAGATTTCTCATCTGGAACATAACTGAGAGAAGTCCAAACAGAAGAAATTCTGGTAAAACAGCTTTTCTACTCAGTATTTATATTAAATGAATACTCTACCATCATGATGTTTTATCATATTTATATTTCAAATCTATTTATTTCCACAACTGAAAACCAAAAGCAAATCTTGATACAGCTACAAGATTGGTATGGATCAAACTCACTCAAAATGATTGTTGCCTAGAAAATGATTATGTTCCTCCAGGTTTTGCATAGCTCTCTGATAACCTATGTGAGATGTAAACTTTTAAATTTTCATTTGCATTATTTTAGTATTCTGGGCTACATTAGGATATTTTCTTGCTAATATATAAATTTCATTTGAGCACATCCATCCATGTCCCTTGCCACCCCCACTCTTTCTGCCCCATAGTTTCCTCCAGACAGGTTTACATCTACTTTAATACCATTTATACACAGATTAATTATGTATCTATTAAATATGTAGACTCCACAATGAGAAAATATATAACATTATCTAGACATTGATTTAATTCTCTTAACATGAATAATTTCAGCTGTGCCCATTGTCCTCCAAATGGCATAGCTTCATTTGTTTTTAAATGCCAGCCCTTGTCTAGCATATTATCGTGTATATGAACCAGAATTTCTTTATCTACTCTTCTGTTGACAGACACCACAGCTAGTTCAATAGCTTAGGTATTGTTAAAAGTTCTGAAATATTCATTTATATGCAAGTATCTCTATGACAAGTTGATTTAGAGTGTTTAGGGTCTTATGATGGGTTCATTTTATTTTCTCTAGAACACTTGTACTGATTTCCATAGTGGCTGGACTTCTTTACATTCCCAGGGTGAATAGGTAAAGTTCCCTTTCTCCATATCTTTTAGTTTTATGATGACTGTCATTGTGCTAAAGTGAGATAGATGATGTAATTTTTATTTATATTTCCTATATTAATAGTAGTGTCAATTTCAAGTATTTAGCATGTCATTATTTTTAACAGTACTAAAATACCCTTTGAAACTCATATCTTATAAATATGCATATTCCTTGATTTTTGTGTTTATTCTACTTTTCCTAGGTATGTAAATCACAACCTTTGCTGAGTTGGATGAATAATCAGAGAAATGCATGGAAACGTATCATGTTGTGTTGGACCATTTTGTTATGTTTACACAATGGAGGATTACTTAGCTGCTAAAAACATGACATAATGAAGTTTGCAGGCAAATGGATAGAACTAGGAAAAAAAATTCATGAGTGAGGTAACCCAAGCTCAGAAAGAAAAAAATGGTAAGTATTCCTTTATATGTGGTTATTAGCCATAAAATACATTGTAACCAACTTCTAATCTGTAAACCTAGAGAAGTTAGGTCTAGACAAAGGGAAAGGGGAGACTATATCAATCTCCCTAGGAAGAAAAAATAAAGAGATTTTATAAGTGGTCTAGGGTGAGTGGGGCTGTAAATGAGAAGATCAGATAGGGACCTGGAGGGATGATAGAGTAAAAGCAGGGAGAGAGAGTTGGAAAGGAGGGAAAGTTGAGGGATAGCATGGACACCTAGTGCAGTGGAAACTCCAGGTAATATATGAAGGCAATGAAATTGAGGTCTCTTAATAGGGGAGAGAGTCTAAACTGGTCATCTCTTCTCTGAAATGAGGCTTACAGTACTGGGACTCTGCTGCATTTAATTGAGTTGTTGACTAAGGAGTTCACATAGAGATCCACAAACAATTCAGACTGTTGCTAAGATTATGGGTTGCTTTCCACAAATTGATAGTAAGACTTCATTGTTTAGGAAAATGCCCATTATCTAGTAGATGCATAGAGCCTTCATCTCATTGTTGTAGTGGTTTTTTTATGAAAAAAAAAAGTACTTTGCAGGCAACCATAAGAGAAACAAACACAAACCTAGGCAATAAAACATGTCACCTGCATTTAACCTGTTTGACCTCCAAGATATCCTAGAGCAATGGTGGCACAGAACTTGTGGGAGTAGATCAGACACCTAGGATAAAACCAGATATAACTGGTCTTAAAAGAAAACATATGAGTAAAATGACTCTCCTGATATTCAACTATTCTCATAGATGAGTGCTTTATTCAGCCATCATCAGGGAAGCTTCTTGCAGTAGACAGAAAAAAAATGCAAAGACACATGGCCAGACTATATGTGGAGACAGAGTTCAGAGAGCACACAGATCTAGATGTAATGTCTCCAATGAATCCTTCCCCTCAGAGTTCTGGAAACCCCAAAAGATAGGGGTAGAAAAAATGTAAGAGCTGGAGGGGATGGAGGACACCAGAAGAACAAGATCCTCTGAACCAGCCAAGCAAGGCTCATATTAATTCACAGAGACTAAAGCAGCAAACACAGGGGATTAGGGGCTGTACCAGGTTCTCTCTCGTGTACACACTTGCACACGCTCTTTTCCTCTATGTGTATATGTATATACATATATGTATTTGTATATATTATATATACATATATAATATGTATTTGTGCACTATATATATATATGTGTGTGTATGCATGTGTATGTGTTTGTCTGTCTGTCTTCCTGTCTATGTGTAAAACTTATAGGTTAGTATTTGGGGGACTTCTGATATGTGAACTAATGGGTATCTCATTCCTGTGCCTGCTCTTGAGTCTCTTTTGTTTCTACTCAGTTGTCTTGTCCATCCTCAAGGTGATGGTTTTTGTTTTACCTTATTATATTTTAGGTTGTTATGTTTGGTTATTATCTCTAAGAAGCCTATTAATTTCTAATGAAAGACAAAATGGACTTGATCTGGAGAGGAGGAATGGTGGTATTGGGGACTGGGAGCTGATAGAGGGAAAACTATAAACAAGATATATTGGATGAGAAGAGTCTATTTTCAATAAAAGGAAAATATAGAAACTTTGATTTGTTTTTAGTGAAAATTCAGACAGAAGTGTAGGGTATAAATTTGTCAGCATTACGTTGGTACATAATAGCATCCTCATCTCTGACATACGTAGATTTGTTTATGCAGGAATTTGTCATTTTCTGCCATCATTTCCCTAGACATGAAGAAATAAATGCTTGCTAATAACCTGATTTTATTTGAAGAATAGACATTTTTTCCAATAAAACTGCTCTGTGGTTAACTATTGTCAAAAAAGAATAACTAAAATATCATTCTTGCCAGCTTTTGTCCAGTGTGTACTACATATGGATCCTATAGAGGCAATAAAACAGTTGAGATAGAGGTGCTTTGTTACAAATTGCTCTTTGTGGGGTTTTTTGTTGTTGTTAGTTTTCAACCTATTGGTAAATATTAAGATTATTTTTTAAAAAATACATTATTACTCAAAATACTTTTTCACATAATGGTTAATATGCTCATGAAACCACACAGTTCTAAATATTGAAAGTTTAGTGACTACTTCATGGAGTATATGAGCAGCTTCAAACTGAGTTTGGAGGAAGGTTATTCCTGTTGGTGAACACACACGTTTCTTACTTGGAACCACTGAAGTTGATTTTCTACTCTGGCTAAGTATCCTGATTAGAGAACTTTATTTTCATAAGACTTCAGTGTGAATTTTGAACCATCTGTTTGCCAAGGAAAACTCATGAGGCCTCTATTGTTAGCTTAGATGTTCTGTAATTATGTGTCCTAGAGAATTGCCTACAGAAAAAAGCAATCTATTAGTTCCAGGCCTTTAAATTTTTATCTTTGACTCAAATTATATTGTTAACAGGCTTCAGTCCTGACCTCCACAATTTAGGTGTTTTATGAAATTATTAATAAAACATTGATTTGTTGTTCTATTAAAATATATAAAAAGCATGTGAGATTATATAGTCTATCTATTATATATAGATATATAGTATTATCTATTTCCACTGAACCTTTGATTACAAAGACTATGAACTGACATACATTTCAAATTTCTGTAATCTGCCAAACAAAGCAACATGCATCTCATCCTCCTGCAAGCATCATATCTTTAGTGTATTCCTTTCCACTTCATCTCTGGTGAAGTATACAATGTCAGACGTTTTGTTCAACAATGTAAGACTTTATAGGTGTAGTTATGCTCTTACATCAGGACCTATCACCTGCCAGATTTGACCTTTAGTGTGTCTCAGTCTATTTGTCTCATCAAGGATAATTTCTATGTAGGATCAGGTTTCCATCAGATTCATACTCCTCTTTACCATATGGGTATTCTGGGCCCTTATAATGCTGGGGCTAATAAGACATCTACAATGGCATAAGAGGAAAACAATAACCCATCTTTGTATCACTTATATTTAGAGAGATTTGAAAATAGCATTTCTTGAATTGTTATGAGTTATTTAAACAAATACTTCAGCTTTAACTTTATGCTTTTCTAATTTTAGAATTGAAACACAAGTTTAAGTTAAGAGAGACACATGTTGTTAAAACTTTTTGTAAGTTTGCCATGTTTCAAGTAGTAGTGTTGTTTGGCCACTCTGAGTAATGTCTAGTTTCCACAGCAATTCCTTAGACATTTGAAACATGGCTCTTGCTTCCACACTGAAAGCTGTATTTATGGCTCGGAAGCTTCCCTGTAGTGTGATACACAGTACAGTAGAGGAGAAATGAATGGCCATTCCCTTGTTTACTTAAGGCTCCATGGAACCTGAATGTACTAACATTTGTTTCAGAATTGAATGAAGTCAGTATGAGCTTAGGTCATTTCTGCAGTACTAAGGCATCTCCTAATCATATCACGAGTTAGGTAGTCTTTCATTGCCTTTGCTGGCCTTAGCCTAACAAAGCAAATTTCTTCTTAATCAGGAGAACAAAGGCAGCCAGACAGAGCATCAGATGCAAATGAATGTCATCAAGGTCACAGGCCTACAAGCTTCAGAATTGGCTATTAATTTTCACCTCAGAAGAGCAACTCCTGAGGAGGACATCTATGCTGTCAGTGGTGAAGAGCACAAAGTACAGCCTCTGTAGCTCCACCTTCCCAATCCCCTCACTCACTCTCACCTCACTGAAGTTCTGTTTGTTATAATCTCATGCTTATTTGAGGGACCAACTGATTTACTTTCGCTTCTCGGGTATAAAATTCAGACAAAATGTGTAATGTGTCTGGCCTTGTGACCAAATCTTTAATGGCAGACACCATGAGAGCCTGTAGTAGGTTCCTGATGAATGTTTACTGATGATTCTGGATTCAGTACCAGTAATAAGTTACTTTTTTTTTATAACAGAATTTCACTGTTCTACATCTGTTCCTCATCCATTTCTGTCACACTAAATCACTGAGCCACATCCCTCAAGGCTTTGGCTAAGCTACATCCTGATTATAAATTAGACATCTCCGGAAAATTGTGTTAAACTTATTTGTGGTAATAGTCGTCTGGGGTGAAGAGGAGGAAGGGTTGTGTTGTTGATGTTATGTAACAAGGAATACAGCTTTGTCAATATAAATCCAAGTTCGGTAGCTGGGAATGTCATACTCAGTTGGTAGAAAGGGCTGAGCCAGCACTGCACATAGCTAAAGGCTTCCCTAGACATAGCTAAGTACAAAAATATCCAATAGCAAGAACTAGAAAATATGAATTAAATATTTTCTATTTCCAATTGCATACATAGGAAATAATCTTGTTCATGTTTCAAATACAAATAACACATTCCTTCTTAGAATAACTGACAATCAGTTAAAATGATTAAAAGTTCCTTTTCAAAGCATACTTTAGTTTTGAAACCTGGTAGCAGAGCCAAATAAGCACCAGCAGAGCTGCTGAGAGTATCTACAGTCACTAGCTACCTTAGTAACTGCCTCTGTCTATGGTACCATATCAAAACTATACCACTCACAAGACAGGGAAGGCCAGTCCAGTCTCGTGCTTTGCATATGCTTTCAACATCTGTCCTTTTTACCCTAAGTCTAAACTCATATCAATTAATAATATTATATAGTGTCCAGGTGGGATGTAGTATGACTTTACTGCCAACTATTTTAGGTGCAAAGGCTTTGATTCTTCCTCTTGGTTCTGCTTGGTTCTGCTAACTCAGGCATCCATCTACAGTGGGAATGTTGAGTCAGCTGCTTCTAAATAAACAGCTTTGACTGAACTCCTGAAGTAAAACTTTCTTAACTGTGACATCTTCCTATTGATGTGTCAAATTTTACAAATCATCAGTTTGTTACCTGAAATTTAGGCAAGAATTCAAGAAAATATATTCTCCTGAGTTGGGAATTACTCATAATTTTCATTTCCATAAACCTTTATTGAGATTTAGCATTTAATTCAAGTTTTAATGCAGGCACAGCACAAAGCAGTATTACAGTATCTATGATTTTGCAACTGTAGAAGAAATACTGATTTTTCAATCACAGTATACTTACATTTACACTTTAGTTAACATGAGCGTTGTTACAGATACAAGACAATACAATTTTTTATATTTTATATTAATTTTTTATGCCCAGTTATAGATGTTAGTAGAAATTAGAAACCAGCCAATGGGCTTTATATGCACATTAAGGAGCTCCATGTGTTAAAAGAAATGATATTAATATCTATGTTGTTTTCAGGTATTTCCAGACTACATTGCTTATTGATTTATATGTAAAATGCGAGGATGCAAAGACCACCCTCTAGTTAATGGTTTTACTTTAACTAAGCTGAAATAGTATGATCAAAGATGTCTTTTATAAAATAAAATCCAATTCAATTTTCAACTTGCTGGATAATGCACTATAAGTATAGATGTATTCTGTCATAAAACTTTTGGGCATTTTGTGAATACATGTTTTTAATTTGATATAAAAACTTCAATGAATATTTATTCCTAGAATTAGAAAATAATAAATATGAAAAACAAAACAAATAAATAAACAACAATAACAGCAACAACAGAAGGTCTGCTTCCTTATCAGACAGAAATCACTCAGCGTCTTTGCTAAATGAAACTGTAGAGCCTTTTTATGCCTGCTCTTGTCTGAATAATAACACAGAGACTTACTTTTATTTTTGAATGCCTAGGCTTGTTCCCAACCAACTAATAACTCAATTATCACTTTTATACTAATCTAAGTTCTGCCACGTATTGGTTACCTCCCCTATGTTTTATGTGTCCTACTTCCTCCACATCTTGGTGGTGAATCTCCTATGTCATCTTTTTCCCCAGAATTCCTCTCTTTATCAGGAAATCCCACCTTAGT
This sequence comes from Mus musculus, assembly GCF_000001635.26. Taxonomy (NCBI): domain Eukaryota; kingdom Metazoa; phylum Chordata; class Mammalia; order Rodentia; family Muridae; genus Mus; species Mus musculus. The sequence continues at coordinate 14,351,116 of NC_000072.6, read as the reverse complement.
ATTTTGGCTTTTCCCATAGATATTTTATTTCAAGCAGTCAAGAGGCATCTTAGGCCGGGCGTGGTGGTGCATACCTTTAATCCCAGCACTTGGGAGGCAGAGGCAGGTTGATTTCTGAGTTCGAGGCCAGCCTGGTCTACAATGTGAGTTCCAGGACAGACAGGGCTACACAGAGAAACCCTGTCTCGAACCCCCCCCCCCCACACCAAAAAAAGAGGTATCTTAGGCAGGCAGCAAAGAACAGAGACACATATTCATATAGTATACAAAAACATCACTCAAACATCTAGGTATTTTTATTGTCGTCTCTCCTAATTAACTAGTTTCTGCAGCTATGTGTTAGTGGGGGGGGGGGAGGTGTCAAAGACTTCTGTTAAGATTACATTACATGATGACTTTAGAGACTGCCTGTGGAGAAAACAGAGAATTGTCCTTTTTAGCCTTAAAAATGAGGAGAAAATGATAAACATAGATAAGTAAACTTAATCCAAGTTTGGCTTACAGACAAAAAATGTTCTTGATAACTTCAATTTTGAGGTAGAGATAGAGATTTTATGATTATTTATATTGATTACCCACTTAGGAGTATTATACCTGGAGATTCATTTTCAAGTTTCTGTACCACCATTATATCAAGAATTTCCCCAGTAAAAAGTATTCATTCAAACTGAGTCCTTTGATTGAACTTATTGTTCTAATAATCAGCAATAATAATAATAATAATTATAATAATAATCTTACTTTGTAAAAGTAGATTGGTGGGCAATGGACTAAAACAGACACTTTGTTTCTAAGGCCATGGATTATTTACTATGAGCCTAGATACCAAAGAATGTGCCATAAGTGGAAGATGTTGTCATACCATCTGGACATGATAATTCTATATAGTTGTTACCTTGACAACATACTTTGCCATAAATTAACCAAAAGATAAATTATCTGAGATACTAAAATTCATCCTAGAAGAGTATTGCAATTATGCAGCATTTCTGTGACAGAACTGCTTTCATGAGCTTAGAAATCTATTATGGTCTTTTTTTATAATGCTTAATTGCCATAAGTTTCTTTAGTAAGTAAGCCCTTAAATATATGTTTCTTATGAAACTCTGAAGACAGAGTTCAGGTTACTAGGAATTTTATTAAGCCTTTCATCATATGCCATAGACAATAAATTAAACATACTGCAAAGCTTAAATTCTAGACTTAGTTTCTGCTTTACCAACTGGGTATGTTCCCAAAGTTCCACAGCTTCCAAAGAGAGTGACATCATGTGGGGACCAAGGGTTCAAGCACAGAGCCCACGGAGGTATTTTTCATGCAAATGATAACACTTAGTATAAGTGACAGCAATTTGGCTCATTTAGTTCAATTTCACAATTAAGAGAATGCATGCTTATAAATCCTAATTTCGTGTGTCACCATCTTGGAGTTACATTTCAAGCCAAAATTCTTGTTTGCTAGCATTTTCCCCAAAGCCTTAGAAATTAACAGGCTATGGACATAGTGTGCATTTTAAAGATAGAATTTACAGAAATACTTAATAGGTTGTAAAAAAAGATCTAAATGGAAGTTTAGAATTTAAGGTGACTTTGAATTTTGATTTGAGAATACTAAATGTCTAATAAGCAAGAGTCATAAAGGAATTAAAGGAGCTATTATAAATTTAGATGAGATTTGGGTATTTGTTAGACAGGTAAACAAAGATATTGATAAATGTGGTCATAATAGTCAAGAGAGGGATTGGGACTGAAAGTCTGTCTAGAAAGTCAGCAAAACAGAACTCAAAGCCAAATCAATAGATAGAATGTGCTAGTAGGAGTGGTCAGACCAAAGAGCATGAACTTCAAAGTTAAGACTGGAACTGTTCAAAATTTAAGAACGGAGGAGTTAAAGTAGTTTTAAAATGTAAAATAAGAAGAACTCATTATTAATTTAGGGAAAATCTATAAAGTATACTTTCAAGATATTTAAAAACAAAACTTGAATCATGAGTTCTAAATAATGCAGTCAGAAAAAAAAGAAACTATCAAGATTATGACAGACTCTGATACAAATGAATGCAGTAGGAGGAAAGGGGAAAAAACTAATTTGATTGTCCAAATACAGATTAGACGGCAGGATTGGATATAGTTGAACACACCCAACTTTGTCAAAAAGTTTTACTACAGTAGAGAACAAAAAAGAAAAAAGAAAACCATAACAATAAATTGAGAATCTCTGGGTTGTATTTCAGGCAACAGTGAAGTTGACAGTAGGTTTGGTGTCTTATTAAGAGTTCTGATTCATACGTGATGTAATCCTGTGGTCTAAGAAAGGTAGAAAAGGACAAAAAAGTTCTCTTGACCCTAAGTCTTATCTTCATGACCTCATCATCTCCCAAAGGTTTTAACTACTAATATCACCACAACAAAGATGGTCTTAATAAATGAATTTGAGGGAATGGAACCTTGACCAAAGAGCCCAAAGTGTGTTTGTTCTATGACAGAAACAAAGCATAAATTGTGAGACTCCATGGCAGACATAAAGAAGAAAGTAATAGGAACTGATGGCCCATTAGTAAGATAATAGGTGAAGGATAAAGTATTAAACATATTATGGAGGTTGAAACCAATGAAATGAATAGCATGATTGGATGGGGTCTTAGAAGTATATTTCATAGTAAAAAATGTGAAGCAAGAGAAACAGTTACAGTGTAAGGTACAATCTGGAGACTGTGGATGCTCTTTAATGACTCCTTTAGCTTTGTTATTTTTATTGATGAGAAAGAACCTCATCTGGTAACACAGGAAAGATAGAATGCCAAAGTAAATATATATAATATATGGAACAGAAGGGTTGGAAAACAAGTAATTAAAAATGATTATGAACACATCATGATAATATTGAGATACACTTGGAGCTCATTTGAATTTTCTGTATCAGAATCTTAATAATCCCATTTTTTGTATTTTTCTATCTGCATGATGCACTCTGTACCTATCTAGGATGGGTAGCAAGTTTGACTTAGCCTTAAAGTCTTTCTAAGAAAAGAGAAAGAATACAAATAATTATATGCACATTCTAAGAAACTGTTGTAATCATCTTATGATCTGCTTTTGAGTAAGAAAATGAAACTCAACAAAGGAATGGGAAATGCTAATAAGGTCAATGCATTGGAAGTCATGAGTTGAATTAAAGGATAGTTGAAAATGAAAGGATAGTTGAAGTTGAAAGTACTAGGAAGTTATAATTTTGCTTAATTTTCAAAGACAAGAAAAAGATCTTTGAATTGTAATATTGCACAGAAAAAGACCTAAAGAGGTAGAATAAGTAGCTCGGTGGTTAACTTACAAAAGAACCCAATTTGGTTCCCGCATCCAACATGGTTGGTTCTCAAATTTGTAACTCCAGTCACAGGTGATCCATTATTCTCTTCTTCCCTTCACAGGCATCGCACGTAGAAATCGTGCCTGAACATAAATGCAGGTAAACATGCATATACCTAAGAACAAAATAAACAAACAATAATAAGTAAAATGAATTAGAATATGTGGTTGAGAAAAATGCATTTGAAGGTCATTATATATGATTAGGAAAATAATCTCACGTGTCAGTATTAAATATCTAGTATATAGAATTTACATTATCATTATTTGTGAAGAAGATTGTAATAAAAATTATATCATGACACTCAAAGGTAAACTTTTTATAGAGGATGAAAAAAACAGAATCTGGAGAGAGCAATAAGGAGAGGGACTCCTACAATATCTATATCTAGGGATCATCAAGAGAAATAGATAAAAGTTGGCTGCCAATTCTAATTCTATTTTGTCCAAATTAGAAGAAAATAAAGGTTGATATATAGAGCTTGCATACACACACACACACACGCACACACACACATACATGAACACATGAAGTGATTTGCTTATGAGACCTGGACTTCCTTTGGTAACAAAAAATGGAATACTTCATAGAAATCTCTGAATACCTTATAGAAATCTGAGACCTGAATCCAAATACTCAGAATGCATTTTAAAAACAGATAGGGTACGTGTATCTGCAGTCTCAATGCTCCTATGATTATAATGGAGGGAGAAACAGGAGACTCCCAAATGCCAGTGATCTAGACAACCCAGTCTACACAGCAGTGAACAACATGACTGTGATTTAAATGAAGTGGGAGGCAAGAACTGATAACTGAGGTTAGCCTCTGATCGTATCAAGCACTCTGATTTATACATTGCCACATTCAGACTCACAAATGTGCACTACCATGTATGTACATGTATGCATAATACACATAAGTCATATACACAAAAATAAAAATGTTTTTGTATTTGCTTCCTTCTTGAGATCTCAATCAAGTTGGAGAATGTAAGTGATCATGATAACTAAGGTTGATGCCACTCAAAACATGGGTAAGTATAATTTCCCTTCTAGTTTTGTAGAGAGGAACAGTGAAGACTTTAGAAATGCTCTTCTTAGAACCATTAAAAGTCAGAGGTCATAAAGTATAGCATGTATATTACATAACTCATTAGAATCTACAGGGTACTACAGTAGTGTTTGAATGCATTAGCAGAATAAGATGAGAATCTGTTACTGGTATTTCAAAGAGAATTCTGAGTTTTTAGATAAAAAACCTTCCTTTCTATGGAAAAATAATAGATTTCTCAAAAAGGCTTAAAAATCTGTTAATAAAATTCAGGCTTTTTCATTAACGTACTTTGAGTGCAACTGAATACTGAGTGGAGATGATAAGAAGAAAATAGGTGACCCTGGAGGGCAGAAAAAAGGCAAAGCAGAATTAATTATCTGGGGAAAAAATGATTTTCAACTATATATACTAGTTTCTGAAAACATTCACACTAAAATAAAAATAATTTCAGTAAATAGTATATAATATTAAAATCATCTTCCTAAAAATTATTTCTGACAGCATTTTTGTATTCTATGTCCCTGTGAACTACATGACAAACTATAAGACTCAAAACATGCCCAGTGCTCTGAACTGTGAAAAGATTGTCTAACATTGAATAAATGATTAACAATAAGTTGCAGAGTATCAATAAACTAGATTTGCTGTACCAACCCCTATTCAGGAATAAAGCATTGTAGTACCCTGAAATAGATTTACAGAAAAGGATGAAAGTACACAGATACCAGGCCAAGACCTCCTCTAGCATCTCTCATCCCATTGACCTCAATCTTCCACTGTTAGTTACTCGAACAAGAATGAAATTAACGCTCATAGTCATCTATTGGATGGAACACAGGGCCCCCAATGAAGGAGCTAGAGAAAGTCCCCAAGGAGCTAAAGGGGTCTGCAACCCTATAGAAGGAACAGCAATATGAACTAACCAGTAAAGACCTCCCCAACCCCCAGAGCTTGTGTCTCCAGTTGCATATGTAGCAGAGGATGGCCTAGTTGGCCATCTATGGGAGGAGAGGTCCTTGGTCTTGTGAAGATTATATGCCCCAGTCCAGGGGAATGCCAGGGCCAGGAAGCAGAAGTGGATGGGTGGGGAGCAGGGCAGGGGAGAGGGTATAGGGGACTTTTGGGATAGCATTTGAAATGTAAATGGAGAAAATATCTATTAAAGAAGTTGTTCTTTTTTTTTAAAAGAATGAAATTAGCTTTCCCTCTATTTTCCATTTTCATGTATGTTCTGTGCAAGTGTGGGTGTATGCATATGTGCATATATGAATATGTGAATATGGGTGCACATGGATTGTGTAAATGGATGTGGAAACCTTATGCCATATCCACTGAGAGAGTCACAATTAAACACAGAGCTTGCTGGCAGCTATTCTTGTTTGCCACCTTAATCTGGACTTCACTGCTTCTGCCTTCAGAGGCTAGAATTACAACTGGGCAGTCACAGCCATTCAGCATTTACATGATCTCTGGGGAATCTGAATTCTGGCCCTCAAACTTTCATGCAAATCACTTTTTCTACCATGTCAGCTAGATTTAGTGTCATCGTTAGTGGGTTACTTACAAAAATCATCATGTTTTCTCATAGAGTTTTATCTCTGATTCTTTGCTCAATTTCTCATTCTTTGTTGTCTTCACAGTTTTCTGTCCTTCTGGCCTAAGGCATAAGGACACACTACTGACAAAAGAGTGAATATCATTCAGCTTTCACTAGTATGGAAGATCAATTCCCTCATTAAACTATGTTGTGTGTTAGTCATACAGACAATTTGAATCCCTGGACTCAACAATTCAATTTCCGAGTATATAAAAATGTATTACCATTAATAGCTCTAAACAATATGCTCTAATATCTGCTCAGTGAATTTAAACACTCTGATGAAAAAAATGGGCAAAGTACTTTCATTTTGGCAATATAAAGAAGTCTCAAAAAATATTTACTGAATGAAAGAAAACAGAAATTACACTTCCCATGCTCTATAAACATGTAAATATTAATTCAAGAATGAGCATATTGCCACATGCCTTTACTTTCAGCACTTAGGAGGCTGAAGCAGGAAGATCACAAGTCCAGTCTGGGGCATATAGTAAGCCTATCTAAACTAAATATCCGAAAGATTCCCCAGTAATATAAGCCCCCAAACAGGCAAAGACTGTCACAAGATAAATTAAAATATCTCTACTTTGCATAGGATCAGTTTCATCAGGAAAAGTCCCAGAGAAATTTCTGGGATACTGAAACGCTTTATACCTTGATCAGAGGACCAGCTTCACAAAAAATTATTTGTTGAAGCTCATTAAATATAAACATTCATCCTTTCATTGTGTTGGCGGTACATTCTGTGTCAAAAATATTAAACAGAAATTTTAAATAATGTATATTTTACATCATTTGGCTTATTAAAGTGTGAAGAAAATATAACAGAAGAAAAACTTGGATTGTGACTGGGCAGATTAGGGGAAATACAATGTGGGAATGCCATTTGTCAAAAAAAACTTTAAGAATGAATAAGAATCAAGGCTGAATGAGATGTCAGTTTTGCATGACTAAAAGCAGAACAGATTGGGTGTTTGTAGAAGCATGGCACTTCTGCAGACAGTAATGATCTCAGCATAGTTGAAATATGTCCTCAGGCTCAAGTGAACCTACTACTACTGTTTTGATTAATGGATATAGCATCAAACCACTCTCCACAATCCTATCTCTAGAGTCATATATTAGTTCAGCTCTCAGACAGATCCCACCAGAGATGTTTATCTGTGCAATGGTCTACAGCTAATGCAGAAACCCACAGAAAGTGAAAGTACAAAGAATAGCTATCAATGGAGTGCTTGGCTGCAAGTGGGACTTCTACATCACATCCTCTGTGCCCAAATTCAGGGAGCATTACAGAAGAGGGTGGACAGACTGCAAGAGTCAGAGGTTAGGGAAGATGGTCTTTTGGTCATGACAGAATCACTGCATTTATAGCATCCGTGGCTGTCTGCATGAGATCAAACAATTCAGCATTCCAACATGTAATAGTAAGGGGCAGATGAGTCCATCATCTATCTGGCAAACTAGCAACAACTGATGGCTTTTGGAAGGAAAATCTGTTTTCCCTTTAAAGGTGTGGTCCTTGGAGCTGACCACATATAGTAAAAGACCTCATTCATCAACAAGGCACAGTACAAAATTGGACTGTGTAGATCACAGCAAATCGAAGGAAGTAGAAAAAATGGAAGATGGATGTGGGGATGGGATTAAGGATTGGAATGGACAGGGAATATGATCAAAATATGAATGCATGAAATTCTTGAAGAATAAAAAATATTATACTAAATAAAAATGTGCCCTTGAAACAAATGTATGTAAAAAGTTAAGGTAATTTATAATGGGAAGTTGGTGTATGCTTATGGTAGTAACTGTAATCTACTCAAAAGGACCTCTAATGAAGAGTCTGCTAAGTGGAGCAAAACAATATCAGAAATTAATTTTGGTTTAAAGGGACAAGCATAGCAATACCTACTACAGGTAGTGCAATTATTACTGCTATATAGACTGGTTAAGAGTGCATGTGTGACTGATGATCTGTGTATTGTCAAGGAAGCCTAGTCACTAGCCCTATTCGTGTGGGAAAAGATATAGACTTAACAGAGATAAAAAATGTTTTAGGATTTTTTTCAGGATTAATCTTTATTGCATTTATTTGTTTGTGTTTGAGAGTGGGTATATAGAGTACAATGTGTATTCAGAAGTATAACTAGGACAACTCAGTTCTCTCTAGTCTTACTGTTCTATTGCTGTGAAGAGACACCATGACCCTGGCAACTCTTATAAAAGAAAACATTTAATTGGGGCTGGCTTACAGTTCAGAGGTTTAGTCCATCATCATGGCAAGACGTATGGTGGCATGCAGGCAGTCCTGGTGCTGGAGAAGGAACTGAGAGTTCTACATATTGATCCAAAGGCAGCAGAAGGAAACTGTGTCTCTGATATCAAAATGCTCTTCATTTCTCCAACTCCGTTCGGTTTTATTAATTGCATCATACTTCTATCTCTCTTGGGCTGGTTCAACCCCATGTTAGCAACTCCTTCTGGCAGGTATCCCGAGGCTCTTGCTTCTCCCAGATTTCAGGATATTCAAGACAATCCATGCTCCACCTTTACAGCTTTAAACAGTAGCCTCTCTGGACCTTCCTGCAGAGACATCCTTACTACATACCAAGCATCTTTTCTTAGTCAGAGAGGGAGATTTCGTAACTCCTTTTATCAACTCTAAACCAGAACCACATGACCAAAGCTGCCAAGTTATCCTGCTTGTTGAGGATGAAACGTGCCCCCATTGTTCAATTCCATCTTCACCAGCTTTCTGTTTTTCACTGCTAAGCTTAAATGTTCTGGAAATCACTTGGTGAACCAGGCTGGCCTTGAATTCAGATCTTTCAGCCTTGGGAATGCTGAGATGTATCTCATATGTATGGAGATAAATAAAGGCATGTATCTGCATTCCTAGCCTTAGGCTTTCCTTAATTCCTTTTTACAAATTGGAAGCCTAATTAGGTAGTATTTTACCCTGAGGTCACCCCTCCCTTTATTCTATTTAACATCTGGCATTTCTTTAATCTGTTAATCTCCTTGAACACAGAATTTAGCTCCATTCCACTTCCTTGTGTCTATTTCCTATTTTCTATTTTTTACCTTGCTCAAGTTCCTTTTTGCTATAGAGTTTCAGAAAACTGAGCATTAATAACCATATAACAGAGAATATACTCTAGGCTGTTCTGAGATTTCTTCTGACAACAACAACAACAACAACAACAACAAAACTCTTGACTATAGTCTCAGGCAGATTTTTTGAATAAGGGCAAAAGTAGCCACATTCTCCATGCAAACATTACAAGAATAGTCTCTAGTCCATATACTTAACGTTACTCATCACACACTGAGGCTGTCACTCAACCAATGATTAGTGATAGAAGTGAAGACTAACTGGGAAGAATGGAATAATTTTACATACATGAAGTCACTGTTCAGTTTGGTTTGTTTTACTCAACTATGAATATTGTTTTAATAGTTAATATCCCCAAGTCTGTCAAATATTAGCTTGAATAATTGTTTCAATAACTTTTGACACTATGTAGACATAAAGATTTCTATGTATCAGAACTGCTACCTTTCTCTCTGTCTGTCTGTCTGTCTATCTGTCTCTCTTCTTTTATTGAAAATAGATGTTTTCTCATGCAATATATACTGATTATGTTTTCTTCTCCCTATAATCTTTTCAGGTCCTCTCCACTTCCTCTGCTTTCTGGATCCATCCCCTTTCTACCTCTCCTTTGAAGACAAACAGGCTTCTAAAAGATTTTAAAAAATAATAATGTATAATGAGATAAAACAAAAATCCAACACTTTTGAATTAGACAAAACAAACAGGAAGAAAAGGACCCAAGACATGACACAAGAAACAGAGACCAACTCATTTACAAACTCAGAAATCCCATAAAAACATTGAACTCAAAGCCATAATAAAAGACAGAAGAAAAGATATAGTGGGAGGAGCGGCCCTTGTGCCTGAGTGGGTTCAATGCCCCAGTGTAGGAGAATGCAAGGGTGGGAAAACAGGAGTGGATGGGTGGGTGGGGGAGCACACTCATAGAGGCAGGAGAAGAGTGCAGGGTATAGAAAGTTTCTGTAGGGGAAACCTGGAAAGGGGATAACATTTGAAATGTAAATAAAGAATATGTCCAATAAAAATTAATACATAAAAAATCTGGTGCATGCCTTTAATCCCAGCAATTGGGAAGCAGAGGCAGGTGGATTTCTGAGTTCGAGGGCAGCCTGGTCTACAGAGTGAGTTCCAGGACAGCCAGGTCTATACAGACAAACGTTGTCTCCAAAAATCCAATCAATCAATCAATCAATCAATAAGTAAGTAATTAATAAAATAAAATGATAATATAATTTTTTATTAAAAACACAAAAAATTCCGATACAAAATTGTCAGAAGAGGAACCTTCAAATATTCAATTGAGTTTATTTTCTGTTGGCCATCTACTTCTGGGTCTGCAGGCTACCCTTGAAAACAGTTTGTTTCCTCAATGAGACTCTCATGAAGGAAACTAAACATCATTCGCAAGTGGTTATCAACTGAAGTCGACTTCTGGGTTAGAGTTAGAAGCATGTGTCCACTTCTTTCCGTTATAGCTCCCTATCTGCTGCAGACCTGTTGAGGAACCGTGAACTCAGCTTCAGTCTCTGTGAGTTCATATGAACTCTGATAAGTTGGTCAGAGCGCCAGGTTTACTTGGCATCCTCGATCTCCTCTTGCTTTTAAAGTATTTCTGCCTCATTGCCCACATGATTCACTGAGCCAAGTAAGATGGACTTGATGGACATATCCCATTTAGGGATGAATGTTCTAAGGTCTCTCAATCACTGCATAATTTCTGGCTGTGGGTCTCTGTATTTGTTCAAATCTGCTACAGAAGGATGTTTCCCTGAAATGACTGAACTATGAGTATAGCTGAATGTAATTAAGAGTTATTTTATTGCTATTTTGATGTTGTTATTTTGACCAGTAGTATTTGGTTTTACCCTATGTCACTATACTATCTAGTGTTGGGTTTCTGGACACCAAACCAGTGTTGGTTATTGTTTCCATTTCATAGAGTGGGCCTTCAGTCAAATCACATACTGGTGGTTGCTACCGTAAGCTTTGTTTCACCATTACCCCAGGATATCTTTAAGTTTTAAAGTATCTATAGGTTTAAGCATAACACCGTTATAGATCAAAGGGTTTATGGCTGGGATGATGTTTACCTTCCTCCTTTGGTACCATGCATAGTTCCTCCCTATACCAAATGTGCTAGCATGCATGGGTATGCACCACCTCCACTTCTTCATGTCCAATAAGTTGTATATGGGTTGTGATAAACAATGGGGCCTTGTCATCAGTCTGTGGAGAGTAACATTCTTGGTAGCTGCCTTGGCCAATGATGCAATTAGATTTAACCCAAGTCTGGAAGACTCATTTAGTAACAAGAATTAGCCTGTTGTGTCTCCCACATTATTTGGCAATTTCATTTAGAATGTCTTCATGTCTAAATATTATATAAATCTTCTCTCTAAATTAAATTTCACTGCTACCCTCAAATGATCCTTAATTTTAGCTGTCTCTTTCTATATTCCTTTCTTTGTCCCTATGTCCCACATGATCCTCCAATTCATGCCCCCAATCCATAACTTTCTATTCTATCTTCCATTCTCAGAAAGGCCCATCATTCCTTTCTAGTCAATTATTCTATATCCAATCTCTGAGTTTCTTTGCAATATAGCTTGGTTATCATTGACTTAGTAGATAATATCCACATAGAAGCAAAAACCATGTTTGTCCTGGTTCTAGATTACCACTCTTGGAATAATTTTCTTGTAGTGTTATCCATTTACCTGCAAGTCCCATGGTTTCTTTATTTTTTATTTTTTATATTCTTATATTTTATTATTCTTTAATCTTTATTTATAGTTCAGTCCTTATCCCCCCCTCTTGGTCCACGCTGTGACTGTTTCCTATCTCATATCTTCTCCTTCTCCTTACCCCCACCCCACAAGATGTGTCTTCTCTCTGGGGCTTCAAGTTTCTTGAGGATTAGGTGCATCTTTTCTCACTGAATCAAGACCTGGAAGTCCTCTGTTGTATATGTATTGGGGACTTTATATCAGCTGGTGTATACTGTCTTGTTGGTGGCTCAGTGTCTGAGCAATCTTGCAGATCCAGGTTACTTGAGGCAGTTGGTTTCCTATAGGGTCACCCTCCTCCTCAACTTCTTCCAGCTTTTCCCTAATTCAACTACAGAAGTCATCAGCTTCTGTCCATTGGTTGGGTATAAATTTCTACATCTGCCTCTTTCAGCTGTTGTTGGGCCTTTTGGAAGGCAGTCTTCATTCTAGGCTCCGGTATGCTAAGCACACTATAGTATTAGTAGTAGTGTCAGACCTTGGGGCCTCCCCTTGAGCTGGATTCCAATTTGGGCCTGTCACTGGACCTCCTTTTCCTTAGGCTCTTCTCCATTTTTGACCCTCAGTTCTTTCAGACAGTAACAATTATGGGGCAGAGATTTTAACAATGAATGGCAACCACATCTCTCCACTTGATGCACCTGTGATTGCTTTTTTGTAAGGTTGCGTAATATTTCATTGTATAAATGTACCCCATTTTTATTATTGGTTCTTCTGTTTAGGAATGCCTAAGCTATTTACAATTTCTGGCTATTATGAATAGACAAGAAATGAACATGTCTATGTGGTAGGAAGAAGAAACATTTGTGTATTTGCACAAGATTGGTATAGCTGGATCTTCAGGTAGTTCAATTCCCATCATCCCAAGGAACTACCATACTAATTTTCACAGTGGCTGTACCAGTTTGCACTATTTCCAGCAGGCATGAGAGTCCCCCTTATTCTACATTCTTCAGTTATAAGCTTTCACTTCTTTGCTTCATTTTACTGTTTCTGAAGAGAGAATGTGGAATCTCTAAGTAATTTTTATTTGCATTTCCCTGACAGCTAAGTATATTGACCATTACTTTAAGCTTCTCTCAACCTCTTTTGTTTAGTTTGACCAGCATAATATCATGAAAATGCTTTCTTTATTTCAGTGTGTATTTATTAATTGTTATCAAAACTCAAGTCTTCATACGTGTGTGGATTAAATCTGGGTCTGTGCTATATTTTTAGTTGTTTTCTGGATATATAGGTTGTTTTGAGTTCTTTGTATATTTTGTATATTAGCCCTTTATTGGATATGCAGTTGATATAAATCTTTCCCATATTTTAGGCTGCTGTTTTGGTCAAAGGATGGTTCCCACCCTTTATCATACCGAAGCATTTCAGTTTCACGAGTTCCCATTTATTGTTTTCCTAATGCACGTGCTAACCTTGTTCTCTTCATAAAGACAATTTTGTGCCAGTGTCTTCAAAAATATTCCCTATTCTCATTCCTATCAATTTCAGTGTATCCTATTTTACACTGAGATCTTTGATAATTGGAGTTAACTTTTATGCAGTGTGATAAGTATGGATCTCTTTGTATTCTTCTACCTACTGTCTTCTTGTTTGACAATTCTGTCTTTCATTTTTTCAGTGTGAATTTATGACTTATCAAAAATCAAGTATCTATAGGTGTGTGTATTTAAGTCTGGGTCGTCAATTTTATTCCATTGATTGATGGGTATCATTGAGGAGAGTGTTGTTCAGTTTCCACTGTAGAATAATGCAGATAGTCCTGGTTTTGTATTTTGATGCAATTTTGATTTCCTGGGAGGGGCTGAGGATGAGGAGTGAATCACATATACAGGTGACTTCTTGTGAACCTGCACCCCATCTTAACTTGAAAAATAAAGGCTAGAGTCCATGATTGGGCAATAGAAGGGAAGGTGGAGCTGAAGATTTGGGGAAGAAGGAGGAGACGTGGGGAGAGAGGTCAATAGAAGGGAGGAGAGAATGGAAGGAGAAGCACAGGGCCTAGAGAAACTGCAAGTTATAACGGGTCTCATAGAAGGGGAATATAGTAGTGTAGTGGTAGATCTGCCCAATCCAGGTGTGCAGCTTGTACTCATCTTAATTGAGTTGTGTTTTCTTTGACCAGGTTTATTTGGGTTGGAGATTTACTACAATCGAATAATTTGACAAGTATTGGCATTAAGTCTTTTCTGAAAGTCTGCTACTATTTTGTGCTGAAACCAACTGGCATTTGGCTCCCCCACCCCCACCCCCGGTTGGTAGACTTTTAATGACTGCTTCTATTTTACTAGTATTCAAAATCAGTTTATATTGCCTGTCTTTCTTTTTTTATTTCTTTTTTGTAACACAGTGATTATGTGTGTTGTTAAGTTACTAGCATAAGACCTCTCCATTTTTTTCTTTTATGAAATTTTCTTTTATAGCTACATTAATTGGCCACATAAGTTTGGATATGTCTTATATTCATTTCTTTTCAATTCTAGAAAGTTCATAATTTCTTTCTTAATTTGCACCTTAGCCCATTTTTTATTCAGTAGTGATCTTTTCAGTTTCCATATATTTATGGTGGTCAGCTAAAATGTAGGGTCATGTTTTAACCATTTTCTATCTGTTGAGACTTGCTTTGTGTCTGAGTAAGTAGTCAGTATTAGAGAAATTTCCATTATGTACTAAGAAGGTAAATTATTTTTTGTTTGGATGACGTATTCTGTAAATAGCTGTTACGTCTAATTGGAGTATGTCAGCTAGTTCTAGCATTTCTCTATTAGTTTTTCTCTGGATTACCTGTCTGTTGATAACAGTGGGATATTGAAGTCTCCCACTCACTATCAGTGTTGTGAGGATCAATATGTGATTTCAGTTGTGATAGTGTTTCTTTTATGAATTTGGTTTCCTTTCAGTTTGGTACATAAAATGTTAAGAATTCTAATGCCTTCCTGGTAAGTTTTTCCTTTGACGAATCTGTAGCTTCCTCTTTTTTATCACATCAAATTACTTTTGCTGTGAAGTCTTTTTTACCAGGTAGTAAAACGACTTCAGTCTATTGATCCTTAGCTTTCCTTGTTTGGAAATGACATTGATATTTAGACTCTGATTACAAGGACATGTTGTCAATGTGTGTTTGATATCCTGCTATAGATTAAAATCTCAGTAGATTTTTGTTAAACAAATGACTGAGTTTTAAATAAAGTAGAATTAGGGTTACTAAGGGAAGAATCCTTGGTTTCTACTTTCTGGTTTTTCATCCAGAATACAGAAAATATTGGACAAAACCAATATACTATGGGATTTATACAGTAAGCTGATGTTGAATGATTAGTCAGAATGAACAGAATGTCCACCAGGGGAACTCATGAGTCAATGCTTTTAGCTCTTTACAATCAGAGTTATGGTATATTTTGGGCTTCTTACACCATATGGCTTTCTGATATATGTGTCTCTAAGCTTCCCAAAGCTTTCAGCTCCTTTTGCATCAAACCTAGATTTGAAAAGCCATGTTCTTTTACATTGACAGCCCAAACTCATGTTGTTTGCTTATTATTTATTGAGTGATCCATTAAAATATTTCTGTCATAGTAAAAGTCAATGTGCCATATAATAGAGTTCTTTAGGGTTTGTGTTTAGAAATTCAGAAATTCAGATATAATAATTCAAGTCCATGTCAAAGACAATAATCAAGGAATGAGAAGTTAAGACAGGAAATCAAATTTAATCTGCACAATCAGCTGTAAGGACAATAGATGGTGTCATAAAAAAGAATAGAGTTATGATCATGATAGGTTTGTTAAGAATCTACATGCCAAATCCTCCAGGAGCTTCTGGAATTACATCCAAACTCATTACCTATCCTTCCATTACTCTTACAGTTTTGACTGATGTCTTGATTAATATTTTTCTGAATACCTGACTGAAGTGGCAGGAAATTTTTAAGGGATGTACCTCTAAGGCACAAAGTTTTAGACCAAAGAGTAGATACGAATCAAGAACTCTAAAAGGAGTGCATGGTAATACAACATGGATACAGGAGTAAATAGCCAACACCATTGGCTTGAACATAAGACAATTTAAATTAAATGCCATAAGAGTTACATATAGGTTTTTATCAAAGCTCACCTATAGACATTGTCAACAAAAATAAATGAACGAGAATGTTGAAAATGGCTCAAAATAATGCTATTTATGATGCGACACAGGGAAAGGAAAAAGCAATTTAAGAACTGAATAGCATATGAAAAAAATGGAAAGAAGTGACCTCAGTAAAAAAATAAAAAAAAAAAGGAAACAGGAAGTTGAACTTGAGGGAAAAAATTCTGAGTAAAGTGCTCACATTCTGTAAGAATAAAATTTGTCAGCAATCATCAACTAACAATACTGACCAGATTTTCCTCTATTCCTTTCTAAGTTTTATAATGTTAACTTTCAGAGGCCAGTATTTTGTAATTCCCTCTCTCAGAAATGAAATTTTTAATTCTAACACAATTTGTTTTGTGTTCTTCTATTCTGTTTCAATGAATGATTCTCTGGTATGAATTTTCTGCATAAGTTAGACCTATTTCTAGCAGATTTGTGCCAAATACTCACAAGTATTTTTGTGTCCATTCTTCCTGTACCACTTTGGATAATATTTTTAGATTAAGTTTCTACAGCTCTCCTATATTCCCAAATATTCAGTACATTTGATGACATAGAAAATCCAAAATTAACATGATAAGGTTTGTAGACTAAATCTTTAATAAAGAAATGAAATCTTTAAGATAGTTGTCACTGCTTTATGGTGAGCCTGTTTAGGAGCTATGCAGCACAACTGCACAATTTGAAGCAATTCACAGGTTTGCTCCTCTGGTAATTAGTCCATGTGATGGATTTCTACTTTTTTGTTTCCCAGATTTATGGTTGAGAGAGAGACTTGAGATATTCTCTTTTCCTCACTAACAATGTGCAATGCTTTCTTATTGATTAAAATGACATGCTACTTTGATTCTAGAAATAGGATGAAATTCAAGGTTTAGAAAATGTGAAAAAAAAATTAAGGCAATCAAAAAGAGTGAAGGTGGACAAAAATAAATTAGAAAAGAGATGTTATCAGATATCTACAGAACTAGATGCAGATAGAGAACAAAACAAAACAGCAGCAACAAAAAAAAAACAAAGAAACAAACAAACAAACAAACAAAAGAAACCACACTCATTGTTAGATAATGGTGGAGAGAAAGAACGGTTGGCATCCAAGATCATGGAATACTGAAGTTGAAGACAGCCAATCCTATCCATCTACCTAGAAACATTTCTCTCTGTTGTCAAAAGTTAGGGAGTTGACTTTTAAAGAATCATCTTCACCTGTATAAGACTTGAGAAAGTTGTTGCATTTACCACTATTTAATTATTCCTGGATCCTCACCTTATGAAATCCCACCCTTTACTGTAGGACTATGGACAGCTAATAAATGACAGGAAGAGATGTCATTGACTTTACGTGAGCAGTCACTGATTAGTTGTTTATGTTCTAATAAGTTACCTTCTAATGCCAGTAATGCCAATGCAAATAACCATGTTAAACATATTGACTCCAAAAGCAATGTATCCAGGTATTCAAACCTGAAATAATTCCTCACCATGAGAACTACATTACAAAGCCCAGCAAAAGAAAAATCACTAAATCCTTTAGGGCAAACAATAACAGTAAGTGGAAACACAACCATAAAAAAAAAAAATGAAGATCACCAAAAAAGGTAACCATGTGGGTAAATGTTTAAAAGATGCTTCAAATTATCATAACCATTTTAGGCAACAGAAGAGATAGATATCTCGATGTGCAAAAGTCATGGTATACAACCATGATGGTCTGAGCTCAGATTCCTAGAAACTTTATAAAGCTGAATATAGTGATTTGTGTCTACATTCCCATCACAGGAGAGCTGAACCAAATGAATCCTTGGGACTCACTTTCTAATCAATCTAGCGTAAACTGAGCTCCAAGTTCAGTAAGATATACATATAGATAGATATAGATATATCAGAATAATTAAATGCAAACATATACACACAGAGACATACACACACTTTCTACATAATCACACATGTATGCATTCATACACACCAAGAAATCTTGCATGTAATAAGAGTTTTAAATGGAGATATTTAAGATTCTGTAGTTTGTTTTAAATAAAATAAAAATTTCAATTTTCCTATATGTAGAAATCTTAAAAATGGCAAAATTAAAATAAAACTGAGGTCACTTGCTGGAAAATAAGAAGAAATACAGATATATATATATATACATATATATGTATATATATATATATATATATATATATATATATATATATATATTCACAGATGTACACACACTATTCAGAAATAAAAGTATCAATAATAAGTTGTAGAACAGTAGCCAGAAAAATTAACAACATAATAAAACATTGACAGTGCTATATAATCTTTTACCAGTGTTCTAGAGAGCCAATGAAGCCACTAAGAGATGGAGGGTATGTTCAGAATCCCTGCATGGAGGAAGTAAGAAGTTATGCTTAGTTCTGTTAAGCTGAAACCTAAGTTATAACAGAGTTCCCACGCATGATGTTAAAGATTCCAGGATCCTGGGACATCTACAACTTCAGGGAAGTTGTTGACTATATTGTTGAATTCCATGATACCAATTGGTATTTCACAGAAATAGCCATAAAGTATACTTTAATATGTACTTCTAGGATAACTGTGTGTGTGTGTGTGTGTGTGTGTGTGTGTGTGTGTGATAATTATAACATCATATAAATAGTGCTTCTATTTAATATTTTGATCTCTGTCATTGTAGTTGAATTGAGAGAAGTAAATAGTAGTCATGCTATAGCAAGAACACTACTTACTCTTAGAATTTCCTCTACCAAACCATTTAATCCATTACATTTAAATTCAGTCCCACTGTAATCCTCAGGACACAGTGCATTGAGGTTCCTTGTAAAAACACTATAGAAATGGTCTCTAACCCACGTCTTGACAGAGCTTTGGTTCTCCTTTGACAACCTTTGAGCTGTGTATCAACCACTCATTTTTTTCTTTAACATTCTTGTTTACTAACTGAGTTCTTCTTGCAGTATTCAAAGGCTTTTTCTAACTCCAAGTTCCAAATCTCTTCCATATTCTCA
Source organism: Mus musculus (assembly GCF_000001635.26). Taxonomy (NCBI): domain Eukaryota; kingdom Metazoa; phylum Chordata; class Mammalia; order Rodentia; family Muridae; genus Mus; species Mus musculus. Next base: position 14,332,053 of record NC_000072.6, on the reverse strand, counting down.
GAGAAAAACTATTCCAAAGGCCTAAAATTAACACAGACAGATTTGTTATACCAAGGATCCCACTTTTGATGTCATTTTTCTATATTTGTAACTGGTATCATTTCTTTAAATCGTATCCTAACAAAAGCAACTTAGAGGGAATTGATGGGGTTATTTGGGCTCTTCGTTCTAGGGTACAGTTTATCAAGGTGGAAAACACTTGACAGAAGGAGTTTAACTGTGCTTGCTCTCATTGTATCTATAATCAGGAATCATGGAATGATGAATGATTATCTTACGCATGCTTTCTGCCTCTTATTTGGATTGGGAAACAAGCCTATAAAATGGTACTGCCCACAGTGAGTGGGTGTTCCCATCATAATTAACCTAACCAAGATAATTCCATACAGTCATGGCAAAAGAATAATCTAATTTAAATAATTACTCAATATCAGTAAAGTATAAAGGAAAGTATAAAGGCATGCAGGTGACTTTTGTGGCAATAGCAACATAATTTTTTCATGCTGCAATGATGGGTAATTCATCCATTGCAAGGCTTTCAGAAATCTCACCTTAGGATTCATTCTTACTGCTGGTATGCCTTTACTGTCATATTAAATTAATATAATTATTCATGGGGATTATCCCACCCTATTGGGCAGATTTTCTGCATATTCATGAAGATGTTCTGTATAGTAGTGATGCTATATAGACAAATAGATGGTATTCTAATTTCTAAAGATGGTTCTATAGAAATTCCTCAATCTATAGTAGTGATTGTTGAGCCATTATAACTGCTACAATTAAGTCTCTGTTTGATATGAAAACTACAATTACAACTCTGCCAGTGTTCACTTGTCATGAGCTAATTGCACTAGAAGGAAAGCAGGCATACATATTTACAATTTAGTAATACATCCCTTTAGACTGTAAAACCATTAACTAAAGATTGGAAAAGGAACAAAAGATTTATTGTAGGCACAAGGACAGAAGATAAAATATTGACTAGGTTTATCCATATAAAACTTCAGTGTTGACTTAGACATAAGAATTATAGTTTCAGAATAATGAATTCATGGAGCATAGACAGATAATGAATATCTAGTTAGATAAATGCTATTAGTGAAAACACTTGTACATATCTCTCTTGTAACTTGTTGTTCAATTTATGTTCCAAATTTATGTTTGAATTTGTGAACTTTTGGAATACCATGTGGTCTGTTCTCCTGAAAACAAGCAAAACGAAAAGCAAACTAGGAACATTAAAGAGGAAAAGAGAGAAAATAATTAAAGATGAAAAAGGAGAATAGGAGAGAAGCATTTCAGAGACGAGGAGCTGAGAAGATAAGAAAAGACAAAGAAGATGAGAGCATAAATAAGGATGCAGAGAGGAGAAAAGATGTATAGTAAAAGTAAAATAGAAGCTGAAGAAATAGCAGAACATAGCAAATACAAATGAGCATAAGAGACAGATGAAGAGAGACAAAGAAAGCTACAAAAAGAGAAGAAATAGCAGGCAGGATTTTCTTAAAATTAGACAGTATTTTAAAATTCATTTAGCAATAAAAGGCTAGAAAGTATTTCTTTCTCTAAAAATAATTCTTGGAGCTTATTTTTCATCCAGAATAAGTGTTTTGCTCTGGTGTTTGGGATTTTGCCCCATTCACAATACTATATGTGTATATATGTGTGTGTGTGTGTGTGTGTGTGTGTGTGTGTGTGTGTGTGTGTGTGTGTGTGTGTGTGTAAGTTGGTAATGCAAGTGACTGGGTCCCAGAGAAATGTGTGAAGGTTTATAAGTACTTGTGTATGAAAGAATGTATTTTATTTTTGCATATTTTCTTATGTAAGCATATTTCTTTATATGAGCATGACTCTTTTCTCATGGTTCAATAAAAACTAATTGTTCCAAACCTTTCTCCTGCCTCACTAGCAAGAGGGAAAACGTCTGAGCAGAGAGAAAGAAGTCCTAGCAATTATTCTTTTACTTAATCCACTACTATTAAGCAACAGATGTTAATTTGTCCAGAGGCCTGCAACTTCTGGCTTCTGTGTCACTTAGAGTCAAGACAGGAAAATGTTATTATAGAAAGCAACCTTAATCTCTACCAATATTTAGTCTTGTCCCCTCCACCAATGCTCCACGCAATCAGGTGCCTCAGAGAGGACCGAACCCAGTGCTAAGCTCTCCACAAAAGTTTGCTCAAAGACTGATTTCTTTTGCAATTGAGATGATAGTAAATCAACTCATCTCTTCTGTGTTGAGATCATCATAAATTACCTAACACAATGACCACACAATAATTTTCACATGATATTTAGAGCAACTTTAATTCCATTTAGTAAAATAGAAGAAAACTAAATATTAGCAGTAGAGGAATCAGTGATCAATTTGGGGATAACCATGAAAAAAATAGTACTTAACAATAAAAGGAATGAACCAATTCTGAGCACCTAACCACATGATTGATTCACAGAGTCACTAGGCTAAGTGAAGAAGGCCAGAAAATGAATGCTGCATAGTCCCATTTACATAAAATTTCTAACAATATAAACAAACCTATACTAAGAGAAGGAGGATCACTTGCTACCTATTGAATAGGTCAAGAAATGAGAGAGTACTAAAGACCAGGGAAACTTTAGGGAGCAGAAAGTGTTTCATATCTTGATTGAAATCATTTCCTAGGTATAAATATACATTAAATTCTATCAAACTGTAAACTTTAAATAGAGAATTTGTTGTTTATAAACACATAATAATGAATTGTCAAAATCAATGCAGTTATGTTATCTTCTATCCTAGGAACTCAAATGAAAATACAAGTGTAAATTCTCTGCCTCCTCTCAAAGCCACTGGATGCTTTAAAAATGTTTGAACTTGACTAAGATAAATTTTTGATTGGCTGTACAATGGGTAGCCTGAAAAGCTATAGAGTTGTAAAATACAGTCCTCTGCCCATCTGCAGTCTTTAAAAAGTCATACAAGGGAAAATGAGTGATATGGCTTCAGACACCACCTAAGAAGAACATGTTTAAAAATAGTACTACATGCAGATTCCCAACTGGCAATGTGGAGTTTTAATTTGTGCGTAAACTTCCAAAATTCCCAGTAGAGAGGGGAAATGCAACGTCAACCAATGGAAGAATACTGAAAAATTGTTGTAGTAGACACAGTATCCTAAAATGAAAGTATCTGAGTAGATAAAAAGCAGCAAAGCTTCAATTTTAACCTTTGTTATATGCACATTAAAAAGGAATACTTTGAATTATAAAGTAATTTTCTCTGATAGAGGCATGAGTCAATGTTCTTTCAGATTCCTTGGAAAGTGGCTGTGTAGATTTAAATCTTTTCATGAAGGAATATTTTTTGATATGTGAATTTTATGTCTTCTGGTTCACAACTGAAGAAGAAACTTTAAATTTTCTGTATCACTTGAAAATTGAGTATTGAACCAAAGAGTAATTAAATCCCTTGCCGTTTTCAAGAGGCACCTGAGATTGTAATTCAGTTGATTTGGTTGATTTTATTCATTCACCCATATATTATCACAGTACTGTCAATTCCTGATGCACTAAAGATACATCAAACACTAGGATAGATACTAAAGATTTAATGTCATATAAGGTCTAAGATTTTTTGAACAAAATAAAATCTATCTAGAAAGAAGTTAGAAATGAATGGAATAAATGATTTTTTAAAAGCTATTATAAAATTAATGCATAGTATACTTAGGAAATACACCCAGGTACTACAGTGAACTCAGAAGTATATACAAAAATCAACATGTGACATTACAGAATATAAGCCAAGAACAGAATAGAAGATAATATAGCACCTTCAAAAGCCAGTAACTGAATGAGCAGTTTACTTTTAATATTAAATATGACTGACTTTCTATTATTTTTTCTGTATTGTTTACTGACACACTACTGAATTAGTAAGATTGAATCTCTACCAAAATATATTGCAGAGTACCTGATCATTCAGCCAAATGTTCTTTGAAGAATCAGTGCACAATATGTCTGAGACGTGGACATATCACTGCATGGTGCCGGGTGGTGAAAGTGCCTGAGCAGGACAGAAGAAAGGGATACATACCAATGGTTATTAATTTGATATTTAGCGGATAAAAATGGTCTCTAGAATTTGTTATGGTGATGTGTCATATTTTCCTTTAAAGTGATTTACATATTGACATTTTTGCATACTTAATATGCACTAGAGTTTAGTCCTTATGATGACATTCTGAAATCTTATATCTAGTATTCCTTTTAATAAAAATGTAACAAGAGACCCTTCAAAAAATCGTGGAATATGGGTTTCAATGTTACAAAAATCCTTGTTTTTTCCCAATATTCAAACTATAAATATCTTATTCTTATTTGTATGTGTGTGATATGAATGTATATGTGCTTTGTGTGTGAATGTGTGTATAAACAGGTTACATGTTGTGAAGGATAAAGGTGGATGTTGGGTATCTTCATCAGCCACTCTTCATCTTATTCACTGAAGAGTTCCTCAGACTAATACAACTGGTCTGGCTAGACAGCTTGCTCCAGGGATCCCCTGACACTGCCGTGCAATTGAAGGAATTATGTATTTTCTTAATTAAGGGTTGATCAGAGAGGGTGCAGCCCTCACTGGGCAGTATTAACCCTAAGCACTGGCCTATGAGAGCTATGAGAATATGGCACGTTCCTCTATGGCTTCTGATTCAGTGCTGCTTCCTAGTTCCTGCCCTGATGTCTTTCCATGATAGATGATTACCTAAAAGTGAAATCAGAAATAAACCCTCCCCTCCCCAACATGCTTCATGGCATTATACTACCCAAGAATACCCAAGAAGCATTACCTAAGAAACAGTATATAGCTATACTAACAGATATTTAGTAAGAACTCAGAAGGTAATAAGATCATAAACTAGGTAGAAGTCATGACTAAAAGGGTTGCAGACTCCTTTAGCTCCTTGCGTACTTTCTCTAGCTCCTCCATTGGGGGCCCTGTGTTCCATCCAATATCTGACTATGAGCATCCACTTATGTGTTTGCTAGGCTCAGCATAGCCTCGCAAGAGACAGCTATATCAGGGTCCTTTCAGCAAAATTTTGCTAGTGTGTGCAATAGTGTCAGCGTTTTGAGGCTGATTATGGGATGGATCCCCAGGTATGGCAGTTTCTAGATGGTCCATACCTTCGTGTCAGCTCCAATCTTTGTCTCTGTAACTCCTTCCATGGGTGTTTTGTTCCCAATTCTAAGAAGGAGCAAACTGTCCACACTTTGGTCTTCGTTTTTCTTGAGTTTCATGTGTTTTGCAAATTGTATTTTGTATCTTGGGTATTCTAAGTTCCTGGGCTTATAGGTGGAACAACAATATGAACTAACCATTACCCCCCCCCCGAGTTCATGCCTCTAGCTGCATATGTATCAGAAGATGACCTAGTCGGCTATCATTGGGAAGAGAGGCCCCTCGGCCTTGCAAACTTTATATGCCTCAGTACAGGGGAACCCCAGGGCCAAGAAGTGGGAGTGGGGGGCTTTTGGGGTAGCATTGGAAATGTAAATGAAGAAAATACCCAATTAAAAAAAAGAAGTCACTATTAAGCACACCTTCCACTACAAATCACTTGCTTTAACATACTTTAGAACCCAGATAAAGTAGACATACGAGTGATATCTTTTCCTAGGCAGAAGCCTAAGGAGGTTTTCGGTTTGCAAAAACATACAGAAACATACTTAAGCAAGTGAAGTTTCACAGTGTCTAAGATGACCTAAAGAAGAGTATGAAGTATATTCTGTACCTGATAAAGGGGAGTTAGGAAATGTTTCAGGAATTGAATTTGCTGTGTGCTGGCCACACACATGGTGTAAATGCCACAAACAAAATTCTGTGATAACCAGATGTAGTGGGCAAAAATTTGTCCTTTCATTGCTCCCTGCACATTGTCTGATGTGCTCCATACCCTAGATTCCTTCATTACAGAGAGTCAGTTAAAAAAACATATTTCTGCAACTAGATTTATAATTTTATATAATTTTTAAAGGAGTCAAAATTTAACTCACATAACAAACTAGGTATTTAAGTAAAATAGAATGTATCTGTTTTATACTTCATCCACAATTACACACATGCTACAACCTACTTCTCAGGGAAGGGATAACTTAAATGTCCAAAGAGATTCACATTTATAATAATTTAAATTGTGTATTAGTAACAGTATATCGGATTCCTATGCTGAGTTCATTTTCTAGGTTAGCACTTTTCTTCCATTGCCTCTTGAGGAAAGTTGTGGGAGTAAGAGATGGAAAATGGAGAATGCATGGTTCACTTGTTTACTGAAGAGTAAATACTGTATGTATGTATGTATGTATGTATGTATGTATGTATGTATGTATGTATGTATTATTGAAGAGTAGACTGAGCTCTTTTTGCAGTATTCTTTGATGTTTAATGTGACTCATAGATGTTCTCTGAACTCAAAATTGTTACATCTATCTCACAAATTTACCATTTTACTAATTTTATCTAATTGGTGTCATAAACTCAGTTTTCCAAAACAAAAATCAAGCTTTATCTCACTTAAATTTCCTCACTAATGGAAGTGCTTATCACCTTCCAGTTGCACAAATCAAAACTCTATTAGTTCTTCTCCCTCATTTCCCATATGAGGTGATTTTAAAACAAAAACATATAAATCTCTCTAACACCTGACAGACTTTCCTCTTTGCTCTATTGTTCTGGAATAACTAATTCCAGATATTCCTGTCCACAAGTGACTTTATCTCTTTTTCCTTTAATTTTCCTTCCTTCCTTACTCCCTTCCTTCCTTCCTTCCTTCCTTCCTTCCTTCCTTCCTTCCTTCCTTCCTGTCTTCCTTCCTTCTCTCCCTCTCTCCTCCTCTCTCTCTCTCTTTCTTTCTTTCTCTCTTTCTTCTTTTGTTCATTCATTTTTTTATTTCTTTCTTTGAGAGAGTCTCACATTGTTCAAGCTGGCTTCAAACTCATGTAGTTGAAGCTCACTTTGAAATCCTGAACTTCCCTAATTTACCTACAATATTCTGAGATGGGTACCACCTGTCCGACATGGTACATCATCTTTTTTTTTTGTAGTCTTTATAAACTAAGGTTTTGTGTCTTGTCAAATTTCACTCATAAGCAAGACTCATTTAAACATGTCATTCAAATATTTAATCACATTAGAAACTTTGAGTAGCTGCCATTGCTACTGAATGAACACATGCCTTGTAATACAAAAGCCAAGGTTACCTTTATCTAGAACTCATGGGAAAATCAGTTTCGAAATATCAAATATCTGTCTCATGCTGTCCTTCTTCTTGTCTTAACCACCTATTCTGTTTTCCAAGAAAAGCAGGCTCTTATGAGTCATAAAACTTTTGCAGTTCTGTGTTCATGTGACACTCCTGCCCCCTTTATCAACTTTCATGGAGACAGGAAACAGCCGTTTTGTTCTCAACATACCTTTAGATCTAGTAATTACAGAATAGGATGGATTATCAAATTAATATATAATATAGCTTGATATGCATTCAATTGTGTTTAAAATGTTTTCCAACTTATATAATTCTAATCAATGATATGATTGATTTTAATAAATTAAAACTGCTGAGGTATGGGTTCTAGTAGATTGTTCAGACTCCCTGATGGTCCTATATCCATGGCTATATGGATTGGATTGAGAGATATATATCATAAGATATATCGTATTTACTATATATACATATTTATGCATATAATTGCTTATTTGGCATTTTTGACTATTTAATGGCTATCCCAAATGGTATCAATTAAAACTGAATGTAAAGTTATAATGGCTGCATGGTAGAAGAGATAGTATTCTGACAGAAGATAAAGTTGGTACCAGACAATGGATGTGATCAAAATACATCATATGAAATTCTCAAAGACTAAGTCCAACTTGAACAAATATACTGTGGATTATCTAATAGTTGTAGTTACCCCCATTATGATTTTCATATGTTGTAATAGATCTCTTTAAAAAATGCCATGCCACAATTCATGTTTTGCTAATTCAACAAAAACAGTAGGTAGTGGGTTTGGAATCCCATCTTCCACAGTCATGATAGTAGTATTTTAAAGCCTCTGTGAACATGATTGCCTTACAGGTTCACAAGGATGAGATAATTTACATTCACTTTGAAGTGTATAACATCTATACACAAACCAGTACTTTCTCTGGAGGGTGACTTTTTCTGTCACCATGTCAATGTATACTTCTGCTCAAAGCAGTGAACAATCAGGTACTGCATATTCTGTCCTTTTTGTTGTTGTTGTCGTTGTTGTTGTTGTTGTTCTTGTTCTTGTTCTTGTTCTTGTTGTTCTTGTTCTTGTTTTTGTTCTTGTTGCTATGGCACAATTGATGTATTGCTTGAGATGAAGGCTATTCAAATTTTTGCTTATCTTGAGACCTGGAAAGAGCTAGGAGGTTTAATTTGTTTTCTGAGAACGTTATGTGCCTAAACATCTTGTTTTAATTCTTAAAAACTTGAAATATTGTTTTAAAACCAACTCTACTCTATTTGGTATCATTTTAACTATTATGAATATCATCAGAAATTACTCAAAACTGAACCTGAAGGGTTGAAGATTTATATTAGACTATTAAATATATGAATGTTCTCAAATTTATGCACTGGAAAAGAAGTCAAGAAATTCTCTCTCCCAGGAAGCTTTCTTAGGAAACAATTTTATCTTAAGTGATAAAGGAATATCTCTTTTCTTATTAAAAATTCATTAGAATTAGTTTTCACAGTTACTTTCTCTCTTACTCCTTCTGCTGAAACAGTATTCAAGGATGATAAGTGTGTCAAAACTCAAACTAGATGATAGTGTAAAAATTGACATCTGTAGTCTCCAGCTTCTACATTTACAGTCAGTGTTTTCAGCCAAGTTATCTAACCATGCTGAGTCTCTGTTTGCTCCATTGTAAAGCAAGAATACTCACAATTACTCAGGAATATAGTCACAGAGGCTTAAAGGAGTTGTTCAAATTGAAGGCCTTAGCTGGTGCCTTTTTACTATGTCCACATCAAATGATTACTATCAATGACTATGCTGGTGCACATGTCTTATCTTTAGCTGTTTTCTTGTGTCTAACACATTTATGTAGCTATACGTTAATTCCACACTTCCATAGAAAGCTGATTATATTTACAATGCAGAGATTCCATTGGTAGGTTTTAAAACTATTGTTCTCCCACCTATTTATATTAATTGTATTATTTTTCTATTATTATTTATATTATTTTTTTAATCCAATAACTAAGCCTAACCCTTTCTCAGTGATTGAATTCAGCAGCTGAAGGTGGACTCTCTAAGGCATGAATCCTTTGTGAGGACACTTTATCTCCTTAACTATATATATGCAAAAAATTAAAATCATATAAATATTTTCAGGTAAAATATAGCTATATTGGCTATATATATAGTTATATAGTTACTTTATACTTATTAGCTAGGATTAGTATTTTTGGACATGTCTCAGCACATCTTCATTGCACAGTTCCGTAGTAATGAACATTACATTCTGTTTATAACCTAATGTTATGAATGTTATAACGTCTGTATCTATCTATATGGAACATGGGTATTTTATGCCTTCTCACAGATCATTAGAAAGATGCCTATGGACCATATAAGACTTTTCCTTACTACCTACTCCAGATGGAGGGCTGGTAATACAATTGTTTTAGCCTCAAAATGATTTTAAGTGAACCGCACTATTAGACACTAAAAGCTACATGGGAAATTTACCCTTCCTCACCTAGGTTGCATAGATTCTCCAAGATTTCCTTTGAATAAAAACAAGTTGACTATTGAAAACATAGATTTCTGCAAGTGGACAGGGAAATATTCTTGAACAAAGTGAAGCTGTTAATATATGCCTCTTCATTTTAGTGTTTTACTCTGAGTTCAGAGAAACTTGTGTCCTAATTCGTAGGACTGACAAAAAAATATTAAACTTCCTTGAAAAATCAGATGTTTGATAGGCAGGTGTTGGAAAGTAGGAAACTTCTGTCTGTAGGTCAAGTTAAGAAATGCATATAGTCACTGTTCACTATGATTAAATTTCTTCCATGAACATGCCCAAGAGAACAGAGGTGAGGCAAATCTTTATCCACAGCCTAAGGATTTATACTCAGTCTTTTATATTACTTCTAGTAAAAGGTTGTTATATTCAACACAGAGTTTTAAAAAGAGAACATAAAAAGGACACAGTAACTGAAGAGCAGCCTGGGACAGGGTCCCTCCAGTTTCCATCTGCACCTGGAGCAGACCCTGTGCCATAGCTCTCCATACCCTGGTCTGACTGGGAGAAAGCAAGATTCCTAGGAGTGCTAACACACTAGTGAGAACAGGTAGAACTACCACTTCTGCTCCAAGGACCCCTCTGGAGCCTTCAGGACACAGGAACTAATGAGCAGTCTGGAATGGAATTTTTCCAGTTTCCAATTGTGACTGGAGCTGACTTTGTGTCACAACTCTCTATACTCATGTCTAGCCAGGAGAGATCTGGTCTCTAAGGAGTGCTAATATGCCTGACATCACAGGTAAGACCACCACTTCTGCTCCAAGGGACCTTCCCTGAGCCAACAGGACACAGGAACGAAGGAGCAGCTGGGAGAGGATCCTACCAGTTTTCATATGTGCCCTAGAGCTGACCCTGTGCCACAGCTCTAAATATCCAAATTTCTTTGAGAAAGCAAGTCTCCCAGGAGTACTGACACATAGGCTTACAGGAAGGACAAGCCACAATTAGAGACAGCAAGACCAGCTAACACCAGAGATAACCAGATGGCAAGAGGCAAAGGTAAGAACATAAGCAACAGAAACCAAGGCTACTTGGCATCATCAGAACTCTCACCACAGCAAGCCCTGGATACCCCAAAATACCAGAAAAGCAAAAAAAAAAAATCTGATTTAAAATAATATCTCATGATGATTATAGAGGACTTTAAGTGGAAATAAATAACTCACTTATGTAAATACAGGAGAACACGGGTAAACAGGTAGAAGACACTGAAGAGGAAACACAAAAATCCCTTATAGAATTACATAACCAGACGGGTGAAGGAGTTTAAGAAAACCATCCAGGATCTATAATTAGAAATAGAAACAATAAAGATATCAAAAACAGAGACAGCCCTGGAAATAGAAAATTTGGAAAGAGATCAGGAGTCATAGGTGCAACAATTAACAACAGAATTCAAGAAAGAGAAGAGAGAATCTCAGGTCCAGAAGATACCATTAAAAAGAAATGTCACAACAGTCAAAGAAAACATAAAATGAAAAACCTCCTAACCCAAAACATTCAGGATAACAAGGATACAATGAGAAGACACGCATAAAGATAATAGGTATAGAGGAGAACAAAGATTGCCAACTTAAAGGGCCAGTAAATATCTTCAATAAAATTATAGAAAAAAACTTCCCTAACCTACAGAAAGAGATGGCCATAAACAGACAAGAGGCCTACAGAACTCCAGATAGATTGGACCAGAAAAGGAATTTCTCCTATCACATAATAGTCAAAACACCAAATGCATAAAACAAAGAAAGAATATTAAAAGCAGAAAGGGCAAAAGGTCAAGTAACATATAAGGCACAACTATCAGGAGTACACCAGACTTCTCAGCAGAGACTACAAAGCTAGAAGATCCTGGTCAGATCTCATACAGACCCTAAGAGAACACAAATGTTAGCCCAGGCCACTATACTCAGTAAAACTATCAATTACCATTAATGGAGACACCAAGGTATTCCATGACAAAATGAAATTTACACAATTATTTATTTATTTATTTATTTATTTATTTATTTACAAATACACCCCTACAAAGGATAATAAATGGAGAACTTCAACATAAGGAGGGAAATTACACCCTAGAAAAACCAGAATGGTTATTAAAGTCCTTCTTGATGTCCTCTACCATCAAACTACCATGGTGCTGAGTCTGCTGACACCCGCAAGCTACCCACAAGACCTGCCACAGGATCTTAAGACCTCTGGTTAGTGGAGCACAGCTGCTGCTCCAATGTAATCGTGTGGGACCTGAGGCTGCATTAATTAGGGAAGCAGAAAATCTGGCCTGATCAGGGTCACAAGTCTCTTCTGGTCCACGCCAGCACCTGGGAACCTTGGGCATGGAGTCTGCGGACACCTGCAAGGTACCCACAGGACCCTCCAGGGGATCTTAAGACCTCTGTGAATGGATCACAACTTCTGTCAGGAGGCAGGTTCGAACACCAGATATCTGGGCACCTTCCCTGCAAGAGGAGAGCTTGCCTGCAGAGAGTACTCTGAACACTGAAACTTAGGAGAGAGCTAGTCTCACAGGTCTGCTGATAGAGGCTAACATAAACACCTGAGAAACAAGATAAAACCACAGATAACTACAACAACTAACTCCAGAGATTACAAGATGGCAAAAGACAAACTTAAGAATCCTACTAACAGAAACCACTCACCATCATCAGAACGCAGCACTCCCACCCCACCTAGTCCTGGGCACCCCAACACACCCGAAAAGCAAGACCCTGATTTAAAAGTATATCTCATTATGATGGTAGAGGACATCAAGAAGGACTTTAATAACTCACTTAAAGAAATACAGGAGAACACTGCTAAACAGGTACAAGACCTTAAAGAGGAAGCACAAAAATCCCTTAAAGAATTGCAGGAAAACACGAACAAAAAGGTGATGGAATTGAATAAAACCAACCAAGACCTAAAAAGGGAAGTAGACACAATAAAGAAAACCCAAAGTGAGACAACGCTGGAGATAGAAACCCTAGGAAAGAAATCTGGAAGCATAGAAGCAAACATCAGCAACAGAATACAAGAGATGGAAAAGAAAATCTCAGATGTAGAAGATTCCATAGAGAACATCGGCACAACAATCAAAGAAAATACAAAATGCCAAAAGATCCTAACTCAAAACATCCAGGAAATCCAAGACACAATAAGAAGTCCAAAACTACGGATAATAGGAGTGGATGAGAATGAAGATTTTTTTTAACTTAAAGGGCCAGCAAATATCTTCAAAAAAATTATAGAAGAAAACTTCCCAAACCTAAAGAATGACATTCCCATGAACATACAAGAAGCCTACAGAATTCCAAATAGACTGTACCAGAAAAGAAATTCTTCCCGACACATAATAATCACAGCAACAAATGTACTAAATAAAGATAGAATATTAAAAGCAGTATGGGAAAACTGTCAAGTAACATATGAAGGCAGGCCTATCAGAATTACACCAGATTTTTCACCAGAGACTATGAAAGCCAGAAGAGCCTGGACAGATGTTATACAGACCCTAAGAGAACACAAATGCCAGCTCAGGCTACTATACCCGGCCAAACTCTCAATTACCATAGATGGAGAAACCAAAGTATTCCACGACAAAACCAAATTCACACATTATCTTTCCAGGAATCCAGCCCTTCAAAGGATAATAACAGAAAAAAACCAATACAAGAACTGAAATCACACCCTAGAAAAAACAAGAAAGTAATCCCTCAACAAACCAAAAAGAAGACAGCCACAAGAACAGAATGCCAACTCTAACAACAAAAATAAAAGGAAGCAACAATTACTTTTCCTTAATATCTCTTAATATCAATGGACTCAATGCCCCAATAAAAAGACATAGACTAAAAGACTGGCTACACAAACAGGACAAAACTTTCTGCTGCTTAGAGGAAACCCATCTCAGGGAAAAAGACAGACACTACCTCAGAGTGAAAGGCTGGAAAACAATTTTCTAAGCAAATGGTCTGAAGAAACAAGCTGGAGTAGCCATTCTAATATTGAATAAAATTGACTTCCAACCCAAAGTTATCAAAAAAGACAAGGAGGGACACTTCATACTCATCAAAGGTAAAATCCTCCAAGATGAACTCTAAATTCTTAATATCTATGCTCCAAATGCAAGGGCAGCAACATTCATTAAAGAAACTTTAGTAAAGCTCAAAGCACAAATTGCACCTCACACAATAATAGTGGGAGACTTCAACACACCACTTTCATCAATGGACAGATCATGGAAACAGAAACTAAACAGGGAGACAGTGAAACTAACATAAATGATGAAAAAATGGACTTAAAAGATATCTACAGAACATTTTATCCTAAAACAAAAGGATATGCCTTCTTCTCAGCACCTCATGGTAACTTCTCCAAAATTGACCATATAGTTAGTCACAAAACAGGCCTCAACAGATACAAAAATATTGAAATCGGCCCTTGCATCCTATCAGACCACCATTGACTAAGGCTGATCTTCAATAACAACATAAATAATGAACATTCGCGTGGAAAATGAACAACACTCTTCTCAATGATACCTTGGTCAAGGAAGGAATAAAGAAAGAAATTAAAGACTTTTTAGAGTTTAATGAAAATGAAGCCACAACGTACCCAAACCTATGAGACACAATGAAAGCATTTCTAAGAGGGAAACTCATAGCTCTGAGTGCCTCCAAAAAGAAACTAGAGAGAGCACACACTAGCAGCTTGACAACACACCTAAAAGCTCTAGAAAAAAAAAAAGGAAGCAAATTCACCTAAGAGGAGTAGACAGCAGGAAATAATCAAACTCAGGGGTGAAATCACCCAAGTGGAAACAAGAAGAACTATTCAAATAATTAACCAAATGAGGAGCTGGTTCTTTGAGAAAATCAACAAGATAGATAAACCCTTAGCTAGACTCACTAGAGGGTACAGGAACAAAATCCTAATTAACAAAATCAGAAATGAAAAGGGAGACATAACAACAGATCCTGAAGAAATCCAAAACACCATCAGATCCTTCTACAAAAGGCTATACTCAACAAAACTGGAAAACCTGCACAAAATGGACAAATTTCTGGACAGATACCAGGTACCAAAGTTGAATCAGGATCAAGTTGACCATCTAAACAGTCCCATTTCCCCTAAAGAAATAGAAGCAGTTATTAATAGTCTCCCAACCAAAAAAAAAAAGCCCAGCTCCAGACGGATTTAGTGCAGAGTTCTATAAGACCTTCAAAGAAGATCTAATTCCAGTTCTGCACGAATTATTTCACAAAATAGAAGTAGAAGGTACTCTACCCAACTCATTTTATGAAGCCACTATTACTCTGATACCTAAACTACAGAAAGATCCAATAAAGATAGAGAACTTCAGACCAATTTCTCTTATGAATATCGATGCAAAAATCCTCAATAAAATTCTCGCTAACCGAATCCAAGAACACATTAAAGCAATCATCCATCCTGACCAAGTAGGTGTTATTCCAGGGATGCAGGGATGGTTTAATATACGAAAATCCATCAATGTAATCCATTATATAAACAAACTCAAAGACAAAAACCACATGATCATCTCCTTAGATGCAGAAAAAGCATTTGACAAGATCCAACACCCATTCATGATAAAAGTGTTGGAAAGACCAGGAATTCAAGGCCCATACCTAAACATGATAAAAGCAATCTAGAGCAAACCAATAGCCAACATTAAAGTAAATGGTGAGAAGCTTGAAGCAATCCCACTAAAATCAGGGACTAGACGAGGCTGCCCACTTTCTCCCTACCTATTCAACATAGTACTTGAAGTATTAGCCAGAGCAATTCGAGAACAAAAGGAGATCAAGGGGATACAAATTGGAAAAGAGGAAGTCAAAATATCACTTTTTGCAGATGATATGATAATATATATAAGTGACCCTAAAATTTCCACCAGAGAACTCCTAAACCTGATAAACAGCTTCGGTGAAGTAGCTGGATATAAAATAAACTCAAACAAGTCAATGGCCTTTCTCTACACAAAGAATAAACAGGCTGAGAAAGAAATTAGGGAAACAACACCCTTCTCAATAGTCACAAATAATATAAAATATCTCGGAGTGACTCTAACTAAGGAAGTGAAAGATCTGTATGATAAAAACTTCAAGTTGAGACAACCGCCACCTTCCTGGTGAGAGCACAGGGGTCACCCGGCCAGAGAGGTTTCTGCCTCAGGCACCGGCGGGAGCCTCCTTGGCTGTGGGACTCTGCTGAGGGCAGGCTGCATGGGTGAGGGTGTGGAATACAGAGGCCAGCCATTTCTGGTACAGGCGAAAGCTACAGAGCTTCTGAGGAGGCGCCATCTTCGGCTCCAGACAACCGGCCACCTTCCTGGTGAGAGCACAGGGGTCTGCCCAGCCTGAGAGGTTTCTGCCTCAGGCCCCGGCGGGAGCCTCCTTGGCTCCGGGACTCCTTGGAGGGCAGGCTGCACGGGTGAGGGTGTGGAATACAGAGGCCAGCCGGTTCTGGGACGGGCGAGAGCCAGAGAGCTTCTAAGGCGGCGCCATCTTCGGCTCCAGACAACCGGCCACCTTCCTGGCCAAAGCAACACAGATTCTGGGAAACATCCTGTTTTGGGACTTCATCTTCAGCCAGGAGGAGGTCCAAACACCAGATAACTGTGCACCTTCCCTGAAAGAGGAGAGCTTGCCTGCAGAGACTGCTCTGACCACTGAAACTCAGAGGAGAGGCCTAGTCTCCCACATCTGCTGATAGAGGGTAACAAAATCAACAGAGGAACAATCTCTAAACAAAGACAACTATAACAACTAACTCCAGAGATTGCCAGATGGTGAAAGGTAAACATAAGAATCCCACTAACAGAAAACAGGACCACTCACCATCATCAGAACACAGAATGCCCATTTCGCCCAGTCCAGGGCACCCTAACACACCTGAAAAGGTAGACCTGGATTTAAAAGCATATCTCATGATGATGGTAGAGCACATAAAGAAGGAATTTAATAACTCACTTAAAGAAATACAGGAGAACACTGCTAAAGAGTTACAAGTCCTTAAAGAAAAACAGGAAAACACAACCAAACAGGTAGAAGTCCTTACAGAAAAAGAGGAAAAAACATACAAACAGGTGATGGAAATGAACAAAAACATACTAGACCTAAAAAGGGAAGTAGACACAATAAAGAAAACCCAAAGTGAGAAAACGCTGGAGATAGATACCCTAGGAAAGAAATCTGGAACCATAGATGCCAGCATCAGCAACAGAATACAAGAGATGGAAGAGAGAATCTCAGGTGCAGAAGATTCCATAGAGAACTTTAGCACAACAATCAAAGAAAATGGAAAATGCAAAAAGATCCTAACTCAAAACATCCAGGAAATCCAGGACACAATGAGAAGACCAAACCTACGGATAATAGGAGTGGATGAGAATGAAGATTTTCAACTCAAAGGACCAGCAAACATCTTCAACAAAATTATTGAAGAAAACTTCCCAAATCTAAAGAAAGAGATGCCCATGAACATACAAGAAGCCTACAGAACTCCAAATAGACTGGACCAGAAAAGAAATTCCTCCCGACACATAATAATCAAAACATCAAATGCACTAAATAAAGAGAGAATACTAAAAGCAGTAAGGGATAAAGGTCAAGTGACATATAAAGGCAAGCCTATCAGAATTACATCAGATTTTTCACCAGAGACTATGAAAGCCAGAAGAGCCTGGACAGATGTTATACAGACCCTAAGGGAACACAAATGCCAGCTCAGGCTACTATACCCGGCCAAACTCTCAATTACCATAGATGGAGAAACCAAAGTATTCCATGACAAAACTAAATTCACCCATTATCTCTCCATGAATCCAGCCCTTCAAAGGATAATAACAGAATAAAACCAATACAAGGACGGGAACCACACCCTAAAAAAACCAAGAAGATAATCCCTCAACAAAACAAAAAGAAGACAGCCACTAGAACAGAATGCCAACTTTAACAACAAAAATAACAGGAAGCCATAATTACTTTTCCTAAATATCTCTTAATATCAATGGTCTCAACTCCCCAATAAAAATACATAGACTAACAACCTGGCTACACAAACAAGACCCAACATTTTGCTGCTTACAGGAAACTCATCTCAGAGAAAAAGATAGACACTACCTCAGAATGAAAGGCTGGAAAACAATTTTCCAAGTAAATGGTATGAAGAAACAAGCTGGAGTAGCCATTCTAATATCTGATAAGATTGACTTCTAACCCAAAGTCATCAAAAAAGACAAGGAGGGGCACTTCATACTCATCAAAGGTAAAAGCCTCCAAGAGGAACTCTCAATTCTTAATATCTATGCTCCAAAATCAAGGGCAGCCACATTCATTAAAGAAACTTTAGTAAAGCTCAAAGCCCACATTGCACCTCACACAATAATAGTGGGAGACTTCAACACACCACTTTCACCAATGGACAGATCATGGAAACAAAAACTAAACAGGGACACATTGAAACTAACATAAATGATGATACAAATGGACTTAACAGATATCTACAGAACATTTTATCCTAAAACAAAAGGATATACCTTCTTCTCAGCACCTCATGGTACCTTCTCTAAAATTCACCACATAATTGGTCACAAAACAAGCCTCAACATATACAAAAATATTGAAATTGTCCCATGCATCCTATCAGACCACCATTGACTAAGGCTGATCTTCAATAACAAAATAAATAATAGAAAGCCAACATTCACGTGGAAACTGAACAACACTCTTCTCAATGATAACTTGGTAAAGGAAGGAATTAAGAAAGAAATTAAGGACTTTTTGGAGTTTAATGAAAATGAAGCCACAACATACCCAAACTTATGGGACACAATGAAAGCCTTCCTAAGAGGAAAACTCATAGCTCTGAGTGCCTCCAAAAAGAAACTAGAGAGAGCACACATTAGCAGCTTGACAACACACCTAAAAGGTCTAGAAGAAAAGGAAGCAAACTCACCCAAGAGGAGTAGAAGGCAGGAAATAATCAAACTCATGGGTGAAATCAACCAAGTGGAAACAAGAAGAACTATTCAAAGAATTAACCAAACGAGGAGTTGGTTCTTTGAGAAAATCAACAAGATAGATAAACCCTTAGGTAGACTCACTAGAGGGCACAGGAACAAAATCCTAATTAACAAAATCAGAAATGAAAAGGGAGACATAACAACAGATCCTGAAGAAATCCAAAACACCATCAGATCCTTCTACAAAAGGCTATACTCAACAAAACTGGAAAACCTGGACGAAATGGACAAATTTCTGGACAGATACCAGGTACCAAAGTTGAATCAGGATCAAGTTGACCATCTAAACAGTCCCATATCCTAAAGAAATAGAAGCAGTTATTAAAAGTCTCCCAACCAAAAAAAGCCCAGGACCAGATGGGTTTAGTGCAGAGTTCTATCAGACCCTCAAAGAAGACCTAATTCCAGTTCTTCACAAACTATTCCACAAAATAGAAACGGAAGGTACTCTACCCAACTCATTCTATGAAGCCACAATTACTCTGATACCTAAACCACAAAAAGACCCAACAAAGATAGAGAACTTCAGACCAATTTCCCTTATGAATATCGATGCAAAAATCCTCAATAAAGTTCTTGCTAACCAAATCCAAGAACACATCAAAACAATCATCCACCCTGACCAAGTAGGTTTCATCCCAGGGATGCAGGGATGGTTCAATATACAGAAATCCATCAATGTAATCCAGTATATAAACAAACTCAAAAACAAAAACCACATGATCATCTCGTTAGATGCTGAGAAAGCATTTGACAAGATCCAACACCCATTCATGATAAAAGTGTTGGAAAGACCAGGAATTCAAGGCCCATACCTAAACATGATAAAAGCAATCTAGAGCAAACCAATAGCCAACATTAAAGTAAATGGTGAGAAGCTGGAAGCAATCCCACTAAAATCACGGACTAGACAAGGCTGTCCACTCTCGCCCTACCTATTCAACATTGTACTTGAAGTCCGAGCCAGAGCAATTAGACAACAAAAGGAGATCAAGGGGATACAAATTGGAAAGGAAGAAGTCAAAATATCACTTTTTGCAGATGATATGATAGTATATATAAGTGACCCTAAAAATTCCACCAGAGAACTCCTAAGCCTAATAAACAGCTTCAATGAAGTAGCTGGATATAAAATTAACTCAAACAAGTCAATGGCCTTTCTGTACACAAAGGATAAACAGGCTGAGAAAGAAATTAGGGAAAGAACACCCTTCTCAATAGTCACAAATAATATAAAATACCTTGGCGTGACTCTAACTAAGGAAGTGAAAGATCTGTATGATAAAAACTTCAAGTCTCTGAAGAAAGAAATTAAAGAAGATCTCAGAAGATGGAAAGATCTCCCATGCTCATGGATTGGCAGGATCAACATTGTAAAAATGGCTATCTTGCAAAAGCAATCAACAGATTCAATGCAATCCCCATCAAAATTCCAACTCAATTCTTCAACGAATTAGAAAGGGCAATCGGCAGATTCATCTGGAATAACAAAAAACCGAGGATAGCAAAAACTCTTCTCAAGGATAAAAGAACCTCTGGTGGAATCACCATGCCTGACCTAAAACTGTACTACAGAGTAATTGTGATCAAAACTGCATGGTACTGGTATAGTCACAGACAAGTAGACCAATGGAACAGAATTGAAGACCCAGAGATGAACCCACACACCTCCGGTCACTTGTTCTTTTACAAGGGAGCTAAAACCATCCAGTGGAAAAAAGACAGCATTTTCAACAAATGGTGCTGGCACAACTGGCGGTTATCATGTAGAAGAATGCGAATTGATCCATTTCTATCTCCTTGTACTAAGGTCAAATCTAAGTGGATCAAGGAACTTCACATAAAACCAAAGACACTGAAACTTATAGAGGAGAAAGTAGGGAAAAGCCTCAAAGATATGGGTACAGGGGAAAATTTCCTGAATAGAACAGCAATGGCTTGTGCTGTAAGATCAAGAATCGATAAATGGGACCTCATAAAATTGCAAAGCTTCTGCAAAGCAAAAGACACCATCAATAAGACAAAGAGGCCACCAACAGATTGGGAAAGGATCTTTACCTATCCCAAATCGGATAGGGGACTAATATCCAATATATATAAAGAACTCAAGAAGGTGGACTCCAGAAAATCAAATAACCCCATTAAAAAATGGGGCTCAGAACTGAACAAAGAATTCTCACCTGAGGAATACCGAATGGCAGAGAAGCACCTGAAAAAATGTTCAACATCCTTAATCATCAGGGAAATGCAAATCAAAACAACCCTGAGATTCCACTTCACTCCAGTCAGAATGGCAAAGATCAAAAACTCAGGTGACAGCAGTTGCCGGCAAGGATGTGGAGAAAGGGGAACACTCCTCCATTGTTGGTGGGATTGCAAACTTGTACAACCACTCTGGAAATCAGTCTGGCGATTCCTCAGAAAATTGTAAATAGTACTACCGGAGGATCCCGCAATACCTCTCCTGGGCATATATCCAGAAGATGTCCCAACCGGTAAGAAGAACACATGCTCCACTATGTTCATAGCAGCCTTGTTTATAATAGCCAGAAGCTGGAAAGAACCCAGATGCCCCTCAACAGTGGAATTGATACAGAACATGTGGTACATTTACACAATGGAATACTACTCAGCTATTAAAAAAATGAATTTATTAAATTCCTAGGCAAATGGATGGACCTGGAGGGTATCATCCTGAGTGAAGTAACCCAATCACAAAGGAACTCGCACAATATGTACTCACTGATAAGTGGATATTAGCCCAGAAACTTAGGATACCCAAGATATAAGATACAACTTGCCAAACGCATGAAATTCAAGAAGAACGAAGACCAAAGTGTGGATACTTTACCCTTTCTTAGAAATGGGAACAAAACACCCATAGAAGGAGTTACAGAGACAAAATTTGGAGCTGTGACGAAAGGATGGACCATCTAGTGATTACCATATGCAGGGATCCATCCCATAATCAGCTTCCAAATGCTGACACCATTACATACACTAGCAAGATTTCACTGAAAGGACCCAGATATAGCTCTCTCTTGTGAGACTATGCCGGGGCCTAGCAAACACAGAAGTGGATGATCACAGTCAGCTATTGGATGGGTCACAGGGCCCCTAATGGAGGAGCTAGAGAAATTACCCAAGGAGCTAAAGGGAACTGCAACCCTACAGGTGGAACAACAATATGAACTAACCAGTACCCCGGAGCTCTTCTCTTTAGGTGCATGTGTATCAAAAGATGGCCTAGTTGGCCATCACTGCAAAGAGAGGCCCATTGGACTTGCAAACTTTATATGCCCCAGTACAGGGGAATGCCAGGGCCAAAAAGGGGGAGTGGGTGAGTAGGGGATTGGGGAGGTGGGTATGGGGGACCTTTAGGATAGCATTGAAAATGTAAACAAGGAAAATACCTAATTAAAAAAAAAACTTCAAGTCTCTGAAGAAAGAAATTAAAGAAGATCTCAGAAGATGGAAAGATCTCCCATGCTCATGGATTGGCAGGATCAACATTGTAAAAATGGCTATCTTGCCAAAAGCAATCTACAGATTCAATGCAATCCCCATCAAAATTCCAACTCAATTCTTCAATGAATTAGAAGGAGCAATTTTCAAATTCATCTGGAATAACAAAAAACCTAGGATAGCAAAAACTCTTCTCAAGGATAAAAGAACCTCTGGTGGAATCACCATGCCTTACCTAAAGCTTTACTACAGAGCAATTGTGATAAAAAACTGCATGGTACTGCTATAGAGACAGACAAGTAACCAATGGAATAGAGTTCAAGACCCAGAAACGAACCCACACACCTATGGTCACTTGATCTTTGACAAGGGAGCTAAAACCATCCAGTGGAAGAAAGACAGCATTTTCAACAATTGGTGCTGGCACAACTGGTTGTTATCATGTAGAAGAATGTGAATCGATCCATACTTGTCTCCTTGTACTAAGGTCAAATCTAAGTGGATCAAGGAACTTCACATAAAACCAGAGACACTGAAACTTATCGAGGAGAAAGTGGCGAAAAGCCTCAAAGATATGGGTACAGGGGAAAATTTCCTGAATAGAACAGCAATGGCTTGTGCTGTAAGATCAAGAATCGATAAATGGGACCTCATAAAATTGCAAAGCTTCTGCAAAGCAAAAGACACCATCAATAAGACAAAGAGGCCACCAACAGATTGGGAAAGGATCTTTACCTATCCCAAATCGGATAGGGGACTAATATCCAATATATATAAAGAACTCAAGAAGGTGGACTCCAGAAAATCAAATAACCCCATTAAAAAATGGGGCTCAGAACTGAACAAAGAATTCTCACCTGAGGATTACTGAATGGCAGAGAAGCACCTGAAAAAATGTTCAACATCCTTAATCATCAGGGAAATGCAAATCAAAACAACCCTGAGATTCCACTTCACTCCAGTCAGAATGGCAAAGATCAAAAACTCAGGTGACAGCAGATGCTGGTGAGGATGTGGAGAAAGGGGAACACTCCTCCATTGTTGGTGGGATTGAAAGCTTGTACAACCACTCTGGAAATCAGTCTGGCAGTTCCTCAGAAAATTGTAAATAGTACTACCGGAGGATCCAGCAATACCTCTCCTGGGCATATATCCAGAAGATGCCCCAACTGGTAAGAAGGACACATGCTCCACTATGTTCATACCAGGCTTATTTATAATAGCCAGAAGCTGGAAAGAACCCAGATGCCCCTCAACAGAGGAATGGATACAGAAAATGTGGTACATCTACACAATGGAGTACTACTCAGCTATTAAAAAGAATGAATTTATGAAATTCCTAGCCAAATGGATGGACCTGAAGGGCATCATCCTGAGTGAGACTACAACAGGAAATACAAGTAATTGGACAACATTAAAATAAAGAAGATAGTTGTATTAACAAAAAACAGAGTAAAAGCACAAGAAGGACCCAGATATAGCTGTCTCTTGTGAGACTATGCCAGGGCCTAGCAAACACAGAAGTGGATGATCACAGTTAGCTATTGGATGGGTCACACGGCCTCCAATGGAGGAGCTAGAGAAAGTACCCAAGGAGCTAAAGGGATCTGCAACCCTATAGTTGGAACAACATTATGAACTAACCAGTACCCCGGAGCTCTTGACTCTAGCTGCATATGTATCAAAAGATGGCCTAGTTGGCCATCACTGGAAAGAGAGGCCCATTGGACACGCAAATTTTATATGCCCCAGTACAGGGGAACGCCAGGGCCAAAAAGGGGGAGTGGGTGGATAGGGGAGTGGGTGTGGTTGCGTATGGGGGACTTTTGGTATAGCATTGGAAATGTAAATGAGCTAAATACCTAATAAAAATTGGAAAAAAAAGAAATGTTGCCGAAAAGCTATTATTGAGGAAGCAAGAAAACAAATGGACTACTTGGAAAAGAGAGTTACTGAAAAAACTGTAAGGAGAATATTTTTTAAATGGAGTATTAGGATTAATTTGAGCATTAAATTTCTTTCCTAAAATATATGTTGTATATATACACACAAATATTAATTAGATGTTTAATACCACCAAGGTTCACGTAATCAAGCAGGAAGCAATGTATGGTGTTCAATCATCACTTCTATCCCTGCTATTCTTGTAACACATGGAAGAAAGAAGCTCAACCACCATGAAATGACTTCATGATATTTTCTAAATCTAAGGTGACATGACACTGCTATTGTAGTGATTATCAATTGTTGTTCACATCTCTGAGGGGTCAGAAAATCTTTATTGAGAATGTATTGTTTGTGGAATTTATCGCACATGTAGTATGGGATCATTAGGGATATTATATATTAGGTCTCGTGTACAGTTAAAGCTCGAGTCCTGTGATTTCCTGTATGTATACTCTGGGAAATCCTTACTTGGGAACGTTCGATTTAATAAACATGAAATAGTTTAAAAAAAACAAAAAAACAAAAAAACAAAACAAAACAAAAACAAAACAAAAAAAACAAAAAACAAAACAAAACAAAATGGAAAGAAAAAAGAAATTTAAAAACCCAGAAAGTCCACATACACATGGAAGCTGAACAATGCTCTACTCAATGATAACTTTGGTCAAGGAAGAAATAAAAAAAGAAATTAAAGACTCTTTAGAGTTTAATGAAAATGAAAGCGCAACATATTCATACTTATAGGACACAATGAAAGCAGTGCTATGAGGAAACCTCATAGCTCTGAGTGCCTCCAAAAAGAAACTGGAGAGAAAATACACTAGCAGCTTAATAGCACACCTGAAACATCTAGAATAAGAAGCAAAATCATCCAAGAGGAGTAGACTGCAGCAAATAGTTAAACTGATGGCCAATATCATCGAAATAGAAACAAAAAGATCTATAGAAAGAAGCAACCAAATCAGAAGCGGGTTCCTTGAGAAAATCAACAAAATAGATAAACCTTTAGCTAGAATAATCAGAGGGCACAGAGACAGTATCCAAATTATCCAAATCTGAAATGAAAAGTGAGATATAACAACAGAAACTGAGGAAATCCAAAAAATCATCAGATCCTACTACAAAAACCTATACTCAACAAAAGTGGAAAATCTGGATGAAATGGATAACTTTCTAGACATATACCAGGTACCAAATTTAAATCAGGATAAGATTTACATCATCTAAACAGTCCCATAACCCCTAAAGTAATAGAAGCAGTCATTAAAGTCTCTCAACCATCTTGTATCTTGGGTATTCTAAGTTTCTGGGATAATACCCACTTATCAGTGAGTACCTACGTGATGGGATTACCTCACTCAGGATGATAGCCTCCAGGTCCATCCATTTGCCTAGGAATTTCATAAATTCATTGTTTTTAATAGCTGAGTACTACTCCATTGTGTAAATGTACCACATTTTCGGTATCCATTCCTCTGTTGAGGGACATTTAGGTTCTTTCCAGCTTCTGGCTATTATAAATAAGGCTGCTATGAACATAGTGGAGTATGTGTCCTTCTTACCAGTTGGAATATTATCTGGATATATGCCCAGGGAGAGGTATTGCAGGATCCTCCTGTAGTACTATGTTCAATTTTCTGAATTGCAAAACACATGAAACTCAAGAAGAATGAAGACCAAAGTGTGGTCACTTTGCCTCTTCTTAGAATTGGGAACAAAACACCCATGGAAGGAGTTACAGAGACAAAGTTTGGAGCTGAGACGAAAGGATGGACCATCTAGAGATTGCCACACCCAGGGATCCATCTCATAATCAGCCTCCAAATGCAGACTCCATTGCATAACACCAGCAAGATTTTGCTGAAAGGACCCAGATATAGCTGTCGCTTGTGAGGCTATGCCAGTATCTGGCAAACATAGAAGTGGATGCTCACAGTCAGCTATTGGATGGAATACAGGGCCCACAATGCAGGAGCTAGAGAAAGTACCCAAGCAGGTGAAGAGATCTCCAACCCTATAGGTGGAACAACAATATGAACTAACCAGTACCCCAGAGCTTGTGTCTCTAGCTGCATATGTAGCAGAAGATGGCCTAGTCAGTCATCATTGGGAAGAGAGTCCCCTTGGTCTTGCAAACTTTATATGCCTCAGTACAGGGGAACACCAGGGCCAAGAAGTGGGAGTGGATGGGTAGGGGAGTGGGGGGGGGTATGGGGGACTTTTGGGATAGCATTTGAAATGTAGCTGAAGAAAATACCTAATTAAAAATAAAAGTCTCTCAACCAAAAAGAAACAAAAATCTCAGCCAATACCAGATGCACTTAGTGCAGAATTCTGTCTATCAGTTCTTCAAAGACCTAACACCAATACTCTTCAAAATATTGCACAAAATAGAAACAGAAGGAACAGTACACAATTCATCCTATTAAGCCACACTTACACTGATACCACACAAAGACAGCAAAAACATGTAATGCCAGACCAATTTCCCTTATAACTATCAATGCAAAAATACTCAACAAAATTCTCACAATTCTCCAAGAACACACCAAATTTTCATTCACCATGATCAAGTAGGCTTCATCCCAGGGATGCAAGGACGGTTCAATATATGCAAATCTGTGGGGAGCCGCCCTCACATTCGCCATTACAAGATGGCGCTGACATCCTGTGTTCTAAGTGCTAAACAAATAATCTGCGCATGTGCCAAGGGTAGTTCTCCACTCCATGTGCTCTGCCTTCCCTGTGACGACAACTCAGCCGATGGGCTGCAGCCAATCAGGGAGTGACACGTCCTAGGCGGAGGATAATTCTCCTTAAAAGGGACAGGGTTTCGCCATTCTCTCTCTTGCTCTCTTGCTCCTGAAGATGTAAGCAATAAAGCTTTTGCCGCAGAAGATTCCGGTTTGTTGCGTCTTTCCTGGCCGGTCGCGAGAACGCGTGTAAGAGTTGGTGCTGAAACCCAGGACAAGAAGACCTGGGACGAGAAAACCCGGGACGAGAAAACCCGGGACGGAAATTACCACCACCGGCGCAAGGAAGATCCCTCATTCCGGAACCAGAACTGCGGGTCACGGTCATAAAGGTTCCCGTAAAACAGACTGTTGAGAAGGATCCGGTGTGGATTCAGAACTCTTCAGCTGGGGAACGGTGGTAATGAAGTGTTCCCGTAAAACAGACTGTTGAGAAGGATTCAACTGCGTGAATTCAGAACTCTTCAGCTGGGGAACGGTGGTAATGAAGTGTTCCCGTAAAACAGACTGTTGAGAAGGATTCAACTGCGTGAATTCAGAACTCTTCAGCTGGGGAACGGTGGTAATGAAGTGTTCCCGTAAAACAGACTGTTGAGAAGGATTCAACTGCGTGAATTCAGAACTCTTCAGCTGGGGAACGGTGGTAATGAAGTGTTCCCGCAACACAGACTGTTGAGAAGGATTCAACTGCGTGAATTCAGAACTCTTCAGCTGGGGAACAGGGGTACCCCGTAAGTACAGATTTACAAGGCACGTCTGGCCTTGAACTTTCTAACGAAATTCAAGACAGTCTATCAGAAGTAAAGTGGGGAACAGCTTTACAAGGTACGTCTGGCCTTGAACTTTCTAACGAAATTCAAGACAGTCTATCAGAAGTAGAGTGGGAAATAGCTTTACAAGGTATGTTTGGCCTTGAACTTTCTCTAGTGTTAGGAGCCTTTTTGTTCCTTTTCACATGTTATCAAGTGTTTAAGGCAGGGCTGAAAATTTTGGATGAAATTCAGGGCAATCTATCAGAAGTAAAGCGGGGAGAGAGAGTAGGAGCAAAGAGGAAATATGGTGCACAAAATAAGTATACAGACCTTTCCAAGGGTCTTGAACCCGAGGAAAAGTTAAGGTCAGGTAAGAATACCTGGGGAGAGATTGGAAGGAAGGAGAAGGAAAAAGAAAAGAAAAAAGATCAATCGGCGGAGGTCTCTAGGAGAAGGAGCCTATACTCATCACTAGATGAGCTCAAGGAGCCAGTTCTTAGTAGTTCTGAATCAGATGAAAAGGCTATTAGGGCCTGGAAGGCGCTCTCCTGAGCAGGTGAAGCCACTGGACAACTAACAAAGATCGTCCAGGGACCTCAGGAGTCCTTCTCAGATTTTGTGGCCAGAATGACAAAGGCAGCAGAGCGTATTTTTGGAGATTCAGAGCAAGCCGCACCTCTGGTAGAACAACTCATTTATGAGCAAGCCACGCAGGAATGCCGAGCAGCCATAGCCCCAAGAAACAACAAAGGTTTACAAGACTGGCTCAGGGTTTGACGGGAGCTTGGGGGACCTCTCACCAATGCAGGCTTAGCGGCCGCCATCCTCCAATCCCAAAAATGCTCCATGGGCAGAAATTAATCAACGCATAGATCTTGTCCAGGAACAACTAGATGTATTATGGCAAATAGCTCAGCTGGGATGTGAACAAAAGTTTCCGAGATTGTGCGTTACTTCCATTCAGTATGAGAAATTTACTAGGGCAGCTAATTTTTCAAAAAGTCTTTCTCAGTATATGTTACAGAATTGGACGGCTGAATTTGAACAGACCCTTCGGGAATTGAGACTTGCCATCATTCAGGTCAACTCCACGCGCTTGGACCTGTCCCTGATCAAAGGATTACCCAATTGGATCTCCTCAGCATTTTCCTTCTTTAAAGAATGGGTGGGATTGATATTATTTGGAGATACACTTTGCTGTGGATTAGTGTTGCTTCTTTGGTTGGTCTGTAAGCTTAAGGCCCAAACTAGGAGAGACAAGGTGGTTATTGCCCAGGCACTTGCAGCTCTAGAACATGGTGCTTCCCCTGATATATCTATGCTTAAGCAATAGGTCGCTGGCCACTCAGCTCTTGCACCCCACAAGGCTAGTCTCATTGCACGGGATAGAGTGAGTGTGCTTCAGCAGCCCGAGAGAGTTGCACGGCTAAGCACTGCAGTAGAAGGGCTCTGCGGCACATATGAGCCTATTCTAGGGAGACATGTCATCTTTCAAGAAGGTTGAGTGTCCAAGTGTCCTTCTCCCCAGAAAAAACGACACGGGACCAGACCAGGACCCCTCTGGGTGATGAGCCTGGGAGGAGGTTATGTGTACGGCTCCTTTACCTGCACACTGGGGATTTGACCTCTATCTCCACTCTCATTAAAATGGGTGGCCTATTGCTCTTATTAAAAGGAAAGGGGGATATGTGGGGAGCCGCCCTCACATTCGCCATTACAAGATGGTGCTGACATCCTGTGTTCTAAGTGGTAAACAAATAATCTGCGCATGTGCCAAGGGTAGTTCTCCACTCCATGTGCTCTGCCTTCCCCGTGACGACAACTCGGCCGATGGGCTGCAGCCAATCAGGGAGTGACACGTCCTAGGCGGAGGATAATTCTCCTTAAAAGGGACAGGGTTTCGCCATTCTCTCTTTTGCTCTCTTGCTCCTGAAGATGTAAGCAATAAAGCTTTTGCCGCAGAAGATTCCGGTTTGTTGTGTCTTTCCTGGCCGGTCGGGAGAACGCGTGTAAGACAAATCTATCAACATATACACAACATAAACAAACTCAAAGAAAAGAAAACACATGATCATTTCACTCGATGCTGAGAAAGCATTTGACAAAATTTAACATCCCTTCATGTTAAAAGTCTTGGAAAGATCAGGAACTCAAGGCTCATACCTAAACAATAAAAGAAATATACAGCAAGCCAGTAGCAAACAAACTAAATGGAGAGAAACTTGATGCAATCCCACTAAAATCAGGGACTAGACAAGACTGCCCACTTTCTCCCTGTCTATTCAATACAGTACCAGAAGTTCTAGCTAGAGCAATTAGACAGCAAAAGGAGGTCAAAGGACAAATTGGGAAGGAAACAGTCAAACCATCACTATTTGCAGATGATGTGATAATATATATATATTATATTACATATATATTTGTCTTTTATCAATTTTTATTAGGTATTTATTTCATTTACATTTCCAATGCTACCCCAAAAGTCCCCGACACGCTCCCCCACCTACTCACACCCTCCTACTTCCACTTCTTGGCGCTGGCATTCCCCTGAACTGAGGCATATATACTTTGCGTGACCAATGGGCCTCTCTTTCTACTGATGGCCGACTAGGCCATCTTCTGATATATATGCAGCTAGAGACAAGAGCTCTGGGGGTGTACTGGTTAGCTCATATCTTTGTTCCACCTATAGGGTTGCAGATCCCTTTAGCTCCTTGGTTACTTTCTCTAGCTCCTCCATTAGAGGCACTGTGATCCATCCAATAGCTGACTGTGAGCATCCACTTCTGTGCTTGCTAGGCCCCAGCATAGTCTCACAAGAGAGAGCTATATCAGGGTCCTTTCAGCAAAATCTGGCTTGTGTATGCAATGGTGTCAGCGTTTGGAAGATGATTATGGGATGGATCCCCAGATATGGCAGTTTCTAGATGATCCATACTTTCGTCTCAGCTCCAATCTTTGTCTCTGTAACTCCTTCCATGGGTGTTTTGTTCCCAATTCTAAGAAGGAGCAAAGTGTCCACACTTTGGTCTTCATTCCTCTTGAATTTCATGTGTCTTGCAAATTGTATCTTGTTTCTTGGGTATTCTAAGTTTCTGGGCTTATCAGTGAGTACATATTGTGTGAGTTATTTTGTGATTGGTTTACCTCACTCAGGATGATGCCCTCCAGGTCCATCGATTTGCCTAGGAATTTCATAAATTCATTCTTTTTAATAGCTGAGTGGTACTCCATTGTGTAAATGTACCACATTTTCTGTATCCATTCCTCTGTTGAGGGGCATCTGGGTTCTTTCCAGTTTCTGGCTATTATAAATAAGCCTGCTATGAACATTGTGGTGCATGTGTCCTTCTTACCAGTTGTAACATCTTCTGGATATATGCCCAGGAGAGGTATTGAGGGATCCTCTGGTAGTACTATGTCCAATTTTCTGAGGAACTGCCAGACTGATTTCCAGAGTGGTTGTACAAGCTTGCAATCCCACCAACAGTGGAGGAGTGCTCCTCTTTCTTCACATCCATGCCAGCATCTGCTGTCACCTGAATTTTTTATCTTAGCCATTCTGGTGATAGTATATTTAAGTGACCACAAAAACTCCACCAGAGAAGACCCATAGCTGACTAATAACTTTAACAAAATGGCTGGATATAAAATTATCTCAAATGAATCAATAGACTTCCTATACTCAAAAGATAAATAAACTGAGAAAGAAATTAGTGAAATGATACCCTTCACAATAATTTCAAACAATATAAAATATCTTCATATGACTCTAATCATATGAAGTGAAAGATCTGTATGAAACAACTTCAAGTCTCTGAAGAGAGAAATTAAAGAACTCAGAAGATGGAAATGTCTCCCACAATCATGGATTTGCAGGATTAATGTAGTAGAAATGGACATCTTGCCGAAAGCAATCTACAGATTTAATGCAATCCCCATCAAAATTCAAAATCAATTCTTCACAGAGTTAGAAAGAGCAATTTGCAAATTCATCTGGAATAACAAAAAACCAAGGAGAGTGAAAAATATTCTCAACAATAAAAGAACCTCTGGTGGAATCACCATGCCTGACCTCAAGCTGTACTACAGAGCAATTGTGGTAAAATCTGTATGGTACTGGAACAGTGACAGGCAGGTTGATCAGTGGAGGAGAACTGAAGACCCAGAAATGAAACCACACACCTATGGTCACTTGATCTTTGACAAAGTAGCTAAAACCATCCAGTGGACAAAAGACAACATTTTCAACAAATGGTGCTGGCTGTACAAGGCAGTCAGCATGTAGAAGAATGCAAATTGACCCATTCATTATCTCCTTGTACAAAGCTCTAGTCCAAGTGGATCACAGACCTCCACATAAAAACAGAGCCACTGAAACTTATAGAGAAGAAAGTTGGGAAGAGCATTAAGCACCTGGGCCCAGGGGAAAATTTCCTGAACAGAACACCAATGACCTTTGCTCTAAGATCAAGAATTGACAAATGGGACCTCATAAAATTGCAAAGTTTCTGTAAGGCAAAGGACACTGTCAATAAGACAAAAAGGCAACCAATAGACTAGGAAAAGATCTCTATCAATCCTACATCTGATCGAGTGCTAGTATCCAATATATACAAAGAGTTCAAGAAGTTAGACTCCAGAGAACCAAGTTACCTTATCAAAAAAAGGGGATCAGAGCTAAACAGAGAATTTTCAATTGAGGAAACTCCAATGACCAAGGTGCACGTAAAGAAATGTTCAACATCCGTAGTCATCAGGGCAATGTAAAACAAAATGACCCTGAGATTCCACCTCACATCAGTAGAAATGGCTAAGATCAAAAGCTCAGATGACAGCAGACGCTGTTAAGAATGAAGAGGAAGAAATGGAATCCTCCATTTCTGATGGGATTTCAAGCTGGGACAACCACTCTGGAAATCAGTCTGGCAGTTCCTGAGAAAAATAGGCACAGTATCACCTGACGACCCAGCTATACAACTCCTGGGCATATTTCCAGAAGATACTCCAACATGTAATAAGGGCACATGCTCTACTATGTTCATAGCAGCCATATTTATAAAAGCCAGAAGCTAGAGAGAACCCAGATGCCCTTCAACAGAGGAATGGATACTGAAAATGTAGTACATTTACACAATGAAGTACTACTCAGCTATTAAAACAATGACTTCAAGAAATTCTCAGGCAAATGGATGGATCTAGAAAATATCCTGATTGAGATAACTCAGTCACAAAACACCATAAATGGTATGTACTCAGTGATAAGTGAGTATTAGGCAAAGAAAATGGAGTGCCCTATGCAACAACTCACAGACTACATGAAGCTCAAGAGGAAGGAAGATCCAAGAATGGATGCTTTAGTCCTACTTAGAAGGAGGAACAAAATAATCAAGGGATTTAGAGCGAGGGAAGAACTTGGGAGGAAGAGAAGTGGGATCTGGGGAAAGGAGGGGGAAGAATCAAGTTTGGGAGGAGATGGAGGAGATGTACAGAGGGTCAAGTAGTTGAATATAGGTGTTTAGCAATGGGGGATGGAGAACTAGGGAAAACAATCAGGAAGTCACAGATGTCAGGAAAGCAAGAGCCTCTCAGGACCCCACGGTGATGACATTAGCTGAAATACTCTACAAAGGTGAGGATGGACCTATTGACACCATATCCAGAGGTTAGGCATGGCCCCCGGGTTGAGGGATGGGGCACCCAACCATCTCTAAAATTTTAACTCAGAATTGCTCTTGTATAAAGGAAATACAGGAACAAAGAGTAGAGCAGAGACTGAAGGAAAGGCCATCCAGAGACTGCCCTTCCTGGGGATCTATACCACATGCAGACACCAAACCCAGACAGAATTGCTGATGACAAGAAGTGCTTGCTGACAGGAAGCTAATACAGCTGTCTCCTAAGAGGCTCTGCCAGATCCTGACCAATACATATTCAGATGCTCACAGTTAAACATTGGACTGAGCACAAGGACCCCAATGGAGGAATTAGAGGAAAGAATGAAGGAGCTGAAGGGGGATTAGTGGGAGGGGAGGCCCTTGGTCCTGTGAAGGCTTCATTCCCCAGTGTAGAGGAATGCTAGGGCATTGAGGTGGGAGTGAATAGGTGGGTCCAGGGAGAACCCTCATAGAAGCAGGGTAAGTGGGGAAGGGATAGGGGTTCTGCAGAGGGGAAACCAGGAAAGGGTATAACATTTGAAATGTAAGTAAATATTTAAAAAAAAAAAGAGAGAGAGAGAAGATAGGAGTGGCAAAATGACTTAGCAAGTAAGGTGCTTGCCACTAAGGCTCATGATCTGGGTTATACAAAGCAAGAGACCCAAATCCCATAGGTTGTCACCTGGCTGCCATACATCACCCATGGCACACATATGCACTCATCCCCACAGGCACAAATAATCCAATAATTGTAAAAGTAATTTAAAATTAGTCAATCTTTTTAATCACAAAAGCATTCACAGTATAGGTTTCTTTGTTGTTGTACATTAATCCTCCTGAATTCCACCTAGAAAAGGTTTCCTCAGTACAAAATCTTTTGAAAAGGGAGAGACTCCAAACAGCAGGGGAAAGGTAGTTCTAAATATAACCTCATGCTCTGAAGACAGACAGCCACACTCTCCTCAAGAACACAGACAAGTAATGTGACCACTGCTTAATGTCACAGGGACTTGCAGACTCTATTTATATAAACTGGCAGACACTGATGCAGTTTCAAATAAATTTCTAAAACACCATTCCTCTTCTGTGTGCTGTAACTTTTCTGTTTTATGAAGAAAAAAATCAATTTAAATTTTGAAATTAAACTTGAAGAAAACAACAAGCCTAATAAAATTAAATGAAATGTTTGATTTGGTGGATAAGTACAGAGCTATTGGAGACACACTATGAAAAGGCTATTTTTCCACAGGAACTGCAAAAGAAAAAAATTACCATTTCAATGAAATCTGATGGTGAAGGGTTTAAGAACAGAGTCACCACAGGCTCTGAAATGAAACGGAACCGCATTTGAGTCTTAGGTGGAAGAACTCTGACTGTTTACACAATGGCTAAGCTTTCTTCATTATCAGTATGGTGCAAATCACTTCCTTGTATCTTATTAGTAAAAAAGTTGTTAAGATTATTGGACAGTGTCTAGCATAGAGCAAGGGCTGAGATATGCCAGTGATTCATTATATTAAGTGCCTGGTTAGTCACTGCTAATCAATAAAATCCCAATAAATTTAGAACAAAGATAGGTATTCCTATTTTTATTTTAACATAGATTTCAATGATGGGGGAAAGACCTGTGAAGTGTTTTCAATTTGTATAAAATAATACAGTGATAATGTGCTTAGGTATTTATTTGGATATGTTGCAATACAAAATGGAATTAAGTTCTTGATTTATTTTGCAGGTTCCGTGTCCTTTCCTTCCCTGTTTCAAAGCCTTGCCTAATCTATCTATCTTCCTAAAGAGCAATTGCCATCTTCTTACTCTGTTGTTCAAAATTCTAACGATCTCCCTTTACCTAACTGAATACTGTCCAGCTTCTTATCTTAGATTTTAATTCCCTCCATAAATCTTACTCTAATATGTTCTTCCAATGGTGCTTTTACTCTTCATTTATTAGACTTATACCCGAGTCAAACAAATTTAGTTCACATGTTCCTCAAAATCAAAGCTCTTCATTTGTTTGGCTCTGTAACTCACTTAACTTTTAGAAACCACTGTGAGATGTGTCCCTCCCACCAACAGCAATGCTGGTGGTCTATGGATTCACCAATTTGTTTGTACTTCCTTGAGCTCTTAATATTTTGTCATCATTTGAAAACAGGTTTTGATCTTTTGAGGGTTAGTGATTCACAAATCGCTATAGGGACACCACTGCAACCACATAACCAAAGAACTATAAAACTTCAACTATTTTTCAACTATTTTAGAAGAACTATTTTGATATTGCCTCCAATATAATAATGCTGATACCTTCATCTGCAACCTAGTAAATTCAAACTTATCCTATCCTACTTAGAATTGAATATGTAGCTACCGAAGTTCCTAAAACCATGGCTTTGTCCAGCATGGTAGGGAGTAAAAGATTTTTGGTAATATCATATATGAGAACGGTATTTTTATCATTTCTCATCCCCCTTTAACTCCTTCTATGACCTCTATGCTTTTTACTAAATATACAGCCACATTTACATCAAGAAGAAAGGGAGGGAAGATAATAAGAGAGAGAAAAGTAAAATGTCTACTGTGACAAGGTAATGTCTTCTATATAAGGCAGGAAAGCAACACTTGTGAAAGATCAACAATGTGTTTGTTTAAAAAAGACTGATAACAATCACCAGCTGACTTGACAACATATATGTAGCAAAGACTATAATCCTTTACTCACCTGAATGAAGACCTTTAATAAACCAATGATCATTAATGAAGGAAGAATTTTCTGTACCAGGGATGAGCCCCCTAATCATTTATCTTATACCTAGTAGATGGCTCTAAACCTATTCTTTATCCATTTTAAAATAGAATCATTAGACATTTTAATGGTGAGTAATTTATGGTCTCTATGTATTTTAAATATTAATCCTTTTTAATCAAATATTTTCTTAATATTTTCTTCCATTTTACAGGTTGTCTCATCTCTGCTGTAAAGATTTGTTGTTTAACATAATACCATTTGTTTATTTTTGCTTTAGTTTTCTGTGTTTAGGAGATCATTTTCTCCTCATTGAGATGATATGAACTGAGCTCTAGCTGACCCTGGTCTATACTTCCTCTTTACTTGAGAATGGATTTATACATTTTATCCCTGTGAATGGGCAGTAAGAGGAAAGAATCATGTTCCAGATCTTTTGGGTTGCTCTGCTAAAGAGAAAAAAATAGGCATTCTCTATTCTCCTAATAACAGTACCTGGAAAAAGAACATGTATTTTACCCCCCAAATGAAAAAGTCATGATAAAAATGTCATAACAAGAAACTAGGGGGCAGGCAATGGTGGCACATGCCTTTAATCCTAGTACTTGGGAGTCAGAGGCAGGTGGATTTCTGAGTTTGAGGCCATCCTAGTGAGTTCCAGGACAGCCAGGGCTATACAGAGAAACCCTGTCTCAAAAAACAAACAAACAAACAAAATCTAGGAGGTCTGGAGGGATGGCTCAGAAGATGGCTCTTCCAGAGGTCCTGAGTTCAATTTCCAGCAACCACATGGTGGTTCACAACCATATGTAATGGGATCTGATGCCCTCTTCTGGTGTGTCTGAAGACAGCTACGGTGTATTCATATATATACAATAAATAAACCTTTAAAAAAAAGAATATAGGAATGTTTGATTCTTACCAAAGCCCATGAATCTGCTCTAAAAGCTTTGACCAGCTCCTTCTCAGACTGACGCATGAGGGAACAATTAGTTTCCATGGCGTCTGTTACTATTATTTTCCCAGTTGACGTCTGAGTGACAAATTCATTCTGACAAATATAAAGCATTAGAACGCTTTCACTCTGTAAAGGTGCTACATATATGTATGTGTATATATACAACTTTATAGAGTGCTTAAATACATTTTAACAAACACTTAAAGCTTTTCAACTGTTTTTTTTCCTTTTGTATAATTATATTAGAATTAATTCTACAGAGCTGGGAGATGAAACTGAAATATCACATAGGGTGAATCTATAGTAGTGGCTCAATATGAAGATACTCAAGTTTGAAATGAGTCTGTCATTAATGCAAGAAGAGTGTTGACCAGGAGAAAGTATCTGAGAATGTTCTGAGCTTACCCCATTAAGCTTTATTGAGTAGAGAAAGTGAGTGAAGGAAAGTGTGAGGACAACCACAATGGCAACATTTGTATAAGAATAGGAAGTGATTTTATTTTTAACTAAGGAAGGGTTAAATTGAGAAGGAGATTGGACAAGAACCGAAAAGTCAAGAGATTCTTTTGACAATATTATACCAGACATGATTTTTAAGAGAATAGTACCCAGCAGCATTAATAAGACTTTTAACAGCATGGTTAGCTCCAAGGCTCAACTGTAGTAGGTAAAGAAGGAACTGAGACAGCTGGCAGCAATTACAGATTTATATTTTGAAGAACTACTATCATGTGATTTGTTCTCTTACTGAACAAATTGCTCTGCATGTCCAAATCTCAACAATATTGGTAGTTGCCACCTACAAGTATGGAAAAGAATAGTGGTAGCTGTCAATATATGAGAAAGAAATCCTGGTCATTTAATTCATCTTGTGATTCTGAAGGTAATGAAGTTACCCATTAACATATTTGAACTATGTCAATACCTTTCCACCTTATCTCCCTATATGGTGTCATGATAATTCTCTGCAGTCTTCTAAGCTACTATTGAGTGCCTTCAATCTCTATTTGCTTCCATTTTCCATAAGGAAATATCTTGAAGTGTCCTGAGACCTTACAGAGCATATGAAATTATCTGGTACAGGATTTCCTGGACAGTTTTTGCCAAAGGCCTAGAATTCCCTATGCTGCTGCAGAAAGCCTTGCCATAGTCTCCTTGGCAAACACCTACATACCTTTGGATTTACCTCAAATTTAGCTTTTGCAAATTATCTCAGGTCTCCTTTAAGGATACAAATGATAGACTCCTTTGATTACACTCCTCTTGCACTTTATGCTTTTTTTTATTAACTTCTATATGTTGTTTTAGTTCAATTTTGACCATTTTATTCATTTCATTCATTGTACAATTAGACTTTTTGAAACATTTAGCTGCTGCATGTCTTTCTATAGCAATTTTAGGTGCTACAACAGTTTGCTGGGCAGACCCATTGGCTACTTTTATTGGTAAAGTACCAGGACCTAGCTAAAACTATCTGCTTCTAAATGGTGAGTCATTTTTGAAATGACAGGCCTTGCTTAGAATATGTACAGTACAATTCTACTTCAAATAAGAAGTCTTCCTCTTTTGGTATTTGAGTATTGCTCTGATCTAGTCTCTTAAATAACAAAGGAACAAAAATGCAACACTTTTCTGTTTTCAAATAATAAGAGGTTGGCTATTATGTATTTTAGTCTCAAAGTTTCAACTGTGACTTAATACCTCAACATGCAAGGAGGAAATGAATTGAGACAGTCTGGTGTTCTTGTGTGTTACGTTCTTGGTACCTCATCTCCTTACTTGACATTCTAAAATGTATAGTGAGAATCCATAATGGTTCAAGCTATCCATCAGTTACCTGATATATTTATTTTAAGTGTTAATTTATTGCCCTTTGTTGAAGTCTATTTGAGTGAAGGAACATGTTAAGTTTAAAATTGATGAAATAAAAGTGTTTCATACCTAAAAAAAAAATCATGCCTATAAAACAAAAACTAGGAAAACCTTGTAGTGATGATGTACCAGCCCAATTTTTGTCCAGGTGTGTGACACTCTTAAATAGATCTGTAGAATCTGAGGCCAGAAAATTTGAGACTCTCTCAGGGCTGTTGAATTCTTCTTCACCTTCACTTTATTTGCTTCATTGAACTCTCTATGGTCAGTACTGAGATAAGTATTCCTAGACCTCATGGTTTTAATGGCTTGCTAATGTTTCAATAGATGGTAGAACAAAAACAGACCATGTATGGAAGGTACAAACCAATCCATATAAAAAAGACTTTTGTTACATGTAGCTTTTCACTACCCTGCCTATGCTCCTGGAATGGAACACTCTACCAGCTCCCTCCCAGCTTCCCTTGAGTCCACAGATAAAAGACACACACACACACACACACACACACACACACACACACACACACACACACACAGTTGTTCATTTTGAACTTGCCTTTGGACATAAATGCTGGGCACTACAATCTTCTGCCTGAAAAATGTGCCCCTATTATTACTCTTAGCTCCACTCCTTCCACCTGCCCTAACTTTAGTTGGTCAGTTGAATCTATTCCCTCTAAACATCTCTGACCACTCACCTGTAGGAGTGGCACCTGCCCACTGTTCCTGCTGAGACCTCACATGGTTGCCTGCTTCTTGTCTCTCCAAAGCATGGAGAACTCTGACTCTCCTTTTCATGCATCTCTGTTTTTCTCCATGGACCAGGAAGTCCCACCTGTACCCCTGTCCAGCAATTTGTCCATGGCTTTCTTTTCTAACAGATCAAGAACCAACTGGGGAGCAGGACCTTAGCATCAGAACTGCCCCTACAACATTCAATGGTTTCTCAACTTCAAGCAACCTCAATTAGAGAAATTATTTTTACACTCCATAAACACTTTTTTAGTTTTTACTAAAATAGAATTTTATTCCTTCATGAATTCATCTTCTTCCTTTAAGTTAAGTAAATAACTTACCATTTAGATTGTTATGTATTTTGCTATTAATAGCTTTCTATCATAACATATATAACACAGAATTACAAACTAGCAGAGTACCCAAGGGAGCAAAATAATCTGACCCTTTAAGTGCATTTGTCAATATTTGCTATGATCAATCCCATTTTAAGCAATTGACAGAGAACATCCTGTGCATTTACTCATTGTTTATTTTTTCCTTATACTTCTCCACTGGTGTTAAAAAAAAAAGAATCTACAAGAAGTCTGTCTAGATCCCTGGTGGGCATACCTTTTATTGTATAGAGTGCATTGACCTAATACTGGAAGAAGAAAAAAATCAGTAGGAGGGAGGAATGGAAGGAAACAAGATGGAGACACTTGTGCTAAAATGAAAGTCCTGCTGCGCTTATTCCCCAGGGCTGGAAACAATACCACCGCTGTTCTTTTCATCATTTTTTTCCAACAGAGCAGTATTTTTCCTCTTCTACAGAACTGAACATTTCATTTCTAACTTTTGTCAGAAAAAAAAAAAACTCCTAGCAAACAAATGCCATAAAATCTTTGTCAACAATGAAATCTTAATTTTGCTATTCTACATTGAATTTGTGAATATTCTATACCTTAATTTGGAAACAGAAGACTAGTCAGATCTTGAGAAGTCAGAATGTGTGGACCAGGAGCCTTCTCCTGCTGATAAAAATGATTAGGAAAGAAATAAATAGATGGAACAGATGAAATATGAATGCCTAATCTCCTTGCACAGTTCTAAAGTCTGATAGAGAGGTTAACATCCACCATTTTCTATTTAAAAATGTAAGCCTAAGGAAAGGTCTAACGTTAGTTATTCTGCTCTTTGATCTGAGCTGACAGCATTGCTGCAGCTGTGTCTCCAGAGCTGTAAGATGCTGCTCATGACAATTCCTAATTAATACAGTGCTCTGCTGGACTTCTGTCTAATCCTTGATAATGCCAACAGTGAAAATGGACTATTACAGTTTAATGAGCTGGGGAAAACTGGAAAACTGAGTCTCTAGCAGGAATGTTGGAGCCAATATGCTTGTGTGGGAGAAGTCAAGGTCCTGAGTCATTCATTCTATTCATTAAAAATGTCTTTTTGTATTAGTAAGGAATGTTCTTGTTTGTTCACAGCTCTATTATATAAGTTTTTTTTTTCAGTTTTAAAATTGCAACTTGTGTTGACAAGCCCCAGAAAGGAGAAACAAGTAAATTGAATGCTTCCTTTTTTTTTTTTACAAAGAAAAACTGAGTACTCTAAATAAGCATTTCTATCAAATTTAATGAGATAAACCCTTTAATGTAATAAATAAAAATAGTACATATTTAAGATGCACAATGTTATGCTTTGATTTGTATTTACATTGTAAAACAATTATAATCAAGCTAATGTTCATTTCTATACTCAAAAATCTCTATCTCTACATGAGGATTATTCCATTTTTTGAATGCCTTTTCAAAAATCCTCTTGTGTAAATTCATGCAGTAAGTAAGCAGAAGTACTACCGTTATGCACACTTAAATGTAGGCCTTCATAAATAGGGCAAAAGATGGTTACTATGTTTAAGTCTAAGATAAAATGAATGCTACTATAATAAAATTCCTGTTTCCTATTACATGGTGAATCACATGTGCTGGAAAAAGAAAACATTGCTAAATCTCACATGAAGCAGTTTATTGTAAATTAGCCACTATTTTTGCATTATATTGTGATTCTTTCCTTCTTAAGCTATTGACATTCAGATTACTAGGGTCTACAGTTTGTTCCCATGACATACAAGCACAGTGACTATACAAATTAGCAATTTTGTTCATCAGTGAAATCAATAAGAGCACACTGCCAGGATGCTTATGTAAAAAGTTATGAGGGTTTTTGTTTTCTGAATCATTTCCCCTGAGCCAATGTCTACTGACAGAATCTGTCTCCTTATATTAGTGACAGGAAAAAATAATCAACTCTAAGTTGTCACTTGTGATTGGATGATCCATTAAATAACACACTAAATGGGGCAGATGAAATCCAAGCTCTCTTTCCTACATGTTCTGGAATAGAGTTAGGGATGATGTAGTGAACACTTTCACTTCTCA
Source organism: Mus musculus (assembly GCF_000001635.26). NCBI lineage: Eukaryota > Metazoa > Chordata > Mammalia > Rodentia > Muridae > Mus > Mus musculus. The sequence continues at coordinate 14,289,876 of NC_000072.6, read as the reverse complement.
TTTTTTTAAGTTTCTGTGGATGAAAAAATGATAATAACCTCATTTTTAAAAGATCTTTAACAGATATTCTTTACTCTTAATAATATCCCTTGAGAAATATGCTACTCCATACTCTATTTGTTGTGAAATTATGGTAGATCTATGTAATATATAGATTATAATATAATAGATGAAATATTAATAATTGCTAAATGTTAGATTGTCTAATTTTTCAGTTTAAATTGTGAGTGCATATAAAAATATTCATTATTCACCTCCTTGTTCATTCAGCAAGCATTTCAAAAGTGCCCTTCTTCTGACAAATGTATTTCAAAGAGTTGAACAAATAATGATGAAGACATAACTCTGTCCCTGAAAGTTCTCCTAAGTTAAAAAAAAACATTAATACATAAGATTAGAAAATTACTGCATAGGATAGTATGTGAAGAGTTGAAAAGGAATTCATGGTGATAGGTAAAACATGACAGCTCCCATACACATAATTTCAGGAAAGGACCATTCTCTCAACCACTTATGCTGGTATAAAACTACTATGAATTGAGTGTGTGAGGGACATTAATTTCTGTGAGGTCTTGAGGCAGGGCATGCAAGAGGAAGGCACCAGAATTTTTTTTTTCTGACAAGGACATAGTCTTCATAGCACCTCTTTGTTGCTTCTCCCAAAGCTAGGATGGATGAGGAAATGCTCTGGACCTTTTATGTTAATCCCTTTCTTAAGAACTCTGAACACTGGTTTTTACAATACTACCAAAAAATTCTTAGTGGCACAACCTTGGGATGTAGAATTCAAAAGTATGATTCTAGGTATTAGGCACAAACATGTTGACAATAGTAGTTGGCAACTTCAATAACAAGTACAGCTCAGTTCATATCACCTCTGAGAAGCAGCAGACAGTTTGCAAAGAAAGGTAGGAAAGCAATAATTTGGGAGCAAAGACTATAAGGAGAGACAACAGGAACATATGACTGTTTCAAAGGCTCACAAATATTCAAGTTAGAGAAGCAGGTAAAAAATGTGAAGAAGGAGTCTAGTAACGGTGCCTCCACTATCGATAATGGAAGTGAAGACACGGATGTGCTTCTAACTATAAATGGAAACAATGAGAAGGCAGCCTACACTTTTGGAATCTTAAAAAAATCCAGAAAGACCAAGTTTAAGGGTGGATTTTGCCATTGAGAGTCATGTATATATACGTAGACATAAAGCTGGATCTAGAGAAAATGTGGGTTTTAAATATGCCCTAGATGTCAAGGTCATGAGAGGCCGATTCCCATTGGTTGGGGTGACCTCCTCTACCAAAAGATGGTGAGTGTACCATAAAACTTGGCCTGTTTTGAAGCTTACCTAAGGTGTTCATTTAGAGACAGTTAAAAAAAGAAAGGCAGAAAATACGTTCTCAGCTCTTTACCTTCAGAAATGGACCAGAAGCTTGAAGAAAATCTATGGAGACTTATCTGTTTTATTGCTTTTGAAAATAGTATCATCAGGAACAATGATGCACCAGTCACAAGACTGCACCAGTCAATACTCTAGTGTGGGTGGAAGAAAGGGCCCGCAAGGCTTCACTCCTACTTGGGGAGTGACAGGTCATAGAAGGATGCTAAGGGATGAAGAGTCAGTTTTCTTTAAGGACTAGCCCCCTGATAGATTGACCAAGTCAGCCCTAAACTGATGTCCACATGGAAAATCTTAACTAGACTCAGTAAAGACAATGTGAATTTGAGAAGTTGTCTGAGGGACATGGAAGATATGAGGGAGTAATGGAGGACAACATGAACAAAATGCATTGTATTCATACATAAAAATTCTCAACATAATAAATGAACAAACAAACAAGCTATGGTACCTTTAGATGATTCAAAGCAGAACATGGTCCTGAAATCTTCTGGACTCGGTAGTTTTTGTTAAGGAGGCTAAGCTTCATGTACATACAACCATTGTGCCTTACAACAAATAACAAGTCGTACTTTATCAATCCTGCTTAAGAATGAGAAAACTGATGTTTGTGGTCCTGCCCATGGTCTAAAGGCTAATAGAATAATAACTCCTACCGATTGAAATCTATCTTGTTTCATTCTGTATTAAAGAGTGACTACCGTGACCTGTAAGAAGTATTTTCTCTTAGTAAAGAAGACATTGTGTTGTAGAGAATGTGGGAAAGATCAATATCTTATTTTGTGCTTGTTACCACTGGGCTACTGTTTGTGCTGATGGTCTGTTTCTACCTGACTCCTCCCTCCCTTTCCCTCCCTTTCCCTCCCTTCCTCCTCCTCATCCTCAATTCTTTAACACATCTGGCATTGTTAAGAAGCAGCAGTGTCCTGGAGAACATTGCTTCAAACCTTTAAACAGTCTCCTACTATTTTTATCTTTTACTTCTCATCTCTTTTTCTCTTCCTTCTCTTGCCTAAAGCAAAAGCCAATGCTCACTGAATTCTGGCCAAGTTAGATGACAGAGCAAAATGAGGTGATAAGATGATGGGTTACTAAAAGATGAACAGGAAGGGAAAAATGAGTGCTATCCAAATTTAGAACCATATTTTAATAAATTCATGGACTTACTTTTATTCGAAGTTACCCTGAAATAAAGATGGAAAATACTTGGTTGGACTATATTTTAATGTTAACTACTTTTACTTACAATGATCCTTTGGTCAGCAAGTAAAATACATTTTGATCATGACTGATAACCTGATAACAAATACACTTCTTTGATGCTAATAGCTGGCCTATTGTTCTTTAAAATAATCTAAGTTACTTTTAATTTTTTATAAGATTTATTTTTTTTTTGTTTTTATTTTGGGGTATGTTGGGAACATATATCATAGCATGCATATGGAGGTCAGAGGATAACTAATGGAATTGTTTTTTTTTTTCTTTTCTCCAAGTGGGTCCCAGAACATTTACTCAAGATGCTGTCTGGTCATATGCCCCTAAAGGTTCTTATATTGCTAAAAAAAAAAAAAACGTACCAGTGGGTTCATTTCTATCTTAGTTTACTATAATTCTGACATTAACAATACAGAAAACTTTTCTGTGCATGGCTATAAGTCAACCCATAATTGGGAAAAGTCCATGGGTTGTAGCCTAATAGCATACATGGAGTCGTTGGTTAAAGAGATCAGTGAAAATAGATGATGAATTTTAGGAGCATTGGAAGCATAAAGAAGGACCAAGAACATTGTAGAAACAGGTGCATTAAACAGTACAGAAAGATAAAATATCATACAGAAGGCATTAAAAATAGCCAACACCAATGTCAACCCACCATTGTGGCACAGGCCTTTAATCCCAACATTATGGAGGTGAAGGCATAGGTTTGAGGCTAATATGGTCTACATAGTGAGTTTCAGAGCAGAAAAAGGATATGCATAGATATTTGTCTCATAAAACAAAAAATAATAGATAAGGTCAAACACTAGAGCAGAGCTCTGTGCTATTCCATGCTAGGGAGCCTAAAACTGTGTAATGCTTTCTGGTGTAAAAAAAATATAAAGTCTCATTTACTTAATCAAGAAGATGTAGGAAGAAGTTGTAAGAGTCCCAAATGGGTCACCTCCCTTAAGTCTGGGAGAATCAGAGCTTCAACATAATAATAACAAATAACTTTACAATAAATAAAAACAGAATAAATGATAATGTATATTAATTAGAAAAAAATGCTTTTTTTTTTTGTAGAAAATCCAAGCATTAGCAGTAGAAAGAAGGACAGAATTGAACTAAATTCAACCTCTGAAATGATACTACAGGAGGTGCCTTGATGCACAATATACTTCTTACATAAGTATAGACACTTGAGACCACGTCCTATTCACCTGAGAAAAGTCAGGTGACACCATGAAAGACTATAACCCCAGCACTAGAGACAGGGAACAAGGAGATCTCAATACCTCCCTGAACATGAAGTCTGACAATTCTGCTGAATAGAACTTGGTGATAAAACATTGTCTCAAATAATAATAGATAGATGATAAACAGAAAGACAGATGACTGATAGATGATAGGTAGGTAGGTAGGTAGGTAGATAGATAGATAGATAGATAGATAGATAGATAGATAGATAGATAGATCAAACATAGATTGATTGATTGATTGATAGATGACAGATACAGATTAATAAAATAGATATATTAGATAGATGATTGATAGATAGATAGATGGATAGATAGATAGATAGATAGATAGATAGATAGATAGATAGATAGATAGATAGATGATAGATGGATTGATAGATAATAGATGATAGATAGATGATAGGTAGATAGATAGAAGATATATGGATTGATAGATGACAGAGACAGAGACAGAGAGAGAGAGATGTCAGATAGTTATATAAGAATGCATCAAGCCCTGACCTATGCACACACATGTATATAGAATGTAGGCATTCACTCCTAAATCCACTCCAGTAGTGACAAGCATGACAGGCCCCAAAAACCTGGGCGCTGTCCTGAGGTGAAAAGTTCACAGAAACTTAGTCTCCTGGAATCGTGGCATCCTGTATAACGAATGCTCCAATGTCCTTGATTTAGGTGGTAAACGGATCTGTGTGTTTTATTATAAGTGCCTCTATTTGACATATAGCCAAGTTAGATTCTTCACCAGTCCTAGTCAGTCCTTGAGCCGACCCTGAGCATGGATAGCTAAGTCACTGCCCTACACAGGAATTTACCATTATCTAGGAAGAAGGAAGTTTGTGATCTAAGGAGGAACCAGAGTAGATACTTAGAACTATAGATTGCTGAGTTACACCCATACACAGGAATTTACAATGGCCTATGGGGAAGGTGGACTATACAATAGACTAGAATAGGAACTATGTCTAGGGCATGAAGCCCTTGCCCCTGACTTCTAAGATTAAGCTGACCTTAGGTGGGCTGCTTTTGATCCCAGTTGTTAACATTGAATTTTATCCCAGCTGATTCCTGCCAGTCCTTCCGTGTTTGCATTCCTCTGTTTTGTGTAAGAATCCAGTAATCTCATTGTACCTTGTTGGTGTGTCACTTAACTTCCCTATTTTCTTCTGTATAAAAAGTGTGATTCTTGATTTGACAAATTACATTCAGATCCATACTCCCTTGTGTGGCATCTGTTTGTCACTTTTGCCAACTCTTTTGCCCACCTACAACCAGAACCCACTCTGCACAGGTAGGAGACCCAGAAGGGTTTAGTCTGCCGCAATTCACAACTCTTCACTACACATAGTTTCTAAATTAATGCCGTTATCAGGCAAAAAGTCACCCACTTGACTCAGTCTGCTCAGACTGCTAAAACAGAGTATCAGGAAGGTTGCTTAAAATAACAGAATTTCATGTTTCTTGTTGATCTCGTGGCTAAGAAGTCCAAAGACAATGCACTACCAGAATCTATGTCTATTGATGGCCTGGTTTCTGATATACAGACAGCTAAAACAGCTCTTTGAAATTTCAAATGGAGAATGGGCCAAGGAGTACTGTGGAGATTTATTCATAAGTCAGGACCATTCAAGAGTGCTGCACCTTACAGCCCAATCATCTACCAGGCCACACTAGAAATCCATTAGTACTGGATTTATAATTTAATATGTCTTCTATAAAGATGTACATAATTCAGTCTAAAGAACTTCTGAGCACCTGAAATAGTTGGAAAAGTTACTTTAGTTAGTGATGAGGCTTTGACCTAGCTTCATGGTAAGCTACCACAAGATGTTTGTTAATTACAAAGAGAAAACCAGCAACTTGAAAGGCGATAAACTTTCACAGGCCCCCTTTACCCAGAGATGAGAATAATTGACAATAAGACAAAGCACCATAGCTAGATCCTTGATGGTCATACTGAGAGCCAAATGATACTTCTGTGGTATCAAAAACGAAACAAAACAAAACAAAACACAACACATTGTAACATGAATTTTTGACCAGAAAACAAGGAACAAAGAAGCCCTAAATTAAGATTATGATAAAGAAACCCAAAAAATATTTCAGAGTTTATTTTCTGTTTTCCATCTACTACTGGACATAGACTCTACCCTTAAGAGTTTGTTTCTCCAGTGAGACTCCGGTAGAGGAAATTAAAATTTTATTTTCATGTAGTTATAAATTGAAAATTGCTCCTGAGTTGGGAATGGAAACACATGTCCACTTCTGTCTGCTCTAAGACCACAGCTGGTACAGCCACCTGAAAGCCCTATACATGCAGCCTCAGTCTCTGTGAGTGGGTGAGTGGATCAATTTTCTTGATTTAGAGAGCATTGTTTGCTTGGTGTCCTGCATGCTCTCTGGTTCTGGTTCTTGTATTCTTTCTGTCTCCTATTCTTTGGCATACCCTAAGTCAAGAGGGTAGGATTTGACAAAGACATTTATTGAAGATGCAGTCATTTTTCCAGTGTGTATTTCTGTCTTCTTTATGAAAAAACCAAATGTCTATGGTTATGTCCTGGAAAAATTGATGCAGATCATTATGCTGGCCACAAATTCAGAGCTATGTTTTCCTCTGACTCCCAGATACAAGTACCACCATGCCTGGCAAACTCTTGAAACTATTTTTGACACCCTCTGTCTGACATTTTGTCTGTTGATCAAAATGTCTGTTTTTATGCCAATACCATCCTATTTTTGTTACTATCGCTCTGTGGTACAACTTGTAATCAAGGATAGTGCTATCTCCAGCAATACTTGTTTCTTATTCAGGATTGTTTTCGCTATTCTTGGTTTCTTGTGTTTTTATAAGAAGCTAAAAATTGTCCTCTCAAGATCTGTAAAAGTTTGTTTTGGAATTTTGATGGGGATTGCATTGAATCTGAAGGTAGCTTTTGCTAGGATAACCATTTTTACTGTATTAACACTACTGATCCATGAGAATAGGAGAGATTTTTTCATCTTCTGGTTTCTTCCTCAATTTCTTTCTTCAATATTTTAAAGTTTTTAATCATACTGTACTTTTAGTATTTTGATTATTGTGTGCTACTTCATTTTCTGGTCCAGTCTATTTAGTGTTCTGCATGCTTCTCTTATTTTGGTAAGCCGCTCCTTTAGGTTAGGCAAATTTTCTTCTATAATTATGCTGAAATATTTTCTGTGCCTTTGACCTGGATATCTTCTTGTTCTTCTTGCTGTCACCATCATTATCTTCCTCATTATGCTCCTCCTCCTTGTGGTCCTCCTCTTCCTCCTCCTTCTTTCTTCTTTCTTCCTTCTTTCTTCTTTCCTTCTTCCTCTTCCTTCTTTTTTCTTTCTTCCTTCTTTTTCTCCTCTTCCTCTTCCTCCTCCTCTTCCTCTTCCTCTTCCTCTTCCTCTTCCTCTTCCTCTTCCTCTTCCTCTTCTTCTTCCTCTTCCTCTTCTTCTTCTTCTTCTTCTTCTTCTTCTTCTTCTTCTTCTTCTTCTTCTTCTTCTTCTTCTCCTTCTCCTTCTCCTTCTCCTCCTCCTCCTCCTCCTCCCCCTCCTCCTCCTCCCTCTTCTTCTTTTCCCATCATTCTTAGATTTGGCATTTTCATGGTGTTGCAGATCCTTGATGCTTTATTCTAGGAGTTTTTACATTTAACATTTTCTTTGACTAAGTTATCATTTCTTCCATCATGTCTCAATGACTGACATTTTCTTTTCCTTCTCTCACATTCTCTTAATGAAGCTTTCATCAAGGGTTCCTTTTCAAGTTTCTAAACTTTTTCCCTTCCAAAATATTGCTCAACTTGAATTTTTTTATTGATTGTATTTCTGTTTCCAAGTCTTGAACTGTTTTGTTGATTTTTACACTGTTTATGTTTTTACACTTTTGTGATTTTTTTAAAAGAATTTTATTCATTTACTCATTAAGAACCTGTATCATGTTCATAAGGGCTATTTTAATGTCTTTGCCTTCTGTTTCAGTTATGTTGCAATACCCAGTGTCATCAGTGTAATAGAGTTGCTGGGTCATAGTGCAGACAGTTTTGGCCTGGCTCTTATTGATTGTGTTTTTATACTTTCATCAGGAATTTCTGTTTTGGAAGGCTGTAATTCTAGGTGCTGATAGCTAGTCTTGTCTTTGTTGGGTGGATGTTTTGTTCCTTGATTTCTCTTTTCATTTTTGGTTCCTAGGAGAGTGTGGTGGCTATTTATTGCCTGGCAAGAAATTCTTCTGGAATCTTGATACATGGGGCCAATGAAAGTCTGTGTGAAATAGTTTCCTAGTTATAGGAAGCTGACACGTAAGTCTGTAGCGGTACCAGCTGGTGGATCCATGGGAGGGACAGAATTAGGGTATTATGCCAGGATTTGTCTAGTCTTCTGGGAATGGGAACAGAAAATCAGGATAAGCCAAACCAAGTAATCTTCTTCAGAGCTGCTGTTAAGACTACAGGAATGACTATAAAGGAAAGGAGGGGAAAGTGAAGATCTAGAGTTTCTGCTTTGCTGGCCTACATGGTTGCTCCTGGCTTGGCAGGAGGGTTCCCAGACAAAGCCTGTTGGAGATGTATGCTAGAATAAAGTAATACTTGGAGGTAAGAAGAGTTGGAGGAAAAGATCTGTGTTATCTCATATATATGGGTACAGAAAGGACAGAAAGACCCCCAGTTATCCTACCTGTTTCTCTGGCCTGTAAAGCTGGTTTGTTCCTCATGAATGGCTGCTGGCTTTAGAGGCTGAGGTAACAGGATAAGTTTGGAGAAGGAAGATTGGAGGAGAAGGCTTATGCAATCCATTGAAAAGGAAGCAGAAACCAAAGTAGGTGTTCTACTGAGCTGGGGATGAGCCTGGGAGGACTGGATTTGGAGAAATGGAGGGAGAGGTGAAAATGTGCAATCAGTCTACCTACTTCACTTTCTGTAGTGGCCTGTGTGTTGCCAAGGAACACTTGCTGAGAGCTGGAATGAAGCAATGAGTGGGTGCAAGAATGTTTGGGGGGGAATGTTTGTATGAGCCACTAGACAATAGAAAAGGGGGAAGACTGGAAACTAGGAAGGAAGTTGTAGCAGGTAGTCTCCTATAGAGCTAGGGATGAGTTTGGGAGATTAGATTAGGAGAAATTGAGGGAAAGATGGGAAATCTTTGAGCCAAACAAATGGTGACACCTGAGCCAGGCTTCTGTGTAGTATTGTGAACATATAATAAATCCATAGAGTGATACTATCTTAGTTTTAATTACTGAATTGTAGCTATCCTCTTATCATATAAACATTAATAACAAATGTATTAAGGAAATAAAGCATGGAATATTTGGACATTAGTGGTAACAGAAAATTATTTCTGAGATTTGATCTCAAATATTAAAAATATACAGAAATATTGTCCATAGAGTACAAAACAAATGCAACAAAACATTATTGAAGAAGTTTGCATGACTAGTATATGAGAGTGTTTTATAGTGGTCTTGCAACTAATGAAAAAATATAAAATATACATTGAAATAGTCATATTTAGTTATGCATGTTCTGTTTACTTATTGCTGTATAATAATGAAAAACAGAGCAATCAAAACTAACAGGTATTTCTCTTTCTATTTTATGATTACACTTGTGGCTGCTATGGCAGGAATTCTTGTTGATTATCTCCATGAGACATTGGCTGAAGTTGCTTGGTGATACAGTGAACAGACACATGGTTTTCTCGACAGACAGGTTCCACAAGAGCTTCCTTCACATGTGACCAATCTAGGTGAAAAAACTGGAAGGTGAGAATCAGTTGGAATAGCCAACAGAACACTTACATAGAAATAACATTCTTTCATCACATATCAGATTCTAAATGAGGGCAATTTTATTTAGAGTCAAGGAGTATAAACTAACAGTTTCCATAAATCAGATTTCATATTTTTACTTATTGCATTTATTGCTTATTTATTTATTTATTTATGTGTGTGTATGCGTGCATGTGAGTGTGTGTGTGTGCATGTATCACAGAATATAACTACAGGTCAAATGGAAAAACTAAAGGTGTCATGATTGAACTGAAAATGTTTTCAAAACTCTATTGTTATTTTTTCTTTGATCCTTAGATTTTAAATATCCAATTTCCATGCAACTGGACATATTCTAATTTTTTATCTTAGTGATTTTAAAATTTTATTCAAATTAGGATGACCTGAAAAATTTAAATTCATTAATAGTTGCTATGTAACAAATATGAGTACTTAAAATGTTTCATTTACATTTGAAAGAATGAAATTTCTTTCATTATGAGGTAAAATATTCCTCCTGTTCCTTTAGTCAAGTTTGCAATTGTGTTTCTAAGTCTTTTTAATCCTTTGAGATATTTTAAATTTTTGAATAATTTTGTAATATATATTAGTACTTTACTATAATAAAGATTTTATTATGAATAACTTTCTCTATTTCATTTTTAGTCATGTCAAGTTTAACATTTTTTTTTCTTAAGTACACTATTAGAGGGTAAAAATTGAAGTATATCATAATAGCCTTCATATCTTAATAAGAGGATCTCTCATTTTGACATATTTTTGTTTGTTTGGTGATAGAAATTTCCACAGTTTATTTCTATTGTATCAATATAACTATCCATATTACTCCTTATCAGTTGTACATACTTTAATTTTTTGATTAGTAAATTTACACACAGAACATACACATACATGTTCTCGTACACTTCAAATCTAGTCTTACAGGGTATGTGACCAGTTAATGGATATTTTATATAGTATGATAAATATGATAAGGGATATGTCTCAGCTATTCATTGTGATAATAAAAGTAAATGGTAAATGTAAAAATCTCAGAATTTGTAGCAACCATTGTGAAATGTTTGTTATTGCAATATCATTAATTTAAAATGATTGTATTCAATGTTTATGTGATTATTCTATGGGTATAAGAAATAATAATTAATTGAGACTGAACTGAAAGTTAAATTTTTGCAGTTATTTTTTCTCAATGTTATTTTCTCGCACTTTGTATTTTCTTTCTTTTAGGGTAATGTGAGGGAAAACAATGTAGGATCAATACAATTGATCAGAACTGATTGTTCTGATCAATTGTATTTTTATTGATCATTATTTTTTCTGACCTCATTGTATCTATGCCCAATTAATCCTAGAACTGATCTACCATTTAGTTGATCACTAGGTACATTTTCCTTCAGAGCATGCCTTCTAGGGATTCATGAAAAATAAATAAGCAAGGCATCCTGCTGTCAGAACTGTGAAGAAATATTCTGGGCTAATTGTGTATTTGCTCATTAATACAAATGATGAATTATTACTGATCCCACATACCTCTCTGGGATGTCATGATACTGAGCCTGGGCATTGCAAGCAAATGAAAGAAAAGAATCCAGCACTTTGATGAAAAGGCATCCAACCATAGGGTATCACAAAAATAATTCTGCTGTTGTAGTTGCTATAGTGTATCTCATTTATAGTAGTTAGCATAGCTGCAGGTAGTTTCCAAGCATAGATGGGTTGATGACCTGAACCAAGTAAATTCTCAGGAGCATCTTCTATAAAATAACAATGAACTTGGCAAAATTAGTGTTCTCTTGATCAAATGATCTTGGAAACAGAGAAACATCAACTACATGAAATTGATTTTTTTAAACCACGCAAACATTTTGAGAACAGTATTTGTCACTTGCCAAAGAAAATTGTAAATTTCCAGATGGTGTTCATATCCTATTTTCCAAATTATTTAATCATGAAGTTGAACTTTTCTTGCTGGTCCTTGTGTAGAATGTGTGCTCCCTGAACACCCACTTGGAAAAAGAAAACAAACTTTCTTTATATCTGTCTTAGTCAGGGTTTCTATTCCTGCACAAATATCATGACCAAGAAGCAAGTTGGGGAGGAAAGGGTTTATTCAGCTTATACTTCCATACTGCTGTTTATCACCAAGGAAGTCAGGACTGGAACTCAAACAGGTCAGGAAGCAGGAGATGATGCAGAGGCCAAGGAGGGATGTTCTATACTGCCTTGCTTCCCTGGCTTGGTCAGCCTGCTCTCTTATAGAACCAAGACTACCAGCCCAGAGATGGTCCCACCCCGCAAGGGGCTTTTCCGCCTTGATCACTAATTGAGAAAATGCCTTAAAGCTGGATCTCATGGAGGCATTTCCTCAACTGAAGCTCCTTTCTCTGTGATAACTCCATCTGTGTCAAGTTGACACACAACTAGCCAGTACAATTGACCCCTTGTCAACTTGATACACAAACATATCACTAGTAAGCCTCAACACTTAATTTCTTATTCATCCCCAAGATCTAAACAACTTTAAAAGTCCCACAGTCTTTACATATTAAAAGTCAATCCCTTTAAAATTTTCAATATCTTTTAAAATACAAAGTCTTTTTAAAATTAAAGGTCTCTTAACTGTGGGTTCCACTAAAATATTTTCGTCCTTCAAGAGGGAAAATATCAGGGCACAGTCACAATCAAAAGCAAAAATCAATCTCCAACCATCCAATGTCTGGGATCCAACTCAAGATCTTCTGGTCTCCTTCAAGGACTTGGGTCACTTCTACAGCCATGCCCTTTGTAGTAGCACATGCCTTGTCCTCTAGGCTCCAAATGCCTGTACTCCACTTCTGCTGCTCTTGGTGGTCATCTCATGGTACTGGCATCTCCAAAACACTTCATGACCCCTTCAGTCCTGGGCCGTCAATTGCAACTGAGGCTGCACCTTCACCAATGGCCTTCCATGGCCTCTCACAGTGCCAAGACTCAGCTGCTCTGCATGACCCTTTCAGGCCTTCAAAACCAGTACTCCCTGGGTGACCCTTACACATTACCAAGTTCCACTGCAGCAGGAGTACAACCTTGGCTATCTCTGGAATACATCCTCTGTGCTTTCAGAAAACACTTCCCAGAAGATGTTACCTCAACGATGCCAGTCTCTTCTTAATCACCACTAATTTCTTAGCTCCAGATAACCAGCATCAATAGTCCCAGTAATGCAAAGATTTTGCTTTAGTAGTTCTGTTATCTTGTTAATCACAGCGGATTCTTCAGCCCCAGCTAACCAGAACTACAGAATAATCAAACTCCAAAATAGCAATGGCCCTGAAAAGAGTCTTTAATTTTCCCTCTGAAATTTCACAAGCCAGGCCTCCATCTTCTGCACTGTTCTCAAAATTATCTTCCAAGCTCCTACACAACATCTAACATAGCTCTTAACACCGAATGGATCTTCTAGTCCAAAGTTCCAAAGTCCTTCAACAGTCCACCCCAAAACATGGTCAGTTTGTCACAGGAATACCCCACTCCTGGTACCAATTTGTCTTAGTCAGGGTTTCTATTCCTGCACAAACATCATGACCAAGAAGCAAGTTGGGGAGGAAAGGGTTTATTCAGCTTACAATTCCATACTGCTGTTTATCACCAAGGAAGTCAGGACTGGAACTCAAACAGGTCAGGAAGCAGGAGATGATGCAGAAGCCATGGAGGGATGTTCCTTACTGGCTTGCTTCCCCTGACTTGCTCAGCCTGCTCTCTTATAGAACCAAGACTACCAGCCCAGAGATGGTCCCACCCACAAGGGGCTTTTCCCCCTTGATCACTAATTGAGAAAATGTCTTACAGCTCGATCTCATGGAGGCATTTTCTCAACTGAAGCTCATTTCTCTGTGATAAATCCAGCTGTGTTAAATTGACACTCAACTAGCCAGCACATTATCCAAGAGGGTATAACATCATCTGCCTGCCTGAATGAATGAATGAGAGAAAGTCTAACCAAGAAACTATTGTTACTATAGAGAGAACATCTTCACCAACCTTTTATATAGCTAGACTAAAACAATTTGTTCTACCATGCACTCCCATTACAAACAATTACACCTTGCTGAAATGATTAACACATGGGCTTGGGTAGGAAAATTACAGGATGACTTGAAGTACCATGCAATAACAGAAAACAAATCATGCTAAAAATGTCAAATAACAAAAATGGCAAAATCTAGTCAGTTGCCAACTGTACAAACTCCTAAAGTAGGCCATTGAGATGATTCAGTGAGTACAGTGCTTGTTTCCACTCCTGACTACCTGATTTCTGTCTCCATCACTCACTGTGTGGTGGCAGGTGTATGCACCTACACATAAACACACACAAGAAGGAAAGAAAGAAAGGAAGAAAGGAAGAAAGGAAGAAAGAAAGAAAGAGAGAGAGAGAGAGAGAGAGAGAGAGAGAGAGAGGAAGGAAGGAAGGAAGGAAGGAAGGAAGGAAGGAAGGAAGGAAAGAAGAAAGTCTAAAAAGTAACTCCTGGTCTAAGGTGGGATCAGCTAGGAGCACACAGGCTGCAGAAGCAGTGAAGCACACAGGCTGCATAAGCAGTGGAGCAGCTGGGACAGGGCCCTTCCTATACACAGGAGCTGGAGCTGTCCTGCAGCCATCTGTGCATTGGTCCTAACAGTGAAGAACTTGTCTTCAGGGAGTTCTCTGACTCCAAGACTCAGAGGTGAGATCACCATTTTCTCTCCAGTGACAATATAAGGCAGGACCAGCCTGGAGCACATAGGCCCCAGTAGTGGTGGAACAGCCAGGGCAGGGTCCTTCCTGCCTCCATCTTTACTCAGGAGCTAGGACAATTCCAGAGACCTCTGTGCATGGGTCCTGCCGGGGGAAAGCTGATATCCCAGGAGTGCTGGCACAGATTTACAGATCCACAGGAGGGATGAGCTCAAACCAGAGACAGCAAGACCAACTAACACCAGAGATAACCAGATGGCTCAAGAACCTTAACAACAGAAACCAAGGCTACATGGCATCATCAGAACTCTGTACTCCCACAACAGCAAATCCTTGAAACCGGAAAATCAAGATTTGGATTTAAAATCACATCTCATGATGCTGATAGAGGACATTAAGAAGGATATAAATAAATCCCTTAAAGAAATACAGGAGAGCACAGGAAAACAGTTTGAAAACCTTACAGAGGAAACACAAAAATCCCTTAAAAATTATAGGGAAAATGACCAAACAGGTAAAGGAAATGAACAAAACCATCCAGGATCTAAAAATGGAAGTAACAAATAAAGAAATCACAAAGGGAGACAACTCTGATGATAGAAAACCTAGGAAAGAGGTCAGGAGTTATAGATGCAAGCACCATCAACAGACTACAAGACATAGAAAAAAAAGAATCACAGGTGCAGAAGATACTGTAGAAAACACTGTCACAGCAGTCAAAGAAAATGCAAAATGCAAAAAGTTCCTAACCAAAAACATCCAGGAAGCCCAGGACAAAATGAAAAGACTAAACCTAAGGATAATAGATAGAGAAGAGAGTGAACATTCCCAAATTAAATGGCCAGTAATTATCTTCAACAAAATTAGAGAAGAAACTTCCCTACCTAAAGAAAGAGATGCCCATAAACATACAAGAAGTCTACAGAACTCCAAATATATTGGAATAGAAAAGAAATTCTTCCTGTCACATAATAATCAAAATGCAAAATGCACAAAACAAAAAAAAGAATATTAAATGCAGTAAAGGAAAAGGGTCAAGTAATATATAAGGGCTTGCCTATCAGAATTACACCAGATTTCTCACCAGAGACTATGAAAGCCAGAAGATCCTAGGCAGATGGCATACAGACCCTAAGAGAACACAAATGCCAGCCCAGGCTACTATAAAGAAAAAAATTCTCAATTACCATAGATGGAGAAACCAAAGTATTCCATGACAAAACCAAATTTACACTATATCTTTTCACGAATCCAGCCCTTCAAAGGATAATAAATGGAAAACTCCAATACAAGGAGGGAAACTACTACCCAGAAATAGCAAGAAAATAATCTTCTTTTAATAAACAAAAAATAGCTTACCCTCTTACTCTCTTGCCTCTCTCTTGCCTTTTTCTCTGTTGCTATTGATTCACTCCCCCCCCCCCACTCCACATGACCATAGCCAGCCCCTACTTCTCTACTCTCTCCTTCTGTCTGCCTCTGCTACTCTCTTAACTCTCCTCCCCATGCCCTAAATAAACTCTATTATATATAATAAATAAATAAATAAATAAATAAACCAAAAAATAAGATAACCACATAAACATAACTGCAACTCTAACAACAAAAATAACAGAACACAACAATCACTTTTCTTTAATATCTGTTAATATAAAAGGATTCATTTCTCCAATAAAAAGACATAGACTAACAGACTGGAAACAGAAACAGGACCCAACATTTTACTACATTCCAGGAGCCCACATCAGGGACAAAGACAGACACTACCTCAGAGTAAAAGGTTTGAAAACAAATTTCCAAGCAAATGGTTCAAAGAAACAAGCTGGAGTAGCCATTCTAATATCGAATGAAATGACTTTCACCCTAAAAGCTATCAAAAAACACAAGGAGGGGTACTTCATAGTCATCAAAGGTAAAATCTACCAAGAAGAACTCACAATTCTGAATATCCATGCTCCAAATATCCTGAATATCCATGCTCCAAATGCAAGGGCATCCACATTCATTAAAGAACCTTTAGTAAACACTCAAAACACACATTGAACCTCATATGAGATATATCATGAGAGAGGGAGACTTCAAGACCCCACTCTCATCAATAGACAGACCCTGTAAACAGAAACTAAATAGAGACACAGAAAAATTAACACAAGTTATGAAACAAATGGATTTAACAGGTATCTATAGATCATTTTATCCTAAAACAAAAGGATATACCTTCTTCTCAAAACTTCATGGTACCTTCTCCAAAATTGACCATATAATGGTCACAAAACAGGCCTCAACAGATACAAAAATATTGAATTCATCCCATGCATCCTATCAGATCACCATGACTAAGGCTGATCTTCAATAACTACATAAATAATAGAAAGCCAACATTGACTTGGAAGCTGAACAGCACCCTTCTCAATGATAGCTTGGTCAAGGAAGAAATAAAGAAAGAAATTAAAGACTTTATAGAGTTTAATGAAAATGAAGACACAACATACGCAAATATATGAGACACAATGAAAGTAGTCCTAAGAGGAAAACTCATAGCTCTGAGTGCCCCCAAAAAGAAACTAGAGAGAACCCACACTAGCATCTTGACAGCACACCTAAAAGCTCTAGAACAAAATAAAGTAAATTCACCCAAGAGGAGTAGACAGCAGAAAATAATCAAACTCAGGGCTGAAATCCACCAAGTTGAAACAAAAAGATCAATACAAAGAATCAAGGAGCCCAGGAGCTGGTTCTTTGAGAAAATCAACAAGATAACTAAACACTTAGCCAGACTAACTAGAGGGCACAGGAACACTATCCTAATTAACAAAATCAGAAATTAAAAAGGAGACATAACAACAGAACCTGAGGAAATCCAAAACACCATCAGATCCTAATAAAAAAAGGCTATACTAAAAAAAAAAAAAAACAAAAAAACTGGAACACCTGGATGAAATGGACAATTTCCTTGACACATATAGGTGCCAAAGAGAAATCTGGATCAGAATAATGATCTAAACAGCCATATATCTCCTAAAGACATAGAAGGAGTTATTAATAGTCTCCCAACCAAAAAAAGCCCAGGACCAAATGGGTTTAGTGCAGAGTTCTATCAGACCTTCAAAGAAGACCTAATTCAAATTCTCCTTAAACTATTTCACAAAACAGAAACAGAAGGTACTCTACCCAATTCATTCTATGAAGCTACAATTGCTCTGATACCCAGATCACACAAAGACCCAACAAAGAGAACTTCAGACCAATTTCCCTTATGAATAACAATGCAAAAATACTCAATAAAATTCTCATTAACTGAATCCAAGAACACATCAAAACGATCATTCATCATGATCAAGTAGGCTTCATCCCAGGGATGCAGGGATGGTTTAATATATGGAATTTCATCAACATAATTCACTATATAAACAAACTTAAAAACAAAAACCACATGATCATCTCGTTAGATGCTGAGAATGAATTTGACAAAAATCCAACACCCATTCATGATAAAGTTTTGGATAGATCAGGAATTGAAGGCCCATACCTAAACATAATAAAAGCAATATGCAGCAAACCAGTAGTCAACATCAAACTAAATGGAGAGGAAACTTGAAGCAATCCCACTAAAATCAGGGACTCGACAAGGCTGCCCACTTTGTCCATACCTATTCAATATAGTACTTGAAGTCCTAGCCAGGGCAATTCAACAACAAAAGGAGATCAAGGGGATACAAATTGGAAAGGAAGAAGTCAAAATATTACTATTTGCAGATGATATGATAGTATACATAAGTGACCCTAAAATTCCACCAAAGAACTCCTAAACCTGATAAACAACTTCAGTGCAATAGCTGGATATAAAATTAACTCAAACAAATCAATGGCCTTTCTCTACACAAAGGATAAACGGGCTGAGAAAGAAATTAGGGAAATAATGCCTTTCACAATAGTCACAAATAATATAAAATACCTTGTTGTGACTCTAAATAAGGAAGTGAAATATCTCTATGATAAGAACTTCAAGTCTCTGAAGAAAGAAATTAAAGAAGATCTCAGAAGATGGAAAGATCTCCCATGCTCATGGACTGGCAGGATTAATATCGTAAAAATGGCTATCTTGCCAAAAGCAATCTACAGATTCAGTGCAATCCCCATCAGCATTCCAACTCAATTCTTCATTGAGTTAGAAAAGGCAATTTGCAAATTCATCTGGAATTACAAAAAAAAAAACTAGGATAGCAAAAACTATCCTCAACAATAAAAGAACTGCTGGTGGAATCACCATGCCTGATGTAAAGCTGTATTATAGAGCAATTGTGATAAAAAAAACTGCATGGTACTGGTACAAAGACAGACAGGTAGATCGATGGAATAGAAGTGAAGACCCAGAAATGAACCCACATCTATTGCCACTTGATCTTTGACAAAGGAGCTAAAACCATCCAGTGAAAAAAGAGACAGCATTTTCAACAAATGGTGCTGGCTCAACTGGTGGTTATCATATAGAAGAATGCAAATTAATCCATTCTGTAACCTCCAACAAGCCTGAAGTAGGCTGAGCCAGACCTTGGCTTTGTTGCCACTAAGGAGATTATCTAGGGTGGAGCCTGCCTCCCTAGATCACTCTATTGTTCAGCCACTGTAGCTGCTGCTACCTGCTGGAAGTCTGCCTAGCTATTCTGGAGACTACATGTGGTCACCTGCAGCTGGACTCCAAGGATGATTTGGTGGGAATGGGCCTCCTCCCTCCTTTATAAAGCATGGCCACCATTAAATATTAGAACCTTGAGCAGACTAGTTGTCTTGGTTCCATTATTTCTCTACATGCCTAGGTTCCCTCTTCTTTTTCAGCTCCAGGCTGCCTCCCAGCCTCAAACCCGGACACCATTCTTATGTCCTTGTACTAAGGTCAAGTCTAAGTGGATCAAGGAACTCCACATAAAATCAGAGACACTGAAACTTATAGAGGAGAAAGTGGGCACAAAGATATGGGCACAGGGGAAAAATTCTCGAACAGAACAGCAATGGCTTGTGCTATAACATTGAGAATCAACAAATGGGACCTCATAAAATTGCAAAGTTTCTGTAAGGGCAAGGACACTGTCTATAAGACAAAAAGGCAATCAACAGATTTGGAAAAGATCTTTACCAATCCTAAATCCCATAGAGGGCTTATATCCAATATATACTAAGAACTCAAGAAGTTAGACTCCGGAAAACAATAAAACCTTATTAAAAATGGGGTATAGATCTAAACAAAGAATTGTCAACTGAGGAATACAGAATGACTAAGAAGCACCTAAAAAGATATTTAACATCCTTAATCATCAGGGAAATGCAAATCAAAACAACCCTGAGATTCCACCTCACACCAGTCAGAATGGCTAAGACCAAAAACTCAGGTGACAGCAGATGCTGGCGAGGATGTGGAGAAAGAGGAACATTCCTCCATTGCTAGTGGAATTGCAAACTGATACAACCACTCTGGAAATCAGTTTGGAGGTTCCTCAAAAAATTGGACACAGTACTACCAGAAGAGCCAGCAATACCTCTCCTAGGCATATACTCCAGAAGATGCTCTAACATGTAATACGGTCATATGCTCCACTATGTTCATAGCAGCCTTATTTATAATAGCCAGAACCTGGAAAGAACCCAGATGTTGCTCCACAGATGTATGGATACAGAGAATGTGGTACATTTACACAATGCAGTACTACACAGCTATCAAAAATAGTGAACTGATGAAATTTTTAGACAAATGGGTGGATCTGGAGGATATCATACTGAGTAAGGTAACACAATCACAAAAGAACACACATGATATGCACTCAGTGATAAGTGGATTTTAGCCAACAAGCTCAGAATACCCAAAGTACAATTTGCAAAATGCATGAAACTCAAGAAGGAAGACCAAAATGTGGATACTTCAGTTTTTCTTAGAGGGGAGAACAAAATACCCATGGAATGAGTTACAGAGACAATATTCAGAGCAGAGCCTGAACAATGACCATCCAGAGACTACCCCACCTGGTGATCCATCCCATAAACCACCACCAATCCTAGACACTACTGTGGATGCCAAGAAGAGCTTGCTGACAGGAGCCTGGTAAAACTGTCTCCTGAGAGGCTCTGCCAGTGCCTGACAAATACAGAAGTGGATGCTCACAGCCATACATTGGACTGAGCACAGGGTTCCCAATGAAGGAGTCAAAGACAGTACCCAAGGAGTTGTAGGGGTTTGAAGTCCCATAAGAGGAACAACAATATGAACTAACCAGTACTCCCAGTGCTCCCTGGGACTTAACCACTAATCAAAAACACATGGTGGGACTCATGGCTCTAACTGCATATGTAGCAGAGGATGGCCTATTTGGTCATCAATGGTAGGAGAGGCCCTTGGTCCTGCTAAGGTTCTTTGCCCCAGTGTAGGGGAATGCCAGGGCCAGGAAGTTGGAGTGGGTAGGTTGGTGAGCAGGGGTAGCAGGAAGGGGATAGGAGATTTTTGGAGGGGAAACTAGGAAATGGGATAACATTTGAAATGTAAATAACGAAAATATGTAATAAAAAGAAAATTTCTGTGCTGGTTAGTTAAAAAAAAGAATCAGTATTTATGTAAGCTACTATAGGGATAAATGAATAATTAAATATAAAAACAATAAATATTCCTTGTAAAATGATGCCAAATGATTTATCAAGAATCTTTCTGTCCATTAAGAAGAACGAAAGTCTTCAGCATCAACTTTCCAGGCCCATCTGTGACGGTGAATGGTTCTACTACAGTAGAGAAACATGCAAAGTTAGATGCCTGCCCAGCTGCTATGCTGTAGCGGCTTGGATGAGAATGTCCCACATAAACTGAGGTAATTTAATCTTGATTCTCAGTTGATGGCTGTGGGTGGGTGTGGGGGTGAGTACAACCTTGCTGAAGAAAATATAGCATGGCAGACAAACTTTGAGAGCCTTAAGCTGCCCGAACTTTGCACTCTCTCTTCCCTGTTTGTGTTGCTTCTGTTCCTATGGCCACACTCTCTATTCACAGTGGTTGTGGATTCTTCCTTCTCTGTAACAACAGCAACAAAAACAACAACAACAACAAAGAACAGTAAATTCTATTTTTTTTCCTCTCTAAGTTTCCTGGACAAAGATATTTTATTCACAGCAACAGAAAAGTAACCAACACTCACAGAAGATAGCACAGGGTGTTAAGTCAGGCTGACATTTTTTTTTTTTGACTTGTATGGTCACCTATGGTCATCATAATAAAATAGTACAGTTTGGCAGGCTTAAGCAAAAACTTTTTCATTATTGTTCTGAAGGCAACTGCAAGTTGTAATTTGGAGTTACTTGATAAGTTGTCTCTTCCCAGGAGGAAAATGTGGATGAAAAAAATGAATTTATAATGCATGAGACCAGTACCTGAAACTATACTTTTTAAAAGAAGGTAATTAAAGGACTATAGATGGGCCCAGAAAAAAAAATGATCAAGTCCTAGTGGATAATTTGAGAGCTATGAAGAATGTGAACATAGTCATTGTCACTGTTCCCCAAGATTCCACAATGTTATTGAGCTCAAACATAGAAAGAGGGATGTAGCAGAGAGCTGGGATAAGAATTTCCCGGGGATAGGTAAAGAGAGTGAAGCTGGAACTCAGAAATATCTGCATCCCCTAAGAACACTGTGAAAAGTATATAAAACTTGTCCTGAGATGAAGAAGTGAAGCAAAATTAGAAGTAATCAGTAACTGATAATGGGCCAGTTTAATGGCCATCTCTACTTAAAGTTATCAAGAACAGACATCTGACATTTACTGCAAGGACATTTGTAATTTTTATTAACAATTCCAGTAAGCCCCAGATTTCTGGGTAATGTGAATCACTGGGAAAAAAATGTGCTGTTTTAGGGCCAAAATGTGATCTTTTAATGATGTAATAAGGTCAACAGGTCATGAAGCCTCAATTATTACACCAAACTCTAGGAATGGGAGAACACATGAATCAGGCTGTCAAGATTCAGCTCAGACTACTCTAGCTTGCTTCATTTGTGTGAAAAAAAAAAAAGTTAAGGTTCCTTTTCAAAACTCTAAAAGTAAATACTAGTGTTTATACCTAACATATTTAATTAGATCTTTGGGTAGTAAGGGTAGTTACAAAATCAGGATTTATTAAATTGATTCATTTTATTTTACTTACATAAGTGTTTTGTCTGAATGTATTTTTGTGTGTCATGAGTATGCCTGTTTCACATGGGAGCCAAAAGGGGGCAGCAGATACCATGGAACTGGAGTTACAGATGGCTCACAGTCACCATACTGGTGCTGGGAACTAAGCCTTGGGTTCTCCATGAGAGCAACAAATAAACTTAATGACTGAGCTATTTCTCCAGGCCTGTAGACCATGGTTTAGCAATCCTAGATTTACCCAACTTTATATTCTGTCCAAAACTGCTTGTTGAGCAAATTAATCTAAGGAAACATAAATCCTTAAAATTCTCTTGATGAGTCCTAAAATACCATAAAGTTTTAGAAAATTCAAGGAAGCCTCTGGAAAAATTGATCGATGATGTGGATGGCTTCTGATCCATCCAGATTTTATCTTGGAATTTATTCTCTGTCAAAACTGTTCAATCATTTTAGAAAAATACACTAGAGAGCTTCCCTAGAATTTTGAGATGTTTTAAATGTGTGTGTGTGTGTGTGTGTCTGTGTGTGTGAACATATTTTATCTGTGTGTGTGTTTATAATAACATTTTATTGAACTGTCTGAATTTTCTAATTTTGAAGGACCACATCTCATACTCTGCTTTACTATTGAGTCAATATCTATATTGCTTAGCTTCACGTGTGTTCTTTTACCTCATTGAAAACAAGTATTTTACTTATACAGAGATAGTCTGCCTTTTCATGTTGTCTGAACCACTATTTTTTCTTTTTGTGCAAGTGTGGTAGTTTGTATATTCTTGGACCAGGGAGTGGCACCATCTGGATATGTGGCCTTGATGGAATAGGTGTGACCTGGTTGGAATAGGTGTGTCATTGTGGGTGTGGGCTTAAAACTCTCACCCCAGTTGCCTGGAAGTCAGTCTTCCACTAGCAGCCTTTGGATGAAGACATAGAACTCTCAGCTCTGCCTGCGCCATGATAGCCTGGATGCTGCCATGCTCCCACCTTGATGATAATAGACTAAACCTCTGAACCTGTAAATTAGCCCCAATTAAATGTTGGGTTTTTTTTATAAGACTTGCCTTGGTCATGGTGTCTGTTCACAGCAGTAAAACCCTGACTAAAACAGCAAGCAACCAAATAACATATATATTATATGTTTATTAAATAATCTATGATTGTTTTTAAAAAGGAAACATTACATGTGCTGTCATAGCCAAATATTAATCAATTGTAATAGGTTTGAAACCATAACACAACATGCTATCTCTTACTAGATTGTTAAAACCATTTTTCTCACCATTTAAAGGTCTTAGATCAACTTCTGGGATTTGGCATCAATCAGTGAATTCAGTCAACAAAGCATTAGCAATATTTTACAGTTAATTAGATTTTTTTGCTTCTAAAATATTTGTAAGTCATTTGTCACGATGAAACTATAATATATGATGAAGGAAAAATAAATTCTTATGCCACTACTGACTGAACTGCAGACAGACTTTATAACTGTGACTGTTACTAGTGAGAAGTATAGAGAAAAATAGGGTCATAGTTGTACCTCTTAGACACCATGTAAATTGGAGGTGTTCCCTTAAATGAAACAGACTTAAAGAGCTTACAATTTGGTGATAATGAAAGAGTGTATAAATAAATTTCAACTCAGTACTACAAATCATAATAGTACTGAATGTCATGACAAATTTTATGAAACATCCCTTGATTCCAAAGATACTGAAATTTACCTGATCCTTGGACTCAATTTAATAAAATACCTTGAGCTCATTTAAGATATAACCTGTTACTCTACTGTATATTCATCATGTTTAATTTTAAACTGGCCGTAAGAGACCAATGTTACCAACCTTTGTACACTTTGCATTTCCCGTGCAATTAGTCTATTCAAACTAAAATAAATATATAGCTTTAATATTAAGTTGAGCACTCTTCCATGCCAGTAATTCAGAATAATGTGTGTGTCACAGAAATCATTTGCTAAAAATAGCTATCAGATTTAAAGCAATTTTAAGAAAATGTTCACCATAAATAGTGCTAGAAATGTGTTGATATGCATTGATAAAGTCTATTTACAGCAAATCCTATTCCAGGTCAGTTTGGGCCACTTAAATAACTTCTTCATTGTAAAGCTCTATTAAAGATTTCTATAAAGAATCCCTCAGTGTTATTCAATAGATGCAGAGAAAAAATCTTGTTTTAAGGATAGGAATGACAGACATCATCATCACCACCACTACCACCACCATCACCAGCACCATCATCATCATCATCACCAAAAATCATACATCAGATACAGAACAGACACAAGCATAGGTATCTATCAAAGACACACACAACACGAAAACCACAGACTACAGAGAGAAATAAGGAGAAAATTAGTATTTGGCTTGTTTGATAATTTAATCTTAGAGGAAGTTGCTCTTTTTCATTCCTTAGCGCAGTACCTGTGCATCATTTTGGCCCTTGTAAGGCTATGTTTAATGTGTTCACTAAATAAAATAAACATATGATAAGAACAATATAAGACCTGTGATGAGCAGGTAGAAAGGTATTCTCTAAAGGAAGAAAGAAAGAAAGAAAGAGAGAGAGAGAGAGAGAGAGAGAGAGAGAGAGAGAGAGAGAGAGAGAGAAAGAAAGAAAGAAAGAAAGAAAGAAAGAAAGAAAGAAAGAAAGAAAGAAAGAAAGAAAGAAAGAGAGGGGGGTTAGGAAGGGAGAGAGAGAGAGGGAGAGTGAGAGATCCTAAGCTGAGACTGTAAAGTAAGAAGTTAAGAAAAGTTGAGTGTTTTGAGTGTTGAGCTATGGCCAGTAGACCAAACAAGGGCCAAGACCCCAAGTTATGTTCTCTGAAAGCTGAAAGAACACCAACATTGTGCAGTGAAAAAAAAGTGCTAGAAAAAGGCCATCAGGACATGTCAGAAGTCATGTCCCTCTAGAGGTCACAGGAAGAATAGATCTTTTACTCTAATGGGAAATGTATTGATAAATTTTAGGAGAAATGATGTCATCTGATTATGGTTTTAGGAAAGTCAATTTGGTTTCTGCATACAGAACAGAGAGGAGAGAGTCCAAAGTCGAGCATGGAGGTCAGTGTGGAACAAGCTAGAGAGACGATCACCACAAAAAGGAGAGAGAGGAAAAAACAAAAAACAAAGAAATAAAAGTCCTTGGTATCTGCTTTAGATATGAGGTGGACAGTGGTGCCATTTACAGAGCTTGGAGATACTGAGAGATGGCAGCTTTCCTGGCAGAGGGAACTGAAATAAAAGTTGTTTCAAATGTTAAGTTTGCACATCTGACACATTCAAGCACAGGTGTCATTTGAGAAAATGTATTTGCAACTCTAGTCCTTAGACTACATGTCCAGAGTCAAAGATTCTTATCTTGCATTTTTAAATCATAAAACTGGATGATGAGACTAGATTAGAGAGAGAAAGAGAGACTAAATAAATAAGAAACAAAAATTGGGCTACGAACTAAGCCTTGAGAAAATCTAGCGAGGAGAATTAGGTATTACTGAGCTAATCATAAAAGTCAGAAAGGAGGAAAAGCAATGAGGAGAAAATGAGAAATGACTATGCTTGAAACTATGTGTTTTCTTTAAGTTATGAAGAGGTCACACACATGCACACACACACACACACACACACAAACCAACTCATTTAAGGGGCAAGAGAGATAGCTGAGTGGGTAAGAGCACTGACTGCTCTTCTAGAGGTCTTGAGTTCAGTTCCCAGCAACCACATGGGGGCTCACAACCATCTGTAATGGGACTTGATGTCCTCTTATGGTGTGTCTGAAGTAACTGACAGTGTATTTGAATACACAGTAAATAAATACATCTTTAAAGAAAAAAAAACTCACTTAATTTAGATCCACAGATTTGTGTTCTACCTCAAAATAGACATGTCTAAAAAAATTAATGTGAATAGTTTATGTGAATGGAAGTGCAGGGGATCACCCAACACACAGTAACTGCATGATCGGAAGCCCTAGATCAGAAAGGAAAAGGTCAGAGAATAAGGCCTTGCACTAATGACACATGCTCACAAGAGTATGACAGGAGTGTAAGCTGGACGGATGGAAAGGGGCAAATGAGGTTATGGCTGACAATAGACTATGAGTAATAAGAGGTTTTAAAATTTACCAAAGCAAGCTTTGATGGAAGAAAAGGGTAAACTTTTTCAAAAGAGGGGTGGTGCCTTTAGAAGAGTGAATCACATGGCCAGTGCTCCTGTGTAAGTGGGAGAAATAATCTACAGAATACTTAGCATTAGCCATTTATCAGGGGCTGCAAATGCCATGCTGAAGCTTGAGTTTCATTCTGGAGATAGTGGTAGAAATGAAGAATTCCAAGCCATTCGACTATAGGCTGTAAGTTATAATGATTAATGTACTGAAACAATCACTCTGTTACTGTGGAGAAGAATTAAGGGAGACAAATAATACTGTTTCCTAATATAAGTAATATGTACCCATTGATTCTGAACACAAGTACAAGGTGGACAACAAGTATAACTTGAAAGTTCTTATAAGATAAACTCAGAAACAAATTCAGAGTCTCTAATGTACAAATCAAAGAAGTCTTTGTAAGAAACCCAGTCTCTTCCAAAATTGTAAAACACAGAAATGTTTTCTTGTTCTTAAAGAACAAAACTGGGTTGGGGCTCAATTGTTATCGTGCAACCATGAGGGCCAGCATTGCATGTGCATACACATACAAGCTCACCTGTATGTACACATGTGCCCACACCTATGAACATTTGAATACCAGGCACATCAAGTAAGTAAAGTAAAAAGTAAGAGACAGAGATGAGGGGCATTGCCTCTGTTTCTTTAAAGGATGTGTGTTTCCCTCTCATGGTCAATGGCAAGTATTTGTGACTCTTTGAAATGCACACAGCTGATATCTGTGGACATATTGTCTTATTGGAAAACATAGATAAGAATGAAGAAAATCAGCATCTGCTGAGAAGGGAGATGGAGCTGAGGAAGAGAATGCAAGGAAAGACCAGTAGAATTGAGGGGCATTTGATGGATGGTGTGGAAACCTATTGCAGTGGAAACTTCCTAAAATATATTAATGAAATCCTGAAAATTCTCCAAATAGTGGGGGAGATGGAGTCCTATCTGGCTGTTTCTTGTTGTCAAACAACCAATCAAAGCTTCCAGTACCAGGCCTGGCTTACATCCAATTGAGTGTTGGCCAAAGGGGTTTTTCGGAAATCCCCAAACCACCTAGGCTGCTGCCAAGACAACAGGTTGCTCTCCACAAACTGACAGTAAGGCCCCATTGCTGATGCCAAAATGCACACAAGTCACTCAACATGGAGTTTAGCTGATGCCTACATTGAACTTTCAACCATAAGTTTTAGTGTCCTTGGTACAGGAAGGTATTCTGTAGGCTACCAAAAGAACAATGTAAATACCAACCCAGCCATAAAATTTTGATCTACAATCTGTACTGCAAAGTATGCTAAGGCAATAGTGGCACAAAGCTTGTGGGAGTAACCAATGTGTGATTTAACTTAAGACCACTCCGCAAGACAGAAACCACAGCCTACACTAATTGTGTCGTGAATTTCCAGAGAATAAACAGTCTAGAGACTAGGATTAAATCAAATACTACTGGTATGAAAAACAAACAAACAATAATGACTCCTAATGATATTCTGCTATCCTCAGAGATTACTGCCTTATTTAGTCATATTCAAAGAAACTTCCCTGTGCAGCAGACCCTATAGCCAGACAATAAGCAGAGAGATTTAGGAACACACAGCTCTAGATGGGATGTCTTCATCATACCCCTCACTTCAGATCAAGGAATCATCTGAAGAAGAAACAGAAGGGGTTAAGAGCCAGAGGGGATAGAAGATTCCAGGAGAATAAGCTTCCCTAACTATACTGTGGAAAGCTCATATAAACTCACAGTGACTGCAGCAGCAAGCACAGGGCTTGCATGGGTCTCCATCAACTCTTCTGTGTGTATATGACAGCTTTCTATTTAGTATTTTGATAGTACTCCTGAATGAATGTGTGACTGAGTGGGTCTCTGATTCTTGTGCCTTTTCTTGGAGCTCTTTTTTTACTGTCAGTTTGTTTTGTCCAATTTCGATGTGGTGATTTTTGTTTTATCTTTTATGTTGTTTTGAATTGTTATCATCTCTTAGAAGCCTCTTCATTTCTAGGTAGAGTCCAAAAGGGAGTAGAAGAAACTGAGTGGAGATAAGAAGGAACTGGAAGAAAAGGAAGACCAGCAGACTGTAATCAGTATACATAGCATGATAAAAGAATCTATTTTTAATAAAAGGGGGAAAATCAACACTTACTTATAGTAACCTTGCAATATACCTGTATGTCATGCATGTACTAGAAGAAAAAAGCTAGCTTTTAATATGAAAATGAATCATCTTCAGAAGTGAAAATTATATCTGTAAATCAATAAAAATTAAATACATCATCACTTTTAAAATTATAGATACTTGGTGCTTTATGAAATTTTTCTATTCATTTAAAGATGAAATAGATAAAAACAACCAGTAGCTAAATTTATTTGCATGGTTATGTTTGTTCTCTCAAGGAAGGCTGATAGTCTAATGTTAATGAAAGCAACTCACTAAGAGAAAAATACAGAAAATAGCATTGTCCTGAATTGCTGTAATAACAGGATTTTTTGTTTGTTTGTTTGTTTTGTTTTGCTTTGCTTTGTTTTTACTTTGGATTACAATCCATATGTATATGAAAATGCATACATATCAGAGTTCTTCAAGAATGTTATTTTAATAAGAATCCTGATACATAGTTAGGTATTCTTGTCTGACAAGAATTTGGAGTGTAATTGTTTTATAACACTAATAAAAAGCTGGGCATAGTGGCACACGCCTTTAATCCTCAGCAGTTTGAAGACAAAGGCAGCCAGGTCTCTGTGAAGTCAAGGCCATCCTGGTCTAACAAGTGTGTTCCAGGAAAGCCAGACCTACACAGTCAAACTGTGCCTGAAATAAACAAACAAATATACAAAGGAATACCTACTAATAAAAAAACCATACTTTCAGGGATCCTTTCCATAATTTGTTGTATTGCTAAAAAGGGCTGATTATATTCCTTGTTGAGCAAAATTTTAGGTAGAAATTTAGGTAAATAGAACCTCCAAAATACAACATGTTCCTGGGAAAGCCACATTGACTTTTCTAAGAGGTGAGACAAAGGGAAAACTCACTTTATTATAAATGACATTATGGGTGGCCATGAGCAGAGCAAAGATAACCACTGAGGATATAACTTTGCATCCACTGCAATATGCGAAGCCATGGATACTCAAGATTCCAGGAGATATTGTGGTGGTTAGTGTTAAACCTTCAGTTGGTAGAAATAAGAATCACATGGGAGAAGGGTCTCCAGACATGACTATAGGGGAATATCTTTATTAGTTAATTAATGTGGGCAATTCCAACTTGATTGAAGGACTGTTCCCTGACCAGGGAATTCATAATTATATAAAGTGGAGAAAACCAGCTGAGTACATCATGAATTCCATTCTTCCCACCCCACACTTGCTTTTGGAGTGCACTCCAGGAATTTCAGGTCTCTCAAACTCTGGGACACTATAATTTCACTGTTATGATGAACTGTAACCTGGAACTGTAAGCCAAATAAATTCTTTCTCTCCATCACTGCTTCTCTTTTACAGCAGTAGGAAAGTACAGTGCGGATGGTTATGATGCTTTCTACAAGGCGACATGTTTCTATTAGGTCTCTACTAAACGTTTACTACAAAGAAAATCTACAACATTTTAAATCTTATTTATATATTTAAATAACTTGTCAACAGTCTTCTCATTTAAACTGGTTGCCAACATAGAAGGTCAAAATCTGGAATTGTCTATTTTAATCAATTGAAAATAAATATTTTAAACTCGATCCTCATATCTTAAGATATACAGAGAATCTCCCAGGAGACCGCACCTCAGATGCTCCAACATGACTTCTCAACACCCTTATTCAGGCTGTACTGCTCACAAGGGAGTAAATGAGAGCCAGGTGCTTATTGCCCAAGACCATTTCCCTATTCTTTTTTGTTTGTTTGTTTGTTTGTTTTTCTTTTTTGTTTTTTATTAGACATTTTCTTCATTTACATTTCAAATGCTATCCCCAAAGCTCCCTATACCCTCCCCCTGCCCTGCTCCCCAACCCACCCACTCCTGCTTCCTGGCCCTGACATTCCCCTGTACTGGGGCATGTGATCTTCATAAGACCAAGAGACTCTCCTCCCATTGATGGCTGACTAGGCCATCCTCTGCTACATATGCAACTAGAAACAGCTCTGGGGGGTACTGGTTAGTCCATATCATTGTCCCTCCTATAGGGTTGCAGACCCAAGGAGCTAAAGGGGTCTGCAACCATTTCCCTATTCTTAACTGTTGAAAGTTAGCCACTTAGTTTGACATTACTAAACTCAGCTCAGCCTGTGACAGTGAAATAAGACTCCCAGTACATACAGTAAGCTTGGCAGTTCTGCTTCTGTAGCTGGAGAACCAGCACAAGTCTGTATCAAGTGACAAGAAGTGTTGAGATATCACAGACCATTTTGCACAAGAGGCAGGGTGGTACACACCACAATTTTATCTGCTGGGCATTGTTATTAATAGTCTCCTTCTTACTGTTGGTTACATTCAAAGGTAAAGTCTATGTAAACTCTTAGTTTTGCTTATAACTGCTCATAGACAAGACAGTTGAAAGCCAAGGATCAATAAAAACTATGTACGGCCTTCATCTTCCCTTTGAAAACACCTTCAACTGATGATAAACCACAGCAATGCCCAAATTATTACCATTTCTTATAATAAAACTTTACTTAAGTGGCTTCATCTTAACAATTGGTCAAGAACAATTTTTCATAAAAACTTAAACTTTGCAGTCTGCAAAAAGAGCTTACTGTTTTTGTTTGCTTTGCTACAGTGAGATAATATATGCTATATTAGGAATAAAGTCATAGTCAGTGATGTTGAATGATAAATTTTGTTCTGCTTTTAGTTTTTATTTATTTATTTATTTATTTATTTATTTATTTATTTATTTATTTCAAATTCTAACCAGAAGCTAAACACAAATGGAAACTGATAACCACTACTTTTAGCCCAAGGGAGTAGTATAATTCTCATTTACTCCAATAAATATATGGGATCCTTAAGCAAAGGATTTAAGAATTGTTATAGAGTAGAACATTGATGCTTCCAGCTATAAAACTGCACAAGTAAACGAGTTGACAGAAATCAGAAGGAAGAGAGTAAAATAGTGGAGGTATCAGAGAGCTACTGAAAATTTCATCTGATAGTTGGGCAGGGTAAAGTGTGGGAAGGAGTCTCTTGCTCTAGTTTGATGGGTTCAAGCATTGTAGTGACAACACATGTACCACATGTATGGGCTAAATACTACTAGTGAAAATGAAGTGTTGGCTATCTTCACCTGTATTATTGGTACCTTCAATTTTTATTATTCAAAGAATAGATGATAAAAATTTAAATTGATTAAGTTTAAAGTATGAGTATACTACTTTCAGGTTTGGAAATCATTCACATAAAATTTAAAATTATTTTAAATTATTTTCTCAAGGAATCAGGACCAATGGCAGTATTCGTTTGTGGACAAAGAAGAAATTTGATAAACTATTATTGTTCATTATAACCTCTTCTATATTGTTTGATCTATTTTAACTTCGCATGCACAGCCTTAAAAAAACTCAACATGTGTGTGTGTATCAGGATTCAATCAGGACTCAGGCATCTCTACAACAAAATCTAGGAAATTGTGTCCTGAGTACTAAAATGATTTTATGTGGTGCTCTGGTATGTGTTTTTATTTCAATTAGATTTTATTCAGAAAGGTAATAAAGATATATTTACTAGATTTTGTAATATACACATATTTTCTTTTTTTTTATTACGTATTTTCCTCAATTACATTTCCAATGCTATCCCAAAAATCCCCCATACACCCCCCCCCCACTCCCCTACCCACCCATTCCCATTTTTTGGCCCTGACATTCCCCTGTACTGGGGCATATAAAGTTTGCCAGTCCAATGGGCCTCTCTTTCCACTGGTGGCCAACTAGGCCATCTTTTGATACATATGCAGCTACAGTCAAGAGCTCTGGGGTACTGGTTAGTTCATAATGTTGTCGCACCTACAGGGTTGCAGATCTCTTTAGCTCCTTGGATACTTTCTCTAGCTCCTCCATTGGGAGCCCTGTGATCCATCCAATAGTTGACTGTGAGCATCCACTTCTGTGTTTGCTAGGCCCCAGCCTAGTCTCACAAGAGACAGCTATATCACAGTCCTTGCAACAAAGGCTTGCTAGTGTATGCAATGGTGTCATCGTTTGGAGGCTAATTACTGGATGAATCCCTGGATATGGCAGTCTCTAGATGGTCCATCATTTTGTCTCAGCTCCAAACTTTGTCTCTGTAACTCCTTCCATGGGTGATTGTTTCCAATTCTAAGAAGGGGCAAAGTGTCCACACTTTGGTCTTTGCTCTTCTTCAGTTTCATGTGCTTTGCAAATTGTACCTTATATCACACTATACTAAGTTTATGGGCTAATATCCACTTATCAGTGAGTACATATCATTTGAGATCATTTGTGATTATGTTACCTCACTCAGGATGATGCCATCCAGGTCCAACCATTTGCCTAGGAATTTCACAAATTCATTCTTTTTAATAGCTGAGTAGTACTCCATTGTGTAAATGTACCACATTTTTTGTATCCATTCCTCTGTTGAGGGGCATCTGGGTTCTTTCCAGCTTCTGGCTATTACAAATAAGGCTGCTATGAACATAGTGTCCTTCTTATCGGTTGGGATATCTTCTGGATATATGCCCAGGAGAGGTATTGCAGGAAAGTACTATGTCTAATTTTCTGAGAAATCACCAGACTGATCTCCAGAGTGGTTGTACAAGCTTTCAATCCCACCAACAATGGAGGAGTGTTCATCTTTTTCCATATCCTCGTCAGCATCTGCTATCACCTGAATTTTTGATCTTAGCCATTCTGACTGGTGTGAGATGGAATCTCAGGGTTGTTTTGATTTGCATTTCTCGGATGATTAAGAATTTTGAACATTTTTTCAGGTGCTTCTCAGCCATTCGGTAATCCTCAGGTGAGAATTCTTCCTTTAGCTCTGAGCCCCATCTTTCAAGGGGGTTATTTGATTTTCTGGAGTCCACCCTCTTGAGTTCTTTATATGTATTGGATATTAGTCCCCTATCTGATTTAAGATAGGTAAAGATCCTTTCCCAATCTGTTGGTGGCCTTTTTGTCTTATTGACGATGTCTTTTGCCTTGCAGAAACTTTGCAGTTTCATGAGGTCCCATTTGTCAATCCTCGATCTTACAACACAAGCCATTGTTGTTCTACTCAGAAATTTTTCCCCTGTGCCCATATCTTCGAGGCTTTTCCCCACTTTCTCCTTTATAAGTTTCAGTGTCTCTGGTTTTATGTGAAGTTCCTTGATCCACTTAGATTTGACCTTAGTACAAGAGATAGGAATGGATCGATTCACATTCTTCTACATGATAACCGCCAGTTGTGCCAGCACCATTTGTTGAAAATACTCTTTCTTCCACTGGATGGTTTTAGCTCCCTTGTCGAACATCAAGTGGCCATAGGTGTGTGGGTTCATTTCTGGGTCTTCAATTCTATTCCATTGGTCTACTTGTCTGTCTCTATACCAGTACCATGCAGTTTTTATCACAATTGCTCTGTAGTAAAGCTTTAGGTCAAGCATGGTGATTCCACCAGAGGTTCTTTTATCTTTGAGAAGAGTTTTTGCTATCCTAGGTTTTTTGTTATTCCAGATGAATTTGCAAATTGCTCCTTCTAATTCGTTAAAGAATTGAGTTGTAATTTTGAGGGGGATTACATTGAATCTGTAGATTGCTTTTGGCAAGATAGCAATTTTTACAATGTTGATCCTGCCAATCCATGAGCATGGGAGATCTTCCATCTTCTGAGATCTTCTTTAATTTCGTTCTACAGAGACTTGAAGTTCTTATCATACAGATCTTTCACTTCCTTAGTTAGAGTCACACCAAGATATTTTATGTTATTTGTGACTATTGAGAAGGGTCTTGTGTCCCTAATTTCTTTCTCAGCCTGTTTATTCTTTGTGTAGAGTAAGGCCATTGACTTGTTTGAGTTAATTTTATATCCAGCTACTTCACCGAAGCTGTTTATCAGGCTTAGGAGTTCTCTGGTGGAATTTTTAGGGTCACTTATATATACTATCATATCATCTGCAAAAAGTGATATTTTGACTTCCTCTTTTCCAATTTGTATCCCCTTGATCTCCTTTTGTTGTCGAATTGCTATGGCTAGGACTTCAAGTACTATGTTGAATAGGTAGGGAGAAAGTGGGCAGCCTCGTCTAGTCCCTGATTTTAGTGGTATTGCTTCAAGCTTCTCACCATTTACTTTGATGTTGGCTACTGGTTTGCTGTAGATTGCTTTTATCATGTTTAGGTATGGGCCTTGAATTCCTGATCTTTCCAAAACTTTTATCATGAATGGGTGTTGGATCTTGTCAAATGCTTTTTCCGCATCTAACGAGATGATCATGTGGTTTTTGTCTTTGAGTTTGTTTATATAATGGATTACATTGATGGATTTTCGTATATTAAACCATCCCTGCATCCCTGGAATAAAACCAACTTGGTTAGGATGGATGATTGCTTTAATGTGTTCTTGGATTCGGTTAGCAAGAATTTTATTGAGGATTTTTCATCTATAATCATAAGGGAAATTGGTCTGAAGTTTTCTATCTTTGTTGGATCTTTCTGTGATTTAGGTATCAGAGTAATAGTGGCTTCATAGAATGAGTTGGGTAGAGTTCCTTCTACTTCTATTTTGTGGAATAGTTTGTGCAGAACTGGAATTAGATCTTCTTTTGAAGGTCTGGTAGAACGCTGCACTAAACCCATCTGGTCCTGGGCTTTTTTTTTGGCTGGGAGACTATTAATAACTGCTTCTATATCTTTAGGGGATATGGGACTGTTTAGATCATTAATTTGATCCTGATTTAAGTTTGGTACCTGGTATCTGTCTAGAAATTTGTCCATTTCATCCAGGTTTTCCAGTTTTGTTTAGTATATCCTTTTGTAGAAGGATCTGATGGTGTTTCATATTTCTTCAGGCTCTGTTGTTATGTCTCCCTTTTCATTTCTGATTTTGTTAATTAGGATGTTGTCCCTGTGCCCTCTACTGAGTCTGGCTAAGGGTTAATCTATATTGTTGATTTTCTCAAAAAACCAACTCCTCTTTGGTTAATTCTTTGAACAGTTCTTCTTGTTTCCACTTGGTTGATTTCACCCCTGAGTTTGATTATTTCATGCCGTCTACTCCTCTTGGGTGATTTTTCTTCCTTTTTTTCTAGAGCTTTTAGATGTGTTGTCAAGCTGCTCATGTGTGCTCTCTCCAGTTTCTTCTTGGAGGCACTCATAGCTATGATTTCCCTCTTAGAAATTCTTTCATTGTGTCCCAAAAGTTTGGGTATGTTGTGGCTTCATTTTCATTAAACTATAAAAAGTCTTTAATTTCTTTCTTTATTCCTTCCTTTACCAAGGTATCACAGAGAAGAGTGTTGTTCAGTTTCCATGTGAATGTTCGCTTTCCCTTATTTATGTTGTTATTGAAGATCAGCCTTAGGCCATGGTGGTCTGATAGGATGCATGGGACAATTCAATATTTTTGTATCTGTTGAGGCCTGTTTTGTGACCAATTATATGGTCAATTTTGGAGAAGGTCCCATGAGGCGCTGAGAAGAAGGTATATCCTTTTGTTTTAGGATAAAATGTTCTGTAGATATCTGTCAGATCCTTTTGTTTCATAACTTCTGTTAGATTCACTGTGTCGCTGTTAAGTTTCTGTTTCCATGATCTGTCCATTGATGAAAGTGGTGTGTTGAAGTCTCCCGCTATTATTGTGTGAGGTTAAATGTGTCCTTTGAGCTTTACTAAAGTGTCTATAATGAATGTGGCTGCCCTTGCATTTGGAGCATAGATTTTCAGAATTGAGAGTTCCTCTTGGAGGATTTTACCTTTGATGAGTATGAAGTGTCTCTCCTTGTCTTTTTTAATAAATTTGGGTTAGAAGTCGATTTTATCCAATATTAGAATGGCTACTCCAGCTTGTTTCTTCAGTCCATTTGCTTGGAAAATTGTTTTCCAGCCTTTCACTCTGAGGTAGTGTCTGTTTTTTCCCTGAGATGGGTTTCCTGTAAGCAGCAGAATGTTGGGTCCTGTTTGTGTAGCCAGTCTGTTAGTCTATGTCTTTTGATTGGGGAATTGAGTCCATTGATATTAAGAGATATTAAGGAAAGGTAATTGTTGCTTCCTGTTATTTTTGTTGTTAAAGTTGGCATTCTGTTCTTGTGGCTGTCTTCTTTTAGGTTTGTTGAGGGATTATCTTCTTGTTTTTTCTAGGGCGTGGTTCCCGTCCTTGTATTGGTTTTTTTCTGTTATTATCCTTTGAAGGGCTGGATTCGTGGAAAGATAATGTGTGAATTTGGTTTTGTTGTAGAATACTTTGGTTTCTCCATCTATGTTAATGGAGAGTTTGGCTGGGTATAGTAGCCTGGGCTGGCATTTGTGTTCTCTTAGGGTCTGTATAACATCTGTCCAGGCTCTTCTGGCTTTCATAGTCTCTGGTGAAATGTCTGGTGTAATTCTGATAGGCCTTCCTTCATATGTTACTTGACCTTTCTCCATTACTGCTTTTAATATTCTCTCTTTATTTAGTGCATTTGTTGTTCTGATTATTATGTGTTGGGAAGAATTTCTTTTCTGGTCCAATCCACTTGGGGTTCTGTAGGCTTCTTGTATGTTCATGGGCATGTCATTCTTTAGGTTTGGGAAGTTTTCTTCTATAATTTTGTTGAAGATATTTGGCAGCCCTTTAAGTTGAAAATCTTCATTCTCATCCAATCCTATTATTGGTAGGTTTGGTCTTCTCATTGTGTCCTGGATTTCCTGGATGTTTTGAGTTGGATCTTTTTGTGTGTTGTATTACCTTTGATAGTTGCGCCGATGTTCTCTATGGAATCTTCTGCACCTGAGATTCTTTCTCCCATCTCTTGTATTCTGTTGCTGATGCTTGCATCTATGGTTCCAGATTTCTTTCCTAGGGTCTCTATCTCCAGCGTTGCCTCACTTTGGATTTTCTTTATTGTGTCTACTTCCCTTTTTAGGTCTAGTATTTTTTTGTTCATTTCCATCACCTGTTTGGATGTATTTTCCTGTTTCTCTATAAGGACTTCTACCTGTTTGGTTGTGTTTTCCTGTTTTTCTTTAAAGACTTGTAAGTCTTTAGCAGTGTTCTCCTGTATTTCTTTAAGTGAGTTATTAAAGTCCTTCTTGATGTCGTCTACCATCATCATGAGATATGCTTTTAAATCCGGATCTAGCCTTTCGGTTATGTTGGGGTGCCCAGGACTAGGTGGCGTGGGAGTGCTGCGTTCTGATGATGGTGAGTGGTCTTGATTTCTGTTAGTAGGATTCTTACGTTTGCCTTTTGCCATCTGGTATTCTCTGGAGCTAGTTGTTATAGTTGTCTCTGGTTAGAGCTTGTTCCTCAGGTGATTATGTTAGCCTCTATCAGCAGACCTGGGAGACTAGCTCTATCCTTAGTTTCAGTGGTCAGAGTATTCTCTGCAGGCAAGTTCTCCTCTTGCAGGGAAGGTGCCCAGATATCTGGTGTTTGAACCTGTCTCCTGGCAGAAATTGTGTTCCACTCACCAGAGGTCTTAGGATCCTGTGGTGGATCCTGTGTGGGCCCTCTTGGATGTCCGGAGACTCCCCGGGGCAGGGAACCCAGTGCTGCAGTTGCCGGAAACACATATTTTTTTATATTTCTTATATTTCCCTAAATGTGTTCAATGTTTCCATGGAAAAAACAAAAAAGAAAAAAAAAAAACAACCCTATGAGCTCTCTTAAAACTTAAATGTAGAGACAACCGGCCACCTTCCTGGTGAGAGCACAGGGGTCCGCCTGGCCCGAGAGGTTTGTGCCTCAGGCCCCGGCGGGAGCCTCTTTGGCTCCGGGACTCCTCGGAGGGCAGGCTGCACGGGTGAGGGTGTGGAATACAGAGGCTAGCCATTTCAGGGACAGGCGAGAGCCAAAGAGCTTCTGAGGTAGCGCTATCTTCGGCTCCAGACAACCGGCCACCTTCCTGGTGAGAGCACAGGGGTCTGCCCGGCCTGAGAGGTTTCTGCCTCAGGCCGCAACTGCTGGAGCCTCCTTGGCTCCGGGACTCTGCGGAGGGTAGGCTGCATGGGTGAGGGTGTGGAATACAGAGGCCAGCTGTTTCAGGGACAGGCAAGAGACAGAGAGCTTCTGAGGTGGCGCCATCTTCGGCTCCAGACAACCGGCCACCTTCCTGGCCAAAGCAACAAAGCTCCTAGGAAAGATCCTGTTTTGGGGCTTCATCTTCAGCCAGGAGGAGGTCCAAACACCAGATAACTGTGCACCTTCCCTGAAAGAGGAGAGCTTGCCTGCAGAGACTGCTCTGACCACTGAAACTCAGAGGAGAGAGCTAGTCTCCCACGTCTGCTGATAGAGGGTAACAAAATCAACAGAGGAACAATCTCTAAACAAAGACAACTATAACAACTAACTCCAGAGATTGCCAGATGGCGAAAGGTAAACGTAAGAATCCTACTAACAGAAACCAGGACCACTCACCATCATCACAACCCAGAACGCCCACTTCGCCCAGTCCAGGGCATCCTAACACACCTGAAAAGGTAGACCTGGATTTAAAAACATATCTCATGATGATGGTAGAGGACATAAAGATGGAATTTAATAACTCACTTAAAGAAATACAGGAGAACACTGCTTAAGAGTTACAAGTCCTTAAAGAAAAAGAGGAAAACACAACCAAACAGGTAGAAGTCCTTATAGAAAAACAGGAAAACACATCCAAACAGATGATGGAAATGAACAAAACCATACTAGACCTAAAAAGGGAAGTAGACACAATGAAGAAAACCCAAAGTGAGGCAACACTGGAGATAGAAACCCTAGGAAAGAAATCTGGAACCATAGATGCCAGCATCAGCAACAGAATACAAGAGATGGAAGAGAGAATCTCAGGTGCAGAAGATTCCATAGAGAACATCGGCACAACAATCAAAGAAAATGGAAAATGCAAAAAGATCCTAACTCAAAACATCCAGGAAATCCAGGACACAATGAGAAGACCAAACCTACGGATAATAGGAGTGGATGAGAATGAAGATTTTCAACTCAAAGGACCAGCAAACATCTTCAACAAAATTATTGAAGAAAACTTCCCAAATCTAAAGAAAGAGATGCCCATGAACATACAAGAAGCCTACAGAACTCCAAATAGACTGGACCAGAAAAGAAATTCCTCCTGACACATAATAATCAGAACATCAAATTCACTAAATAAAGATAGAATACTAAAAGCAGTAAGGGAGAAAGGTCAAGTAACATATAAAGGCAAGCCTATCAGAATTACATCAGATTTTTCACCAGAGACTATGAAAGCCAGAAGAGCCTGGAAAGATGTTATACAGACACTAAGAGAACACAAATTCCAGCCCAGGCTACTATACCCAGCCAAACTCTCAATTATCATAGATGGAGAAACCAAAGTATTCCAGGACAAAACTAAATTCACCCATTATCTCTCCACGAATACAGCCCTTCAAATGATAATAACAGAAAAAAACCAATACAAGGACGGGAACCACGCCCTAGAAAATACAAGAAGATAATCCCTCAACAAAACTAAAAGAAGACAGCCACAAGAACAGAATGCCAACTTTAACAACAAAAATAGCAGGAAGCAACAATTACTTTTCCTTAATATCTCTTAATATCAATGGTCTCAACACCCCAATAAAAAGACATAGACTAACAATTTGGCTACACAAACAAGACCCAATATTTTGCTGCTTACAGGAAACTCATCTCAGAGAAAAAGACAGACACTACCTCAGAATGAAAGGCTGGAAAACAATTTTCCAAGCAAATGGTATGAAGAAACAAGCTGGAGTAGCCATCCTAATATCTGATAAGATTGACTTCCAACACAAAGTCATCAAAAAAGACAAGGAGGGGCACTTCATACTCATCAAAGGTAAAATCCTCCAAGAGGAACTCTCAATTCTGAATATCTATGCTCCAAATACAAGGGCAGCCACATTCATTAAAGAAACTTTAGTAAAGCTCAAAGCACACATTGCAACTCATACAATAATAGTGGGAGACTTCAACACACCACTTTCATCAATGGACAGATTATGGAAACAAAAGCTAAACAGGGACACAGTGAAACTAACAGAAGTGATGAAACAAATGGACTTAACAGATATCTACAGAACATTTTATCCTAAAACAAAAGGATATACCTTCTTCTCAGCACCTCATGGTACCTTCTCTAAAATTGACCACATAATTGGTCAAAAAACAAACCTCAAGATATACAAAAATATTGAAATTGTCCCATGCATCCTATCAGACCATAATGGTCTAAGGCTGATCTTCAATAACAAAATAAATAATAGAAAGCCAACATTCACATGGAAACTGAACAACACTCTTCTCAATGATACCTTGGTCAAGGAAGGAAAAAAGAAAGAAATTAAGGACTTTTTGGAGTTTAATGAAAATGAAGCCACAACATACCCAAACTTATGGGACACAATGAAAGCATTCCTAAGAGGAAAACTCATAGCTCTGAGTTCCTCCAAAAAGAAACTGGAGAGAGCACACATTAGCAGCTTGACAACACACCTAAAACGTCTAGAAGAAAAGGAAGCAAATTCACCCAAGAGGAGTAGAAGGCAGGAAATATTCAAACTCAGGGGTGAAATCAACCAAGTGGAAACAAGAAGAACTGTTCAAAGAATCAACCAATCAAGGAGCTGGTTCTTTGAGAAAATCAACAAGATAGATAAACCCTTAGCCAGACTCACTAGAGGGCACAGGGAAAGCATCCTAATTAACAAAATCAGAAATGAAAAGGGAGACATAACAACAGATCCTGAAGAAATCCAAAACACAATCAGATCCTTCTACAAAAGGCTATACTCAACAAAACTGGAAAACCTGGACGAAATGGACAAATTTCTGGACAGATACCAGATACCAAAGTTGAATCAGGATCAAATTGACCATCTAAACAGTCCCATATCCCCTAAAGAAATAGAAGTAGTTATTAATAGTCTCCCAGCCAAAAAAAGCCCAGGACCAGAGGGGTTTAGTGCAGAGTTCTATCAGACCTTCAAAGAAGATCTAATTCCAGTTCTTCACAAACTATTTCACAAGATAGAAGTAGAAGGTACTCTACCCAACTCATTTTATGAAGCCACTATTACTCTGATACCTAAACCACAAAAAGACCCAACAAAGATAGAGAACTTCAGACCAATTTCCCTTATGAATATCGATGCAAAAATCCTCAATAAAGTTCTTGCTAACCAAATCTACGAACACATCAAAACAATCATCGATCCTGACCAAGTAGGTTTCATCCCAGGGATGCAGGGATGGTTTAATATACGGAAATCCATCAATGTAATCCATTATATAAAAAAACTCAAAGACAAAAACCACATTATCATCTGGTTAGATGCTGAAAAAGCATTTGACAAAATCCAACATCCATTCATGATAAAAGTCTTGGAAAGATCAGGAATTCAAGGCCCATACCTAAACATGATAAAAGCAATCTACAGCAAACCAATAGCCAACATCAAAGTAAATGGTAAAGAGCTGGAAGCAATCCCACTAAAATTAGGGACTAGACAAAGCTGTCCACTCTCGCCCTACCTATTCAACATTGTACTTGAAGTCCTAGCCAGAGCAATTAGACAACAAAAGGAGATCAAGGGGATAGAAATTGGAAAGGAAGAAGTCAAAATATTACTTTTTGCAGATGATATGATAGTATATATAAGTGACCCTAAAAATTCCACCAGAGAACTCCTAAGCCTGATAAACAGCTTCGGTGAAGTAGCTGGATATAAAATTAACTCAAACAAGTCAATGGCCTTTCTCTACACAAAGAATAAACAGGCTGAGAAAGAAATTAGAGAGACAACACCCTTCTCAATAGTCACAAATAATATAAAATACCTTGGAGTGACTCTAACTAAGGAAGTGAAAGATCTGTATGATAAGAACTTCAAGTCTCTGAAGAAAGAAATTAAGGAAGATCTCAGAAGATGGAAAGATCTCCCATGCTCATGGATTGGCAGGATCAACATTGTAAAAATGGCTATCTTGCCAAAAGCAATCTACAGATTCAATGCAATCCCCATCAAAATTCTAACTCAATTCTTCACCGAATTGGAAGGAGCAATTTGCAAATTTGTCTGGAATAACAAAAAACCTAGGATAGCAAAAAGTCTTCTCAAGGATAAAAGAACTTCTGGCGGAATCACCATGCCAGACCTAAAGCTTTACTACAGAGCAATTGTGATAAAAACTTCATGGTACTGGTATAGAGACAGACAAGTAGACCAATGGAATAGAATTGAAGACCCAGAAATGAACCCACACACCTATGGTCACTTGATCTTCGACAAGGGAGCTAAAACCATCCAGTGGAAAAAAGACAGCATTT
This sequence comes from Mus musculus, assembly GCF_000001635.26. NCBI lineage: Eukaryota > Metazoa > Chordata > Mammalia > Rodentia > Muridae > Mus > Mus musculus. The sequence continues at coordinate 14,246,696 of NC_000072.6, read as the reverse complement.
TCAACAATTGGTGCTGGCACAACTGGTTGTTTTCGTGTAGAAGAATGCGAATCGATCCATACTTATCTCCTTGTACTAAGGTCAAATCTAAGTGGATCAAGGAACTTCACATAAAACCAGAGACACTGAAACTTATAGAGGAGAAAGTGGGGAAAAGCCTTGAAGATATGGGCACAGGGGAAAAATTCCTGAACAGATCAGTTATGGCTTGTGCTGTAAGATCGAGAATTGACAAATGGGACCTAATGAAACTCCAAAGTTTCTGCAAGGCAAAAGACACCGTCAATAAGACAAAAAGACCACCAACAGATTGGGAAAGGATCTTTACCTATCCAAATCAGATAGGGGACTAATATCCAACATATATAAAGAACTCAAGAAGGTGGACTTCAGAAAATCAAATAACCCCATTAAAAAATGGGGCTCAGAACTGAACAAAGAATTCTCACCTGAGGAATACCGAATGGCAGAGAAGCACCTGAAAAAATGTTCAACATTCTTAATCATCAGGGAAATGCAAATCAAAACAACCCTGAGATTCCACCTCACACCAGTCAGAATGGCTAAGATCAAAAATTCAGGTTACAGCAGATGCTGGCGTGGATGTGGAGAAAGAGGAACACTCCTCCATTGTTGGTGGGAGTGCAGGCTTGTACAACCACTCTGGAAATCAGTCTGGTGGTTCCTCAGAAAATTGGACATAGTACTACCGGAGGATCCAGCAATACCTCTCCTGGGCATATATCCAGAAGATGCCCCAACTGGTTAGAAGGACACATGCTCCACTATGTTCATAGCAGCCTTATTTATAATAGCCAGAAGCTGGAAAGAACCTAGATGTCCCTCAACAGAGGAATGGATACAGAAAATGTGGTACATCTACACAATGGAGTACTACTCAGCTATTAAAAAGAATGAATATATGAAATTCCTAGCCAAATGGAAGGACCTGGAGGGTATCATCCTGAGTGAGGTAACACATTCACAAAGAAACTCACACAATATGTACTCACTGATAAGTGGATATTAGCCCCAAACCTAGGATACCCAAGATATAAGATATAATTTGCTAAACACATGAAACTCAAGAAGAATGAAGACTGAAGTGTGGACACTATGCCCCTCCTTAGATTTGGGAACAAAACACCCATGGAAGGAGTTACAGAGACAAAGTTTGGAGCTGAGATGAAAGGATGGACCATCTAGAGACTGCCATATCCAGGGATCCACCCCATAATCAGCATCCAAACGCTGACACCATTGCATACACTAGCGAGATTGTATTGAAAGGACCCAGATGTAGCTGTCTCTTGTGAGACTATGCCGGGGCCTAGAGAACACAGAAGTGGATGCTCACAGTCAGCTAATGGATGGATCATAGGGCTCCCAATGGAGGAGCTAGAGAAAGTACCCAAGGAGCTAAAGGGATCTGCAACCCTATAGGTGGAACAACATTATGAACTAACCAGTACCCCGGAGCTCTTGACTCTAGCTGCATATATATCAAAAGATGGCCTAGTCAGCCATCACTGGAAAGAGAGGCCCATTGGACTTGCAAACTTTATATGCCCCAGTACAGGGGAACACCAGGGCCAAAAAGGGGGAGTGGGTGGGCAGGGGAGTGGGGGTGGGTGGATATGGGGGACTTTTGGTATAGCATTGGAAATGTAAATGAGCTAAATACCTAATAAAAAATGAAAAAAAAAAGAACTTCAAGTCTCTAAAGAAAGAAATTAAAGAAGATCTCAGAAGATGGAAAGATCTCCTATGCTCATGGATTGGCAGGATCAACATTGTAAAAATGGCCATCTTTCCAAAAGCAATCTACAGATTCAATGCAATCCCCATCAACATTCCAACTCAATTCTTCAACAAATTAGAAAGGGCAATCGGCAGATTCATCTGGAATAACAAAAAACCTAGGATAGCAAAAACTCTTCTCAAGGATAAAAGAACCTCTGGTGGAATCACCATGCCGGATCTAAAGCTTTACTACAGAGCAATTGTGATCAAAACTGCAGGGTACTGGTATAGAGACATACAAGTAGACCAATGGAACAGAATTGAAGACCCAGAGATGAATATACACACCTATGGTCACTTGATCTTTGACAAGGGAGCTAAAACCATCCAGTGGAAAAAAGACAGCATTTTCAACAAATGGTGCTGGCACAACTGGCGGTTATCATGTAGAAGAATGCGAATTGATCCATTTCTATCTCCTTGTACTAAGGTCAAATCTAAGTGGATTAAGGAACTCCACATAAAACCAGAGACACTGAAACTTATAGAGGAGAAAGTAGGGAAAAACCTTGAAGATATGGGTACAGGGGAAAAAATTCCTGAATAGAACAGCAAAGGCTTGTGCTGTAAGATTAAGAATCGATAAATGGGACCTCATAAAATTGCAAAGCTTCTGCAAACCAAAAGACACTGTCAATAAGACAAAAAGGCCACCAACAGATTGGGAAAGGATCTTTACCTATCCCAAATCGGATAGGGGACTAATATCCAATATATATAAAGAACTCAAGAAGGTGGACTCCAGAAAATCAAATAACCCCATTAAAAAATGGGGCTCAGAGCTGAACAAAGAATTCTCACCTGAGGAATACTGAATGGCAGAGAAGCACCTGAAAAAATGTTCAACATCTTTAATCATCAGGGAAATGCAAATCAAAACAACACTGAGATTCCACTTCACTCTAGTCAGAATGGCTAAGATCAAAAACTCAGGTGACAGCAGATGCTGGTGAGGATGTGGAGAAAGGGGAACACTCCTCCATTGTTGGTGGGATTGCAAGCTTGTACAACCACTCTGGAAATCAGTCTGGTGGTTCCTCAGAAAATTGGACATAGTACTACCGGAGGATCCGGCAATACCTCTCCTGGGCATATATCCAGAAGATGTCCCAACCGGTAAGAAGAACACATGCTCCACTATGTTCATAGCAGCCTTATTTATAATAGCCAGAAGCTGGAAAGAACCCAGATGCCCCTCAACAGAGGAATGGATACAGAAAATGTGTTACATTTACACAATGGAATACTACTCAGCTATTAAAAAAATGAATTTATGAAATTCCTAGGCAAATGGATGGACCTGGACGGTATCATCCTGAGTGAAGTAACCCAATCACAAAGGAACTCGCACAATATATAGTCACTGATAAGTGGATATTAGCCCAGAAACTTAGGATACCCAAGATATAAGATACAACTTGCCAAATGCATGAAATTCAAGAAGAATGAAGACCAAAGTGTGGATACTCTACCCTTTCTTAGAAATGGGAACAAAACACCCATAGAAGGAGTTACAGAGACAAAATTTGGAGCTGTGACGAAAGGATGGACCATCTAGTGATTGCCATATGCAGGGATCCATCCCATAATCAGCTTCCAAATGCTGACACCATTGCATACACTAGCAAGATTTTGCTGAAAGGACCCAGATATAGCTCTCTCTTGTGAGACTATGCCAGGGCCTAGCAAACACAGAAGTGGATGATCACAGTCAGCTATTGGATGGGTCACACGGCCCCTTATGGAGGAGCTAGAGAAATTACCCAAGGAGCTAAAGGGAACTGCAACCCTATAGGTGGAACAACAATATGAACTAAGCAGTACCCGGGAGCTCTTGTCTTTTGCTGCATATGTATCAAACGATGGCCTAGTCGGCCATCACTGCAAAGAGAGGCCCATTGGACTTGCAAACTTTATATGCCCCAGTACAGGGGAACACCAGGGCCAAAAAGGGGCAGTGGGTGGGTAGGAGTTTGGGGAGGTGGGTATGGGGGACCTTTGGGATAGCATTGAAAATGTAAACGAGCAAAATACCTAATAAAAAAAAGAAAAAAAATCTTAAATGTAAAAATAGAGTCTCACAAAACTTGTGGCTCTTACATAATTATGCTTAGCTATGGCATGGTTCTCTCATTCATTCAATTCTGATTTTGCATTTCAAGATCAGAAGAAAAAGAAATTATATTACCAAGCCATTGTGCCAAAAAATAGGATGGGATTAAAGTATATTGTAATAGAAGGCCCACAAACATTATAAATGATTAGTTCAAGGGAAAGGGCTGTACACATGACACCACCTTTTCCTGTTTATTTCAATACACTGGTGCTGCTTCTGTTTTTTGTTCTTGTTTTTTTCTGAACATTTGGCCAATGGACTAGTCACTAATTGTCTTCAGAGATATGTTATTGCCACTAATTACAGTGAACTTTTCACACTTATGTCTCGTAAGTGTAACACTGCAAGTGTCAATTGCAATTTGGTAATAGCAGATAGAATTCGAGAGTTTCTCAGATGTTAAAATAGGAGGAACATGGATTCTGACTTGGCCATTAAGAATGTGTCCTCTTCTAATAAACAAACAATAGAGAATTCAGTTTCATTCTTAAACATGATGATGGAGATAGAAGCTACTTATAAATCTATTTTTGCAGTGATTTTAATCACAAATAGTTGAGGAAAGTTACAGATGCTCCTCATGTGCTACATGACTTCCTGCGTGGCCTTCCTGGAACATTTCTTTGTTCAAATTGATGGAGCTTCATTGGCCATTAAACTCACTCGGAATCCAACATTCCCCCTGTTGGGTAGGCATTCTGTAGATGAAAAATATGGAATTAAATGGTCCCATGATTAATAGGACCACACTTTGCAAATTGCTCTGTGATCTCCCTCATCCCTCCCTTTCTTCCCCCAGCCCCTAGCAGCTACTACTTTTTTTTACCCATACAACTCTTTTTACTTTTTTCAAGAACATCATCTGGTTCAAACTAGATGTAGCCTTTTAATTTGGCTTCTATTACTAAATAATCCCCATTTAAGCTTTCTCTCTGGTGAGGCATCATTAGAAAATAGCACAGTCACAAATAAAGGTAAACTCCAATAATACAACTTATCTTTAAAAATGTCTCCATTTTTATTGGTGTGAGAACATTTCTTTTACTCTTGCATACTCATTGTATCTATATACACATTTATATATATATTGATATATTTATACATATTTATATAGTCTATATTATATATACAGAAAATGGCATTTTGGTTGTTTCTAGGTTTTGACAATTATGAATAAAGCTTTTATAGCATCTGTGTTCAGATTTCTGTGTAGACATATGCTTTCAACTCATTTGTAAATATATGAAAGGAGCACAGCTGTTGAATTATTTACTAAAAGTGTATTTACTTTCTTAAAAGAAACTGCCAGCCTTTCAAAATATATGTGTATATACATTATTAGCAGCCTTGGCTGAGGGGTTCTTTTGTCCCTTCACTGACTCTAATATCAGAAACTATATTTTAACCCTGCAGTTGGCATGCCGTGGTAACTCAGGGTTTTGCATTTTCTGATGAGAGTATATTGAATTGGACAGTCTGGCTTTTTTTTTTTTTTTTTTTTTTTTTTTTTTTTTTTTTTTTTTACTGTTAAATTACTAGTTCCTTCTCTATTTTGTGTAACAGTCTTTAAGTGGCATTTCTTTTGTAAATATTCATTCTAATGTATGGCTAGCCAGCAAATTCTTTTGTCTTGCAGAGGTTTTGAATGGCAGAAGCTTTAATTTCTGGGAAGTACAGCCTATCAATTATTTGTTTCATGGATTGTGCCTTTGGTGTTTAAAACCGAAAAATGCACACAACATTCAAATATACCTGAAGTTTTTCCCATGCTAATTTTAGGAGTGTTATAGCTAAGTATTTTAACCATAATTATATGATATATTTCGAGTTAATATTTATGAGCAATATAAAAATCTATATATGTGCTATATATTTTCTTTTTCCTATAGATAGATATGCAGTTATTGTGGCACTTGAAAAGAAGTATAATTTTTTTACTTTTAAGAATTTCACAGTATACATAATGAAATATGATTATTTTTATCCTTTTACTTATCCTTAAAACTCTATCCACATCTAATCTGATAAGAATCATTGATTCTTAATTCATATTATTCATATTTGTTTTCTAGATAACTCATTAAGACTATAAGGATTGCCCATTTTATATGGTATCAGGTCTTCACTTGAATTACTGGGTCCATTTAGAGTTGAATTTATGCTTATTGAGGGATAAGGATCAGGTTTCATTTTTCTACTTCATTGTGTTTTCTATGTACTCTTGTCAGAGAAAAATTGAAAATATTTGTGTGGGTGTTTTTCTGGACTCTCTTCTAACCTATCACCCTATTTGTCTTCTCTTTTCCCAGTCATACTGTCATAATTAACTACTGCTGCTTCATACCAACTCTTAAGTTGGACTGAGTTATTCTTCCAAGTTTTATTTTCCTTACAGGATTGTTCTTGTCATTGGGAATATAATTGCCATACCACAAGAACCTATAAATGAATTTGCTAATGTTCATAAAATAGCATTTGGAAAACACATTTCTTGAGATTGTTTCTAAGCTAAGCCATAATCAGCCTTTGATAGCTTTTCTTTTTCCTATACAACATACATTTTGAATGAACAAAAACCCTCTTTTAGAGCCAAATATGAACGAATGCCTTATAAATAAACTCCCCTTCACTCACCTGATCAGGAACAGTCCTAGTTTTTCTGTTTGAAATAATGGTCTAGGGCAAGTTTACAGAGAATGCCTTTTCTCTTTAGGTATACTTATTTTATGATATATTTGAGAAATCCATATTTTTAGGAAGATGTGAGAGATAAAGAAAGCACATTTTAAGTTTTCCACACCTATAAATATACACAGGTATACACAGATAATCAAGAGAATTATTAACAATGAGATTTGTGTGAATGGGGATTAAAAGTTCTGATCAGTGTCAGTATCAAAGGGAAACTATTCAAAGAGTGGTTTGTTTTTTTTTTTCTCCTCCCTGTAACAAAACAAGGCAAGGTCATTGTGTCCTGATGCTGTAGGCAGAGACTGTGTGTGATCGCATGAGTCTATTACCTAGTAGAAAAGTACATTACCCTTGGACAATTTTACATGTTGCAGAGAAGCAGAGATAAAACATTTCTAAAATCATTTTATTTTCATGAGCAGTCAAATCTATAAATAAAGATTTTTCCCTCTCAAACATTTTCTGTCTTAGTTCTTTGAAAATAACAGTGAGTTTCATGAGACGTTATTTTGCCTGTATCACGGAATTAATTTCATGCATGAAGGGGCTATGCAATATCCAGGCAGTCATCACTAATAGTGTAGTTCTTAGTCCTGGAGCAATGGAGAAGGACAAGGGACTCACTGGAGCTTTCTGGCTTGGGATTGTTGCGTTTTAAATAGAGACTGAAAGTGAAGATTCTGAGCCCGGGAGTGTCAGTCATCCACAAGCCTTTCACTTTGTGGAGTGTTTCATGGGGAAATGAGTAGGTGTGAGAATGTACTTGGCTTACTATACTTGTGGGTTTCACACCTATCTGGTAAAAATGTCTTTGTCAAATCCTTGAAAAGAAATAAAATTAACAGGGACAGATGGAAATTTTGCCTTTTTTTCCTCTGAAGAGGCAAATCAATATCATTTAAATGAGCATTGTTCCAATGTGGACTGACTTGTTAAACAGGCTATCCTTGATGATAGATAACCTCAAGTATATTTAAAACACAGATGAGTATAGAGGCACAATATTAAGGAGAAAAAAATGAATCCACACTAGATTTTAAGTATTAGTAAAATCTGACAACACTGATAAGCTATAGCTTTACTTAATAAAAATGGATAATAGTGGTATAGCAGAAGGAGAACATTACAGAAATCCACAAATGGTCAAAATGCCAAGAATAGCTGGCTATTGGGTTTCCTGTCTCAACTAACACAGCTACAACACAACTCTTAGACCCAAGGCTCAGAGTCATCTCAGAAGAGGGAACAGAAAAATTGTAAGAGCCAGGGGGTGAGGAGATCTGCTGAGATACTGTGATTTCTGCACAAGGAAGCTTCAACATGAAATTTCAACAATATGCACTACCTAGAGAGGACTCAAACAATTCTAACAACAGGTGTGATCATAATGTAGCTGGGGGAAACTTCAGAAGGCATCAACCCTAGAGGAAAAGCTACAAGCAATAAACAACTCCTGAGACAGAGAGAATTAGTTTTCTTCAGGGATGAACCCCATGGTCGGTTATGTAATAAGAATGGCCAGCCCTAGAAATATTGAACAGATTCAGTATACTGTATTTTCATGTTATTTTATATATATATGTAACAACAATGGTTGAAGAAAAGCAGACCGTGAATCTGGGGGTAGCAGGTGGACAAGGTTGGGGAAAGAGAGGCAGAGAGTGAGTGGGCAAAAGCAAAAATAAGGAAGATATTTTTAGTACACATATGATTACCAAAAATCCATAAATTCCAGTGTTAACTGTAAATTATCAAGCTACAAAGCATAAAGCTATATTTAAACAAGAATTTTAAAACAGAAGAGTTGATTGGCTTTAGAACTTAGGTTGAGATTTCTTCCTTTACTTTGCTAATTCAGATATCTAAATTTGAGTTCTCAAACTAATCTTTTCAAATAGTCGGTTATAACTGAATCTAGAATCATTTGTTTCCAATACATTTCCTGTACTTTCTGATATGACTGATGTTACATGAGGAAAACCAGTATAACAAGATTAAAAATAGAATAATAGAAAGATGCAAAACCTAAATGTACCATAATAAAACAAACTAAAACTTCTTAAATTTATTTTTACCTTTCATGAACAAAAATAGACAATTGCACAGTTGTACTATATTATTATTATGTATGTAGTAGAAATAATGGAAAATGATGACCACTTATATATTTTATCATTCAAATATTTTCCAATAAGCTTTTCCTCTATCACATATTTAGCAATCAGCAAAAGCATTGGATATATTTGGGTTTATATGTTTGCTTTTCTATTTGTAAAAATGAGAGGTACTGTCCTAGTTAACTTTTTATTATTGTGATAAATACCATGATAAAGACCAATGGGTGGAGGAAAGGTTGATTTGACTTAACATTTACATTTGAATTTTCCCATCACAAGACATCATTGAGGGAGGACTGGTAAAACCCCAGCAGGAACTTGGAATCAGAAGCAGAACCAGAGCCATGGAACAGTGCAGCTAACTGGCTTGCTCCAAAGGCTTGTTTTGCTTGAATGAATGAATGAATGAACCCCATCAGGAAGGAAGATCTGACCACAGATGGCACCACACAGAGGGGGACTGGGCCCTCCTATATTAAATGAATCAGAAAAATTTCCTTATAGATTTGCCTACAAGCCAATCTTATTAAGGCTTCAGTTGAGGCTGCCTCTTCCCAGGTGATGTTAACTTCTTTCAAGATGATGAAAATCTAAGGTACATAGGAATCAACTCCAGTGGTTGAATGAACTAAATTAATTATATGAAGATAATTATTTCATCCGAAAAGCAAGCCAGTAAAATATTACTTTGTTATAAGATTGTTGTCGTTTGCTTGCTTGCTTGTTTTAGACAGAGTCTCCCTGAGTAACCCTGACTGCCCTAGCAGTCACTATGTAGACCAGGTTGGCCTCAAATTTCCAAATATCCATCTGCTTCTGTATCCTAAAGGCTGTGTTAAAGGCTTGCCTCAACATGCTCAACTCTCACTAATATGACTGTCCAAACATCAGTTGACCAACTTGATGCCAATACATATGTTAAATTGGAAGGGAGGGACACAAGACCTCATCTCTACACAAACACAAAAAATCACAGGCAGATAAGGAATGGTGAGAACTGGAGAAATGTACTTCCCTAGGGAAAAACACAACAAGTGGTTATCCAGTACCAAATGGCAGCCTTGAAAACATATATCCAGGTTAAGTAATAGAGTCTGAGCAGGTTGTATTTAGGAATGTATATACGTATACATGTATGCATGCATTAACACTTAACTTAAAAGTGGCCATGAATCTGATGGAGAGCAAAATTAGATATCCATGAGGGGTTGAAGAGAGGAAAGGGAAAAGTGTCATATCATCATCTCAAATTCTTAAGAAGTAAATAAAAAAAAAAAAACCCAAACAGAAAACAAAAACAATGCTCTGATATTTCCTGTAATGGTTTTCTTGGAAGAAACTCTAATGCATCATAAATTTTCAGGTAGAAATTAAGATAGAAATTTGCCCTTACATATACCAGCAAGACCATTTTTGTGACAGTACTGCCATTTTTGTTTTCAGGTCACTGCAAATGGAATGGAAAGCTATGAGCTATGTCCTATGCTAACCACCAACCAGAGCTGTTTTATTTACATGCACCAACTCCCCATTAGCAAAAACTATAACACAACCAGAAAGAGAGAAATACACAAAGGAGAGGCACATGTTTATAGCCTGTCTTAGAAGCAACAATTGAAGACATCAGTTTCAAATGTTTTATTTATTTCGTCAAATGCTAGGAATTGTCTTGCTCAGTGGTCTCTGTCAGGTTTAGAAAGCATGAAGGATATTCACCCAGTGATGCCTTCGCTTCACCTTTGTAAATGGAAGTATTCACATGCATTGCTATAAATGCATACTGTTAGTATACAGTTTATTAGCCATGAATTTTTATAATAACATCATAGGTTATAATCTTGAAAATGAACATTACAATATGGTTAAAATATGCTTCTGTGGGATTGCTGTTCAAATACCAAAACCATCCCATTAAATTCTTATGCAATTGAGAAAAATGCCACTCCAAAAGAGGACTGGGTTCACCCAACTGTATACAGGCAGTTGTATAAAACTCCATTTGATCCTTCAACCATTGTTCTTTCTATTACATCCATTGACTGTCCTGTGCAACTTAGTGGCAGACTGAAGTGTGATGTTTGCAAGACTTTAGTTTCTCTCTGGAAGTCACATTTGCATATAAACTGACACATAAAGCTTACAGACACCTGAAATAGTAAACAGGATCCTGGAAGGTTAAAGATGTAGTTTCTGAAAAGTATTTTAAAAGTAATTGAAGGAATTCCCAGGTCAAAACTTTATGTTTGATGGCTTGTTCTGCCGTATGAATATATCATCATAATAGTCATTTAAATATTCAGGGCATTATGGGGAAAGTTCTGGTTAATATTTGTATTTGCTTATAGCATATTATGGAATGTATCTGGGGAACACAATAACAACATTGGCATTTTAGTTTGGTTTGCATTTCTGGGATAAAGTCCATAACCAAAAAACACTTGAAAAAAAAAGTCTTTATTTCATCAAGAAGGGAACTCTGGGCAGGAAACTGGAGGCAGGAGCTGATATAGAATAGTGCTGCTTGCTGACATGCTTACTCAGCCTTCTTTCCTATCCTACCCAAGATCACCAGATCAAAGTTTGTGCTGCCCCCCGTGGACTGTATCCTCGCAGGTCAATCATTATTCAAGGATGTCCTACACACTTGCTTGCAGATAATCCAAAGAAGGTATTTTGTCATTGCGATTCCTCTTCCTAGATCACTGTTAATGTGTCAGGTTCACATTCACACACACACACACACACACACACACACACACACACACACACACACACACACACACACAGAGCAAGACAATAGGATATACTGTTTGGTTTCAAATCATATAGCGGCCAACTCTGTTCATGGAGCATGGCATCGATGGACAAACAAATATCCCTAAGAGTGAAATAGGAAGAGAGAAGCAAGTGAAATGCCACTTCTCATCATGTGAATCTGTGTTGAACTTTCTGTAAAGCATCTCCAACTTTAAAAGCATTTATTTACCTGTAAGCCCACTCTTCTCTTCCTTCCCCTGATATCTGCTATACATCATCCAGTTTTCTTCTTGGTTCCTCAATTTGAAGACAGGCCTCATAAGGCCTGAAGGAAGGGCTGAAGCCCTTGCTGAAGGAGGGGCTGAAGAAAGCTGCTATGAGAGCCTGTGGACCCATTATGTGCTGGCTGGTGCAAAGGAAAAAGCAGGGACATTTGCAGAGATTCAGTAGACACAAGACATTCAGGAGAGCCAAATGAGCAGCAAAGGCCAGACCACATGTGGACACTGATTGTCATTTAGGTGTGAACACCAACAGGCTAAGCAAAGCACAAGCAAATGAGAAACATCCCAGCAACATGGAAACACCACATATTGTCCTGCTAGGTTGGGACAGCAGGTCTCCACAGTCCTTAGGAGTGGAAGAAGAAGAAATATGGAAGTAGAAAACAAAGAAATTAAGTGAATGAAATGAAGCTTGTAAATCGAATTGAAATACACAGCTTTTTATTTCATTTCATTTCCAGCCAGACCATTTACGGAGGGAAAAAAATACCTTACAGAATTCTACAAAGCTGCTCTCTTATGACATACATTCAAAGTGACTCCAGACTCATTTATTCAGGCTCTATCCCTCTGGCATAACAAAAGAAAATAGTTGCTGCATTAATTCATGTCCTGTGTTCCCTCCAGGCAACATTGCAAAGGATGGTTTTCCTAGGATAAAGCAAGTAGTGGAGATGAAGTCTATTTATATAATCCAACATATTCAAATTCCTTTCTTCACAAATCACCTTTGTTTACACAAATTTAAATCAGGAACTTGGGGAGACTTTATCAACACAAATGTCCTAAGTCAGTGTTTCCAAACCTTTTCATGAATGCTTTTTAGTTTGTATAGAAAATAGTGAGTTTCAATATGATATTTTACTATAGGTATATAATAGGCCTATTACTCATATTATCCTCTCTTTGCTCTCCCTTGAAATAGCCCCCAAACCTCTTTCTATGTCTATTAAAATGTTATGTGTTTCCTATACTTTAAGGTATTTGTGTTCTGAATTACATCGATTTATGTTTGACGAACATTCTTTCATCCCTGGAATAAAAACAACTTTATAATATTATCTATTTAATATGGTGTTGAATTTTGTTTTCAAGTATTTATTAATATGTTTATACATGATTATCAAGAAAGTGCTATATATTGTTGTTTCCCTGTGGATTTATGTTTAATTTGTGTGAATTTGACACCAGAAATATTAGATTCCTAAAATGGGACTGGCAATATGATATTCCTTTCCGTTTACAGAGAACTTTGGTGTTAGATTTTCTATAAAATTATTATTATGGAAATTTGCTAGTGAAGCTGTCCAGTTGTGGAATTTTTGTTTTATTGTGAGACTTTATTACAGCATTCTAATCTCCTTTACACACTCCTGATTTGATAAGACACATGTGTCTAAGACTTGAACTTTTTGATGTCTACATCTTACATCTTAGTCAGTGTTTTATTTATCTGAAGGGATACCACAACCATGGTAACTCTTGTGAAAGTTTCTGGGGCCTCTCTTACAGTTTCAGAGATTTAATCCATTACCATCAGGGCAGAAAACATGGAGGCACTCGGCAGACATGGACAAGGAGCAAGAATTATACATCTGAATTCAGAGAGAGACTGGGCCTTTCTTGAGATATTAAGAATTTGAAACCACAAAGCCCATTGAAACTCTTCATCCAACAAAGCCACACCAACCCAAAGAGAATATACACCCTAATACTTCACAAGTAGTGCCACTCACATACATATATGAGTTTGGGGAAGGAGTCATGCCTATTCAAACAACCACAGTTTAAATTTTACAACATTTTAGAATACAGAATTGTAAGGTATCTCATAATGAGCTTTTTATTTCTTTTATATTTATTATAATGCCCTCTTTTGAGATATAATTTTATTCACCTGGCTCTTATATTTTAGTCACTTTGGATAACTTTATCAATCATGTGTATTTTTTTCTAGAAACCAAGTTTTTAGCTCTTTATTTTGTGGTTGTTGATTCTGTTTATAGGTGTTTTATTCCTTGTTTGTTCATTTGTTTGTTTTTTGTTTGTTTGTTTTCATTTTCCTCCTTTCTTTTTCAATTCTTTGCCTTATATTTGTTATTGAGTCCACCATTGAGGTGTTTATTGGTGCTCTCTAAGGGTGTTTGTTTGTTTGTTTGGAAGTGCTCAGAACTATAAACATTTGTTTAGAAGTTGTAAAGTTGTCTTTTTATGTTTGATTCTAGGAATTTAATTAAAATTTAGCTTTGCTTTGAGAAATTTAATGCAGTTTAGTTTTAAAGTTTCTTTGTTAATTTGGGGAGGGGATGGTCTGGCTGATTTATCTAGTGAAATGGACCCATCCATCATTTTATGTTTTATGAAATTGGGTATCACCATAATCAGTGCAAAAATAATTGATATATATTTAAAATATAAGAGCATATATTTTCTTATAATCCAACTGGCCAGTCAGTACATTTTAATTGGACAGTTAAGGACATTTATATTTAGAATTGCTATTGAAGGCATCTTACTGATTCATACAACTGTGTGAATTTCTGCTTGTTTCTTTTCTTTCTCCATTAGCCTCCTCAGTAATGTGGTAGCTTCCTGAATTGGACATGATTCATTGCTTACTAGTTCTATATTGGTTATTTCTTCTTTTTTTGTTTGTTTGTTTTTTTGCTTTGTTTGTTTTTTGGATTTTTTTGTTTTGTTTTGTTTTTTCGAGACAGGGTTTCTCTGTATAGCCCTGGCTGTCCTGGAACTCACTCTGTAGACCAGGCTGGCCTCGAACTCAGAAATCCACCTGCCTCTGCCTCCCAAGTGCTGGGATTAAAGGCATGCCGCACCACCGCCCAGCTATTCTTTATAAATGCTCTCTAGAGTGAGAATTTTCTTTAAATGTTTTCTGATGTTAGCATAATATGCTTCAGTTTCTTTAATGTGTGCTTTACTTGAAGTGTTTTTATTTCTTGGGTGGTGTTAAAAGATAATTTCCTGGACATAATAATAGTGCTTGGCTATTACTCATTTTCATAGGCTAAATATATATTATTCCAGGCATCCCTTTAGGATTTGTGCTTAGAAATATGATGTTATGACTGATAGACATTTGTAGACAAATTGACATTTTTCTCTTCCTAATTTAAATATTGATTCTTTTCTTTGTAGTCTTGACATTTTTACTCTTTCAGTCCATTGGAGATTCTAGTTTTCTTTTACATGTATGTGTGTCCATTTCTTTCCCTACCCAGAAAATACTATTCAATAATTTCATTGACTATATTTCTTGTGCCTTTAGTTTTTCTCTACGTATCTTCTTCCACCCTGTGGGTTCTTGGAGTTTGTTTGCTTAAAGAAACAACTGAAAAAATGCTCAAGTCTCAACACTTTTTAAAAAATTTTTAGTTCAATTAATTTTTCTCACTGGTATTTGAATTTGATATTTCCTCAATTTGTCTCTACTGGGCTAGTCTTTCATTTTTCTCATCTCATTGGTCAGTGATGCTTCCTCAGTGTCTATTTGATTAGTTGGGTTTTTCTTTTAAAAGTTTCTGGTTTTATTTTTTGAATTTTTCAACTTGGTTTTTAAACTTTTACATAATTTTCTTATCCATGTTGACTTCCTCAGTTTATTAATGCTTCTATTTATTTAAATGGTTGGTACATTGATCATTTTTTCCAAGTAGACTTTTAAATTCTATTTTCAGAATTTTAATTTTTTTCTTCTGTTTGCATTCAGAAATTAAGAAATATGACTATTCCAGGCATTGAGTTGCCTTGTTTTTTCACAAAGTGGGATTTCTATGTTGCAATTTGTGTATTCATTGGTTTGGATATCTTTCCCGGTTTGATATAGATACCTTCCTAATGAACTGTGGTCTTAACTCCATGTCGCACTCAAACAAAAGAAAACAAACTGCTGAATCAGCAACAACTTCAAACTGAACAAGATATAACATTATGTTTTAAAATATCTAAAGCTTCTCAAAGGTGACAATAAGACTAGGCACCTCCTCTCTTACTAGGATGTGATTAGGCAACCCAGTAGAAAGAAAATGGTCCACAAACAGGCTAAAGAGTCAGGGACAGCCTCTGCTCCCACTGTTAAAAGTTTCACAAGAAGACCAAATTACACAATCATAATATACATGTACAGGGCATGCCCTTTTCTGAAGGGAGTGGAGGAGGGGTGGATAGAGGGAAGGAGGAGCAACTAGGAGGGGAGGAAGAAGAGGAAGCTGCAGTCAAGATATAATAAATGAGAGAAGATTAAATTAATTTTTAAAAAGGGTTTAAAGCTACCTAGCAGTCCTCAAATGATTATAGAACAAAAGCTGACATAAATAAATCAGAATGATCTATAAAGTTAAAACCACTTCATGTGACAGTGGAAGCAGCAAGTGGATGAAATAGAGAGGTAAAGGGGAGACAAAAGGTAAAATAAGATTAAGTTTTAGAAAAAGAAAAAATCATGAAGAAAAAAAGTTATGAAGAGAACAGGAGAAAGGGTGTGATTAAAATATGCAAACAAACAGGGTACATTAAAGACAAAGAATAAAGGTGGATGTCAAAGCTTTAAAAAAGTAAAATCAATATACTACTAAAAGTTTAATGAAAGAGCAAAGGAGGAAACAAACATGAATAAATGAAAATCGCAGAACCAGGAGTGAGCTACCACCCTATGAGGGGCTCTTTGAGGATGCCTATAAAATGTTATACAGTTATTTTCCATGGCTACTGGTTGCTCACCAGAGCTGGAGAGTAAAAACTTACTGCTCAAAGGAACACAGAAAGAGAGGAGTGCACAGGCCACAGAAGCAGCAGAGCAGCAGGGACAGGGTCCTACAGGCCTACATCTGCAGCCAGGAGGTGAGGCTGTTCAATAGCCCTCTGTGCACTGGTCTTGCCAGGAGAGAGCTTGTCCCCCAGGAATGCTGACACAGGCTTAGAGAATCACAGGAGGAACAAGCTCCAGTGCGAGACAGCAAGAATATCTAACACCAGAGATTACCAGATGGTGAAAGGCAAACTCAAAAACCTTACCAACAGAAACCAAGACTACTTGGCATCATCAGAACCCAGTACTCCCACCAGAGTGAGTCCTGGATACCCCAACACACCAGAAAAGCACGATTAGGATATAAATCATATCTCATGATGCTGGTAGAGGATTTTAAGAAAGACATTAATAACTCCCTTAAAGAAATACAGGAGAACACAGGTAAACAGGTAGAAACCATTAAAGAAGAAATGCAAAAATCCCTTAAAGAATTACAGGAAAACACAAACAGGTGAAGGAGTTGAACAAAACCATCTAGGATCTAAAAATGGAAGTAGAAACAATAAAAAAACCACAAAGGGAGACAACTCTGGAGATAGAAATCCTAGGAAAGAAATCAGAAGTCATAGATATAAGCATCACTAACAGAATACGATACAAGCATCACTAACAGAATACGAGACATGGAAGAGAGAATCTCAGGTGAAGAAGATTCCATAGAAAGCATGAAGACAACAATCAAAGAACATACAAAATTTCAAAATATCCTAACCCAAAACATACAGGAAATCCAGGACACAATAAGACCAAACCTAAGGATAATAGGTATGGATAAGAATGAAGATTTTCAACTTAAAGGGCCAACAAATATCTTCAACACAATTACAGAAAAAAAAAATTTCCCTAACTTAAAGAAAGAGATGCTCATGAACATACAAGAAGCCTATAGAACTCTAAATAGACGGGACCAGAAAAGAAATTCCTCCCAACATATAATAATCAAAACACCAAATACACTAAATAAAGACAGAATATTAAAAGCAATAAGGGAAAAATGTCAAGTAACATATAAAAGCAGACCTATTAGAATTACACCAGACTTTTCACCAGAGACTATGAAAGCCAGAAGATCCTGGATAGATGTCATACAGACCCTAAGAGAACACAAATACCAGCCCAAGCTACTATAACCAGAAAAACTCTTAATTACCATAGATGGAGAAACCAAGGTAATCCATGACAAAATCAAATTTACACAATATTTTTTTTTCAAAAATCCAGCCCTACAAAGGATAATAAAGGGAACACTCCAATACAGTGAAGGAAACTATGACCTAAAAAAAGCAAGAAAGTAATCTTTCATCAAACCTAAAAGAAGATAGCCACAAACACAGAATCCTAACTCTCACAACAAAAATAACAGGATGCAACAATTACTTTTCCTTAATATCTCTTAATATCAATTGACTTAATTCCCTAAACAAAGAAATAGACTAACAGACTGGATAGGTAAGCAGGACCCCACATTTTGCTGAATACAGGAAACCCATCTCAGGAACAAAGACAGACACTAAGAGTAATAGGCTGGAAAAAAATCCAAGAAAATGGTCCCAAGAAAAAGCTGGTGTAGCCATTCTAATATTGAATAAAATCAACTTTCAACCTAAAGTTGTCAAAAAAGACAAGGAGGGACATTTCATGCTCATCAAAGGTTAAAATCTACCAAGCTGAACTCTTAATTCTGAACATCTATGCTCCAAATGTAAGGGCATCCACATTCTAAAAGAAACTTTACTAAAGCTCAAAACACACATTGCACTGCACACATTGAGAATGGGAGACTTAAAGAACCCACTCTAACACTGGAAAGATCCTGGAAACAGAAACTAAACAGAGACACAGTAAAACTAACACAAGTTATGAAACAAATGGATTTAACAGATTTCTATAGACTATTTTATCCTAAAACAAAAGGATATACCTTTTTCTCAGCACCCCATGGTACCTTCTCCAAAACTGACCAAGCAATTGCCCACAAAACAGGACTCAACTGACACAAGAAAACTGAAATAATCAATGCATCCTATCAGATCACCATGAACTAAGGCTGATGTTCAATAACAACATAAATAACAGAAAGCCAACGTTCACATGGAAGCTGAACAACACTCTATTCAATGATAACTTGGTCAAGGAAGAAATAAAGAAAAAAATTAAGGACTTCTTAGTATTTAATGAAAATGAAGCCATAACATATCCAAACTTATGGGACACAATGAAAGTGATAGAACCTAGTGGGGAAACCAGATTTGGTGTGCACCCAAAAAATCACGAATAGACCATCTTGATGTAATTACACGAGGTAGTTTAATGACAGAGCTCCAGACCTACATGCATCCCACACAGGAGATAATGGATATTGGCCATGAGGCTCGGAAGCTAGGGGTTTTTATGGGGTAAGGGGTTTAGGGGTATGGAATTCAGCATAGTATCACACTATTGGCTTATTCAAACATCAGCAGAAAAATTACATGTATGTGCAGGGTGTCAGAGTTCAGTGTTCTATGTTTTAACTACAGGGCATGCCTGGGTTTGTTTTTCTTTATTCTCAGCCCCAGGCAGCCTCTAGGCTCACAAACAACCAGCAATTTCTGAGTACTTTATATGACTTACAGGTCTTGAAATTTCATCTTTCTTTCAAAAGCAGTGCTAAGAGGAAAACTCATAGCTCAGAGTGCCTCCAACAAGAAACTGGAGAGAGCATACACTAGCAGCTTGACAGCACACCTAAAAGCTCTAGAAAAAAAGGAAGAAAATTTACCCAGAGCAGGAGATGGCAGGAAACAATCAAACTCAGGGCTGAAATCAACTAAGTGGAAACAAAAAGAACTATACAAAGAGTCAAACAAACCAGGAGTTGGTTCTTTGAGTAAATCAACAAGATAGATTAACCCTTAGCTACACTAACTACAGGGCACAGGGGCAGTATATTATCCTAAATATCCCTAGTCCCATATTCCCGAAAGAAATAGAAAGAGTCATTACTAATCTCCACCAAAAAAAGCCCAGGACAAGATGTGTTTAGTGCAGAGTTCTATCAGAGCTTCAAAGAAGTCCTAACTCCAATACTCCTCCAACTATTCAACAAAATAGAAACAGAAGGTACTCTACTATATTTGTTCTATGATGCCACAATTACTCTGATACCTAAGCCACACAAAGACCCAACAAAGACAGGGAACATCAGACCGATTTCCCTTATGAATATCGATGCAAAAATACACAATAAAATTCTTGCAAACCGAATCCAAGAACACATCAAAACAATCATCCATCATGACCAAGTAGGCTTCATCCCAGGGATGCAGGGATGGTTCACAATTCAGAAATACATTAACCTAATCCACTATATAAACAAACTCAAACCACAAGATCATATCATTAGATGCTGAGAAAGCATTTGACAAAATGCAACACTCCTTCATGATAAAAGTCTTGGAAAGATCAGGAATTCAAGGCCCATACCTAAACATAATAAAAGCAATTTACAGCAAACCAGTAGCCAACATCAAACTAAATAGAGAGAAACTTGAAGCACTCCCACTCAAATCAGGGACTAGACATGACTGCCTACTCTCTCCTTGCCTATTCAATATAGTACTTGAAGTCCTAGCCAGAGCAATTAGACAATAAAAGGAGATGAAAGGAATACAAATTGGAAAGGAAGATGTCAAAAATATCATTATTGACATATGATATAATAGTATACGTAAGTAAACCGCAAAATTCTACCAGAGAACTCCTAAACCTGATAAACAACTTCAGTGAATTAGTTGGATATAAAATAAACTCAAACAAATTAGTGGCCTTTCCGTTCACAAAGGATAAACAGGCCGAGAAAGAAATTAGGGAAACAACACCCTTCACAATAGTCACAAATTATACAAAATACATTGGTGTGACTCTAACGAAGCAAGTGAAAGATCTGTATAATAGGAACTTCAAGTCTCTGAAGAAAGAAATTGAAAAAGATCTCAGAAGATGGAAAGATCTCCGATGATCATGGATTAGCAGGATTAATATAGTAAAAATGACTATCCTGCTGAAAGTAATCTACAGATTCAATACAATTCTTATCAAGGTTCCAACTCAATTATTCACAGAGTTAGAAATATCAATTTGCAAATTCATCTTGGATATCAAAACAAACAAACAAACAAATAAACAACAAAAAACAAAAAAACCGAGGATAGCAAAAACCATTCTCAACAATAAAGGAACCTCTGGTGGAATCACCATCCCTGAACTCAAGCTGTAGTACAGAGCAATTATGATTAACTTCATGGTACTGGTACAGTGACAGATAGGTGGATCAATGGAATAGAATTGAAGACCCAGAAATTAACCCACACACTTATGGTCACTTGATCTTTGACAAAGGAGCTAAAACCATACAGTGGAAAAAAGACAGCATTTTCAACAAATGATGCTGGCTCAACAGTTATCATGTAGAAGAATGGGGATTGATCCATTCTTATCTCCTTGTACAAAGTTCAAATGTAAGTGGATCAAGGAACTCAACATGAAATCAGAGACACTAAAACTTATAGAGGAGAAAGTGGGTAAGAGTCTTGAAGATATGGACACAGGAGAAACATTTCTGAACAGAACACCAATGGCTTGTGCTGTAAGAAAAAGAAATGAAAAATGGAATTCCATAAAATTGCAAAGTTTCTATAAGGCAAAGGACACTGTCAATAAGACAAAAAGGCACCCAACAGATTGGGAAAAGATCTTTACCAATCTTAAACCTGATAGAGGGTTAATATATACAAAGAAGTGAAGAAGTTAGACTCCAGAAAACCAAATAACCCTATAAAAATGAGGTTAAAAGGTAATCAAAAAATTCTCAATTGAGGAATACAGAATGGCTGAGAAGCACCTAAAAAATATTCAGCATCCTTAATCATTAGGGAAATGGAAAAAAAAAAACCCTGAGATTCCACCTCACTACAGTCAGAATGGCTAAGATCAAAAACTCAGGTGACAGCAGATGCTGACAAGGATATGGAGAAAGAGGAACAATCCTCGATTGCTGGTGGGGTTGCAAACTGGTACAACCACTCTCAAAATCAGTTTGGAGTTTCCTCTAAAAATTGGATATAGTACTGCTATAAGGTCCAGCAATACCACTTCTGGGCATATACCCACAGGATGCTCCAACTTGTAATAAGGACACATGCTCCACTATGTTCATAGCAGCCTTATTTATAACAGCCAGAAACTGGAAAGATGTCTCACAACAGAGGAATAGAAAATAAATGTGGTACATTTCCACAATGGAGTACTATGCAACTATTAAAAACAATGAATTTATGAAATTCTTAGACAAATGGATGGATATGGAGGATATCATCCTAAGTGAGGTAACCCAATCACATGAGAACACACATGATATGCACTCATTGGTAAGTGGATATTAGCCCAGAAGCTCAGAATCCCTAAGATACAACATGCATAACACATGAAACTTGAGAAGAAGGTGTGAATATTTCAATCCTTCTTAGAAGGGGGAACACAATACCTATTGAAGGAGTTACAGGGACTAAGTTCAGAGCTGAGACCAGAGAGGGACTGCCCCACCTGGGGATCCATCCCATAAACAGGTACCAAACTCAATCACTATTGAGGATGCCCAGAAGAGCTTGCTGACAGGAGTCTGATAAAGCTGTCTCCTGAGATGCTCTGCCAGTGCCTGACAAATACAGAAGTATGCTCACCTCCATCATGGACAGAGCACAGTGTCTCTAATGAAGAAGCTAGAGAAAGTACCCAAGGAGCTGAAAGGGTTTGCAGACCCATAGGAGGAACAACAATATGAACAACAATATGAACTAACCAGTACTCCCCAGAGCTCCCTGGGACTAAACCACCATTCAAAGAAAACATATGGTGGGACTCATGGCTCTAGATGCATATATAGCAGAGGAAGGCCTAGTTGGTCATCAATGAGAGGAGAGGCCCTTGGTCCTGTGAAGTTTATATGACCCACTATAGGGGAATGTCAGGGACAGGAATTGGGAGTGTGAGGGTTGGGGTGCGGGGGGAGGTGGCAAGGGATAGGGAATTTTCAAAGGAGAAACTAGGAAAGGGGATAGATAACATTTGAAATATAAACAAAGAAAATATCTAATTTTTAAAACAAAGAACACAGAAAGAATCAATCTGGAACCAGGATGGACACTTCCTCCTTCTTTCATATTGCTGGAAGGTGCTCTATGGATTTCTAGGGGAGAGTTGTCATCAAAATTCTTGATCATCTGTGGACACTATGTGCTACATGACTGACCGGCTATGCAAGAAGTGCCCACAGGTGCAATAGTGCTAAGTCAATAAGTGTTGTTAACCAGATGCTCTCTGATCAGATGTAAGGCACACTGCATGAGAGAGTTGAGATCTTGTATTGTAAGCTGGGTCAAAATCCTGTGGCTTGGAAGGCTATCACTCTCATGATAAAAACTAATGCTATTTTTTTTTTATTTCATGGATACCATGTGTTCATAAAAATCACAGTATAAATAACTATGTTTATATGCATAGATAAGTGCTATTATCAGCCTGAGTCAAAGAAGCCCCTTTGTGCTAAGTAAGTATAAGGGACTAGTAAAAGCTCAGTCACAAATGCGGTGCTCATGTCACTTCCTCCAGATCTTAGAAAACATGGAAGATAAAGATAGGGAAGAAGGAATGTAAGGTACAGGATGAAGTAGAGGGATGTAGTACACTCTCTCTGTAACATTACTATCACAAGGATGGCTCAAGGCCTGTCAGCATCCTGTTATAGAGGCTAGAGCAATAGACTTATGGAGGCCCATCTCATTCTTGTTGAGAAATGATAATAGTGTGTAGGGGGAGCCCTCTTCTCCCCTTGAGTATACACAGAGAGTGGATGGATACTAGGGGAAGACAGGAAGATTTTATCCCATAAAGCTGTTTTGGGTAAGAAGCCCATGTAAATAACTACTCATCCAAGACTCTATAAGTAACCCTAATAGAACTTACTAAGTCATAGAAGAAAGAGAGAAAGAAAAGAAGAAAGAAAGGAAGAAAGGAAGAAAGAAAGGAAGGGAAACAATATTGTAAAGATTGAGCTTGGGGCCTGGTCAGATTCCCCTGCACTCTTGTAAATCATTCACTAGCAACCAGGCCACCTGGAATATATCAGTATGGCTGTCGCAGGCTCTGAATCCCCATACACACACTTCAAGAAATAATAACTGCCCAGGGCTCAGAACTCTCTCTCCATCTATCTCTACCAGCTCCTATAGTCATTCTATACACCCTGGTTAACAAATGTAAACAGTCTGTATGAATTGGTAATGCAAATGATAGAAGCCTAGGAACTTAGAGACCCCCATCATAAAAGGACTAAAGCACATCATGTACCCCTCCAGTAAAGGTGCTGAAGCTCCCTTCCTCACTTCCCTACAAGGCTTCTTTATTATTATTTTTTTAATCTAAATTTTTTCTTTTCCTTCAGACTTCACCATACTCTCTCTGACATTAAATACATCTTGTGGCCTCAAAGAATAATCTTTGTCTGTTTTCAGTCATATTGAAGGCCTTTCAAGTATCAAAGTGCCTTCTTTCAGAGCTTTCTAAAACTGGAATTGCCAGGAGAAGAAAAAGTTAATTGAAAATAAAGTCTGTCTTTCCTAACAAGCTGGACTGCCTAGCTTTATATAAATTTGATACATTGAGCAGTTCTGAAAGTTGGAATCTTCGTTTGAGAAAATGCCTAGACCAGATTGGTCTGTGGCAAGCCTTTCTTGATTGATGATTGATTTGGAAGAATCCAGATCACTGTGAGCGGATGGTACTACCTCTGAGATGGTGGTGTGACTCCCAAAAAGCAAGTTGAGCAAAGCCACAAGGATCAGGTCCTGCCTCCAAGCTTTCAGTTTTGAATTCCTGCCCAGATTTCCCAGGATGACAGACTAGTTGAGAAAATAAATTATTTCAGCTCAAGGTTTTCGTGGTCATTGTCTTTTATTATAGCAATAGA
The DNA here is from genome assembly GCF_000001635.26 of Mus musculus. Classification (NCBI taxonomy): domain Eukaryota; kingdom Metazoa; phylum Chordata; class Mammalia; order Rodentia; family Muridae; genus Mus; species Mus musculus. Next base: position 14,222,095 of record NC_000072.6, on the reverse strand, counting down.
AATCCTAAGAAACAGGCTGTTGTAGAACTCCAACCATTAAGCTATAAGATGTCCATCATAGCTGCCTTTCTTTTAGAAGCTTCTCACCTTAACATACCAGGAGGCTCTGTGGGCTGCATGGAGCTTTGTAGTATATGGCTCTGCCATGTTATCTTATGTTTCTGAGACTTCCTAATCTATATACCCTGGGATTGTTATGTTCTAGTTATGGATATGTCACAAGTATAACAGCAATGGGGCATGTAAATGCATTAAATACCCTAATTGTTAAATGAAGCACTAAAAGTTCAGTAATCCAGATGGAACCTTAGAGTTATCATTATCTACAGAAGCAAACCTTGAGTCAGATAGAGGACTGTCAAATCTGCTGACTTCAGGCTTCAGGATAATATGTGAAGCTCTTGGTAACTAACAACACTAAAGCTAAGCTTAAACATGAAATTTCAAAGCTGGGCCTTCCCTTCTCTATGACTACCACTCATTAAGCTGTTTCTCAGCCTGGAGCTATGGCACTCTCTTCATACATATTCAAATAGTACAAGAAGTCTTAGCTAGAACAAGTCACTGAAGGACATCAAGGAGATACAAACAGGAAAGGAAGAATTCAGAATATCTTTATTTGCAAATATGATTGTATAAATAAATAAATGACCATAAAAGTTCTATGGGGAAGTATCTACATCTGGTAAACCTTTTCCCCAAATCAACAGGATAAAAGCTTAATACTCAAAAACCAGTAGTCATTCTGTGTCTAAGTGACAGATGGCCTGAGAAACAATATATCAATATATCCACAATAGCTTGTGTGTGTGTGTGTGTGTGTGTGTGTGTGTGTGTTTGTGTGTGAAGTGAAATCAAGAAAGTAAAATACTTGTTCATTAAAAACATATTTAAAATTAAGAAAAGGTTGAGACTCTGAAGAAAAAAAATTTAAAAAGTATCAGAAGATGGAAAGGTCTTCCATGTTCAGGAATTTGTAGTATTAGTATACTGAAATGGCCATCCTACTAAAAGCAGTCTTCAGATTCAATGCAATCTCCATCAAAATTCCACACAAATCTTCACAGTTCTTGAAAGGACAATTTGCAGCTTTGTATTCAAACACAAAAATGTCCACAGTACCTAAAGCAATCTTGAACAGTAAAGGAACTGCTTTAGGTGTCAACATCCCTGATCTTAAATTTCTATAGAGATATAGTAATAAAAACACATTGTGGGACGACAAACAGAATCAATAATTAATGGAGTGAAATTGACGCCCCAGACATGAATTGACTCACCTATGCATACCTGAAAATTACATATATACTACCCCATTTAGGCTTACAGCTTGTTAATAAATTACCAGTTTTCTTTAATTTGGATTAACATGGTAAACACCAACATAGCTACACACTTTTTGATGTATAGTGGTGACCTGTCTGCAGGTATGCTGGTGCAATAGTCACACAGATCTTGTTGAAATAACCAAACTCTAACTGATTAAATTAAGATCCAGTCCATGAGATGGAACACATTTATGATATTGCTTGTGTAGGCAAGTATTTGAGATTAGGTAGGCCGTGGACCCAGGGGAAACCAAATTTTACTATTCTTTTAAAGAAAAGTAGCAATGAATTGACTCCTTAATGACATTCTGCTATACTTATCTATCAGTGCCTTGCTCAGCCATCATCAGAGAAGCTTCCTCCTGCTGTACATCGGAACAAATGGAGACATTAGAACACTCCATCATAGGTTAAATATCTCCATCAAATCCCTCCCCTTGAGGCTAGGGTGTATTGAGAAAGAGTGGGTCAGAAACTTTTGTAAAAGCCGATGGGGATGGAAGACACCAAGGATACAAGGCCTTCTAGATACAAGAAAACTGATGTACATATAAACTTACAGAGACTATAGAAGCATGCACAGTGCCTGAAGCCAGGTGAGGTCTCAGAACTGAGAGGGGAAGTGGACACAAGTACCCATTCCAAAGATTAGTCAATTGACAGTGTTCAGGAGGGGTAATAGAACAAGAACAGTTAAACTGAAGTGGAGGAGTGATGAGGCAGTATAGAAGAGAGAATTTTAGAAACATAAATTATACTAAACATATTTCAAAAAGTAATAGGAAAGCCTACTACTGTAAAAGATTCTTAAAATAGATATATTATAGAGTGATAGATTAGATAGATCGATCAATCGATTGATAGAAAGAAAGAACTGATGGATAGATGAAAAATGATTGATCGATTGATTGATAGATGATAGATAGATAGATAGATAGATAGATAGATAGATAGATAGACATAAAGGTGATAGATAATATGTAGATAGAGAGATAAATAGTTGACAAATAGATTTTAGTTTTTGTTACCCTACAACAGAATGACATTGCCAACAGTAGACATCATAGAATAACATAAAACATCCTCAGTTGTAGGGATCTGAGAACAAGTCATTACAACTTGTAGTAGTTAGCCAGTAAAATCTCATATGTCCTCAAATATTATAATATTACATGCTATTGTCATTGCTAGTGGTTACCTTCTAAAACATAATAACTTATTGATCAAGACACCACATGCTTGGGTCATGGTACATGGGAAAATAAACTGGAACCAAGCTGGATGATTCATTCTTATTGGCTAGGTTTATAGTGCTGGAAGGTGCTATCACACTAGTGGAAGAGAATAATAATCGACAATCTTACCTAGATGTGATCCCCATAAGATATAATAATGGCTGGCCTGGAAAGATACTCTCACTGGTGCAATATTGGCATGAAAAAGAGTAACAGGCCACTCTCTCCCTACACTGATATCTTACTCCAAAAGGTGAACCTATTTATAGTCTCATTATCAGGCCAGAATCTGTGGCTAGAATGGTAATAAGCACTACTAATATTATTTGGCAAATGGATACAATGCTAAATGTACTACTAATGATTTGTCTTTCTACTTATAGATTAATGCATTTCTCAATCCTCATTAAAGAAACTTCCATTTAAAATATCTGGTGATTAACTGAAACCTATAACTGGTGAAGGCTCGGAAAATAAGACTGCAGAGTGCTGAGTCCTAACTGGCATATCAATATTACAATATTTCTTCCCAAGGCTGAGGGAACATTGCCTAAGAGGACATGGAAAAAGTGTAACCAGGGGATTGGATGACCATAATACATCTACACATAAGAACTCATTCAGTTGTGACAATATGCATAAAACCTATGCAAGCTCAAGAAAAACAAAGTCACATAATGCAGAGAAAGGTAAAGAGCTACTGACAATTGGTAGCTTCTTTAACAGGAAGAGTATAGCCCCTGGTAAACTGACTATGCTCCAGTGGAAAACCATATGTTCAAGAATATACAGACACATTAAATTGGACTTGCTGGATTAAAATCAAATTACACAAAATTGGGTGGCTAAGAAAGTGGGATGGATCTTGACAGAGTTAGACTTGGGGTGAATAAACTCAAAGCACATTGCTTAAACTCTCAAAAACATATTTTATTAAATTACATACTGAGAGATTATTTGAGCTTCTACATATGTAACATTTGATGTTTTTCTAAAACATCAGTTTAATAGTCTGATGTTTTAGAAAAACATGTTTATGTGGTCATGTCACTCAATGACTAGATCCTTACTAGTACACATATAAGGAATTAAATAAAATATAAGTCAAGACTTGGAAATGTTTTAACAGCTCAGTTTTTCAGAAGGGAAATATGCACTTATCATAAGATCTCACTGGAAATTTGTCATTTAACCCACATCAAGAAATTTAACTGCTAATTTTTATTTTAGCACACCTCATTTACATTTTCCTTTGATGTCTCTAGACTTAATGTCTTCTGTGCACGTCTAACCTGTGGGTACCAAATCTGGAAAAAAATGAATGAATAAATACTTTTATTATTTCATAGTAAAAACTTAAGCAGTTGAACAATAAAATGCTAAATATATATACATACATACATATATATATATATATATACACAAACATATGTATTTTTTACTTAGTCTTGAATTATAGAAATACATACGACTGAAGACTTGCTGTTGTAGTTGTAGTTGTTGCTGTTGTTTCCCCATAAGTCAGTATGCAATAGAACCACTAGAAATCTTTAGCAATTGTCCTTGACTTCAAGCCAAGATTAATAAAAACAGGAGAGCAAATGAATTTTATCTTTTTTTTTCTGTTTTGTTTTTCGAGACAGGGTTTCTCTGTGTAGCCCTGGCTGTCCTGGAACTCACTCTATAGACCAGGCTGGCCTCAAACTCAAAAATTCGCCTGCCTCTGCCTCCCAAAGGCTGGGATTAAAGGCGTGTGCCACCATGCCCGGCCCAAATTTTAGCTTTTAAGAAGCCCTTAATTATTAGTTCTTGCTGTCATCAGCCTTAGTAATGAAGTACTGTTTTCAATGAGAATAAACTTGTAAATGTAAGAGTTGACTTCCTACATATAATGTATATTCACAAAACACCACATATTGGGAGCTACAAAGGCCATCAAGATACAAGAATAAGAGGGACTAGAAAATAAATATTCCTCATTAAAACCACAGGACAAGCTGTACATTAAAATTGGTTATATACCCTGGCTTATATCCATAATGAAGTCAAGCAAGACTCATCATACATAGACTTCTCATTCTTGATACAAATGCCTTATTCACTCATAATCCATAAAGTGTGAATTTTTAGTTTCATTTAACTATATGATCATCACATCATTGTCTCTGGACATAAGAGACTGCAAACTTTCTAATCTATGTAAATTGCTGTGATTCTCTTCTCTAATTGCCAAGCATTGTCCATCTATCTTAGAAAATGAATAATCCAGGAAACTCAAAACAATGCTTAATATAGACTTAAAGTCTTACAATGAGAATAGCTTTTTAAGGGTACATGTTCATGCTAATTTAATTTTCTACTTTTAAGAAAATAATAGTTTTCCTTACATTTGGAATAATTCATTATTTTACTTTCTAAATTTTTCTTTGTTACTTGCCATTTGGTATCTTTTTAAAATATTATCGTCGCTACAAGATCTGCTTTTGTAAAAGTCATACATAAATATATAAACATTCTAATTGTAAGAGGCATAATTAGAATCAGTGATGGAATCTGTAGTATGGCTCAAAGCAGAAGTTTGAATGGATTAATGCCGTTCTACTCTCTGAACAAATGCATTATTCTTTTTATAAGTAACATAACACCTCAATGTCACAAATCTACTAGTCTAGAGTATATCTAATAATGTCACTAGGAACATAAAAGCCATAATTTGTGTATTGCCATGAATTCTTTAGTCTCAAATTTCATAAAGATGAAGCTCAGAATGTGATCAATCATAAAGTCTTAATTGATCAATAGTGATTGTTCGTTAATGCTGAATATTTAGAATATACATGGACTAGACGATAAAAATTCCCAAAGCAAATAATTCTCTTGTATCTAAAACTATTCCATTATAAGCTAGTAGCGTGACATAAACTAGAAGTAGGACTGAGAAACAGAGACCCTGCAGTCTCTGACGAGTGCACAGAAAACCTCAGCATTACTCAGCTGTAATAAGTCACATTTGAACTCAAGGAAATGCCCCCAACCCCGAGCATGTCTGGATTCCAGTAGTTATTTCACATTGCCACCAAGCCAGGGGTTGCATCACCTAAAGGTTTTCATTCACAGGGAAAAAAACCCCACAAAGAATAGCAATAGTTACCCTCCAAATTGTGACATTTCTTCCCTGCTGATTCAAATAGTATGAACAATTTTGATAGCTCAGTCCTATGCTGAGTCCCACACTGGAATGTGCCTAAGAGAATGGCACAGCACATTCACAATAATGTTCCTAGTGTGTCAGCATAATTCCACTTCATTTGCAGAGCCGTGTCTTATGGGAGCTAACCATCTCACACAAGTGTTTCCCACTTCTTTGCCGGGTTTAATATGCACATTCTAGTAAGTTATAAAAGTATCATCCATGCTCATAGAAAAAACATCACTTTAACAAAGTGATATATTTTTTAAAAGAAAGAAAATAAGCATGATTTCACATATGTCCTTTATTTTTGTGTTTTAAGAAAATCAACTGAAGGGATGCTATGAACATAGAGGTCATTGTCACCCACTTAGAAAAGTTCAGACTTACAGTCAAACATATTTTAAACACCTTGAGACACCTGAATAATGAGCATAATCTAAAATTAGAGACAGCTTTGTGGAGCAGGTGACATGAGGTAGTTCTTGAAGATGGGGAGAATTTTGACAGGTGGAGACACAGAGAAAAGGCATCCTGGGCTAAGGAACTGACATGGAGAGATGGTCATAAAGTGACAGGTACACTGGGATGGATGGAATGTAGGGCATTTGAGATGGAGGAAAGACAGAAACACTATATACCATTTAAATGTACATTGAACAACACTGTGAGACATTTGGACTTGCAGTTCACAATAGGAAGACAATGTTTCTGTTACTTAAAGATATTTTTTAAAGTTACTATGGGAATTCAAGAAGAGCTTTTATAATCAACAATAAAAATGATGCATCAGAACTAGAAAGTTTCTTAAAATGAATACAAAAACCTCGAGTTTCAAAGCATTCTGAACAAATATTACATTAAAGTTGTTAATAGTCAGAGAATTTAACATGTAGAACTTATACTTACTATAGTTGTTCTCACATATTTCAAGAGAAAACTTAAAATTGTCATCTGTGAAATAGTATTAATCTGAACCAATATTAACAAGTTAATATCATCAGTATTAAGATGTGTTTGTGGTAGACATTTTTCCATGAATCTAACATCAAAACAAACACTATGAGATATTCCTTAATTATTTATGTGTTACAAATTTAATTAAGTATTAGCAGTTGATTGCTACTCCTGCAAGAAGAAAATACATTAAGCAAAGTTTGGATGTTCTTCATGCTCACTTTAAAAATAGAATGTGAGGAAAGTAAGAAGTATTTTTAAGTATATAATATATCAAAAAGAATAAATACAAACTTTGAAAGTCACTTCAGTAGATATGAAACAAGCCATTCTCCTACAGATCAAGAAAGCCACTACAAACATTTGGTTTATTTTTTAACTTTACTTTCAAATTGTTAACTTGTATAACATTTTATAAAATAGGAATCAAGTATTCTCTTTTCAAAATTATTGATTTCCTTTCTTTGATATTTAATAGGCTTACATCATTTCCCCATCCTTTTCCTCCCTACAAATCATTCCTTGTAATCCTCCTTGCACTTGTAAAAGCCATGTAAAATGTTACATACATTTGCCTACGTATATTCCTAAATGTATAACTGTTTCATCTGGGTTATATTTTTTGTATGTATGTCTTCAGGGCTGACCATTTGGCACTGGATAACCAATTGGTAGACCTTTGTTTGGAGTATACTATTTCTCCTGCTCTGGGCATTCTTAGTTGTCTCTTGTTCTTTGTGTAGGGTTGAGTCCTCATAGACTTTCACTCACACTAGTTTGTCTGTTGTTCTTTTTCTTGTTCAGTTCATGCTTAGGCAGCCATGCTGGTGAGACTTTATGGGCATAATTTCTGACATTATTAGAAGGCAGAGTTTCACTGGAAGCTCTGTTCCTTTGGTTCATCCAATCTCTCTGCCATTTTTCCAATATGATCTCTGAGCCTTAAAAGGAACAAAAATAAGACTTCTTTTTATATTATTAGATATTTTCTTCATTTACATTTCAAATGCTATCCCAAAAGTATCCTATACCCTCCTCCCACCCTGTTCCTCTACCCACTCACTTCCACTTCTTGGCCCTGGCTTTCCCCTGTACTGGGGCATATAAAGTTTGCTAGACCAAGGGGCCTCTCTTCCCAATGATGGCCAACTAGGCAATCTCCTGCTACATATGCAGCTAGAGACACGAGTTCTGGGGATACTGATTAGTTCATATTGTTGTTCCACCTATAGTGTTGCAGACCCCTTCAGCTCTTGGATACTTTCTCTAGCTTCTCTATTGGGGGTCCTGTGTTCCATCCTATAGATGACTGTGATCATCCACTTCTGTATTTGCCAGGCACTGGCAAAGTCTCACAGGAGACAGATATATCAGGGTCCTTTCAGCAAAAATCTTGCTGGTGTATGCAACAGTGTCTGCGTTTGGTGGCTGATTCTAATCAGACTTCTAAAAATATTACTCATGCTATTAAAAATGCTACCATGGTAGAACCCTCGAGATGTAGAAAGAAATATGTAGAAAGAAGTACTAATATAATACAACATAAAAAATTAAAAATTTACACCTTCATTTATTGTTTTGAATGTATAGCTTTAGATGCTGAAAATACAAAGGACATAAAGGTTTAAATTCATTATTATGTGAAGATTTAGTTTAATAACAATAAGAAGTGATAAAGATATATTCATTTTCTCTGAAAAAAAAAACAGAACTGATAGATTAAAGAGGATTTAGTAGAGTGATTTTCATACATGTAGTTCGGCAATGGCTCCTCCTAATGGAAAGGCCAAAATTCTTGTAGCTATTTACTTCAGACTGGCTGTTTAGCAGTCCCAATCTGGTACTAGATTACGGGAAGATCCTGAAAATTTTCCGATTTGCAGTCTACGTTGGAATCCTGAAGAAGCAGTTTCCAATCCCAGGAAAGGAATGCCTTAGCAACTTGGAGGAAGTTGCCAGCATGAATGAGGACAAGATGAAAAGCAACGATATCCTACTTCCATGCTGTTTTACGTTGGTAGCCACCATAAGGTAAGGCTCAAATTTATGGTCTCACATCTCATATTATCCAATTACAGAAACCCTTCACATGGATTCAGATGCTCAGTACTTAGTTGATTCAAATGTAGTCAAGTTAACAATTAAGATTATCCATCACAAAAAAGTAGGTAGAAAATAAAGAGAAAAACACTAAAGACAAATTTACCTCTAGAGAAAAATTTAAAAAATGAGAAAGTCTTAGCAATATTGACAACAAAGGAAAATTAGATACCAAAAGATACCAAACCAAGCACTCAAAGAAAATAAAGCACTGTAAGCAATACAGTATGAAAAGTACAATTTAAAATATTATAACTAGGTTTAATAACATTTTACAACAACATAAATGAACAAGCTCCTTAGGAAATATAAATGAGAAAAATTAACATAAAAAAACAAACATTTTGACTTGGCTTTTTTCTATCACAAAAAAAGTGCTTGAAATCCAACAATTTTTTCCTTAAAAAAATCTCTAAGGCCAAATGCATTTCACCAAAGATTTAGTGAAATCTTATTTATGAACTTTGAAAATTAAAGAAGTACATAGAATATTTTATTTTATCATAACCTGATAAACTTTAAAAAAGTGGAAATAATAGGTCAATAATTCCATCAACACAGTGTCATGGTTTTGAGAATATTTCATGTTGCAACCCTAACGTGTTTTCTCACTGCAGTTCACTGTATTGAGTTATTAAGCAAGACACATATTCATGGTCAGCATGTCATGTTTACTTTGAGTGATTCTGATGGGTCTTTATGAAAGTGATGGCAGTGGGTTTCATTAAAGGAAGAAAACCCTAGTCAGCCTTCTGAATTTAAAAGTGTTTTACAGTAGATAGAAAGCTTTGTTCCAGGGGATATAACTACCTCATTTTTTCATAACTGCTTACTATGTTGATATTCCTAACAGCCAGGAACACTCAAATCATCAACAGGAGATTTAGTCAACAAGAGTAAAATCAAAGACAATAAAATAACTTAATTCAGACTGGCGTGGTGGCGCAAACCTTTAATCCCAGCACTTCGCAGGCAGAGGCAGGCAGATTTCTGCGTTCGAGGCCAGCCTGATCCACAGAATGAGTTACAGGACAGCCAGGGCTACACAGAGAAATCTTGTCTTGAAAAAAACCAAACAAAGAAAAAAATTCTTAATTCAAAGTAATACATAATAATGAAAGGAAATAGACTATAGATGCATGAAATATTACAAAGTATCTTTTAAATTTTTATTTCAAAGAAAAGTCCATTGCACTTTTGATATGTGAAATACCATGTGGTTATATAAAGATCAACACACATGCATATGCACACACACATACACAATCTGTAGAGAAAGAATGGGCAATATATATATATATATATATATATATATATATATATATATATAAAATGAAATAGTTGTTCAAGAAGAACTGTAAGACACTGATGAAAGATTGAAGATACCTGATAATGCATCATAATCCATGAGTCTCTTATAGAAAAGTCACCATGTGCATAACAACTCCACAACTCTAGGACCCTTCATTTTATTTCAAAGTTTTCTTATTCATTTTATACATTATTGTTCATTAAATAAGTTTTTCTGCATTAGTACTGGCAAAGGAACTAGAAAGAAATATATACCAAACAACATAAATAAAGTGTGTCTGTAAGACTTAAAATACCTTTTTACTTTATATGTCTATAAAGTGTGTAGGAGCCCAACTCTCCGAGAGACTGAGCATAATGTGGATTTGTCTTCAGCACATGCTAGTTCCCTGCTTCTACTGCATTCTGCGTTTTCCTTTTTGCTTATTTCTCTTTTCCAGTCTCATCTTGGCATATTTTTCTTATGGATTTTTTTATTATAACCTCATGTTCATATTTTTAAATCTCATTAGCTGTCTATGTTTTTCTTCATTTTTAAATCCCACCAGTTTTGGGCTATGATTATTTTCAGCCAAATTTTGAGAATGAGAAGTATGTATACTTGTGGCCTAGCCTCTTAATTATAAGTTCCCACAAAACTCATTAGTGAGAAGAGCCGTGTACAGCTGGATTGTAAACAACTCAATTGAAAAGCTTTATACTCACAGGTATTAAAATAGAGCAGCTTATTATTTTTTTAATATCTGTGTCTGCACAGATAACCCCTCCCTGCTGGGTAATGGAAATTCTAATTATACCTCTCTTTCTCTGGTCAACATCCAACCAGCCAACTCAAACTTAGAAATATCATAGAAGCTGCTTCATCTTTCGATTTCTCCCTTCCTTCTCCTACTTTAAAGATGAGGAAGCTTGGCTAATTAAACTTAAGGAGCAAGCTTAAGTTCATACTCCTGATCAGTGGCAGGGACAAGGACTGAACCTTGGTTATCTGTCTATAGAGCCAATACCCATTATTAAAAAAAGCAAACAAACAAAAATTCATGCTGCAAAAATAATCTTTTACTTAAGATAACACTAAATACATTCAATATATTGAGGCATCATCAGGGTTTTTATCTAATATATGTTGATGCACAGGATACACAAACTATTTTGAAATACAGGAGACCATGTAATTTATGTATCTGAAGGTAAATTTTGAAATACAATGTCAATTCTGGAAAGAAGTCATTGGTTTTATAAGGCACTACAAATAGGGAATTAGTGAAACTGGATCATTGGCTCTTGCAAAAATTTGGTTTCCTTGGGAAAGTAAAAAGAGGTAAACCCCTGGTTTTAATGCATTTTCTAAAATTTTAATGTATTGTCTTGTATTGTGTGTTTTTGCTTAATTCAAAGTAATACATAATAATGAAAGGAAATAGACTATAGATGCATGAAATATTACAGAGTATCTTTTAAATTTTTGTTTCAAAGAAAAGTCCATTGCACAATGTGAAATACCATGTGGTTATATAAAGATCAACACATGCATATGCACACACACATACACAATCTGTAGAGAAAGAATGAGCAATATATATATATATATATATATATATATATATATATGAAATAGTTTATTTCATGTTCTTAGCTCACCAGCATAAAATTTGTTACCAGCATAGCTCCATCTCACTCTTAAATAAGGCATATCTACAAATATTTTATCTACAAGACGTATTGCAGCCATCTTTGGCTCAGGTCAAAATGGATATGGAGTATTTTAAACACAAACAAACAAACAAACAAGTAAATAATAACATATAACATAGAGACCAGGGAATTATCTTTGGTTGACCTAGGAGCACTGCCCTTTCCTGAAGGGCAATCAAGGAGGAATGGGAAGGGGAGGTTGGAGCTGGGGGGCAAAGGGAAGGAAGGGGAACTGCCATCGGGATGTAATATATGAGAGGATAAATTAATAATTAAAAATGCATCATGGCATTAATGCACCATGAAAATATAACTGACTTACTGTTTGAAAACTGAAATGACAATAGACTGTTGCTGCCCCTTTCTACCTTAGCTAGGATCATGTGCATCAAGTAACTTCACCTTTCCATTGCTGTGCTGATTGCATCTGAGATAGAAAGCTTCCTGATTAACCAGGTACCAAAAGATAATCTGTGTCTTTTCATCCTGGTTCAGAGCCAAGGCCATAGCAACTTTAGAGATTAGCTCTAGCCAAGAAAACTGAAGAGAATGGCAAGAGTGATATCAATAGCATCATATTTGGTTTCTGTACAGTTGTTTCTACTGTAACTTGATGGACAGCAATGACTCACATTGAGAAATTGAGAACTCTAAATAATACACTTTGAAATGTAATTAGCAAAAAAATCCAAATTCAGTGTACAAATAACTCATATATTGTGCTCATTAAAAGATCTCAGACTCTAAGTAGTGGAATGCACTGCACAATAATACAAAATATTGTGTCACTCCTAGCATTGTAAATGGTGCATGACATAAATCTTGGAAATAAGCATAGAAGAAATTGATTCTTAGTGCCAGGATAGGGTTGGTTTTATCTGAAGCATCTGCATTGTTTTTACTTTAGGAGAATTTTTAATGTCTGCAAGGATTGTGCTTCTCTGATGATCACTGGTAGAAAGCTTAGCCAAACTTTTGATCCAACAGCAAATTAGTTTTACTTCATGTTTATAAATATCAGCTTACCTCTGTTCTAACTTTCTCACGGTTCTCCTTTTAATGTTTCCTTTTACTGCACCTTAACTGATTTTGCAAACAATAACCAGTGAACATGAATCACATTCTGTATATATCATTTTCAATTTACCACCTACTCGAAAATACCTGGGGAAAGGGTGAAGCCAAGTAAACGTGGTTCATTTTAACTCATGCCTAAATCAAGATTGGGCTTATTATGCCTAAAGGTATACTATGTACTCAATGGCAAGATTCCTTAAAGGCTGAACTCTGGGCCAACATCATTACAAAGGCTAGATACATTTTCGAAACATAAAGTTTTAGACATCTTACCAGACTTATCAAATTATAAATCCTCCTGTAGGGACTGAAAAATCTGTGTGATAACAGTCCCCCACATCATGAGAGATGTTCCCTTCACATCATGCCAATGAAAAGTATTGCATGGGTTTCATTTATGTTTTATTTAACCCAAAGACAAGCTTTAGTTCACAAGTCTTCACCTTGACTGTACAGTAAAATAGATTAGGAAGATTTTAAAAATTGCAGTACCTATAATGTATCCCATAAAGATTGTATCAGTCAGGAACCAATTAACAGGGTGTTTTGTTTTTATATACACCCCCAAATGTTCTGGTACACAGCCAACATTTAGTATCAAATCAATATTTGGAATATAAATGGCAAGGTTATAAACTCATCATAAAATTATCAACGATGTCTAGAATCTCACAGGACTTTAGAATCAATCATTCTTTAAGAACTTTAATGCAGCAGGTAACCATACTGTAATTTTGAGAAATTGTTAATCTGCATTCCTCTATCACTTTACACAACATAAATACCAAATAATTCAAAGAATAAAAATTTTAAAATAATTGGTATAAAGAAAAGTACTAGAATTATAGACATTGGAAGTTTTTTGCAAAATCTAGAAGTGATAAGGGGCTTAGTATACCATGCTACTAACTAAAAGGCAAGAGAAGGAAGACGACTAGATCCCACTGTCCTGCCATTGGTGTAGGATAGCATCCTCACATTGGAATGGTGCTTTGTGCTTTCTCGGCCTTTGTTGTGGTATGGTCTGCTGCATCAGACTGAATTAAGTATTTTTTATAGAAAGATGGCGGTACTGAACAATACTAAAAAGAATTGTGTCAGTGGCTTGTTCTTTGTGGCCAAGTTCTAAGGCAAAATAATATGGTAGCAAATCCTTACCCATGTTTTGTCTAAAATAAAGGAAATGAAAATTCTTTCAAGAGCAGGAAAGGAAGTTTGAGAACTAGGAGTTGTGCCTTGCATCATATGGAGAACTCCAAGAGAGTGGGCTCTTCTGGGGAGTCCCACTGCCATCACAATAACAGGAAACCAACTATAATGGCTCTGTGGCCGATATGGAGTAACCCTAATATCAGAGTAATAGTAAGAAAGATAAAATTATCCAGAAAACATGCAGCTGGAAGTTCTGATATTGATCTAGGGACCTGAGTTTTCATGGCTGTAACAAGAGGAAACGCCAGCAGATGGCAGCATGAACTACTACACAGTGGGGGGATGCAGCCATTTTAGTAAGGCCTGCCACCTGTGGGTGAAGTGAACTGCAAATGTGGAAGCACCAGTGACATTGCTCAACACCATTACTCTCCAGGTGGCCCCTGGAGTTTCCATGCCTCTCTAGGAAGAAGCAGAGGTAGAGGAATTAAAGAAGCTGACATGCTTGAAACTGGTTTATTCTGTAGTGCCTAGACTACATATATCTGTCTGTTACTGGGTGCAACAGGACTGATTTTGAGTGAACACTGAAAATACAAGTTAAGTTTGGGCATTTCAAAGGATGGTGTGAACATGTAGTATGTGAAAATATATAGGAATATTTTAAGATATGATACATCATTTTTACATGGCAAACATCTTATGGAAAGGTCAAGAGATGAAGGATGTATTGCCCCTTAAGCCCGGGCTCACACTTGGATATATACCCATTCTCTTAGATGTCTTTCTAAGCATCTCTCATCCTTAAACCTAAATTAAAATGTTTTTAATAAGCTATTACTCTTCATTAGAAATAGATAAAGGATAGCAAATGTAACAAGGATACATAAACAAGAAACTTAATTTCCTTATATCCAAAACCACATACTGTCCCCATCCTATTTACTTTTTTGTTAGACTAAAAGAACAAAAAATGAGAATTATCAGTAAGAACTGCAACATTCATCCATCTTGAATATGCCCTTTTACAACCAAACAGCCATGCAACATAATGAGTTGTCCAAATTTTAATCTTGCATATCGAAATCTTTTTTTCACCTGATATATTCAATATTGAAACATTGTAATATTGGAATCTAAAATGTTTCCTAAAAATAAGCTATCAGAGAATCCACATGCAAGTTGTCCTTTCCCTCTGTGTACAGGCCAGAGGAATTCTGCATGAAAACGACTGACTGATTTCAAGGTTCTAAAGTCTAGTGTGGCTGCCTACAAAGAACCATTCATTCTAACTCACAGATTTTTCTCCCTGTTGATATGTAGAAACAGGCAATTCCACTTAATTCTCCACCAAATATTTAAACAGTATGCATTTTAAAAGATAATATAAACAGTAATGAAAAAGAATTGTCATTGTAATCATATCTATTTGCCACCATAATCTGCCGAAGTTTATAGTAGCACTTGTTTCCCTGCCTTATTTTTGTCTCCTAATTCTTAATCTTTTCAATAATAGCTTATGTTTGTTCCTTTCCTTTTCATTGCTGATCTTAGAAGCAAATGTTTTTATTGCAAGTGTCAAGAACAGAGCCTGCCAATAAGTATATGTTAGAGAAGCAGACACACATTTAAGTCTGTACGTTGGCTGAAATTAATTTCACTATGTGATATAAGAACCTAAGCAGTAGTCTTCTGCCCAGGAATATCTGCTGGGGTGGACTGTTAGCTAGTCTGATCCCCTGGAGACACCATATCCTGAGACAACCCAGAAGATCCACTTCACTCTAGGTTACTGACACTAAGGTCTGAGGCATCCCAGGAGATCTGCTATACACAAGGCAACCAAGCAACTGATCACCAACTTGTGTGCTCCCCTGAAGACACTGCAGCTTGAAGGCATCCCCGGAGCTCCTCTGTAGACAGGGCAACTGGGCAACAGACACCAGCCTGAAGACCTGCTTGGGGACACTGTGGAATGCAGAACAACTGACCCAACAGACTGAAAGCCTCCCTGGAATTCTGCTGCACACAGGGAAACAGAAACCACAGTCAGTAGATTTCCCTTGGAAAATATCTTTGCACAAGACAACAGCCAGACTACTCCTCTGAAGACCCAACAGTCTGAAGGCCTGCCAGGAGATCTACTGAAGCCAGAGCAACAGATCAACAGTTTCTCTGCCCCTCTGAGGATCCCCTAGTTGGAAGGCCCCACAGTGGTCTGACACAGTCAGGGCCACAGGCCTAACAGGAGACCTGAAGCAACCCAGGGCCAAAAGAGTCAGTCTCCAGACAAAGTCACCCAGACCAGCAAACTCCAGGGGCAACCAGATGGCAAGAAGCAAGATCAAGATTATAAGTAACAGAATCCAATATACATGGACATCATCAGAACCCAGCTCTCCCACCACAGCAAGCCCTAAATAAACCAAAACATCTTAAATACAGTAAGCTGAGCAAAAATCCTACCTCATGAAATTAATAGAGTCCTTTAAGGAAGATATAAATAACTCACTTAAAGAAATACAAGATAACATAATCAAACAGGTGGAGGAATTGAATAAAGCAGTTCAACACCTAAAAGTGGAAGTAAAAATAATATAGAAAACACAAATGGAAGCAAACCTGGGAATGGAAAAACCTAAAAAGAGGTCAGGAATTACAAATGTAAATATTACCAACATAATAAAAAAGACAGAAGAAAGAATCATGCATGTAGAACATACAGTAGAAGAGATTGAAAGAACTGTCAAAGAAAATTCAAAACATAAAAAATTCCTAACCCAAAGCATCCAGGAAATTCAGGACATAATGAAAAGATCAAATCTAAGAATAATCAGAATAGAGAAGAATGAAGATTCCCAGCTCAAAGGATTTGAAAATGTCTTCAACAAAATAATAGAAGAAAATATTCCCAACCTAAAGAAAGAGCTGAACATAAATACACAAAAAGCCCATAGAACACCAAATAAATGGGACCAGAAAAGAAAATCCTCATCACATGATAATTAAAACACTAAACTCATAGAACAAAGACAGAATATTAAAAGGTGCAAGGGAAAAGGCCAAGAAATATACAAAAGTAGACCTATCAGAATTACACCAGACTTCTCAACAGAGACTATGAAAGTCAGAAGAGCCTCTTCAGAGGTCATGCAGACTCTAAGAGAACACAAATGCCAGCCCAGAATACTATACCCAGCAAAACTCTCAATCAACATAGATGGAGAAACCAAAATATTCCAGGACAAAACCAAATTCAAACAGTATATATCTACCAATCCACCTCTACAGAGGATCCTAGAAAGAAAACTAACACAAGAAACAACCTAGACCAAAGAAAAGACAAGTTACTAAGCATATCACAACAAAGCCACAATGAAACTAAGAGAAGTTATGAACCAAATAGATTTAACAGATATCTACAGAACACTTCATCCTAAAACAAAATAATACACCTTTTTCTCAGCACATCATGGTACCTTCTCCAAAATCGACCATTTAATTGGTCAGAAAACAACCTTCAATTGATACGAGAAGATTGAAATGATTCCATGCATCCTAACAGATCACAATAACTTAAGGCTGATCTTCAATACCATCAAAAACAACAGAAAGCCCACATATACATGGAAACTGAATAACTCTTTCCTTCCTCAACAATAACTTGGTCAACGAAGAAGTAAAGAAATTAAAGACTTCCTGGAATTTACTGAAAATCTTGACACATCATACTCAAACTATTGGAAAACAATGAAAGTGGTACTAAAAGGAAAATTCATAGCAATAAGTGCCCTGGTAAAGAAACTGAAGAGATCTTACACTAACAACTTAACAGCATGCCTGAGAGCTCTAGACCAAAAAGAAGCAAACTCACCCAAGAGGAGTAGAATGCAGGAAATAGTCAAACTCAGGGCTAAAATCAACCAAAAAGAAACAAAGAGAACAATAGAAAGAATCCACAAAACCAAAATCTGGTTCTTTGAATCAACAAGATATATAAACTCCAGCCAAACTAACTAAATGGCCCAGAGGTAGTATCCAAATTAACAAAATCAGAAATGAAAAGGGAGACATAGTAACAGAAACTGAGGAAATTCAAAAAAATCATCAGATCATACTACAAATGCCTACAATCATCAAAACTAGAAAAGCTAGATTAAATGGATTATTTCCTAGACAGATACCACATCCAAAGTTAAATCAAGAGCATGTAAACTATTTAAACAGGTCCATATCCCATTAAAAAAAAAGAATAAATCATTAAAAAACCTCCCAACCAAAAATAAAAGCCCGGAAACAGATGGATTTAGTGCAGAATTCTACCAGACCTTCCAAAAAGACCTGATACCAATATGCCTTAAATTATTCCATAAAATATAACAGAAAGAGAACTACTTAATTCATTCTATGAAGCCACAATTACTCTGATACATAAACCAAATAAGGACCCAACCAAAGTAGAGAACTTCAGACTAATCACACTTATGAATATCAATGTAAAAATACTCAATAATACTTTTGCAAAATAAATCCAACAACACAACAAAACCATCATTCACCATTATCAAGAAGGCTTCATCCCAGGGATGTAAGGTTGGTTTAATATATGAAAATCCATTAATGTAATCCATTATATAGACAAACTCAAAGAAAAAAATAAACACATGATCATCTCCTTAGATGAAGAAAAAGCATTTCACAAAATACAACACTCCTTCATGTTAAAAGTATTGGAGAGATCAGGAATTCAAGGCCAATACATAAACATAATAAAACTTACTACAATTTACTACAAACCAACATCCAATATCAAATTAAATGGAGACATACTTGAAGCAATCCCACAAAAATTGGTGACAAGACAAGAATGCCCATCTATTCAATATAGTACTCAAAGTGCTAGCTAGAACAATGAGACAACAAAATAAGATCAAAGGGATACAAATTGGCAAAGAAAAATAAAGGTATCACTATTTGCATATGATATTATAGTATGCATAAGTAACCCAAAAAACTTTCCCAGAGAACTTCTCTAGCTGATAGCTTCAGCAAAGTGACCAGATAGAAGACTAACTTAAATAAATCAGTAGCCTTCCTTTATATAAAGGATAAGCAGGCTGAGAAAGAAATTAGGGAAACAATTCCCTTCAGAGATAGCCACAAATAATATATCTTGGGGTAACTCTAACCAAATAAGTGAAAGACCTGTATGACAACAACTTCAAGTCTCTCAAGAAAGAAATCGAAGAAGATCTCAGAAAATGGAGAGATCTCCCATGATCATGGATTGGAGATGCAGAATTAACAGTAAAAATAGCCCTGCTACTAAAGGAAATCTACAGATTCAATGCAATTTCCATCAAAATCCCACCACAATTCTTCAAAGACATTGAAAGAACAAGTCTCAAGAAAGCATCTTCAACAAATGGTGCTGGTCTATTTGGCTGTCAATATGTAGAAAAATGAAAATGGAGCCACATTTGACACCTTGCACAAAACTCAAGTTCAAGTGGATCAAGGACTACAACATAAATCCATATACACTGAATCTAATAGACGAGAAAGTGGGAAATAGCCTTGAACTCATTGGCACAGGGGGTAATTTCCTAAACAAATCTCCAGTGGCTCATGCTCTACGATCAAGAATTGATAAATGGGACCTCATGAAACTGGAAAGCTTCTGTAAGGCAAAGGACATAGCCAATTATACAAATCAGCAACCTACAGCTTGGGGGAAAGAACTTCACTAACCCTACATCTGATAGAGGGCTAATATCCAAAATATATAAAGAACTCAAGAAGCTAACCACCAAAAAACAAAACAACCCAATAAAAAATGGGGTACAGAACTAAACCGAGACACAATAGAGGAATCTCAAATGGCATAGAAACACCTAAAGAAATGTTCAGTGTCCTTAGTGATCAGAGAAATGCAAATCTAAACAACCCTGAGATTCCACCTTACACCATTCAGAATGGCTAAGGTAAAAACCTCAGGTGGCTGAACACGTTGAAGAGGATGTGGAGGATAGTGGGATTGCAAACTGGTACAACCACTCTGGAAATTAATTTGGAGGTTCCCCAGAAAATTGAAATAGATCTACCTGAATACCCAGCAATATCACTCTTGGGAATATACCTAAAAGATGCCTCACCATGCCACAGGGGCACATGTTCCACTATGTTCATAGCAGCCTTGTTTTTGATAACCAGAAGTTGGAAAGAACCCAGATGTCCCACGACAGAAGAATGGGTACAGGAAATGTGGTTCATTTACACAATGGAATACTATCCAGTTACTAGAAATGTGGACATCCTGAGCTTTATAGGAAAATGGATGAAACTAGAAAATATCATCCTGAGTGAGGTAACTCAGACCCAAAAGGACATGCCTGGTATGGACTCACTAATAAGTGGATATTATTATAATATCATTTTAAGTAGGGGAAAAGTGCCAAATACCCAAGATACAGTGAATAGAACTCAAAAAGATCAACAAGCTAAAGGACTCAAGTGAGGATGCTTCAGTCCCACTTGAGAGGGAGAAGAAAGCAACCACAAGGCAGGAAAGAGGGATATAGGAGGGCAAGGGGATGGGGGTGGCAGAGAGGGGACTATGATTGGGTATTGTGTATGGAAAAAGGACTGAAATCCTTGAGAGTCATCAGAGAAAATGGAAACATGCAACCTCAGGAGGAAGGAGGTTGGAGGAACCCTCCAGAATGTACCAGAGACCTGGGAGATGAGAGACTCTCAGGACTCTAAGAGAGGGACCTTAGATGAAGTGCCCTACTTTGGGGAGAGTCAACTTGTAGAGCCCACCTCCAGCAGAAAGACAGAGCATCAAGTGAGGGATGGGGTTGCTATCCCACAGTCAAAACTCTGACCCATAATTGACTGAAAGAACTTCAGGGATAGAAATGGAAAGGAGCCTGAGGAAAAGAAGGTCCAGCCACAGGCCCAAAGTGGGAATCCAGCTTAAGAAGAGGCCCGAAGGCCTGACACTATTACTGAGGCTATGGAGAGTTCATAAAAAGGGATCTATCATGACTGCCCTCTGAAAGACCCAACAAGCAGCTGAAAGAGTCAGATACACATATTTGTACCCAACCAATGGACAGAAGTTCCTGACCCCTGTGGTTTAATTAGGGGAAAGCTTGAAGAAGCTAAGGATGTGGGCAACCCTGTAGGAGGACCAGCAGTCTCAATTAATCTAGACCCCAATATTTCTCAGATACTGGAACACCAACCAGACAGCATATGCCAGTTGATATGAGGTCCCAACACATATACAGCAGAGGACTGCCAGGGCCTAGGTTTAGTCAGAGAAGATTCACCTAACCCTCAAGAGACTTTATGCCCCATGGAGTTTAGAGTTCTGGTGAAGTGGGATGTGTGGACATCCTGATGGAGACAGATGGGCGGTGAGGAGGTATGGGATGTGGAAAGTCAGAGGGTAGACCAGGAGGTGAATAATATCTGGAGTTTAAAATAATCATAAAAAAAGGAACCTAAGTGATAGTATTATAACATAGGGGTCTAGTTTTATTAATTTTATTTATTGTATGTCTTTTCCTTACATGTTCACTTGCGATGTACTCCATCCATCTCACATGTTAAATTATAGACTGGATGATCTTTGGGATCTTCCATGGGTTGTTTGGCTATAATGCTTTCCACAGATACTTTTAAGACATTTTGATAAGTGACAGGTAGGGTTCTTCCCCAGTACTCTAGTGTAGAAAATGTTTTTTATTATATATTTTCTTTTAGAAATATTTCACTGACTTTAGGGAAACAATAATTTCTCACCAAGATTAATTGATTTGGGAATCACTGATAAATACAGGTAATCTTTCCAGTGTGGTGTACACCTTTGTTCAATAAAAAATATCTAGTTCAATATTATACTATGCATTGTGTAAATTACACTTGTTAAATTAATTCTATTATTTTGTTGCTTAGATCTTAGGGAAACTTGAAATAAGATTTAAATATGGTTTCCACAGCACTAATGAAAGGGGTCAGTGCTAAAGACCTTTGCTGCCAAGCCTGGTGACCAGAGTTTCATGTGTGGAAACCAAGTGGTGGAAGGGAGAACACATATCCACCAGTTGTTCGCTGGCCTCCGCACATGTGTCATTGCACATCTGTCACACACACACACACACACACACACACACACACACATTCACACACAAGGACTGCACACATACACGTGGACTGTACACATAACTAAAAAAAGTACATAAATAAGTATTTAAAAACTTAAAAGTATTTTTTGCAATGTGCTATTTACATATTTACAGAGACACTGAAACTTATAGAGGAGAAAGTAGAGAAAAGCCACGAAGATATGGGTACAGGGGGAAAATTCCTGAATAGAACAGCAATGGCTTGTGCTGTAAGATCAAGAGTCGATAAATGGGACCTCATAAAATTGCAAAGCTTCTGCAAAGCAAAAGACACCGTCAATAAGACAAAAAGGCCACCAACAGATTGGGAAAGGATCTTTACCTATCCCAAATCGGATAGGGGACTAATATCCAATATATATAAAGAACTTAAGAAGGTCGACTCCAGAAAATCAAATAACCCCATTAAAAAATGGGGCTCAGAGCTGAACAAAGAATTCTCACCTGAGGAATACTGAATGGCAGAGAAACACCTGAAAAAATGTTCAACATCCTTAATCATCAGGGAAATGCAAATCAAAACAACACTGAGATTCCACTCCAGTCAGAATGGCTAAGATCAAAAGCTCAGGTGACAGCAGAAGCTGGCGAGGATGTGGAGAAAGGGGAACACTCCTCCATTGTTGGTGGGATTGCAAGCTTGTACAACCACTCTGGAAATCAGTCTGGCGGTTCCTCAGAAAATTGGACATAGTACTACTGGAGGATCCCGCAATACCTCTCCTGGGCATATATCCAGAAGATGCCCCAACTGGTAAGAAGAACACATGCTCCACTATGTTCATAGCAGCCTTATTTATAATAGCCAGAAGCTGGAAAGAACCCAGATGCCCCTCAACAGAGGAATGGATACAGAAAATGTGTTACATTTACACAATGGAATACTACTCAGCTATTAAAAAATGAATTTATGAAATTCCTAGGCAAATGGATGGACCTGGAGGGTATCATCCTGAGTAAAGTAACCTAATCACAAAGGAACTCGCACAATATGTACTGACTGATAAGTGGATATTAGCCCAGAAACTTAGGATACCCAAGAGATAAGATACAACTTGCCAAACGCATGAAATTCAAGAAGAACGAAGACCAAAGTGTGGACACTTTACCCTTTCTTAGAAATGGGAACAAAACACCCATGGAAGGAGTTACAGAGACAAAATTTGGAGCTCTGACAAAAGGATGGACCATCTAGTGATTGCCATATGCAGGGATCCATCCCATAATCAGCTTCCAAATGCTGACACCATTGCATACACTAACAAGATTTTGCTGAAAGGACCCAGATATAGCTGTCTCTTGTGAGACTATGCCGGGGCCTAGCAAACACAGAAGTGGATGATCACAGTCAGCTATTGGATGGGTCACACGGCCCCCAATGGAGGAGCTAGAGAAATTACCCAAGGAGCTAAAGGGAACTGCAACCCTATAGGTGGAACAACAATATGAACTAACCAGTACCCGGGAGCTCTTGTCTTTAGCTGCATATGTATCAAAAGATGGCCTAGTCGGCCATCACTGCAAAGAGAGGCCCATTGGACTTGCAAACTTTATATGCCCCAGTACAGGGGAACGCCAGGGCCAAAAAGGGGGAGTGGGTGGGTAGGGGATTGGGGGGAGGGTATGGGGGACCTTTGGGATAGCATTGAAAATGTAAACGAGGAAAATACCTAATAATAATAATAATAATAATAATAATAATAAATATTAAAAATGTAGAAATTATATTGATTTTACTTTTTAATACATATGTCATGCTATTAAATGAAGGCAATCCAAGAAAATAAGTAATTAAAAATAACTTTCCCACAGATGAAGTTTATTTCTAAATTAGCTTTGTGATAGAGAAGTGATTAAAATAATTTTCAGAGTGAGAATTCTTCCCCAGGGAGAAGTCCCTTAATCTGTTACCCAATATCAAGTAGCTAACCCCAAAATCATAAAGAGAAACAAATAATATTATGTAGTATCAAGTAGCTAACCCCAAAATCATAAAGAGAAACAAATAATATTATGTAGTATCAAGTAGCTAACCCCAAAATCATAAAGAGAAACAAATAATATTACATAGACTGTGAAGGTTGTTTTTATATATTTAAGAATATATATGTATGTATATATATAAATATATATATAATGGCATTACTTTATATTTATATATTTTATATATTATATATCATAGAAATTCATATATATGCATTAATTAAACAAATGATATAATTATACAATTCAACAAATGATATAATTATAATTTAAAAACATGATTTTCAGGATAACAACCTCCAATTAGAAAATGTAGTGAAATAATTTAATTTTGGAGTTTTATTTTAATAATTTTGTTCCATTTTAAAGTGCTACATAGTGGAGTCTGCATTTATCTTTATAGATTAAAATTATTCAAAGTTAAAGTCTTTCTGAATTTTTCTGGAAACACTTTTGCAGCCTGTCTCCCTGAGCTGGGTACATGTTCTCCTTACCATTCTGCAGACGGATTATTCAGTGATCCAAAATTAGAGTCAAGCTGAGAGGTCAGGGGCTTGGCCTTGGGCAGTGTGCTGGAACCAGAAGAGCTGTGATAAGCTGTGGGAAGACAGCAGATGATTAGTGGTTAGTCAGGAGCTTCTTGCTGCAGTTTCCCCATTCGAAGACTAACTTTGAATTCGAATGCTGAGACTAAGAATTTCT
Source organism: Mus musculus (assembly GCF_000001635.26). Taxonomy (NCBI): domain Eukaryota; kingdom Metazoa; phylum Chordata; class Mammalia; order Rodentia; family Muridae; genus Mus; species Mus musculus. The sequence goes on along the minus strand of NC_000072.6, from coordinate 14,197,170 downwards.
GGGGGGTGGGAGCATAGGGAGAGGTGGTTCAGTGGTTAAGAGCACTGACTGCTCTTCCAGATGTCCTGAGTTCAATTCCCAGCAACCACTGGTGGCTCACAATCATCTGTAATGGGATCTGAAGCCTTCTCTGGTGTATCTGAAGACTCATATACATAAAATAAAATGAATTTGTTTTTTTGTTTTTAAAGAACTTCTCCTAGTGGTAGAGTTTACTTATTTAATACCAAAAGATTGCCTGGGAACTCTCTAAGTGGATTACTACATTCACAGTAATACAGAGCTATGGGTCAGTGCAGCCCTCTACAGCAAGTCAAAAATACCCATCAGCAGTAGCTAGAGTACAGAAGTTCTAGGTCACCCACAACATTAATTCTAATTTGAGACAATAAGAAAACATTATGTGCAATAAATCATACACTTCCCAATAAGAGTTAATGATTAAAACAGAAACTGACCACAATTATCTTGGACCTCTTTAAGAGAATATGAGATTGACAGATTTCCTTGTGATGGATAACTCAGTCACTCTACATCGCCTTTTATGACCATTTCATGCCCTTTTGCCCAAATTGAATTATTTTCATTTTTAATTTCTTTACTGGTCTCATGAAATTTGTGTGGCTCAGGGGAAGCAGGAGAAGAAAACTCTGTAGTCAATAAGCTGTGGAGTGGAGTCATCTTTGGAGACTCTAACATTGTACAATATGTGTGGTTCTAGTATCCTCAGAACCATTACCAATGGGCCTGGAAAAATGACTTACTATTCCATCAGCATGCCCCAAGGCATACAAATTATGCAAGCCACCTCCATAATAGTCGACCACAGTAGTGCTATTTGTGGCTTACCACAATGTTCAATAAACTTTCTATCTCCCACTCTGCCTCTGCTCAAATGCTTTACTGTACATTTTAAACTATATAAATGATGATGGCTATCTAAATATGAGTATGAGTTTATAGAAAAGTATAACTTAGAAGTAAACACAGCCCTTGCAGCGTAACTACGAGGGCTTCAGCCCCATCCACTCCATCCTTGTAAAAATAATGGGTATGATGGCATGCAGTTATAATCTCAATGTTATTGGATTTTGGTCAGGAGTTTGCTAGCCAGTCTTCCTAACCAGTGAGACAGATCCCATTGAGGGAACTTCTCTCAAAAAAACAAGGTGGATGGATCCTCTGGAAATGCACAAGAGGTTGACCTCCTTACACACACACAAACACACACACACACACACACACACACACACACACACACACACACACGTCTGTGTACATACTTGTCTTAGTCAGTATTCTATTCTTGTAAAGAGCTATCATAATCAACTCCTGTAAATGAAACAATGGGGTTTTCTTACAGTTTCAAAGATTTAATTCATTATTATCATACTGGGAAACATGGCAGTGTACTGCAGGCAGTCATGATAGCTGAGACCTCTAGATCCAGATTCAAAGGCAGAAGAAAAAAAGAGAAAGAGAGCAACTAAGGCTGGCCTGTGACTTGGAAACCTCAAATGCCATCCATAATGACTTACATCCTCCAACAAGGATGTATCGCCTAATAATGCCAATCTCTGATGACCAAGCATTCCAATCCATGAGCGAATGGGGGCCGTTCTTACTCAAATCCCCACGTTCCATTCCCTATACCCACTGTCTTGTAGTTCTACTACATTCCATTCTCTATACTCACTGTCTTGGAGTCCTAATGCAAAACAGCTTTTAGTACAACGGTAAAAATTCCCAAACTCAATAATAGCAACATTGTTTAAAAGTTCAGCCTCTTCTGAGTCTCATGCCAATCTCTTACCTGTAATCCCTGTAAAAGAAAAAAGGCAGATCAGATACTTCCAACATACAATGGCACAGAATGTACATTACCATTCCTAAATGGAGGTGAGTGAAAAAAAAAAAACTGGATCAAAACAAGACTTAAACCATCAAGACAAACTCCAAATTCTGCTTCTCCACTCCTGATGTCAGATCATCATTACATTATTGTACCAGTGTATAATAATATGTATTATTTGTAATAATACCTTTTCACCTTTGTTGACTGCAACACACTTCTCTTTCTTGGGTTGGTTCCACATCCTATTAGCAGTTTTCTTTGGCAGGTGTCTTATGACTTTGGCATCTATTACATCTTTGAATCTCCAAGGAAACCTAGGCTTCAGCTTCACAGCTTCATACAATGACATCTCTATGCTAGGTCACCACTGATCCAGGTCTGACCTCAGTAGCTTTCCTTAGGCGTAGAGGAAGATTCCATAATTCCCCACACACACTTTTTTTTTTTTTTTTTTTTTGGTACCCTCGACCAAAGCCAAAACTTTGTGGTCAATTATGGAACTTCTGCTGCTTGCTGGAACTGTAACATGGTCCTTCTTGTTCAAATACATTTTCACCAGCTAATAGTCTCTGCTTTTTAAATTCAACATCCTCAAAATGAAAATATAGACCTCTCAGTGTTTCTGTCTTTGATGCAACTATGATTGCATTTTATTTATTTATATATCATGCTTGTTGTTATTGTCACTGACAAACATAACACTTCCAAGATTGAGATCTGTGTCTTTGAGTTTTACTTCTTGGCATACTTTGCTATTAGTGTAAGTGTCCAAAATGAAGACTGTGTGAAAAGCTATACAGATACTTACAGTCTTGTAAGCCACGTGAATCTAACCAAAGCAATAGTAGTATACAGGGGATGTAACAGAGGTCTGGGTAGTTTGAATTTAGAGTATAACTATAGAATGAGGTAGGTAGATAGAAGAAATAAGTGTTACTGTATGTATTAACAAAATGAAGAAGCCTTATGGAAATCTATTAGTTTGTAAGCTAATTAAAAATTGTAACACAGTTTTAAAGGGGTTTTAATATAACTATCCTGCAGGAATAGACAATATTCCTCCCAGATGATGTGAACCATAATGAAAGTCACCATGCCATGGACATTCTTATGAGTTACTAATCAGGGGCACCAAACCAATACAGACTATTCTCACTGCTTATATTACAATCATCACTAGATGGTAAGATAACTCACGATATCACTCATTTTGAATGCAGGATGTACTGGCTAGTTTTGTGTCAACTTGACACAGCTGGAGTTATCACAGAGAAAGGAGCTTCATTTGAGGAAATGCCTCCATGAGATCCAACTGTAAGGCATTTTCTCAATTAGTGATCAAGGGGGAAAGGCCCCTTGTGGGTGGGACCATCTCAGGGCTGGCAGTCTTGGGTTCTATAAGAGAGCAAGCTGAGCAAGCCAGGGGAAGCAAGCCAGTAAAGAACATCCCTCCATGGCCTCTGCATCAGCTGCTGCTTCCTGACCTGCTTTGAGTTCCAGTCCTGACTTCCTTGTTGATGAACGGCAGTATGGAAGTATAAGCCGAATAAACCCTTTCCTCCCCAACTTGTTTCTTGATCATGCTGTTTGTGCAGGAATAGAAACCCTGACTAAGACACAGGAAAAGAAGAAATTAACCTTGACTGACCAGAAGTCTCCTCTTACTGGCTAAGCCATGTAATGCCAAAAGGTGCTACATAGGCTGCTGAGTAAGAAAAAGACATCCATAGTTTTACCTAGTGTTTGCCTTTGTATACTATGTTACTGACATGCCTAGAAAGATTTATCCACTGGCACAATAATTGTCATAGAGATAGCCAAACAGTTTCAAAATTATATAAAGTCAAAATTCAAGTATAAGTCATTGTATGTGCTCATTTGTTAATTGTCTACAGTAACCTCTCACCTAAGGTTCAGGGAACAACTTGAAATAATTGTAAGAAAGAGTATAAAATGTAGTGGAAAAGGACACCGTAACTTCTAGACATAATGTGGTTGCTGTGCATATATACTCATAACAATTGTGGTTACCTGAACAAAGACTGCACAATATTAACACAGTCAAAATTCCAACCTGACTGCCAGAGGGCCCCTCATGGCCCCATTCCTGGGAGAACTATAGAGAATGAGAAGTTGCTGAATAAGAAAAAAATCACTTTCCTTTGGGGGCATGATTCTAGTAAGTTGCCTATACCTCAGTATATGGCCTTATTCTATGTACATTTAAGCAACACTAATTTGACTTAGTGCTTATCAACATTAACAACAACATAAACACTAACAACAAAAACAAACCACACAATGGCATAAAATTTGGGGGGAAATCAGTGTAAAAGGCACCAAGGAGAATTAGATGGAGGTAATGATGGATTGATATGTTCAAACTATCATATAAATATACATTTCAAAAAGTAGTTTTTTAAAAAGTTCCAAGAAGAACAAAGTTAGGATGAATTACAAATGTTTACTTTTCTCATTGTGAAAACTGAAATATCAGCTCGTCATCTTCCATTTGTATTGTCTGAATTATCTTACTTAAATATGTAGGATTTCCATGGTCTAGGGTGATGATGATAGTATTCATGAAGGGATAGTGGAATAGGAGCTTGCACTGTAGCTCAGAACTCAGGGTGTCATCTACCTTCATTGTTTTCAGCAACAAAAGAAGAATAACTGTAGAGGAGACTCTCGGTGTCACCTTAAATAACTGTTATGCGATAACAAAAATGCCTGTCTGTGCAGGTCTTCTGTCTAGTGAGTGTGATAGAGATTGCCTATCTGTCTTGCACCAGTAAATTTAATTTGTATTAGTTTATTATTTTTATATTTTTCAGTTCATTCCTCTCTGCTATTTTATACATAATTATACCACCTGCCAATAGCAATGAGCTCACATTTTTCTCTCATGATTATACTTTTATTTTAGTTTCACATCTTATGGCTTTGATTAATTCATCCAGGATAATCAGCTAACGATGATAACCATAAGCATCCACTTTCACCTTGTTTTAGTTGGATACACTTAAAAATGAAAAAGCCAATGCACTAAGTAGCAAATTATCACCAAAGTACCATATGGTAATTAAAGTTTATATATTATAATATTCCAAAAGATAATTTTAAAATAAAAAATAGTATAAATCTTTCTAGAAATATTTTTTTCAGAATTAATTAAAACCAACATTTTTCTTCTGGCTTCTTAGTAGAAACTAGTGCACTAATTATATTTTTGACATTGAACAAATTCTTCAGTGTACATGATTTTGAATGCAAAATAGGGAAAAAAGGCAACCTCCCCAGCAATATTAATTGTTAAATATGTTGTACACATTCTACCCTCTAAGAGATTCATATCGGACCACAATCCCAATCAGCAAGTTTCTCATCCCACTAAAGGGAACAAATTATAACCCTTTCTACTGCCAGTAAACAGCAAACAGATTGCTGATTATGCAGAGAGAGAAACAACAGATCCAGGACAGACCATGGAGATTATAGAGAAGCCATTCCCCTCCTATAATAAGCCAGTAGCAGCAGACATGTTGCTGAGAACATTAAAGGAAGCAGGCAGATGTAGTATCCAAATGATGACTTGTTAACAAAAATCAAACGTTGAGCAATTATATTAGCAAGCAATTAGAAAAACCCACAAATAAAAGTCAAGATGCCACCACAAAGAGATTGCGTGGATCAGCAATCCTTCTTTCTGTGCCCATCATATTCTGGACCTGTCTGTGTTAATCAGTGTTATATCCAGCAATGGAAACAAAACATAAGACACTAGATAGTACTTATGAGCTGTTGTTATGAGAGGTAATTCGATGATAGAAAGCAGAAGGTGTTCTGATACTGTACAAGAGGGGAAAAATGTCTCCAGCTGAAACATCAGGAGGTAAATGACAATTTTTGCTGAAAGTGGATCCACACATCTTTCACTATGTGTTAAAAACATAATAAAGAATATTCACAAACAGGAAGAATTTTGATTATGCCCCAAACTCAACAGACAGAGATAATAATAGAATGTGACTTGATATACAGTTATTGCAAGTTACCATATGCAACAGGATTATAGAGAATATACAAGTAATAATTATTTGAGAAGGGTATCCTGCAGTGTAAAGATGGCTGGAGTTAGTATCATGGAGTTAGTTAAGATATTTGTTATGTGACCATGGTGGTTTTGCTGAGACTATTTTTTCCATCTGTCATACAGAGATAATGATACCTTGCATAAAATGCATTAGCACAGCCTAAAGTAAACATTCAGAAGAGATGGTTTTGTGCCTTATTATTACTGATGCTAACCTGAGAAATAAAATAGACAGAGTAATAACATTCTAATAGAAATGGAAACTAACACCAAGAAAAGAAAGTCGCATGTCTAGCACTCTACAGGACAAGAATAATGTGAAAAACAAAAGATATGGATAAAATGTGTGAAAAACCCAACCCTGACATTAATTGGCAGTCATCATTAATATTAGTTCCTTAGGACAGAGAAGGAAAAATTAATGCCAGAATTACAAGCATGATTCATACATATATGAGTTGGTGTTCAAGTTAACGCTTTATAAATCCTTTCATTTTCAATTGTGAATCTGCCTTTCTCAAGGAACTCTGTTTTAGTTTCCATAAATCTATGGTAAGTATTCTCATAAGAAATAGCCAGCAAGGGACTCCACAATATTGGATATCAGCCTTAATGCAGTTATTAACTTTCTGTATACAATTACCTGGGCCACAGAGACCCCAAGGTAAATATTATTTCTGGTTTTCCTGCAAGACAGCTTCAGGAGGACATACAGATATATCAGTAGGTTAACTTATCTGTACTGGCTGCGTGTCACTCTATCTATTGAGGATCTAATAGAGCAAAATGTAAATTAGAGAACAATGGGCTTAATTTTTTTTTACCTGCATCTCTGCTTAAGCTGGATTGACTTGATGCATCCTCTGTTGCCCTTGAATGAAGTATTTCATGTTTCTCAGGTGTTGTGTGCAAATGGACTCATCCATCAGCTTTGGTGGTTCCCAGCTTACAGATATGAGATTTTCAGACTTCTTGGTATCTGTATCACATGAGACAATTTACTATAACCCCCTACACACACACACACACACACACACACACACACACACACACACATACACACACACACACACACAAGCACACACATACACACACACACACACACACACACACACACACACATGCATGCTCCCAAAATCATGCATAGCTAAATACATTTTTGTTGGACATCAGACCACATATAAAAATTAGTGGGCTATGATTCTGACTCCAGGTGACATAATACTCATCATTGTATAAGCAAGAATATTCTGATGTTCTCAAAGTTACAATTATAAACAGAATGTAGCACTGTCATTACACAATGCCTGACAGTATGCAGGAATGATGTTGGGTGCTCCTTTAAGAGCTATAACAATGCTGTGAGCAACCGAAATGAGCTAAATATCCAATAGAATATATACTATGTCTGAGAATCTTCCCAGCTAGAGTGTATATCTCAGTATGCTGTCTGCATGCAATTTTGGGGGTGTGGTAGATATCAAGTGTTTTTCTCAGTTACTATCCATCTTATTTTCATAGACATGGTACCACTGAACCAGGAGCCAAGTTTTTTTTTGTCACGTCAACGAGCTTGCAGAACAACCTGTTTTTACTCTACCAGTTCTGGGGGTTTCAGTCATGTCTGGTGCCATGTGGGTGCTATGGGTGCTACGGATCGGAACTCAGGTCCTCTTCTTGCACAGCAGGAACTTTACCCACTAAGCAGTCTCCCAAGCCTGACTATGTACCTGTATTTTTGTTATGTTATATTCCACATATTTGCTTTATTTTGTTCCTGAGACTCCTTTACTGTGTCTTTGGGCTCCTTACAGTGCGTTGTCTCATACAAGTCATACCCATTAGGACCAAGCATAGTAAATAAAGCTGTGAGACTATTGCAAGGGCTTTGGCACTTTTCTCAAGGTCCTGCCTGTATAACTTGAACCATATTAATTTTAATAGGTATATCATATCTTATCAGAGGGTTATTTTGACTACAAAATTTTAAAGGTATTTTAAATTTTGACCATGAGCCAAGTGCTTTAATATCCATCTAATGTTTCTATAGTCTTAGCCTCAAAATACATACCTGGAAATTCTTTGAGTTAAATAATCTAAATAAGCTACTAATTGTTTTAAGCGGTCATGAAATTTAACAATTAATGACATTAGAACTGGTTTGGTTTTAAAACTCATTTCAGGGCTATTTCTTTTTATGCTTTGCAACAATGTTCTTCCTTCATTTTCCCCCCAGTTCTTAAATATTGACAATGCTCTCTGAAGAGCTCAAAGTTTTAAGCACTGGGATTATGGAATATCATGGATTTACCTGCCTGGATGCCTATAAGAAATAAATAGTATTTTTCATTTGGAGATTTATATATGCTATTGTGTAGAGCTAAATAGTAGGTGTTAATGATGCAGGTTTATTTCATTAGTGGAATACTTAGAAACTTAATATTGGTCACAATGCTGGCAAACTAGGAAAGAAGCATTTATGGAACAGGATGTAAATGTGCCTTTTGGAAATAGAACAGAAGCAAGGACATCACACTATAAAGTGTCAGATAGGGCAGAAGATCTGAAATCAGAAGTGCAACCAGCAGAAGATACCCTCAGAACCTTGAATAGAGAAGTTAGACATAATACCCAATAATAACATTAGACCTGGTTTTTTGTAGATTGTCATTAAAAGAGAAGAACCTGGAAGGGCATCTTAGGAACTTCAGATTCATCTCATGTCCTCTCCTCTACGATGCTGCCTTGGCAGGGTCTGCTTTCCAAACTGGATATAAATGTCTGTGATGGAAAGATGCTCCTGAGTACATTAATAAGTGTCTTATTCCTCAAAGGTATTGGGGCAGCCAGAGGAAAGGGAGGGGGTAAAAAGGAAGGCAATGGAATAGTGGGTAAGAGAGGTGGAAGGGATTTTATATGGCTGATGCAGACCTGCAAGCCAACAATTGGATAGGACTTCATTGTGGTTTCTCATATTTGTTTACTTTTTACCATGCTGAGGTCAGTGAGTTACTCATCTAAAGACCTTTGCAACTTTATTTGCCCAAACAACTGACAGTGGGACTTTAATAACTAAAGAGCCCTGCACAGATGAAAAAATTTGGTTGGAAAAGAGAAAGCCCATAGAACGTGAGAATACATCTGATGGAGGATTAATATCTAGAATCTATAAAGAACTCAAAATACAAAACATCATAAAAACAAGTGAATCATGAAAAAAATGTCTGGGACCTTAACAAAGAGTTCTAAAAAGAGGAAAATAATGGTTTATAAATGTCTCAGAAATATTCATCATTCCCCTTCCATAGCCATTAGGTAAATACAAATCAAATAGCTTGGATATTTTTATCTTATCCCAAAAAAAGTGGAGCAAATCAGAAAAGTAACCAACAATTTCTGGGAAGGTTGTAGGAGATAGGATAACCCCATTCACTGTTGAAGGAATAGCAAAGTGGACCAACCAAGAAATGATTGTGGATAATACTTTAGAAGCTAAAATAAATCTTCCATATGATCAGTTTATACTACTTTTTAACATATATCCAAAGGACTTGACATTCTTTGTCACAGATACTTGTTCAACCATGTTCATTAACTGCTCCAGTCACAATAGCTAAGAAATGAACATACCATAAATTTCCATCAACTGACAAATGAATGAAAAAAATGTAGTATGGATGTGCAATGGGATACTAGTCTGCTATAAAACAAAATGAAACTATGAAATTTTCAGATAAATATATGTAACTACAAAAGATAATATTTGAGTATGATAACCTGGACCTAGAAAGAGAAACTTTGTAAACTTTCTTTCAACAGAGACTTCTGTCTTCAAATCTTCAAATGGGAGTGGGTAATACATGGTAACTACAAAACAAGAAAAACAAAAATGGACCATTCCCTGAAAATGGTGTTGAAGAAGCAATAGGGGATGGGAATAACATAAGTGAATATATATATATACACACATATATATATATTTCCCAATGTGGGCAGACAATGCTCCTTCCAAGAGCCAAAGATCAGCCAACAATATCCTTAACATAAATCATGAGAATCCTTCTTTTGAGTTGTTGGTCAGAATTGTCCAAGAGACTCCCAAAACATTATATCCTGTTACTATTTCTTTTGGTTGCCTCACATTGTTTATTCAATGCCAAATTGTCAGCAAGTAAAACACACATGCACACACATGCACATTCACACATTAGACAGACTGATTGGATTATAATTACATGTTTAGACATTTTAAAAGGATGACATGAGTTTTTAAAAGTATAAGAAGTACAAAAGGATATAAGGGGGAAATTATGCAATTAAATTACAGTATCAAGATATAAAATAAAATAAGATTTTTAAAAGGCCTTTATGGGTTCTGACTGGCAGGTCTTAGTTCATTTACTACTAAGTAAGCATTCTTCCTCTGAGTCTACACACTTAACTCTAGACAAACTCGGTGTACAGAAGAAGAATTCTAAACCCTTGGTTAGTATATATATTAAAATCTACCAAACCTCTGAGCCCTCTGCATCACTAGATGCAAACACTAACCCCACACACATTTCCTTTTTTGAGACAGGTAAGCTATATAACCCAGGCTAGCTTCAACCTTCCTATCTGAGCCGGAGTACTGTGATTGCAGTGGTATCCACCACATCCATCTCAACTGAGATAATCTTTCAATAAATGATGGTTGATTACAGTTGAGGACCCCAAATGCAAGACCTGAAAGAGAGACTTCAGTAAACAATAATTTATAAGTGAGAAACTCAAATGTTTTAATGTGCCGTAGCTATAGCTGAACCACACTGAATATCCAAGTCTTAATTATGCTTGTATTTTCATGAATTATTCAACTTTCTCTTAAAATGTGTTGGATGTAGACTTACCCACCATCTGTTGGTATAAAGTTAATAGTTGTATAAAGTGCATTTCTCTTGGCAACGTTGCTTTTGAGAATTTCAGGCCTTATCTGCTGTTGTTTAGATAGGGTTTGTCCCCACCAGAACACATTCCAAAATTTGATTTCCCATATGGTAGTCCTGAGAGGTACTGGGATTTTTAAGAAGCAATTAGTTGAAAAGTATTCCTACCTTCATGTATTGGTTAACATAGACCCCACAGTGTGGGTGATCTGCCATAAGTGAGGGTTGATATAAACCAAGCACAACTTCTCTGGCTCATTCTTACACTCTCTACCTTACCACATGGCCCTTTCTTCTGTATATCTGATCACACTTCGGTTTCCCCACTGTGAATGGAACAGCACAGAGCCCAGAGCAGAGCTGGCACTTACCCATTTACAAAAGACACAAGCTAAAATAAACTTCTTTTCTTTACAGATTATGCAGCTTTGTACATTTTCTTATAGCCATATAAACTGGCCTAAGACAACATCCATGTCTGGCTGCTTTCTTTCACTGAGAACTTTTGTGAGATACGAAAAAAGAGAAGTATTATTTTATACCTGGTATATTTTTGAAAAATATGATCAGTAGAAGAATAAAAGAAAGACACCATGAACTCCTAAAGCCTTAGAAAAAAAGGTTAGAAGCTAATATACATGTTTAGTGTCTACTCATGCTTATATCTCTCCAAAAAAAGCATTGTTTTCCAACAATCACTATCAAATTCACAATCCCAATAATTTTCAACTCAGAACCTATCAATGAATTCCATAAGTAATGCAAGAACAGTGTAGACAATTTCAGGTATTTTTCTATCTGCTTAAAAATCTTCAAAGGCATCCTACCTTGTCTGAGTCAAGTTTGAAGACCATCAAGTTTTCAAGGGATTTGATGACCTTACATAGACAGCTTTATTCCTACTCCTTTACCACACAGCTCTTCTGAACAGAGTGGGTCAAAATGTTCCTGGTCTGTAATATATAATCTTTTACAAATCAGTGTTTTCTTCTTCATTCTTTTGTCACCTCTGTAAATGTCACTAAGTCATTAAGGATTACTTAAAAGTTAACTACTTGCTGGAGTTCAGTGACCAAAATTAGTACAAACACATTGAGATGTCATATTCTTACTTATAACTTGATGACTCAGATGTATGGGCTTAAAACAAAGGTGCTGCCATAAAGTACACATATAGATCAAGGGAAGCTCTGAACATTTATCTCTGTAAAAGTGAGGAAAAGTGCATAGTCAATGTTGGCCTTCAAAGCTCACTGAAATATAAGACTTGGCATTCTTCTATGAGACCTGAGATTAACATCTAGCTTTAAGCTATCCCCAAGCATATGATTTAGAAAGCCCATTTTTCCTGATGTCCATTTCTTAAAATACTGTCCATAGTATTTGAATCTGAAAATACACCCTCCTCAGATAATATACACAATTGTGGGATCAATAAACTAACCTTCTCCTTTTGTTTTAGAAAAAGGACTACTCTTCAAGGATGCCTTATAATTCAGAATTAAATTCATAAATATGAATAAGTAGTATTTTCTTTTTATGCAAGAAGAATAAGTCTAAGTTACATCACTTTCAAATTTTGACTTATTTTTGTCATTTAGTAGAGGTATCTATGATATGATTTTATGAAGAGTCTAATGATCAGATTCATTATGCAAATTAAAATGAAAAGTTACTAAAAAACAACTTAATTGTTCCAATTCCAAAAGGTCCCATATACTTTAAAGCTCAATACAGTTTTAAAGTTCTGTTTCTTTTTTTTATATATTTTTATTAGGTTTCCTCATTTACATTTCCAATTCTCCTCCACTGGGGGCCCTGTGATCCATCCAATAGCTGACTGTGAGTATCCACTTCTGTGTTTGCTAGGCCCCTGTGTTTGATAGTCTCACAAGAGACAGCTCTATCTGGGTCCTTTCAGCAGAATCTTGCTAGTGTGTGCATTGGTGTCAGTGTTCGGAAGCTGATTATGGGATGGATCCCCGGATATGGCAGTCTCTAGATGGTCCATCCTTTCGTCACAGCTCCAAACTTTAAAGTTCTGTTTCTTCTGGGACTCAAGATAAAATTTTGATCATAACCAACAGTGAATTTAAAAATCATATACTTACAACATATAATGATGTAGAGCATATACTACCATTCCAAAATGAAAGAATAGGGGCAGAATAAGAAAATACTGGGCCTAAGCAAGACCAAAATCCAACAGAGCAAACACCAATTTCTCAAGATCCGTGTAAGTTCTCAAAGGGCTTTGACAGCTCTTCTTCTACAGTCTTGCTGCCTATATGTCTCTTGCATTGATTCCATTCCTTGTGTACAGCATTCTTTACCAAATATGCCACGGCTCTAGTATCTCCAACACCATCCAGACTTCAACACAATGCAGGATTCACTTTAAGTTTCATCTACTGACCTCTCAGGAACTTGGTTCAGGGACTCCCCTTGTACATAGTAGGCAAGGGGGCTCTTTGAAATCACCAGAGGGGGGTGGTATATCCTATTCTTAGTTGCTCCTATGTGATAAGGAGTCTCGCCATCGAGGACACACACACAGGACACACACGGGTTCTTCTGCAGCAAGCTTTAATGCATCTCGTGAGAAAGATCATCAGCTTCTGGGAGAGGAGGCCCAGAACACAGGAAACTCAGTCCTTAAATAGGCCACAAGAGGGGTTGTAGACGTATTTCACCCTGACTGGCTGCTCACTATCAGCCCAGATGACGCCACGGGACAAGCAGGGCACAAGGAATGGAAAAATACCACAGCACATACGCAGACTATTTGTTTACCAGTTAGAACACCAGATATCAGCGCCATCTTGTAATGGTGATTGCAAGGGCAGCTCCTCACACTTAGTTTACTCTTAATTCTTTCATGACTCTAAAGACATCACCATGTAGATACCACTTTCAGGTTTATTGAGCATATTGAGATGTTCTTGGCTGCCTTGAATCTCAGTTGCAGCAGCTTTTATTTGTTATTTGTTAGGAGAAAAAAACTCCTAAGCTTCTACCTTTCACAAACTGGAAGGCAGCTGGGTGACATTCTTGAGGCCGCTCTTCCCTGTATGCCAGTGCAGCTCAAGCTCCCCCTTAATCTTTATCTTTTTCAGCACAAGATTTGGCTACAGCACAAACCACAGTTTCCTGGTTGTTTTGTTTTGTTTATTTCAAACTGTAAAGTTTGTAATTTCTCTCTGCCCTATGTGTGTTTTTTTCACTATATATCTGCATAAGAGTGATTACAAATAACCATGTAAGAGATTCAATATTAGGCTTCCTTAAAATCTCTTCCACTAAAACATTTAGTCCATTCATTTTCAATTTACCTCAAGTAAACTGTTAGAGCAAGATTAGAAACCAGCTTCATTTTTATCAAAATATTATAGGAAGGGCCCCTAGCCTACTTGCTATTTTTCCCCTCTGAAAGTTTATTATCTGGGTCTTGATGATCCATGAACGCTAAAGACCATCTTCCAAGATCCTACCAGAACAGTCAGTTGAGTACTGCCTACAGTGTTCAGCCATTGTTCTATTCTAAAGTCTAAAACTTTCCTGTATTTCTCTAAAACAACAATGGAATCAGACCTGCCACAGAATTAGCCCAATACATCTACTAAGTTCTGTGTTAGTTAATTTTTTGCTATTGTGATAAAACGTCATGACTGGGGAACTTGTAACAGAAAGGCTTATTAGGAGTTTTAATTCCAGCAGGACAAGGTTTCAGCCCCATCACAGTGGGGAATCATGGAAACAAGTGGGCTTTGGAAATTGAGCTGGAAGCTTAGAACTTACACCTCACGTTGTTAACTACAAGTAGAAAGTAAACTAGGAGAAGCGAGATGATTTTAAAACATGAATTTCTACCTTCACTGACAACCTTCCTCTAGCAACACCACCACTCTTTAACCTACTCCAAACAGTGTTACCAACACATATTCAAATGTCTGAAACTATGGGATAGGGTACATGTCTTTCAAATCACCACACTAGCTGTCTGTGCTAGGCTCCAGTGGGCTGAATCAGATATGGTTGATTGTCATACACAGTTTTCATATATTTAAAAGAGAAAGTCAAAACAAAACAAAACAAAATATCTGCAAATAATAACACTATGAGTTGTGTAGTTGCAAACTGACCAAAGCAAAGTTACTTGAACTAAGGACACTATGATTACAAAATGAGGTAAGTTCTTATAAAAAAAATAATAATTTTCTGTGCAGACTATCTCTAAAGCATTTGATTGTGAGTTCCCAGTCAGTGGTGGCAGAAATTGAGGTTTCAAAACATAATTCCATTGTTATTTTAGAGGAATGTGTGAAAAGAAGCATGTTCAAAAGTATAAGGTTTGCATGTTAAGACAACATGGCTATGTCAACTTAGAGAAGTAAGGATTTACTCAGACTGATGGCTACCCCACAGATAGAAATCCATCATGGTAAGGAAGTATGACAAAAGCTGAGTATGGCAGCTATGGCACAGAGCTAAAACCTTGTCCTCTCAGTCACAAATATGAAGAAGAAAGAACAAACTGGAAGTCAGGTAAAGGTATATACTCTTGAAACCCACCCCAAACAATGTATTTTCTCCTGCATGGTCAAACAGCACCATTAACTGTGAACAAGTGTAAAAATGTCAGCTTAGGGGAGACATTTCTCTTTCAAACCCCTGTGGAGTGCAAAGGAAGAAGTGGCCAAAATACCCTGGGACATGAGACGTTATGAAAAGGACAAAGAAACATTTCCAGAAAGGTATTGTCACTGAGAAATTAAAGTCTTTGTTGATTTTTGTTCATTTATTGACTAGCTCATAGGAGTTAATTTTGAAAGGCAAAGGACACATCGCATGGCAATAATGGTTCACAATGGGTAGAATTTACGAAGCACTTTCCTGATTGGAATTTCACTTGAGCCTAATAATATGTGTGTCTTATTTTCCACAGCACAGTGCACTTATTATCACTGGAGCTCTTGAGAATTGCTGATGTTTGACAATAAATTCAACATTTATTCTACAAACATCATAAATTTCTTGTAAGAGTCTTGTTCTGAATTTCATAATGTAGCTGCAGACAAAACAGAAAGTCCCAGCTTTAAGGCAATTATTTTCAATCAACCTTCTACCACCAATGTATACATTTGGGAATGGATAGCATTCAGAGACACGTGTCCTAAAAGCAGAGTTACTTTTTTACATTTTAACTACATCCATGTTTCACAAGGTTAATTCAGTAGTAGTATCCAAACTCACACTGTTGTGTGGGATTCTTACTTTTTGACACTTTATATATGACAAATGTAAAAATAATTCATTTGACATATATTTACTAGGCTAAAGATACATATATGATCCATAAGATAAATGATATATATGCTGTATTGAGAGGATCTATGTATCTTTATTCTTTCAAAAATCTTACATATGAAAAAATAAAATATCTTACATGAGATTTCTTATTAATACCAATACTTTTTCAAGATATTAAAATCATGGAAATGCATTGTATTTCTTTCTTATCTAGTCTAATCTATTTAGAGAGTGTCCTGATATCCAAACATTGCCAGTCACTGGGGCATCTATGTCTCCTCAATCCCAGACATATTTCCATAAAGTGTGAGTTGTAATTTTGTCAAAAAGCTTTCTAAATCTGCCATTTTCCAAAAAAAATACAAAAAGAATCACACTGAATTTATTAGTATACACTTTATCTTCTTTTTCTCACGATCCATTTCTCTAGGAATTTATTCCTGTCTAAAACAATCTATAGATATCACAAAAAATATGGCCTCCTTATCTGTGAAAGAATCAGATAACATTAATGTCCAGCTGATTTATCAATATATCTGGCAGTTAAAAGATTATCTGTGGCTCATTTTGAAAGGACATATGTAATATTGATTTTTGTGTCTAGATTCATACAAACTGGACTTGATTGTATAACCATATATAAGAGGTAATGGCACCACTGGCCCTCTCAAAATTGCTTTGCATGTGTGCCTATATGCTAGATAAAACAGTTCTACTTTCTTTACCAGTCAAAATAACTATGCTGCTCTCTATTGTTATTTTTTTCTTCATTCTTCTCCCCATTTCAACTGTACAAAGACTGCAGAACACTTTCTTTTTATGACCTGACCTTCATTGTTCGCATGGCTGACTCACTCTTCAAACAAGATCAGTTTCATAGAAATATTTTTATAATATCCTCCCTAGTGTTTTATAATGTTAAATAGGAATTTCAGAGTAACCTTCATGTATATCAGGTATGAACTGCAGTCTTTGTTGTATGTGTAGATGAATAACTATTTTGTTTCCACTGAAAGATGGGAGAGAATTATTTGAACTAAGAAGAGTCAGATAAATAGTCTTCCATGTTGTTACGATCTGCTGTAAGAGATATTTAGAAAAGCTTGGGATAATCTGGCTGTTTAATTTGGGTAGGTACCACCTCCTTTCAAAATGCCAGGCTGAGATGCTGTGTGATGTCAGGGCTTTCCTAACAGCAAATCTCAATTCTCATTCAATAGTCCTATTCTGTTCCTTGATTTCTCACAGGGAAGGGTTGTTTTGTTTTCTTGAGACAGGATATTTCTTTGTAGCCCTGGCTGTCCTGGAACTTGCTCTGTAGACCAGTTGGCCTGGACTACAGCAATCCATCTTTCTCTGCCTCCTGAGTGCTGGGATTAAAGGTTTGCACCAAGACAGCCAAGCCTGTTCTTAGATTTCAGTCTTACCATACAGTAAGCATGACATTTTATAATCTTCCTTAAGAAAAACCTGTGGTATTTTTTTTTTTTTAGTTATCTTGGTATACTTTTTAAAGTATAATTTTTAGTATCATATGACTTTGATATTTCTATACTTTAATTAAGACTTGCTTAGAATTTTGTAAAGTTGTTTCGCTGACAACTTCTTGAAGTGTGGAGAGGTTTGAGTCACCTCAGTGGATCTGCATTAATCTGGACCTGGGGATGAAATTTTCTGGGCATCTTTGTATAGTTGCCTGCATCTTACCACTTCATTCTATATTCTTATGTAGTCATAACTAATTATTTACATGTATAAATCTTTCCTGTTTCATTTAAATGTGTTTTACTTACTTTTCTTTCATAGTAAAAATACTTACCTACAATACTTCCATATCCATACATTATAAAAACATTTAAGGAGATAATTAGTATCCAAAAAAGCTGCATATATTTAGTGGGTTTCATTTAATGAGTTTGAAAATACACAAATATTTAACATATAGTTACCACTGTTTCATTTCTTTTCATACCATGAGACATAGTATATGAAACAAAAGGTGAGATAGTACAAAACAAAAAATAATAATCTGCTGGACATTAGCAAGAATAATTACTTTCTCATTTCTAAAACTAGGATAGATAATTTGAAACAACTCCTATTTAGAGGGTTTAGATGATATTAATGTGAAGAAGTTATAATGAATTACCAAGACAATCATTTGAAACATTGACTCACCCTGCCCTACTTTCAAGTGTGACACAAGATAATGGGTCATGATGGCCTTCTGAAATCTCCCATTGTCTTAGTTTGGGTGTCTATTGCTGCAATGAAGCACCATGATCAAAAGCAAGTTGAGGAGTAAAGGGATTGATTATGTGACTTACACTGTCATGTCACTGTGGTCTTCAAAATAAGTCAGGACAGGAATTCAAGCTGGATACGGAGGCAGCAACTGAAGGAGAAACCATGGAGGGTTGCTATTTACTGGCTTCTTCCCCATGGCTTGCTCAGCTTGCTTTCTTACCACCCCAGGGATGGTACCACTGACGATGGGCTGGCCCCTTCCACATCATTCACTAATTAAGATATTATCCCACAGTTTTACCATATCCCATTCTCATGGAGGCTTCTTAATTTAGGTTTCTTCTGCCCAACACAGTAGCTTGTATCAAGTTGACAAAACTGGCCATCAGACCCAGCAGCAGCTGCAGCATGAGGTCACAGCCAGGAAGCAATATTCATTTTCATATTCTAAGCAAACACATTCAGTCTTTTATTCAGTCCTTTATTGCTCCTCAATTTGCCTCCCTCCTCTCAGCTGCCTAATGGCTATACAGCCTCAAACAAGCTAAAATTAAATTACTAAACTCCTTTATTCAGAAAATCTGAGATAGGAAACTTTCATCAGGTTGGTCGTATTCCTTGCTTGGCCCGTGCTGGTAGGCAAGCTTAGGAAAGTTCAGAGAACCAAGAGGCTTCCTGGCCAACCTTCTCCTGCCTAGCACCAAAGACAAATGGGTCTTTTGATGATCTTCTCACTACTCTCCATACATTCAGCTTGTCATTGTACTCATGCAACATTCCAACTGAAATACATTTAGTGAGAACTCATTCAATAAGGTAGAAACAGAATTTTTTGCGGTAAGAAAAATAAAAATAAAACCAACTAATTGATTATATGAAGATACTCTACTATAATCATTTTTGTATATAACCTGGACCTAGAATTCTATATTAAAATGCCAGCGCTCCTGTTTACAAATTCAAAACCATGAACTAGTTCTTTAATCTCTGACTTAATTCTGCCAAATGATGATTTTAATAGTCAACAAAGTAAATAAAATATTTATCCTAATTTCCCTCTTTTGTTTGTTTGTTTACTTTACATCCTGCTCACTGGTCACCTCTTTCATAATCCTCCCTTCTAGCCTCCTCCCCTTCTCCTCTGAGAGGGTTAGGCCCCCTCTGAGAATCCCCCAACCCTGGCAATCAAACATTCGAATTTTGTAAAAGTATTCCTCTGACAAATTATTGAAGTGTGGAGAGGTCTGCCGAGTATAGCATAGGTAACCTGTATTTTATAGTTAATATTCACTTATAAGTGAGTACATACTCTAAATGTCCTTTGGGACTGGGTTATCTCATTCAGGATTATATTATTAAGTTCAACTCATTTGCCTGCAAAATTAATTATGTCTTTGTTTTTAACAGCTGAATAGCATTCCATTGTGTTGATGTACATTTTCTTCATCCATTCTTCAGTTAACAGACAACTAGGTTGTTTCCAGTGTCTGGCTATTATGAATGAAGCTGCTATGAACATAGTTGAGCAAGTGTCTGTGTGGGGTGATGAAGCATTCTTTGGCTATATGGCCAGGAGTGGTATAGGTAGGTCTTGAAGTAGAACTGGGAAAATGCCAATTGATTTCCAAAGTGATTGTGCAGTTTGCATTTCTACCAATAATGGAGCAGTGTCCTCCTTGATTCACAAACTCCGGTGCATGTGCTGTTGCTTGTGTTTCTGATCTTTCTGATCTATTCTGACCAGTGTAAGATGAAATCTCAGAGTTGTTTTGGTTTGCATTTCCCTGATGACTGAAAACTTTGAACATGCCTTTAAGTATTTCTGGGCTATTTGATATTCCTGTGTTGAGAATTTTCTTTTTAGATCTGTACCATTTTTTAATTGGGTTATTTGGGTTCTTGGTGTCTATCTTCTTGGGTTCTTTACAAATTTTGGAGGCCAGCCCTCTTTCAGATATAGGGCTTTATTCTTTATTTCATGAAGATCCTTTCCAAATCTGTAGGCTACTGTTTTGTCACGTTAACAGTGCCCTATGACTTACAAAAATTTTTCAGTTTCATGAGGTCCCATTTATTAATCATTGATCTTAGAGCCCGAGCAATTGCTGTTCTCTTCAGGTAACTGTCCCCTATAACAATGCATTTAATGCTATTTCCCACTTTCTCTGCTATGAGACTTTGGGAATATAGTTGCATTTTGAGGTCATTAATTCACTTGGACTTGAGTTTTGTACAATGTGATACATATGTATATTCTTCTACATGTAGACATCAGTTAGACCATCACAATCATTCCCCCTTGTATGGATTTTGCTTCTTTATCAAAAATCAAGTGACCATAGGTGTATAGATTTATTTCTGGATCATTGATTTGATTCTGTTGATCAGTGCTTCTGTTTCCATACCAATACCATGAAGTTTTTATCTCTATTGCTCTGTAGTATAGCTCGAGGTCAGGAATGATGATTCCTCCCAAAGATTTTTATTGTTCAGAAATGTTTTGGATATTCTTTATTCTTTTTCCATATGACATTGAGAATTGTTCTTTCAAGGTCTATAAAACATTGTGTTGGGATTTAATGGGACATTGAATCTGTAGATTCAATTTTGGTAAGATGACTATTTTCATTATCTTACTCCTAGCTATTCATGAGCAGGAAAGATCTTTACACCTTCTGATATCTTCTTCGATTTCTTTCTTCAGGGACTTGAAATTTTTGCCATATAGATCTTTCACTTGCTTGGTTAGATTACACCAAGATATTTTATATTATTCTTGGCTAATGTAAAAGGTGTTTCCCTCATTTCATTCTCAGCCTGTTTATCACTTCTATAAGGGAGGAGTACTGATTTCTTAGAGTTAGTTTTGTATCCAGCTACTTTGCTGAAGTTATTTGTCAGCTGTAGGATTTCTCTGGTAGAATTTTTGGGATCCCTTATGTATACTATTCTATCATTTTCAAATAGCTATACTTTGACTCCTTCTTTTCCAATTTGAATCTGTCTAGAAAGTTGTCCATTTCATTAAGATTTTCCAATTTTGTGGAGTATAGGCTTTTGAAATATAACCTAATGATTCTTTGAATTTCTTCACTGTCCGTTGTTATGTTTCCCTTTTCATTTCTGATTTTGTTTAATTGGATACTGTCTGTCTTTTGGTTAGTTTGGTTAATAGTTTATATCTTGTTGATTTTCTCAAAGAACCACCTCTTAGTTTCATTGATTCTTTGTATTGTCTTCTTTGTTTCTAACTGATTGATTTCGGCCCTGAATTTGATTATATTCTCCCTCTATTCCTCTTTAATTACTTGCTTTTTCCTGAGCTTTTAGGTGTACTTTTAAATTGTTTGTATGAAAACTTTCTAATTTTTCTATGGGAACACTTAGTGTTATAAATTTCCTCCTAGCACTGCTTTCATTGTGTCCCAGAAAAGTGAATATGCTGTGCCTTCATTTTCATTGGCTTCTAGAGAGTCTTTAATTTTTTCCTTTCTTACTTCCCTGAGATCATTGAGTATAGAGCTGTTCAATTTCTATGAGTTGTTTAGGCTTTAGAGGGTTTTTCTTTTTGTTGTTGTTGTTCTTGAAGTACAGCTGTAATCCCTGGTGGTCTGTTAAGATACAAGGTGTTATTTCAATTTTCTTGCATCTGTTGAGGCTTGCTTTATAACCAACCATATGAAAAGTTTTGGAGAAGGATCTATGAGGTGTTGAGAAGAAGGTATATTCTTTGACTTTTGGTTGAAACCTTCTATAGATGCCTGTTGGATCCATTTGTTTCATAATATCTGTTAGTATCATTATTGCTTTGCTTATTTTTTTTTTTGTCTAGATGACCTGCCAATTGACGAGAGTAGGTTGTTGAAAGCCCCCAACTACTAATGTATGAGTCTCGATGGGCAATTTAAGATTAAAGAGTGTTACTTTTACAAATGTTTGTGCCCTTGTGTTTGGAGCATTGATGTTCAGAATTGAAATAATATTTTGGTAAATTTTTTCCTTTGATGATTATAAAATCATCCCCTCTCTCTTTTGATTAATTTTGGTTGAAAATATATTTTATATGATATTAGAATGGCTATTCCAGATTGCTTCTTGTGTCTGTATGCTAGGAAAACGTTTTTCTAGTCTTTTACTCTAAGCTAATGTCTTTAATTGCTGAGGCATGTTTCTTGTATGCAGCAAAATGATAGATCCTTTTTTTGCATCTATTTTGTTATCTTTGTCCTTTTATTAGGGAATTGAGTCAATTGATGTTAAGATATATTAAAGACCAGTAATTGTTAATTTCTGTTAGTTTGATGTTGGTGTTATTCGTGTGTGTGTGTGTGTTCTTCCCTTGTTTTTGCTGGTATGGAATTACTTTTCTCCTGTGTTTTCTTGGATGTATTTAATCCTCCTGGGGTTTGAGTTTTTCTTCTAGTATTTTCTGTAGGGCTAGAATTATAGATAGATAGTGTTTGAATTTGGATTTGATTTGTAATATCTTGTTTTCTCCATTTATTATTTTAGAGTTTTGGGGAGTATGGTAGTTTAGGTTGGCACCTCTGGTTTTTTTTTTTTTTTTTTTTTTAAGGTTGCAAGATATTTGTCCTGGCCCTTCTAGCTTTTAAAGTCTCCATTGAGAAGCTGAGTGTAATTCCGATAGGCTTGCCTTTGCATGGTACCTGGCCTTTCACCTTGCTGCTTTTTAATATTCTTTCTTTGTTCTGTAGATTTTGTGTTTTGATCATTACATGGCAGGACAATTTTCTTTTCTTGTATATTATAGGCATCTATTTCTTTAGGTTCGGAAAATTTTGTTCTATGATTTTATTGAAAATCTTTTTTGTTCCTTAGAGCTGGGACTCTTCACCTTCGTGTTGTTCTTAGGTTAGGTCATGGTATTCCAGATTTTCTGGATGTTTTGTGTCAGGATTTCTTTTCTTTCTTTCTTTTTTTTTTTTTTTTTTTTTAGATTTAACATTTTCTTTGACTGATGTATCAGTTTCTTCTATTATGTCTTCTACACCTGAAATTCTGTCTTCCATCTTCTGTATTCTGTTGGTGATGCTTGTATCTGTTGTCTCGGTTTTTCCCCTTAGATTTCTGCCTCCAGGATTCCCTCAGTTTGTATTTTCTTTTTTGCTTCTATTACCACTTGCAGGACTTGAACAATTTTATTTATTTCCTTCACCTGTTTACTTGTATTTTCCTCCGTATCTTTAAGAGGGCTCTACCTATTTAATTGCAGTTTTCTGTATTTCCCTTAAGGATTTACTCATTTACTCTTTAAAGGCCTCTATCATCTTTATAAGATTAGATTTGAGGTCATTTTCTTAAGCTTTTGTTGTATTTGGATGTTAAGGGCTTGCTGTAGTACAGTATCTGTGCTCTGAAGGTGTCATATTGCCCTGGATTTTGTTGATTGTGTTCTTCCGAAGGCCTTTAGCTATCTAAAAGGCTTTGTTCCCTGGATGTTTCTGTTATATTGGGTATTGGAATGGGTTAACATTGATGGGCCTGGTAAGGCAGGCCTCTGATGGGTATCTTTGGGCTGCATGGCTCCAAATCATCAAGTCTGGGTGGTTTGGGATCCACAAGTTCATTAAAGTTGGGTGGAGAAGTAGTGGGGGAATAGAGGGCTGTAAGGGATAGCAGACTACACAGGGCAGTTTGTGGTGCCCCAGAGGACTCAGCGAGCAAGGCAGATGGGTGGGGAAGGGGAAGCTAACCTGTATGGTTATGGCTGTCCAGGTCTGATGAAAGTGGGTGGAGAGGTGAGGGAAGAATCGAGGTCCATGGAGGATAGCAGATTGTTCAGGGTCTCCCTCTTTTCCCATAATCAAAGTATGAACCCCCTCTTTTGCCAAACCATAGGGATATAAAAATTTAAAAACTCTCCCTTAACTCATGTCCTTACAAATAGGTAATCTAGCTTTCTTTTACACTGTGAACCAAAAGGGAATTTCAGTATAGTATTCAGAAACAAGTCTCCTTGGGATAAGGGGAACAAATCAGAAGATTAATTTTGACATAACTTGCCCTGTCTCCATGTGCAAATTGAATGACACTATAAAGAATTCTTTTCGCTCAGAAGCATCTTTCTTTCTGCTATTAGGAATATTTGTTTCTTCCTTGATGAGGGGTAAAATTTCAACCTCTCATCCACGTTTTCTCTCTGATATGCCTTACGCTATTCATTACTGTTCCATAAATCAGTGATTGCCACTCCATTTAAACATCAATTCCTGTTTGATGATGATTATGATGTTGATGTAGCCAAGGAGAGGAGTCTTTGATTAATCTGCCCATGTGTCAGATTTTTAGGGTCCATCTAATTGAGACCTAGATCATTCATTTTGATTGAGTTACCCAATAATCAGCCAAATTGACTCCTCTCCAGAATTTAGTAGAACATTGAACATGACTAAAGAGCACAGCCAAAAGGTAATACTTGAAAGAGCTAAACTTGAGTTTTGTATTCTGTATAGAACATCAGAGCCAGGGTCAACCCTTTCTCTATTTAGGTTAAAATTATCTGTCCCAAGAATGTGATAAATTCAGGACAGTTTAGATATTATACTCATGTTTGCATCCTTGGATTTAGATTTTTATTGTTCTATTTTACTTAATAGGGGGCATTTGTGGCTCTCACTCTTGAATGATAACCATGCCTCGGTTCTGGATCATTAGTTAGAAGGTAGGCATTAGGAGCAGGTAAAGAATGAAGTTTGTGGCTTATAATTCTGGCTCCTCAGTGTCCCCATTGTCTCTTGAGAGAGGTTATGAGATGTCATTCATAAAAATGTTTTAAATTTATGAAATAATGCTTAAAATACTCATTAAATTTCAATGAGCTAAACTACCTTTTCTTCTATGCAGATATAATTCAAATATTATTTAGTATCTGACAAATAACTTTAGTTGTATTCTTTTTTGTATTTCTTGAGAGAAATAGAAATAAATCCTCTGAATCCCCTCTGAAGGCTGTGAAAGGGTCCTAAACGTAATCCTATATAAAATTATCAAACCTAAGAGAAATTTATGATGGTCTGTGGCTCAGGCAAATCCTGGTTCAATGCTTTTGCTATTGCAATGGTTATGATTTTCCTTAATAGGGGATTCAAAGTAAGAGAGGTCTCAGTAAATTATTACTCATTTCTCTTCAATTTAAATTAAGAATATGAGTATAGAAATGCATACTTATGTCTAATACTTGGAAGAACTTGTCACAGTGTCACTTGCTTAAAATAAAAGTAACCCTTATTATCATTAAGTCCTATATGATGGAGAAAGGAAGGAACATTGAGGATATAGATGAAAAAGACCTGAGTTATTGTACTATGTAAATGTTAACAGTGTGTCTATCTTTGTCTGCTTATCATGTTTATCATGCTTCACAGTGCAAATGAACAACAGAACAGGGAACAGCACAGTGTGTTACGTTATTACCTATATGTCAAATAATCACTTTGATGTTTCAGTCTCTGCTTCAAGGCTAGCTTAAAACTCTGCAACAAGGTCTTCAGAGAGTAGAAGATAGAGTCTGGCAATTTTACCATTCCTTCCACTCTGATTGAGATAAACATGTTCATGTTCTTCCCAGCTAATCCAAATAGTTGGAAAATAACATAAAGCAGCATTCATGAGACATACAAAGATTTAAGATAACTATACAAACACAAAGCCATCTGTAACTTTATCTGCCCTTGGAGTCAAATTATCACAAATCTTTTAAGATAAAACTAGTTTAGTTTGAGTTAATGCAAAAGATGAATCTACAAGCCTCAATCCTCTAAGTCAGTAATATAAACAATATGATATAACCCTCAAAAATATAAAGGAAAATATTTTTTTCTTTTAATGTTTATCACTATTCAACACAAAGTATATTATTCTTCCTAGGAATGATTCCTTTGTATGAACTTTCATTAAAGCTTGTAAATGATTCTGAGGGTGAAAAATGATTTGAGAACTACATTCTTTAAAGTTTGTCCAAATCTGGCCATATTTAAAAGAATATCAGTTTTCATAAATATTACAAAGTATTGTGAGTGGCTCAGAATTTACATAAAAATGTATGCATGTATTTAAGTAGAACAACAGTGAGTAATGCTGAATCTGTCATCAATAACCTAACAACAAAAGGGAAAAGGACAATGAATTAATTGAAGATTGTATCATATATTTAAAGACTTGGTGCTAATCTTAAGCTATTCAAAAACATTGGAAAGTTTGTAAGCTTTCAATCTTATTTTACAAGATGAGTTTTATCTTGTTCATGAATTCAGAAAAGGAAACCTTTGAAAAGGAAAATAGCAGATAACAATAACCATAATCGTCATTGCAATTCTGGAGTCAACAATGGTTTAATGCATGGAAACTTAAAGAGGAGAATGGGAGACAAAAACAAGACCTAACATGGTTCTACCATGAAGATACCTCACATGCTATGAATGCAAGACGAATGCCACAAATGAGCAAAAGACTCATAAAACAAGTACACAATAAGCATCATACCAATGATGGAAAGCTAGAAGATTTTTCTTTAACATTGGGAACTTGGGATGCCTTTCTGTTGCTAAATGGCCACACTACTCAAAGCCACTACAGTCTTCATCAATGCAAATGTTTTCTCCCAGAGAAGTATAAAACAAAGCTCTAAAACAGACACTGAACTATAGTAGACACTGTTAGGAAAGTCAAAGCTACAGGAACCATAATACCTGATTTCAAGAAAGAAATTTTTAAAAAATTAAGATTCATATATAAGTACAAAAGGACCCCATCAACAAAATAGTCCTAAACAATAGAAAACCAATAATTAGCCGGGCATGGTGGCGCACACCTTTAATCCCAGCACTTGGGAGGCAGAGGCAGGCAGATTTCTGAGTTCGAGGCCAGCCTGATCTACAAAATGAGTTCCAGGGCAGCCAGGGCTATACAGAGAAACCCTGTCTCGGAAAAAAAAAAAAAAGAAAGAAGAAGAAAAAGAAAACCAATAATTTCTGTATCACTATTTCTATTTCAAATTATACTACAGACTTAAGCCATTGTGCTGTGTTTGAATAGATATGGGACTCATAGATGCTTGGCAATAGAAAGTGGCACTATTAGAAGGTATGGCCTTATTGAAATTGCTATGCTTTGTTGGAGGAAATGTTTCACTGTGGAGGTAGGCTTAAGGTTTTTTGTTTGCCCAAGCTACTCCCAATGTGAAATACAGCCCCTTTCTGATGCCTGTGGATCAAGATGTAGAAGTTTCAGCTATTTCTCCAACACCATGTCTGCCTGGAAATGTTTCCCATCATGATGATAATGGACTAAACTTCGAAAACTGTAAGCCAGCCCCAACTATATGTTTTCTATTATAAGAGTTTACTTGGTCATAGTGTCTTTTCACAGCAATAAAACACTAAATAAGATAGCCATGGTGTAAAATAGCGGTATACTGGCACAAAAAATAGATGTACTGATCATTGGAATAGAATTAAGGACCTAGATTTAAGTCTACACCCTTATAGCCATCTGATTTTCACACATGAAAAAAGGAAAAAAGGACACATTGGAGAAATGACAGTATCTGTAACAAATGAATGGTGTTGGAAAAACAGGATATGTTCAAGTAGAAGAACGGAAGTTTATCCTTCAATTTTACTCCACATGCAAATTGGATACAAATGAATCAAATCTCAATATTTAGACCTGTAACTCTGTAGTTTCTAGAGAATAAGATTGGCTCAGGTAAAGATTTTTTAAGATATGACTTTGCTCATATCTATTCAGAAATAGAAAAGCCCAACAGATTGCATTTTATTAAATTAAAATTTTTCTGTACTACTTTGTTCAAGGATTGGAGAGACAATCTTGCCAGCTTTATATCTGACATGATTAATGTCTAGAATATATAAAGAGCTCAAAAAACTAAATACCAAGAAAATAAACAGCCCAATTAAAAAATGTGCTAGGGAGCTAATATGAGGGTTCTCACGAGAAGAAATAAAAGTGGGCTAGAAATATTTTTAAAATATGCATCACTGTACACGTCCTTAGCAGCATGGAATATTAGTTAAAGCTGATTTGAAGTTCCATCCTGCCCCAATTAGAATGGCTAAGATTAAGAAAAAAAAAAGTGAGGCTATGGAGCAGAGAACATTTTCAGACTCTCACAGGAGTGCAGACCAGTGCAGCTACTGGGAAAATTGCTGTGGTGCTTCCTCAAAATCTAGAAATAGGTCTACTATATTAACTAGCTAGACCACTCATGAGCATATACTGACAGACTCTCTTTCCATGCTATAGAGGTCCTTGCCCATCCATATTCCTTGCTGAACAATACTTTGGACATAGAAACAGCCATAATGTTCTTCAATTGAAAAACAGTTAAGAAAAACTTCATACCTCTATGTAAATAAAACTTTATTTGGCTATAAAATTGTAATTATAATTTTTAATAAACAAATATAAGTGGAAAGAATTTAACTGAGAGGGGTAACCTAGACCCAGGAAGACAAGTGGTGCATGATTTCTCACGTATATAGATCCTAGCATTGAAGTGTAACATTTTTATGCTTAACTTTGAATACCATAGAATTCAAGAAATTAGGAGGAAAATCAAGTAGAAAATATGTAGAACATTTTATTGACATTGATCAACAGAACGACTTTTTTGATATGATTCCATAAATACAACCTGCTAAGGGAGAAAGAATTCATCAGACTAGAACTCTCTTGTAAAACACAAGAAACATGAAGAAGTAGCCTAAAGCAAAAAAAGCAATAAGAACCTATATTCAACACATCCAGAAAAATAAAAACAAATAGCAGGAAATTGAATAACCCAACTTAAAATATGCAAAGAACCCTAACAAGAATTTTTGGGAGTAGACATACAAGTAGTCTTTATATATAATACTAGAGGTATTTAAACGTACCCAAAACCAGCATCCCTCCAGAAATTAAAGCTTAAAATCACAATGTAATATTAGCTGTTTTAGAGATTCAATAACCCCATGTTTAATGGAGTCTGTACCCTTAAAACATATCTGCCCTCTCACTTCATTGCAATATTTATTTTACAGTAAGTAAGGCATAAAATAAACTTAACTATTGATGGATGGATGGATGAATGGATGGATGGATGGATGGAGAAAATATTATCTATCTAGCTATATAGATAGTGTATAAAAGTTATGATTTTAAAAGTTATATTGTCATTTCTGTCTTTTATGACATTTAGGACATGCTGAGATCTGCCCACATAGAAATATTTCACTATCTTACTTCTGCCTGAAACTTTAATAAATGAAGTATAGAGGAACAAATTATAGCACAGTGGCTTTCAGCAGCTGAAATCAAGAAAAAATGTATACACATTGGTGAAGGATACAAAGTTTCAGTGATATGAGATGAGCATATTCTGGGCATACTAAGCTAAATTTTCTTTAAAAATAAACAAAAAAAAAATCTTTAAAATGGAATTGTTTAAGGTGACGATTATGCTGATCAGTTTGACCATAGTAATTATTTTACAATAGACATATGCCAAACATCTTGAACACATTAAATATTTGTCAACTTTACCACATATGTGCATATATGCAATAATGCTCACGCAATAATGCAATGAGCTCCCTCCCACAACGTTTACTAATTAAAAAACTTTCCCACAGGCTTGCCTACAGGCCAGCAGGCTAAATTTACATGGATTTTCCTCAATTTTGGTTCCCTCCTTTTAGATAATTTAAATTTGTGGTAACTTGACAAAGACAGAAACTGAAAAATTGGACAGGAATGGAGACACATGCAAAGGCAAATATTCTGAGTGAGAATCCTCTACTGTCTCCTAGAGATTACTGAGGGCTGTGCCTTCTTACTGTGGAACATTCAAAGACATCTCTCAGCACCATCACCTGCTGCCGCTGTACCATTCTGATTTTAACATAATCTTCACTCCTAAGTTTTTCCAATTATCTCCAATAATTTTTTGCTGCATCCTCACTATTCAAAGGGGAAATATTCCACTTCTTAAGTCTAAATCAGAATTTCTGCACTCATGTCATTACCATAGCATAATTTAGTCTTGAGCTAAAATGTATACATTTGCTGTTGCTGTTCATAATTAACCTGGAAAATGGACAGACATACATTATTTTTAAAAGTTAATTCAAAGAATTAACATGAAACTGATTTCATCTACAGTTGAAAGCAGCTATCACGAAGAATACTACTATGGCTTTAATTGCAATTAAGGAATTTGGGGGATGTCTGTAGTACTTAAAGAATTTAAAGGATCCTGGAGATGAATTCAGTTCTTATAGTTTTCTCATAGAAAATGGTAGAGTTGTTCCATTGCATCTTAGTACACGCTTTCTATATAAAGGTACATATCACATGGTATATGCATGTGGCTAATATGTACAAGAAACTCTGTAGGTACTATAAATAGTGTTATGGGAAAATATTCAATTATATTAATCTTCCTTAGAAGTACAGAGCCAATAGAATATATATTGAGTTTATTTTGTTGGCTTACACAATAGGGGATAGGTGCAAAAATACCCATTGTGTATAGAATCATTCTGTAAAAATATAAAAGTCAATGTCTTAACCCAAGGTTAAAAGTCTAGAAAACTAGTTCATTAATTTTCTGATATTCTCACAAAAAAAAAAAAAAAAAACCAAAGAAGATAGAGTTTAATGATGTTTGGTAATGGAAGATGGAAGCAGAAATAGACACTTGTTCAGAGAAATGGAAGGTTGAACATTGATTTTGTTCCTCTTCTAACATTTTTCCATATAGGCCACCAATCTATCAGATGATGCTGTCTGAATCTATGTCAGGACTTTTACACTCAGCTATGTCTCAAATATTAATTCTCTCTGGAAATGGTGAAAAAAAGACATACCCAAAGCTATGCCTCACCACATGATAGATGATTCTGTATATGGTCACATTTACAATGATGATTAATTATCACAATAATGATATAATGAAGAAATGAATAATGTTGGTTAGTAATGATAAAATTAAGGTACAAGGATAGATATTTTCAATTTTTTGCCAGTGAACAAAAAGGTAATATGGAAATGACTTTGGACATAGTCCTACCTGGCTTTTTTTTCCCAGAATAATGACTCTAAGATGTAACTATTTATGACTAAATACCTAGGAGATAAGCTTTGGCTTATTCTCCCTCCAACTAGCTCAGAATTTATATAACCCATTTATTCTCTTTGTCTGCAACATGGTTGGTAACCTCCCCTCAGTTTCATCCATCTGACTTTCTCAAAGTTCTGGGTGAATCTCGTGCTACTATTTCCCAGAATCCTCTCTCTTTCTGCCAGATATCATCTTCTAATCCTGGCTTAACTTACCTGGCATGGGAGTGAAGACTTGAGGCAGAGACATTTCAGAGAAAGATGTTAGAATGTGAGATTTATAGGCAGAAGGAAACCGTCTTCAATACTTTGAACTCTGACCTTGAATGTCAACATTTGAGGAAGGCCTACAGCTCCTAAATTTATTTTGACAGTGTAAATATAAATAATTTGTGTTGTAGGGGATGCATCACCCACCATCTCTATCATCCTAGCTTTCTTCAGTGTCTTCAGTAGGTCCTAATAAAGCCAGAAGCCGTCTTATTCTGTAGAGTTCTATCACAAGCTACAGAAAACAGTGGGAAGTAGATCAGAGTGAGGCAAACAGACACTAGCACATCCTGTGAGCCTGGGCTCTTACTTCAGACGCAATCACAGCAGCAGTAGTTAACTGCATTCAAATAAATACCTAAGCATGGTACATATGAGGAGTCAATAAGATTTCATCCATTGAAAATTCAAATACCTATAAAACTCCAAAGCAATTTAATATTTTTTAATCTATTACCTCAAAGATAGTCATGTGTTCATGCAGTTGTTTATCTTTTATTTTACACACACACACACAAACACTGTTATACTGAGGGCTTAAAGACATTCCTATGCTGTTCAAGTGAATAGCCTTGCATATTGGCTATTGTTCTTTATTTTGGACCACTAGTACAATAAGAAAAAGAGGTAAATTGATTTTTATTTCTTATACTTAAAGTTCAGGTAAAATGAGAAGCGCAGACCTCCTCCCAATGCCAGTAACGGGGCAATATAACTGTACACATTTTAAATCAGCGGGAATCATTAAAACAATACTTTCTATTTGCTTTAAAAAAAATGGGTCTTCACATTCCAAAACAGGATCACTACATGGCAGAGAAAAAAATTAAGGTAAAAATTGGAATTTCAGAATAAGAATCGTAGTCAGAATATTTCTAAATTCAAAAATACCCAAAATTCAAAATCCCAGGAAAAAAAAAAAACTTACTCATATAAGAAGAACCAATAATCTTGACTAATCCTTCCCTCACCAAAAGTAGAGTTTTGGAAGGAGAAAAGAGAAGAAAAAAAAATGCACAACAAAACAAAAGACAACAAAAAAATCCAACAAAACCAGCAAAACAAAACCAAGTGTCACTAATCATCCTCTAACAACATCTCACTAGAAAGAGAGTAAAAGTACAAAAGTTGGAGCACTTGGTCTAAATATTTCCACTAAACCACATGATCCATGAGGGTTTCAGAACTCAAAACCAACTGCAGAACTAAAGCCTCTTCAAGACAAGACCCTGTCCTCGCATTACTTGGATGGTCCATGAGTGGTGAGGAAAGGCTTAACTTTCCATGTGAGGCTGCTCTCAGGAAGATTTGTGTCTACGTTCCTTACCTTCCTTGTTTCTGTGAAAACTCACTTGAAAAATTGCTTTAAAGGAAAAATTTACTTTTGTAATTGATTAATTAAAAACATAATAGTGGAACAGGGGCACAAGTCCCTTCCAGTCTACTCCAGCATTGGGGTGCCTTGCCTGCGGAGTCTCCGGACACCCGCAAGAACCCACACAGGATCCCCCACAGGATCCTTAGACATCTGGTGAGTGGAACACAGCGTCTGCTCCAATCCAATAGCACAGGACCTGAGACTGCATTAACTAGGGAAGCAGATAACATGGCCTGATCAGGGGCACAAGTCCCTTCCGGTCCACCCTGGCACCAGGGTGCCTTGCCCGAGGAGTCTCCGGACACCTGCAAGGACCCACACAGGATCTCCCTCAGGATCAAAAGACCTCTGGTGAGGGGATCACAGCGTCTGCTCCAATCCAGTCCAGGGACCTGAGACTGCATTAAGTAGGGAAGCAGATAAACCTTCCTGATCAAGGGCAAAAGTCTCTTCTGGTCCACTCCAGCACCAGGGTTCCTTGTGCGCAGAGTTTTTTGGACACCCCCAAGGTCCTCACAGGATCCTCCACGGGATCTTAAGACCTCTGGTGAGTGGAACACAACCTCTGCCAGGAGGCAGGTTCGAACACCAGATATCTGGACACCTTCCATGCAAGAAGAGAGCTTGCCTGCAGAGAATACTCTGATCACTGAGCTAAGGAGAGAGCTAGTCTCCCAAGTCTGCTGATAGAGGCTAACAGAGTCACCTGAGGAACAAGCTCTAACCAGAGACAACTATAACATCTAGCGTCAGATATTACCAGATGGCAAAAGGAAAACGTAAGAATCCTACTAACAGAAATCAAGACCACTCACCATCATCAGAATGCAGCACTCCCACCCCACCTAGTCCTGGGCACCCCAACACACCCGAAAAGCAAGACCCAGATTTAAAAGAATACTTCATGATGATGGTAGAGGACATCAAGAAAGACTTTAATAACTCACTTAAAGAAATACAGGAGAACACAGCTAAACAGGTAGAAGACCTTAAAGAGGAAACACAAAAATTCCTTAAAGAATTGCAGGAAAACACGATCAAACAGGTGATGGAATTGAATAAAACCATCCAAGACATAAAAAGGGAAGTAGACACAATAAAGAAAACGCAAAGTGAGGCAACGCTGCAGATAGAAAACCTAGGAAAGAAATCTGAAACCATAGATGTGAGCATCAGCAACAGAATACAAGAGATGGAAGAAAGAATCTCAGGTGCAGAAGACTCCATAGAGAACATCTGCACAACAATCAAAGAAAATACAAAATGCCAAAAGATCCTAACTCAAAACATCCAGGAAATCCAGGACACAATGAGAAGACCAAACCTACTGATAATAGGAGTTGATGAGAATGAAGATTTTCAACTTAAAGGGCCAGCAAATATCTTCAACAAAGTTATAGAAGAAAACTTCCCAAACATAAAGAAAGAGATGCCCATGATCATACAAGAAGCCTACAGAACTCCAAATAGACTGGACCAGAAAAGAAATTCCTCCCGACGCATAATAATTAGAACAACAAATGCACTAAAGAAAGAGAGAATATTAAAAGCAGTAAGGGAGAAAGGTCAAGTAACATATAAAGGAAGGCCTATCAGAATTACACCAGACTTTTCACCAGAGACTATCAAAAGATGGCCTAGTAAGCCATCACTGGAAAGAGAGGCCCATTGGACTTGCAAACTTTATATGCCCCAGTACAGGGGAACGCCAGGGCCAAAAAGTGGGAATGGGTGGGTAGGGGAGTAGGGTGGAGGGTATGGGGGACTTTTGGGATAGCATTGGAAATGTAATTGAGGAAAATACGTAATAAAAAAAGATTAAATTCAGTCTAACTATTCTGCATTAGGAAAAAAATAATAGTAAGCACTTTTTATTAGATATTTTCTTTATTTACATTTCAAATGTTATCCCCTTTCCTGGTTTCCCCTCCAAAAGGCCCCTATCCCTTTCCCCTCCTCCCTGCTCACCAAGCAACCGACTCCAGTTTGCTGGCCCTGGCATTCCCTTATATTGGGCCATAGAACATTCGTAGGTCCAAGGGCTTCTTATGGATCCTA
Organism: Mus musculus; assembly: GCF_000001635.26. Lineage (NCBI taxonomy): Eukaryota > Metazoa > Chordata > Mammalia > Rodentia > Muridae > Mus > Mus musculus. The sequence goes on along the minus strand of NC_000072.6, from coordinate 14,161,891 downwards.
AATCTGATAGAGGGCGAATATACAATATATACAAAGAACTCAAAACATTACACTCCAGAGAAACAAATAACCCTATTTAAAAATGGGGTCCAGAAATAAACAAAGAATTCTCAACTGAGGAATACCAAATGGCTGAGAAGGATTCCATTGCTGGTAGGATTGCAGGCTTGTACAACCACTCTGGAAATCAGTTTGGCAGTTCTTCAGAAAATTGGACATAGTATTACTGGAGGATCCAGCAATACCACTCCTGTGCATATACCCAGAAGATGCTCCAACATGTAATAAGGACACATGCTCCACTATGTTCAAAGCAGCCTTATTTATAATAGCCAGAAGCTGAAAAGAACCCAGATGTCCCTCAACAGAGGAATGGATACAGAAAATGTGATACATTTACACAATGGAGTACTACTCAGCTATTAAAAACAATGAATTTATGAAATTCTTAGGCAAATGGGTGGATCTGGAGGATATCATCCTGAGTGAGGTAACCCAATTACAAAAGAACACACATGATATTCACTCACTGATAGGTGGGTATTAGGCCAGAAGCTCAGAATACCCAAGATACAATATGCAAACACATGAAACACAAGAAGAAGGAAGACCAAAGTGTGGATACATTGATCCTTCTTAGAAGGAGGAACAAAATATTCATGGTCAGAGTTACAGAGTGTGGAACAGAGACTGAAGGAATGACCATCCAGAGACTGCACAACCTGGGGATTCATCCCATAAACAACCACCAAACCCAGGGACTATTGTGAATGCCAACAAGAGCTTGCCTACAGGAGGTTGATATAGCTGTCTCCTGAGAGGCTCTGCCAGTGCCTGACAAATACAGAAGTGGATGTGCACAGCTATCCATTGGACTGAGCACAGGGTCCCGAATGAAGGAGCTAGAGAAAGGACCCAAGGAACTGAAGAGGTATGAAGCCCCCTAGGAGGATCAACAATATGAACTAACCAGTACCTCCAGAGCTCCCTAGGACTAAACCACCAACCAAAGAAAACACATGGTGGGACTCGTGGCTCTAACTGCATATGTAATAGTAGGCACACTGCACCTTCAGTAGGGAAGCAGCAAGAGATGAATGCTGGTACTCAGGGCTTACTCTGTTTTATTTAGTGCAGAACGCAATCCCTTACAGTGGTGCTGTCCACAGTTAGGGTGAGTCTCTCTCATGTCAGTGAACCTAGTCTAGAAACTCACTCACAGACATGTCCTGAGCTTGCTCCTAATGGATCCCATGTCCTAAATCCCATGTAGCTGACAATTAAGACTGACCACCATAGAACCATGCATAGCTGACTCTGAAATTGAAGAGTGGAACACCAACCCTGTAATATGGTTCTGAGATGAGTAGCCATGACACCTTCCAGAGAGTCAAACATGGAACCCACATCTTTAGGCTTCTCCACATTTCCTAGTATTCACAGAAGACCTGTGGATCTCCACTATACTTCACTTCAACTTCTGATAGGAAGCAAAGTCTCATTAGTTTGAACAAATGTATTCTTTACTGCCCCAGACATTCCTTCAACTGTTCAAGTTCATGAGAAGTAGTGCCTGCAAACACTAGCACACTGTTCTGGCCTGCTTCACTATTTGTTCTGTTTTGTTTTTCTTTTCTTTTATTGGATATTTTCTTTATTTAAATTTCAGATGTTATCTCCTTTCTCATTTTCCCTTCCAGAAACCCCCTAACTCATCCCTCTCCCCCCTGCTTCTTTGAGGGTTCTCCCCCCTCCACCTACTTCCACCTTCCCACTCTGGCATTACCCTACACTAGGGTATTGAGCTTTCATAGGACCAAGGGCCGTCCCTCCCACCGATGCCCAACAAGGCCATCCTCTGCTACATATGTTGCTGGAGCCATGGGTCATTCCATGTGTACTCTTTGGTTGGTGTTTCCTGAGAGCTCTGGGGATGTGGGCAGGGGGGTGGGCGTCTGGTTGGTTGATATTGTTGTTCTCCCTTCAAACCCCTTCAGCTTCTTCAATCCTTTCTCTAACTCCTCCTTTGGGGTTCCCATGCTCAGTCCATTGCTTGGCTGCAAGCATCCACTTCTGTGTTTGCCAGGCTCTGGCACAGCCTCCCAGGAGACAGCCATATCAGGCTCCTGTCAACATGCACTTCTTGGCATCTGCAGTAGTGTCTGGGTTTGGTGACTATATGGGATGGAGCCCCAAGTGTGAGTGTCTCTGGATGGCTTTTTCTTCAGTCTCTGCTCCACACCTGCTTCACTCTTTTGTATCCTTGAATTACTATGGCTTTGGGGACTGTGGTGAAAATGATGAATCTAAAATTCACCTTCTAGTCCTAAGTGGCCATTCTACTTGTTTTTAACAGAAGGAACCGAAGCAAATATTTAGACCAAAAGAATCCACTTAACAGAAGCACACTGAAAATATAAAAATAATGGAAATGAAAAGCTAGACCACAGGAGGAGATTCACATAATCATATGCTTTAAACAACGAAGTCTGTGAATTCCTGCTGGAGCATCTAAGTAGGTCACCTAATCCATTGCTTGCTGTGCAGTTGGATATGAAGCTTGATAAAGTAAGAGGGGAAGAGTCCGTTTCAGTTCCATCTCCATAACAACAGAGAAGAGAACAATTACAAGAGACCCTCGCCTGACACCTCCCCTGAAGCAGTATTAACCCCAAAGAAAAGAGGAGTCAGACAGTAAACTGCTGCTTACTTCTGTACAACAGAAGACAGGAAGAAACTTTCCCCTTGCAGAAGACAGAGACTTTGATCCATGGAGAGATTCGCCAGAAACGCCAAAGGACTGAGCTAACTCTTGCAAGAATAACGAACATAGTGAGCTTTAAGGGTGATGTAATTGCAGTATATACCTGAAGAAAGATGAGGCAGCATGACCAGGAAGCAGTAAGAGACTGGCATATTGCTGATTTACCTGTTTTAGCAATGATGCATCTTGTTTTAGATGCAGTGTCATAAATTATGCAATGGCATATAAATAAAATAACATTTTAAAACAGCTTTTCTTATTCCTTATTTTAGTGAAATACAAAATAATAATAATTAATTAATCCAAGTTAAACATTTAACTCCATTTCTTGCAAATCCTAATTAGAATTCCTCTGTGTATTTTCTTCTCCTCAACAAATATTTTTTTAAAAAATCTACATAATGTTGTTTATTTTTATTTTTTTAGATGTTCAAAGAAATTTATCTAGATGAATCATCTTGAGAAACTTTTGCCAGTAGACTAGGATTTTGTGTGTGTGTGTGTGAAATCTGACTGTATTAAGTAACCTAATTTAGAAACTCTGACCTAGGATCATTTAGAGTTGACCTTTTGTCAGCAGCAAGGGAACAGAATGTAGCTCCACAGCGCTGCCCTCAGCAGCCAGAGGACTTCCTATCATCATTTAGGGACTGTGGCTGGGGAGTCATTATAGAAACCAGGCTTCTAGGATTCATTATAGAAACGAATTTCAGAGCAGCAAGGATGAAGCCAAAGTTGGAGTTTTTACTAAAGATGTTTTAACACAGACTTTAAGTTCTTCTGCCACAAAAAGTTTCAGACAAACTCTGGGGTGAGGCTTTCCTCGGGTTTGCCTTTTCATATCTCCTCATATCTCATCCTTATCTTCATATTTAGCCTCATATTGATTTGATTCTAGAATTCTCTACAGAACCTAGTAATTAGGAAAATTTTTGAGCTTTTTCTCTCTCTTTTGCTAATAAAGAATGTATTTTACGAGACATATAGCAAACTATCTAGTGTGTTAGTAATTACATCTGTCTCTGATATCAATAGGATTCAAAATCCTGAGAATCATTTTTTCTCCTGGCCCTCTCTCCCTGAGCCTGGGCTTTTCTTATGTGAATTCCTCCAGGCTAGAAAGTTCATCTGTAGTGAGCAACAGGATTGCATATCTCTTTTTGTAGGCAAATTATACAAACAACTGTAAAATCAGTTTACATAACAGAGAAAAAATCATTCAAAATAAAACATTTTCAGTCTTGTATGACACAGCATACACATACGCAATGTGATTTGGGATGCTAGGTTTTACAAGTAAAAAAACCAAGAAGCTAGTTATAAATACTAATTCAAATAACTTATGTGTAAATTTATGTCACACTAAATGAATCAATTCCTAACATCTGGAACATATTTTTTTTAATTTGTGGCATATTAAATCATAATTTAGGCCAGCCTGTTGCGTAAAAGATGTGATTGAATGCAAGCAGTCCTTCGAAGACGTCTGTCACTCACCACTGGTGCTGCTTATTGAAGAGCATCCAAGCATCCCAAGAATGGATAGGAGTTATACTGGTACTTCATACAGAGCCCAGTCTAGCCTCTCACCAGCTATCACCAGCTACGTATGAATTTGGGCAGATTGTAGAAACTCTATAACCATTTGTTTCCCTGTTTTTAAAAAGGATAATTGCAATAATAATTCACTTCTCCGGGCATTAGTGAGGACTTGATGAGCTACCATGAGCAGTGTTCTCTGCCCAGTTCCTAACACACTTCAAGTGATGAACCAATGATGATATTTTATCACACTGGAAAGGGTGCTGTCCAGTGTTTTCATGCTACTCTGTTAACAAAATATGACTGTGTAATTTTAGTTCAATGGAAAGTATTTTGTCAGTAAAGGCATGCTATTTGTGGTTCTAAAAAAATGACTCTTTTTTTGTATTTGAACTCTGCATGACTTCTTATATTGCTGCCAAAATTGTATAGAATTTTTATCATAATACACTAATTTCCCATCATCTTCCTCCTCCCATCCCAGATTCAACTTTTATGTGTACCGCTCCCCATTCCTCAAATGGCACATGTCCATGTCTTATGCCCAGGATAGGTCATTCCTTCTGTGTAGGTGGCTCTCTCTTTCTCCTGCTTTACCTCCTGTCAAATTTTATGACCCAGCTCGATTATCTTCTCTTGTGATTTTATAATATTGTTTACAGCACTGTAAGCAAACATACATAGTGTTTCCTTTGTATGTCTGTTATCATAAATAATTTGAAAGAGTATGTTCCCATCTCTGCCTCCAGTATTTGATGCATAGATTATGGTAAGCATGGATATCATTGTGGTTGCCATTTCCTGAGCATGGAACACACTGCTCTTTCTTCTACCTGCTTGCTAATATCTGATGTAACAAGTTAGGTAATGGCCGAGAAACACTTAAGAAATGTTCGGGCTGGTGAGATGGCTCAGCAGTTAAGAGCACCGACTGTTCTTCCAAAGCTCCTGAGTTCAAATCCCAGCAACCAAATGGTAGCTCACAACCATACATAACAAAAACCTGATGCCCTCTTCTGGAGTATCTGAAGACAGCTACAGTGTACACACATATAATAAATGAATAAATCTTTAAAAAATGTATTTTAAAAAAAGAAAGAAATGTTCAACATCCTTAGTCATCAGGGAAATGCATATCAAAACGACTCTGAGATTCCACCTTACACCCATCAGAATAGCTAAGGTCAAAAACTCAAGGGACAGCATATTCTGGTAAGGATATGGAACCAGGGAAACACTTCTTCATTGCTGGTGAGAATGCAAACTTGTAAAACTCTGGAAATCCACTTGGTGGTTACTGGGATAATTGGAAATAGTCTACCTTAAGACCCAGTTAGATCACTCCTGGGCATACATATCCAAAAGATGTTCCATCATACCACAAGGATATGTCCTTTGCTATATTCACAGTAACTTTATTTGTAATAGCCAGAAACTGGAAACAACCTACATGCCCCTCAACTAAAGAATGGATAAAGAAAATGTCATTCATTAAAAATAAGGAAATCATGAAATTTGCAGGCAAATGGATGGAACTAGAAAATACCACACAGAGTGAGGTAACCCAGACTCAAAAGGACATGCATGGTATGTACTCACTTATAAGTTGATATTAGCCATAAAGCAAGGATACCACACTATAATCCACAGACCCAAAGAACTTACATAACAAGGAGGGCCCAAGCAAGAATGTTTGTATCCCACTCAAAAGGAAAAATAAAGTAGTCATTGGACAGAGATGGAGAAAGTGAACTAGTTGGAAGAGAGAATGGAGAGGAGAATGTGGGAGATCAGGATGGGGGAAAGAGAAGAGAGAACCCAGAGACTGAATAGACATTGGGCTGGTGGCAGAGAGAGATGGTAATGTGTGTGGGTTAGGTGACAGAAGACAGGAAACATGTATACGACATGCCAGAGATCTGTAATGGGGAAACTCCAGGGAGCATATGGGGGTTATTCTAGCTGGGATTTCTAGCAATGAGGGTATTTGGAACCTAAATTGTTCCCTTCCTGTAACCAGGCAGTATTCCCAGTAGAGAAATAAGGATACCAATTTACTCATAAAATCTTCAACACAAAATTTGTCCTGCCTACAAGAAGCACAGGGACAAAGTGGGAACAGAGATTGGGGGAATCTCAATAAACAGCTCAGCTTGAGACCATCCTATGAGCAAGAACCAATCTCTGAAACTATTAATGATACTTTGATGTGCTTGCAGACAAGACTGTAACAGAACTGTCTTCTGAGCGATTCCACCAAGCAGCCTATGCAACAGATTCAGAGACCCACGGTCAAACACAAAACAGAGCTCTGGTAGTCTTGTGAGACAGTTTGGGGAAGGATTGAGGGATCAGAAGAGGATAAGATCTCCACAAGAAGACCAACAGAGTCAATACTTGAGGTCTCCCAGAGACTGAACCACCAACCAAAGAGGACCATAGGCTGGATATACCCCCCTTTCCCCCTGCACAAATGTGGCAGATGTGCGGCTCAGTCTTCCTGAGAGTCCTCCAAAAACTTGAGTGGGGACTGTCCCTAAATCTGTGACCTGTCTGTGGCTCCCATTCCCCTAACTGAGCCGCCTTTTCCGATCACAGTAAGAGGATATGCCTACTCTTGCAGTGACTTGAAGTGATAGGTTAGTGTGATCTGCAGGAGGGCATCCCTCTTCTCAGAGAAAAAGAAAAGGGGGAAATGGGAAGGGTCTGTGGTGGTAGGGGAATGGGAGAAGGGGTCGGCTGTGTGATCTGGAAATAAAGTGAATAAATACATTAATGGAAAAAAGCCTAGAGGAGTTTGTTGCAATATTTACCAGTCTCTGGCTCTATCTTCATTCATTACCTGCAGGCTATTTTCTCCACATCCTTTGGCCATCACTATCTAGTTCTAGAGAGGCAGATGGACTCATAGTTCATGTACGCCAATCCTCCCATAATTTTCAAAGTAAATCCAAGGTCATCAAAATTCTACCACTCAGGACCTCACTGGTTTAATGAACCTCAGTTCTCCTAATGACTGATTACATCACTCCACTCTTATTGGCATCCTCATTAAGGCAACACACCCAGCATGCACTTGCTTCAAGTCCTCTTCACATACAGTTCTCTCTGCCTGACGAGCTCTCTATTCATGTATTTATGCATCAACATCTTTCATTTAAATTTTGTCTCAAGATTGTTCCATTGCATTGTATATCCTTCTTTAGTCACTTTCTATAGTCTAACCTACCAACGACTATACTCAAATTCTACTCAGTCCTAGTATTATCCTTTGTTTTTTTTTCTCTCTAGTTTGCTTATACGGAACACATTTACTTTGCATGCATTGGTTTTTGGTCTCTACTAATTGTGAATAAATATTTGATAGATTGCATTAAATCAATTAAGGATTATTATTATTTTCTTCTGATTTAATTAAGAGTTATGAGCTGATTTCTGTCGTAGTGATTACTCTTATTTTGACAGCAAAAAGAACATGAAATGGAGAAAAGGCAAACGTATATGGCTGAGCCACCCTTATGTAGGATATTATTGGCTATAGTAGAAGACCAACAGCCTTTGAGAACTAAAATAATCAATTGGCTTAAGTTTTTTCATATCTACATTTCCTCACCTATTCATGGAATCTACCTCTTCCATTTGGACTAATCAATCTTGAATTCTTTCTGAAGTAAAAAGCAGTTTTATGGAAACCCTCTCTGCTAAGTGTCCCCAAATTCTTCCCTAGACACTAGAGGAACGTCTCACTGTGTCCTCCAGTAGGGACTTCTCAGGAAACATCAGATTTCATGCATGCTAAATCCTGAGAGGATTTGAATTTTGCCAGAGATTAAGGTCTTAAAATAGAAAACCAAAGTTCTGCTGTGGATTATGAAACTCCAGCAGGAAGGGGCAGGAGCTGACATTTTCATGTTATATTTGTTAACCCTGAAACCACATTTGCCAAGTCCTCTTCCCAGGTGTTAGCTATGAAGCAAAGCCCAAAACTAATTAACCTTCTCAGAACTTGAAACCTAGCTTCTATTAAATATCTTCAAGAGTGTTGAGTATACTGTGAACACTATACAAGCACGTATTATTTCTTTACGTTAAATTGAGGATTTTCTGGCTCAATGAAAATGTAATAAACTTTAAGTAAACTTTTTACAAGATTTCTACAGTTACAATTCTAATAAGCATCCTTGCAATTTCTCCCATCATTTTCATGGTCTAGAAATTCTTGCAAATACCTATATATGGAGGCCATTGTAAAATGAAAACTTTTTTCACTAAAATTATAAAATATTTTAATGTAAATTTAAAATTCCTTTGTCATAGTCAGTTGTGGGGATGAATTCCTTTTTTAATTCCAGCATTCCGAAGGAAGAAGCAGGTAGATCTGTGTGTTCAAGGCTAGCCTGGTTGACAAAGCAATTTCCAGGATATATAGGGCTACATGTAAAAACCCTATATTGAAAAACAAAACAAAACAAAAAATCTAAAGAAGAAAATACCCTTGTCATGATACCCTCTAGTCTCTTCTGCCCTCATATAAGGCAGTTGACTGATTCTCCCAATGTCGTAGAGTTGTTGATAACCAAGTGTGCATGGCCTCCCTTGAATAACCATGGAACAGAGTTTGTGGTCCTGCATCATGAGTAAAAAATGGTGCTTGGTCCTCCCTGCAGCAGAACCATGAGTTGTTCATCTAAAACAGTGATCAATTAGTTTTGATGCTCCCATAAGTTCCTATCTACCTACATTCATGACCCAAAGAAGAGTTTTTTTAAAATACCTTATTAAATATGTGAGGCCCAGGTATTAAGTAATATTCATGCAAGGCCACCTATTTTTGACCCTTAGCAGTCACAAGGAGCACCAACCAGGTTATTTATACAGAGATCTGGTGTGAACAGCAGCAAGCAACAACACACCAAACCGTTTATTCTATGTGGCCCCATCAAATAAGGAAGACCTGAGCAGAATTTTTAAAACACACAGGATTTTGATCATTTTCATTATTTATGAAATTTCAAAATAATTGATTTATGTGACCTAAGTGATTCAGGGTGAATGGTGACACTTTTTCTTTAATTAATTAAATGATAAAAACAGTTTACAAAACTTTTGTGATGACTCTGTTTAATGAAATTTTCATTTTTACATTGTATTTTAAAGATAAATATCATATTTCTTTAGTTTTGACCCTTAGTCCAGGGAGAATATAAAAATCAGTGAAATGCGCCACATCAGGTGCTGAAACGTCACGCTGCAGGCTATATAAGCAGCGCCATTTTCCGGGTTCGGGGTCTTCCTTTTGTTGAAGCAATAAAAGCTTTGCCGTAGAAGGAAAAAAAAAAAATTAGTGAAATGCTATGAAAGAAAAAAAAAGAGAAAAAAAAAGCAAACAAACAAACAAAAAAATCAAGACAGAGATATTAAATCCACTTGAAAAGACTTATGACCAAGTATTTGAAGGAATCAGAGACAAACATCTGTTTTCTTTTTTTTTAAGTGGTGAGGATTTGAGATATAATTCAACTATGTTATTAAAAAACGTACAAATAAAAATGTAAAAAAATTCTATTCTGTGCTGGAGCTTTCAGATTCTAGACAAGTGCAATGACACTAAGCACCTAGCCCTTAGTTTTTCTCCTCTAATGAATCCTCTACTATTAGGCATTTGCTATTATGAGACAATGCTATCACTAGTTACAAACAGATCACGAATTATCACATAATTCCATGCAATTAAGCATTTCTATAAAATCTTCATATGAAGATTTGATTCATATATCTTCAGTTATCTGAACTTTAGGAGTGTGTTCCTAATTTGGGGGAGGGAAAGATACTGTGGTATAGAAAGCAGATAATAATATGCATTCAAGATTTTACATATTTTAAGAAATATATTCAAAACATTACCTGTATTTGGAATGTCTTGTTTTACGAGCATACTCCAATATTGCCAGGAGCCATGGCCTCAGCCATGGCCTTGTGGATATTTTGTAGCTTACATAAACAATCCTGAGAGAACATTCATGGTCATAACAGTAAACCAAGATACAATTTGCAAAAAACCAGAAAATCAAGAAGAGGGAAGACCTCTTCTTGGGTAGATACTTCATTCCTCCTAATAGGAAACAAAATACCCATGATAGGAGTTACAGAGAGAAAGTTGGGAGCTAAGACGAAAGGATGGACTATCCAGAGACTACCGCACCTGGGGATCCATCCCATAATCAGTATAGGGAACTTTCGGGATAGCATTTGAAATGTATATAAAGAAAATATCTAATTAAAAAAAGGAAAAAAAATAGAATGTTTGCAGGAAAAGAGGACACTGTGACCATTGGTTCCAGGAGATGAAGATTGCCACCTGACCTTCAGAGAGCCCCTGGGCTCTTCCCCCCTCCCTTGGAGACTCCTCTTGCTTATGTGTATATTGCCACTCTTGAATAAAGTTTTCATAGCTTGATCTTATTTTTCATGTCTCTCCTCTCTCTCTCTCTCTCTCTCTCTCTCTCTCTCTCTCTCTCTATTCTGGAGATTGTGCCCTCTGATTATCCCTGCAGGTCAGGGCACAATATGAATGACATCACCTAAGAGAACGCAATAGGCTTGGGTAAACGGGATCTGTGTACAGGTGAAGCTGCCCAGTAAATTTCTCAGGAGATGAGATATACATTGACAGACTGAAGCTTGACTCAAATAAAATCTTGAAAAATGGCACCATTCCATTTATAGTTTTAACTATATTAGTAATCCGTGACACAGAAATAGAGTAACCTCCCATTTTGAAGAGCTGAACTTTGGCCTTCATATGTTTAAAGGCTAGGGTGATTGGTAGTCCCTCTAGGCATCTAGGTGGCACTTGGCTGAGCTACTGTGCATATGTGTAACAATACTACTGCAGTAATACAAACCAGACAAACTCTGCCAACTCCTAAAGGGCTTTTATGTGACAAAAGTAAAGAAAATGCAAGAAGTTAAAGAAACAGATGGCTGCTTATAAGGAAAAAGAATTTTGAAACTAAAGAACCATACATCTTTAAAGAAAGGGCTAAGCCAGTATGCATGAGGACCTGGATCCAGCTTCCCAACAGCTACAAGATAAAAAGCCAAGTATAATGTTATGTGCCCCTAGTCCCAGCATGAGGTAGGTAACTTGGCCCATGTTCTATTGCTGAAATGAGAAACCATTTATTTTGAGGCTAGATTACAGTTTCAGAGGTTTAGTGCATTGTTATCATGGTGTAAATCATGGCTACACACAGACAGACATGTTGCTGGAGAAGTAACTGAGAGTTCAGCATCTGGATCTGCAGACAGCACAAAGAAAGAGTCGCTGGGCTTGGAATGTGATTTTTGAAGCCTCAAGTCTCATTCCCAGTGACCTCCATCCTTCCTCCAACAAGGCCACATTCTTTCAGATCCTTTCAAATAGTGTGACTCCCTGGTGACTATTATTCAAATCTATGAGCCTATGGGATCCATTCTCATTCTAGCTACCATAGTAGGGGTGGACTTAAAGGTGATCTAAAAGATGTCTGCCACTCACTGGCTAGATATGCTGGCCCAGTTGTTTAGCTCAAATTCCATTTAGAGTCCCCATTGTCTCAAAAAAACTAAGGTGAAAAGCAAAAGAAGAAAATAACTAATTCAACTTCTATTCTTCTCATACACACTTTAGTGTGTGTATGTACACAAAAGTATGTTCACACACAAACACATACATATAGCACACACATTAATGGCACTTACTTGATAGGAAAGTTAGTAGACATTAGACAGAGGAGCATGCTATTGGGTCTTGTAAATGCTGAAGACAGACCACATTTTAACACAAATAATTTTGATAAATTTCAAGCAGTTAATTCTCAAGCGAAAGGGAAAGGAAGAAAGAAAGAAAGAAAGAAAGAAAGAAAGAAAGAGAGAGAGAGAGAGAGAGGGAGGGAGGGAGGGAGGGAGGGAGGGAGGGAGGGAGGGAGAAAGAGGAAGAGGAAGAGGAAGAGGAAGAGGAAGAGGAAGAGGAAGAGGAAGAGGAAGAGGAAGAGGAAGAGGAAGAGGAAGAGGAAGAGGAAGAGAAAGGAAGAAAAGAACAACAAAAGCAAAAAACTAAAACCAAACCAAACCAAAAAACTTAGCAGCATCCCAGACCAATTTGCCAGCCTGAACTGTTCAGTTAAGTTTATGTCTACAAACATGAAGACTTTAATCTGAATGCTAGCCCCTACGTAAAAGCCAGGTATACTATAATTATGGCCAGGGAAAGCAGACAAGGGATCACAGATGATTACTGGCCAGCAAGCTAAGCACAATTGTTGAGTTGTTGAGTTCCCGACTAGTGAGAGCCCTTGTGTCAAAGAAAATGAACGGTGTTTCTGCAGATGACACTCTAGGCTGTCCTCTGACTCTACTAACACACACACACACACACACACACACACACACACACACACACACACAATCAAATTGCAGAGGTATAGGCATGGTGTGTATATGCATGGTGGTAGAATGATGACTTTTAAGCAAGCCATATATGTGCCAACATTTATGTGATCTTGATAGCTTTTACAAGATGCCTGTTCACTCACTGAAGAAGAACCATCCACTTAACTTTGCAATGGACTGTTAAAAACAACCAGGAATTTCAATGGGGAAAACTCTTAGCTGTCAACCATCTGAAAAGAGCCTGCTGGAATACTTGAGAACTGGAAAACAAAAGACATACACCATGAGGATGAAGGCACATTTATTTTCCTGGCACTATATCTTCTGTGAAATAGATAAATTGTCTTAGTCTTCAGATTTTGTTTCTTGAACGTCATCCTGGCACCTTACAAGTTACTGAACATAATTATAATCACAACTTGACTATACCACATTTCAAGATTGCTGTACAACATGCACTGTGCTTGAGTCTGCCTGGGGGGCTGGGGCAGTGGAAATGCCCTACTAAGAGGATTTCTTTGATACATTCCACTTAACAGGAAATTGTTACTTATTGTTGGGACTATTTTCTAAAGATGAGGAATGCTGGTGCTGGTGCTGTTTTATTAAGGAGAATAAAGTTGGTTTCAGAAACCTGTTATCACTAGAGTGAAGTCAATTAGAGTGGTTCAATTAAACTCGCAGTCTGAAAAGTAATTTAAAGACATCCTTTTTCCAGATTGGTCTACATAAATGCTCAATGTTTATTCCTAACTTGGTAAGATTTGTAATATCTATACATAATAGAGGTGTCAGCTCAGTGAGTTATTTGTTAAAGAAAAAAAACAAAAAACAAAAAAACTCTTTCTGTAGCTCAATACTCATAAAGAGTGTAGAGTCAGTGTCCGAGTCCACCTGCAACTTTTCTCTCAAGCAACTCACCCTAAGACAGTTACTTCCCTTCATTTAACTTTGAGTACTAGTTTTAATAGATCCATGTAGCAAAAAAAAAAAAAATCCAAGCATTAAATATAAATGATAGATAGTAGCTGGTCCCATTTGTCTTCATAACTAAGGTTTCTTCCTGTTCTTTACAAGGAAAATTAAATTTCATGTCAGTCCAGCTATCCTGGATTTCCTTCAGCAGTCACAGGGTGCAGGCTGTTACCGCTCCTGCATTTCTCTGGGACTGAAATATCTTTAGGAGAATGTTCTGAGTGACTTACAATCAGGAAATAATTCAAACTGTGATCCCTAGCTAGAGTCTTGTTATCATTGCTATGCAGTTAAATGATTAGCAGCAGGGCCGAATAGCTACCCTCTCATCCAGCTATCAGGCGCCTGCCTGCTCTCAGGCGCCTGCCTGCCTCCACGACTATCAATAAGGTGCTCTGGAAAGACCAAAATGACAGGGATATCTTCCCTGCCCTTCAATGTCTCCATTAAAATTAAAAGTGAAATGTAAAACCTTCCCTATGTTTCTATGTTTTTCCCCTTAGCCTTATGTTTTTATAGCCTCTTCTGGCTCTGAACTTCCTCATTTTTTTTCTGTATCATAAGACAAATCTTGAAACCATTTTCTTCCTTCTGCTTGGTGAAAACCCAGGAGTGAAATTTGTCCCTCTATGGTTTATGGCAACCCACACATTCAAGGTGATAACTCTAGCACTAAAAGACTGGAGCCCTAGGACTTTGCTTTATTTATTTTAGCAGTTTCTGCATTTTAAAATATACAGGCAGACATTGCTTGGCCACATGTCTTCTAGAACCACTCCCAGCTTTCATTATCCCCATTTACCACACACAGTGTTCAACTCATCATTACAATTTAGAACTGATGCTGCATATCTGAAAATACCACTAAAGTCCCATTCATCCAGACATGCTTCTAGTACAAAAGCACTAAAAAGCAAATAGCTGAATCACACAGCCAACTTGGTCTGCTTTCCTCTCTTTTCCTTCCACTTTTCTGTAATCATTACAACCAATTTACCAAAACTTCATTTCTACTTGGAGGCAAGGAGAAAATCTGGGTAACATTAATTATATGTATAATTTTAAAACTCCTTGGCTCCTTCAAGAGCATAACTGGTAGAATTTTTATTTAGATATAAAAAACATAGAGTGAGTGATTGTTTTCTCTATTTTTGTACATTTGATTATAAGTGGGTAAAACAAAGTCTGTAATGTTTGAAAACATAGCGGAGTATTCAAGATTGACATAAGCAAAATGTCAATTCTACCATATTATTTTTGCCCAGGTCATGGCCAACAAAATAGCCTCTAAATATCATTGACAAAATATATAATTTCTCCAGTTCAGTTTCTATTTTCTTCATAGGCTTGTGAGTCTCTTATATGTTCTTATATATGTCTGGAAATCAGACCACAGCATAGTAAAGAGATTCCAAGGACTACCCGGCCATGTTCAGTCTTGCTTGCTTAATTGTATTCTCTAGAGCAGTGTCTCCTGATTAGCTCAAATGACCAGGGTGTGAGTCTAAGCTCCTTTCTCTGCTCCATCATCTCTCAATTCAAAATGCAGAAAAGCACAGTTTCCTATTCTGCCATCTGTCATCTTCCTTAAATAGTCTCTTTCCCACCTCCAGCGAACCTTGCAGCATAATCAGCAAGTATCATTTATTTTTGATGCTTTCCTCTATCTTTCTTGACTTTGACAAAAGATGCTTATTTTTAAATTCTACAATAAATCTCTGTCCCTCGAACGTACAAAACATTAGTGCTGGTAACCTCTAGCTACCTTGCTGCCCACTGACTTTTTGACTTAAAATAGTCCTCCAAAGGTCTTTAGACATCCCTAGAGATCTTCCCTTTTCATGGACATTTAAAGTTGTCCAGAATTCAAATTAATACAGCAAACCCTGGGGTCAGGATCAATAGATTTGTCAACAAATCTTCAAATATATTGTTCTTAGAAATGGACATCTTCATTCTTCCTTTATTCATATTTTTCCCTCCCTTCCACCTTTGTTTCTGTTCTTCATTTTGCCTATTTGTAAGCTAAGCCATGGCTTTTACATGCTACAGAAGAAAAAGGAGATGAATTCAAAGTTAAAGTAATAACGAGAAAAGAAAGAGTATTAAGTCGGAATTTAAACTCTGGTTCTGAGAAACTGAGAGCCTCTTCAGAAACAGCCTTCTTGGAATTTCAGCTCACAGTTAACAGCTTGATAAGTCAGAAACCTTAAGGAAAATTTCATGTTAAAAAAAAAATGTGCTAGTGATACAGTCCTTATCTTTGTAATTTCCACATTGGAATACCATATATCATTTGAAAACAACAAAGGGGCAAATTAGAATAAACATCATATGTATGAAAAGTTTTTTATGGCCTAAAATTGCTTTTGAAATATATGTATTTTACTTTCACTTCAGTGAACCTCTTAGATGGGCGTCAAGCAGACATTTTATGTGCCTTCTCTATTGAGAACTATGGTCACCTTGGCATTATGAGGATCACAATGGGTGTGGATATTTCTTTTAATTCTTCCTTCTTATAATAGGAAGGAAGTTTCCACAGTTTCCTGATCACAGTTTCCACTCCCTCCCCTCCACCCCAGTCCCAGTCTCTCTCTCTCTCTCTCTCTCTCTCTCTCTCTCTCTCTCACACACACACACACACACACACACACACACATACACACACACACCTCCTGTTCCCCATATCCACCCCTGTTCTGCCTCCCCTCAGAAAAGAGCAAACCTCCCAGGGACTTTACCCAAGTTGGTCTTAAAGAGCTCCAGTAAGACCAGACACATGCCATGACATCAAGGCTGGGCAAGGCAACCCAGTAGGAGAAGAGTTCCACAAATAGGCAAAAGACACAGGGACAGTCTCAGCTTTCACTGTTATAATTCTGTAAAGAACTCCAAGCTACTCAGATTGGAGAAACCAAAGGGGTCAGGGGCACCATGAGAACATGGCCCACATAATCAACTAACTGAGACTTACAGAGAACTCACAGAGATCAGGGAGTCTGTAGGTGTCTGACTTAGGTTCTCTTTGTATATTTTATGTCAAAGTGGATTGTTTCCTATCAACGGGTTTTGGTGCAGAAATTTACTGAGGCTTTGAATAAATAGAAAGACAGAACAGAACAGAACAGAACAGAACAGAACAGAACAGAACAGAACAGAACAGAACCACCCATAAAACTACAGACTTTCATACTGACATCTTCCTCAAGTGTTTCAGGATTACTTCCATTAATATATTTTTAAAATTATATAAACAATCATATATGTATATATGTGTATAGGTGTATATATATATATATATATATATATGTATATATGTGTATACATGTATTTATTATGTATGTATTTATATATGTCACATGAATATATGTATTCTTCATGCTTAAGTGTTTTGTTCAAATGCCACAAATCCCCTTCAAATGACCCCACAGTGAATCCACACACAATCTTATCTTCATAGCTTAATTATTTAAAATACTGACCTTATTATGAAGTTAATATTGTGCTGCTACAATGTGTCTATGTGCTTACCTTATAAGTAATATGTGTCTGAAATGTTTTAATGCTAGATCATAGATACACTTATAATTTTATTGCATGTTTAGATTTTCATCTCTCTGTGTTTACAACATCGTTACTTTTCTCTCTGGAATTCCAAGAGATGATAGTAGTTTGTATCTAAACCTGACAATGTATATGATATTAGAAGACATGTTTCAGCCATTTGAAGAGCTTATCTACATGAGCCAAAATGAACTGATTGAATGTGTAAGTTGTTTACAAAGATCCAAAATTATAATGAGGAAAATAATAAGAGGTCAACCTTCAATTTCTTATTATTGCCATAAATATGATTTTTGATGCCTCAAAAAGATAATTTGGGTGTACTTGTGGTTTTGTTGTTGATTTTGTTTGGTTGGTTGGTTTTATATTTTCGTCTTTGAGACAGGGTTTCTCTGTGTAGCCTTGATTATCCTCAGATTTGATCTGTAAACCAGGCTGACCTCAAACTCACAGAGATTTGCTTGTTTCTATCTCTCTGAATGCTGGGATTAAAGGCATGTGCTCTACCACTAGGGGAAAAAGATAATTTTATATAGTGATTTAAAACTTATTACCTGTGAATTGCTTTGATATTCTATTGTTTCTGTGTGCAGAAGGTACATTATGTGTCTGTGTCAATTTTGTTAAATAGAATCCATATTTTAAGTGGATGTGTAATATTAACTTTGTCTAGCAACTCAAACCCTTTACCTTAGGCAAATCTTAAGTCAATGTCATCCCAAGTGTCTTTCCACATGGGCGACATGAAGTGTCAATTATTCTGGCAGTGCTCTTCCCCAAACTCCACACTCCTTCACTCATGAGAGGATTTCAGAAAATCTCAAATGTGGGAGTATTTTGTAAAATATTTAGCTAGCAATCTTCAACAGAATCATGGTCATGAAAGATAAAGGAAGAGCAATAAGCTGTCAAGGCCGTAGGAGAGGAAGGCGACATGATAACTCAAAGCCCTCAGTGCAGTTGGTATCAAAGGAACATGAGAGGAAGAGCTGTAGAAATCTCAACAAAAGCAACCATTTTTGTGTTTCATTCAAATGTTCATCTGTTAGTTTTCATAAATTAAAAGAAATTAATTCCAAGAGAATTTGAATGAAGAATAAGTAGGAATACCCTGCTGTCTTTGCAAATATTTCCTAATTGCTAACATTCAATCAAAACAGAATGTTTTCTAAAAGTGACTTGTAGGCTCTGTGAGATGGGTCAGTTGGCAAAATGATAAAGGATTGGCTGTGTAAGTATGGTGCTTTGAGGACCTGAGTTTAGTATGCAGAACACACATAAAAAAAAAAAAAATGAAGTGGAGAGGTGACCATGTGTCATCCCTACCCTGGGCACACAGAAAGATGGGCTCACTGGCTACCCAGTCTCAACCAATCAAAACATTTTAGGTCCAGTGAAAGATTCTATCTCAAAGAAAATACATAACTAAAATAAGATGGATGGTGATTGAGGAAGGTACCTACCTGATGTTGACTTCTGGCAGCTCTCCCTCTCCCTCTCCCTCTCCCTCCCCCTCTCCCTCTCCCTCTCCCTCTCCCTCTCCCTCTCCCTCTCCCTCTCCCTCTCCCTCTCCCTCTCCCTCTCCCTCTCCCTCTCCCTCTCCCTCTCCCTCTCCCTCTCTCTTTCTCACACACACACACACACACACACACATTCAAAAACACAAATATACACAAACAAATGCAAACATTTGGAAACACACACAAACATAAGTACACACATACCTGCACACCCAAACTTGAAAAAAGCTTATTTGTAAGTGATTAATTTGTCATACTTTTAAAAATTGAGACTGATTCCAGAAGTTCCTTTCTGGTCTATATCTACATCAAACTCTGTGTCTAGAGATACTCATGGTGACATAGATAATCACACACTTATCCTTTGGTTTTCTCAGTAAATGTGGGATAGCATGGATGAGAAGTGTGGTGTGCTTTAAAACCGACAATGGGACTCACATAAACCACAACCTTCTAGTGGAAGCTGAGATTTCTGTTTAATATTCACAACAATTCTTTCTTTCCGAAGCCGATTAGCTCACTTTTCCATAATGCATCAGTGCAGAGTGACATCTATAAAAATGTATCTTGCCAGTTTGTTCCCTCAGAAAATTTTTTTTCTTATCCCATCTGGCTTTGCAAATACATAAAATTTATGTGTTGCATCTCATTATTTAAAGTGGCTTCCAATGAAATTCGCTGCCTGAAAACACGGCTTAACTGTTACAGCATCTGATGCACATGGCTTGCTCAGTTCTCCTCCCATCAAGCCACCCATGTTTGGTTCTAACTGTTGCTTTTCATCGTCTGTGGAACAGTCTGCTCCATTTTCCCTCCGTCTGTTCATGCTTAGGCAAGCTACTGTTGAGCAATCGTATTGCTTGCTATTGCCAAAACAGGTTTTATTTGATGTAATTTCACATAGCTGAACTGCTCCATGACAGTAGCTGTCACACTAGGTCTGAGCTTATCAAGCTCACTGTGGAAGCAGTGAGGGACATATAGCTAAGACTATAAGAGGTGACATCAAGAGACAAAGAGCTACACCCTTAAAGCACATGCTCTTGCTTATCCTGCAGGACCAGCCTGCTACTCAGAAAGAGTGAAGATGTGGACAATCATCCATCATTTTGACCCAATAAGTTTTTAAAATGTAATTAGGAAAGTGAGTTTAAACAAAAACATTTACACTTCAAGTCCTGTTTGGGTCTGTACAGGAGTGATTAAATTCTCTAAGAAAATCCTGTTGAATTTCTTCATGAATATCAACTTAAGATCTGCTTGGTTTTATTTGAATGTTGGGCTTTTTTATTTTTAGTTGTGTGTATTTTAATTATTGTTTTCTATTTCTTTTGCTTTTGAAAGAGAATGAAAGCGACAGCTCTTTGTTTATATTATACTCTGCAGCTTTCAGAATGATTTCATGGCATGTATATTTCAGAAATTTAGCAAACGATTAGCAACTTTGCATGAATGTAGTAGTGCACGGATCTTTGCTTGAACTTAATGGCATTTAAGGGAAAAATTTAAAGATAAATTGTTTTCTGAGAATGCAAAAGACTGCATTGTTTTCTTAAATGACAAATCTAAAAGTCTGAAATGAGATTAAACATATGACACTCTTATTTAGAAAATTTTCTTTCCTTTTGTAAACAGCACCTCTGAAGTCAATGATAGAGTATGCTGTTTGCTTTATATTGCCTCTTTTATAGCTAAAATTTTGTGTGGTTTTGTTCTAATAAAAAAATCTAACCCTTAAAAAATAAACCAATGATAAAATAGAGCTCAAAAATAATCACTGGATACTTCATACAAGCTAACAATGTTCCAGTAGACTACAGAAGAACATAATATTTCCATGGGTATATATTCACATTTTTATAGTAAAGTGCCCAGAAAACTGTAAGGCAGCACAAAGAAACACAGGAGTGTTCTTGGGAAGAACATGTCCCAATAGATTGCTGTCTTACCCACTTGGCCTATTTAAGCAGAGAAAATGAGCTAAGGGGGCCTGATGTACCCAATACATAATGCATTAGAGTAAAACCTTTATCACCGCCTTAGACAAAACAGAATCAACCAATAGCCTGCCCTCCACAAGGGAACAATAGGAAATTATCAATCACTCCTGTAGAGAGGATATGAGAAATATCTTACATATATAATAAAGTTAAGGAATATTGTTTATTAAATAGATTGTTTGAATTAAATACAAAATATATAATGGATGCAAAGATTTAAGAATAAAATGTCACACAAAGATTCATGTGTTTGACACACCTGATCTCAGTTGGTGCTGCTGTTCTGGGAGTCTCTGCAACATTTTCAACACAAGGTTTAGCTAGCTGATGCCAAGCAGTAGAGGCAGGCCTTGAGGATTATAAATTGGACCCACTGAGGTGTTGCTTCATAATTGACCAGAATATGAATAAACTGCAAAGCTCTGCTGCCATACCAAGATCTTCAGCCTTTCCAGCTGTCATAACTTCCCCCTTCATAGTGGGCTAATTATATGTCCTAAACAATGAGAAAGTAAATGTTTTCTCCATTAAGTTGCTTCTATCAGATATACTGTTACATAGAAAAAGCAACTAATGTGCTGGACAGCTTGTCATATATATATAGGTGTGTGTGTGTGTCTGTGTGTGTGTGTGTCTGTGTGAGTGTGTGTGTCTGTGTGTGTCTCTGTGTGTCTGTGTGTTTGTAATATAGCACAAATGGCTATTTTATTTTTGCTTTCTTTCCATATAAAGCATTCAGTGATTTGATCCATATATTTGAGATTCCTCTTTCATATAAGAATTTTAATTTTTTTTTACCACTACATGCAGAAATGACGAAGATTGTTATTTCCATTCTGGAATTTTTAAGTATAAAATTTTAATTTCTTTTCCTACTAAAATATCCTCAAAGAATGTCAAACTAAAAGTTGGAAGGAGTCTGAACTCTTGAGTTACCATGTGAAAAAAATTGGTAAGCACCAGTTACACCCAGGTATAACTGTTAATCTAGTGAGCAATAAACTTTAATGACACATAAAAGCCATAATCAATACTTATTTCAGAAAATAACATCATCCTATCTTACACAATTGGATACTGACCCATCTGCCTATGAACATATAGGTAGGAAAAAATCATCACCATAATTTTGTTCTATGGAGGGGTTGTAGCAAAGGAGAATGAAAAAAACAGAGAGCAAACTTATTAGCTTTTAGAAATATGTAATTATATATTGAAGCAAGAATTAAATATGTCACCATGTATGACAAAATTGATAAGGATGCATGGCCATTAAAAATGGACAGTCCAAGACTTCTTATTGAAAATAAAGGTATATCCATGATTTTAATGGTAAGGAGAAGCAAAGTTTTAGAGTGATGGCCATTCTTCCATTGTAAACATATATCAGATATTAGATTCTCTCTTAACTATTAGGAATGGAACATGGGCTTAAAATTAATATCATCCTCCTACTACTCTGAAATAATGGACTTACTCAGACAACATATCTAGCCCTGTATCCCATAGGTTGTTACTAATTTCACCACTTCTTCCTAATCTGATCTTCAATCTTCCATAAGATTATTTTGACAATTTAATTTATTCTAGCATAGGTTGATTTTTTTTCTCATATTTTCTACTAAGGTCATTGCACATAACCACCTGAGATCATCAGTGTGTACAGAAAAATCTTTACTAAAGGACCAAATAAAGGACAACTAGGCAAGAAAATACTGATATTATGGCCCAATGGTAGAGAACGTGTTTAGTATTTCCAAAGCCCTAGGATCAATCCCCAGCATTGCAAAAACAATAGAGACGACAGAAAATGGGACTTCCCTTTTAAAAGTTATGAAGAGCATACACCAAGTATAATTGGTGTCTCTGTGGCTCCACATAGGTCAACTGTAGCACCCTTCTATTGATAGCCTCGCTAACAACAATTCATTCCAAGTCTCTCTAGGTCTATCAACTTATAATTCTAGAGTAACTCCACCCCTCAGGCTCTAAATTCTTCCCAAAAGGAAAATCAAAAATGCCAAAGTCCCCTTTAAGTTAGTCTGGCGGGGAAAGAGTGGAGTTATGTCAGGTTTAAGAGGCAAAGGTAAAAGCATTCAGTAAGCAGTAAAAGGATGCCATCTTTGGCCCCTTTGAATCTGCTCTTTCTTTCCCTCATATTGCATTTCTCCTATTCTATCATATTATCACAGCCTGTTCTTCTTTATTTCCTTCTTGGAATGTGAATGTTTTAAGGTAAAATATCTTACTCTGTTCAGTTCAGTGATGTGCCCTAGGTCTCATGTGTGCAGTAGACTTTGGTTAGCACATTGAAAGAAGAAAATGTATATGAGCATCTGAAAAAAAATACCATTCACCTTACCATGATTTCAAGAATAGGGAAATTATAGTCCCTTGAGCTGTACCTATTCTCATCTTATAGAAGTGATAAGGTGTATCATCTCTCTGGGTTCTCTCCATTTCTTACTTCATGCTAAAATTTATTTTATGGGATTTGACTCTGATAATAGAAAGGCAAACCTACGGTTGATGGCTTTTGGCATTTCTAAACCACACCAGACCACTAAAGAAAGGAGAACTGTCCTAGAGGGGAAGATCAGAGGAAGAGTTGTGATGAGAGACCACATGGCAGCTCAAGATTAGAGTCCTCAGACAAAGAAGTAGATTGAGTCAAAATGAGCCAGGCTGGCCAGTGACAGGATGGCTCAATAGCATCGTTCCTTGGAAGATACTGCAGTGTTGACATCATGCAAGAAGAGTAGTGACAATGTGACTACAGTTGACTTCTTTTAGTTTTAATGGGGATTTGGGGATTTTTAAGCAAGTAATTAAAATAAATACTATGTAATTTTTTTGCATCCTTGAGTTTATAAGAGCTAACAACTACTAAGCAAATGTCATATTATCCAGTTCTTGAAATTAAAACAATCTATTTTCTAGCCTTTTTAATTATTTTATTTTAGATTCCATTTTTTCATATAGTATATTTTGATTTTCTTCCCTACCCCAATTCCATCCAGTTCCCCTCTACCCACCCAAATTCATGTTCTTTCTTTTTCTGATAATGAACTAAAACTTAAAACAAAACAAATAAAAAAAATAACATGGAAAGAAATGTGGAGCCTATTTTGTCCTGGCCACCTTGTCCTGAGCATGAGGCCTACTCTGCAGTTTGGTGGATGCTACAGCATCACTCCATTGAAGGAACTGATTTCCTCTCTCAGCAGTGATTGGTTCCAATGAGCTTTGTGTTAGTGGTGGACTTTGTGCCCACTTGCCCTTCTCCATGCCAGGATTTATCTGACATGACACTGTGTAAGTCTTGTACATGCTGTCACAGTTTCTGTGAGCTCATACATGTATCATCTTTGTTTATGTCTATGAAAGGCTTTTTCCTCAGAGTCACCCACATCTCTGACTCAGTCTTTTCACTTCATCTCCTGAAGAGATCCCCTAAGACAGCTAATGACATATTATGATATCCTTAGATCCATTGCTTAGCCCTTATCAAAGACACTTTTTCTTGTAGAAGATAGTAATTACTGCACAGACCCACAACTGAAGAGTATGCAGAGAGGAAGAGACTCTGGAATACTCATTCCTAAAGAGAATGCTTTTATTTTCTATATCTTAAAGTTATTTCTGGAAGGCTGGTAAATAGTAAAGACACTCTCACTTTTGTCTAAAATAGCAGCTTTCAGTCTATTGATCTCAACCCCTTTGGGGTCTTAGTGACCCTTTCACGGGGGGTCACATATAAAATTAGATAAGATATTTACATTATGATTCATAACAGTAGCAAAAATACAGTTTATGAAGTAGGAACAAAGTAATCTTATGGTTGGGGTCACCAAAACATAAGGAACTATAATGAAGAGCCACAGCACTAGGAAGGCTGAGAACCCCTGTTCTAAAAGGTTCTGTTGACTCTGTCATTGGCTGAAATCCCAAGTTTCTAGAACCATCATGATGCTTCCAGAGTTTTCAGCCATTAAATATTTCATTTTGGCAACTTTAAGAAAAGATTACACATTTTATTTGCTGCTCTTCAAGTTCTCACTTCAGCCCGGCACTAAAGGCTTTCTTTTTTTTTTCCATTTTTATTAGGTATTTAGCTCATTTACATTTCCAATGCTAAACCAAAAGTCCCCCATACCCACCCCCCCCACTCCCCTACCCACCCACTCCCCCTTTTTGGCCCTGGCATTCCCCTGTACTGGGGCATATAAAGTTTGCAAGTCCAATGGGCCTCTCTTTGCAGTGAGGCCTACTAGGCCATCTTTTGATACATATGCAGCTAGAGACAAGAGCTCCTGGGTACTGCTTAGTTCATATTGTTGTTTCACATATAGGGTTGCAGTTCCCTTTAGTTCCTTGGGTGCTTTCTCTAATTGCTCCATTGGGGGCCCTGTGGTCCATTCAATAGCTGACTGTGAGCATCCACTTCTGTGTTTGCTAGGCCCTGGCATAGTCTCACAAGAGACAGCTATATCTGGGTCCTTTCAGCAAAATCTTGCTAGTGTATGCAATGGTGTCAGCATTTGGAGGCTGATCATGGGATGGATCTCTGGATATGGCAATCACTAGATGTTCCATCCTTTTGTCAGAGCTCCAAACTTTGTCTCTGTAACTCCTTCCACGGGTGTTTTGTTTCCTATTCTAAGAAGGGGCAAAGTGTCCACACTTTGGTCTTCGTTCTCTTGAGTTTAATGTGTTTAGCAAATTATATCTTTTATCTTGGGTATCCTAAGTTTCTGGGCTAATATCCACTTATCAGTGAGTACATATTGTGAGAGTTCCTTTGTGATTGGGTTACCTCACTCAGGATGATGCCCTCCAGGTCCATCCATTTGCCTAGGAATTTCATAAATTCATTCTTTTTAATAGCTGAGTAGTACTCCATTGTGTAAATGTACCACATTTTCTGTATCCATTCCTCTGTTGAGGGGCATCTGGGTTCTTTCCAGCTTCTGGCTATTATAAATAAGGCTGCTATGAACATAGTGGAGCATGTGTCCTTCTTACCGGATGGGACATCTTCTGGATATATGCCCAGAAGCGGTATTGCTGGATCTTCCTGTAGTACTATGTCCAATTTTCTGAGGAACCGCCAGACTGATTTCTAGAGTGGTTGTACAAGCTTGCAATCCCACCAACAATCGAGGAGTGTTCCTCTTTCTCCACATCCTCGCCAGCATCTACTGTCACCTGAATTTTTGATCTTATCCATTCTGACTGGTGTGAGATGGAATCTCAGGGTTGTTTTGATTTGCATTTCCCTGATGATTAAGGATGTTGAACATTTTTTCAGGTGCTTCTCTGCCATTCGGTATTCCTCGGGTGAGAAATCTTTGTTCAGCTCTGAGCCCCATCTTTTAAGGGGGCTATTTGATTTTTTGGAGTCCACCCTCTTGAGTTCTTTATATATATTGGATATTAGTCCCCTGTCCAATTTGGGATAGGCAAAGATCCTTTCCCAATCTGTTGGTGGTCTTTTTGTCTTATTGATGGTGTCTTTTTCCTTGCAGAAGTTTTGCAATTTTATGAGGTCCCATTTATCGATTCTCGATCTTACAGCACAAGCCATTGCTGTTCTATTCAGGAATTTTTCCCCTGTACCTATATCTTCGAGGCTTTTCCCCACTTTCTCCTCTATAAGTTTCAGTGTCTCTGGTTTTATGTGGAATTCCTTAATCCACTTAGATTTGACCTTAGTACAAGGAGATAGTAATATATAAACAAACTCAAAGACAAAAACCACATGATCATCTCGTTAGATGCTGAGAAAGCATTTGACAAAATCCAACACTCATTCATGATAAAAGTCTTGGAAAGATCAGGAATTCAAGGCCCATACCTAAACATGATAAAAGCAATCTACAGCAAACCAGTAGCCAGCATCAAAGTAAATGGTGAGAAGCTTGAAGCAATCCCACTAAAATCAGGGACTAGACAAGGCTGCCCACTTTCTCCCTACCTATTCAACATAGTACTTGAAGTCCTAGCTAGAGCAATTAGACAACAAAAGGAGATCAAGGGGATACAAATTGGAAAGGAAGATGTCAAAATACCACTTTTTGCAGATGATATGATAGTATATATACGTGACCCTAAAAATTCCACCAGAGAACTCCTAAGCCTGATAAACAGCTTCGGTGAAGTAGCTGGATATAAAATTAACTCAAACAAGTCAATGGCCTTTCTCTACACAAAGGACAAACAGGCTGAGAAAGAAATTAGGGAAACAACACCCTTCTCAATAGCCACAAATAATATAAAATGTCTTGGCGTGACTCTAACTATGGAAGTGAAAGATCTGTATGACAAGAACTTCAAGTCTCTGAAGAAAGAAATTAAAGAAGATCTCAGAAGATGAAAAGATCTCCAATGCTCATGGATCGGCAGGATCAATATAGTAAAAATGGCTATCTTGCCAAAAGCAATCTACAGATTCAATGCAATCCCCATCAAAATTCCAACTCAATTCTTCGACGAATTAGAAAGGGCAATCAGCAGATTCATCTGGAATAACAAAAAACCTAGGATAGCAAAAATTCTTCTCAAGGATAAAAGAACCTCTGGTGGAATCACCATGCCCGACCTAAAGCTGTACTACAGAGCAATTGTGATAAAAACTGCATGGTACTGGTATAGTGACAGACAAGTAGACCAATGGAACAGAATTGAAGACCCAGAGATGAACCCACACACCTATCGTCACTTGATCTTTGACAAAGGAGCTAAAACCATCCAGTGGAAAAAAGACAGCATTTTCAACTAATGGTGCTGGCACAACTGGCTGTTATCATGTAGAAGATTGCGAATTGATCCATTACTATCTCCTTGTATTAAAGGCTTTCTAAGTTATGCTTGAGAGAAATGAGAAGTAGAAAGAAGCAGAAATGTGACGATGTCCTGTGATAACTAACAAAGTAACTCGGGTTCTTCACCTAACAATGAAAAAAATTCCAAAGCCTAACCAAGAATACTGATCTCTATAACCTGCGAGAACTCTCTCTCCAGTGCACTCACACTGTTTGGAAGAACTGCCCAGGCGACAGGACTGGTGATGGACGTTCAACACGAGTCATGCCACCAACTACTAATGTTTATATCATCTGTATCAGCAGAGGGAATGGGACAGATAAATGTTAAGGGAAGAGATTGAATTTTATGCCTGAATTTTCAATTTGAAGAAAAAAAGAAATGTATCCACAGTTACTAGACCTGAAAAGCATTTGAAAGAATGTTCTTTCTGAGGCAGGAAAGAATAAATAAAGATGCAGGTTTCAAAGTGAAATAAGCTAATGAGATTTATTTATTAGAAACTTTTCTTAAGGTCAAAGAGTATTAGAACATAATTATGAAAGGGCGATCAGACCTAGAGTGACTTGCCTGTATTTCCATCCTTTAGACTTAACTCTCCACAGGCACATCCCCAGGACAAAAGGAAAAATATGTAACAAGGCAGAGTAATAGTGGTATCTATCATATATCACTTATTTACAGATTACTTATTGATTCTCTATTATATGCCAGATCTTGTGTCATGTACAAAAGATTAAATATAGGTCTTCCTCTTATTGGTTATAGTCTACCAAATAAAAACATAAATACATACATACATACATACATACATACATACATACATACAAAATATATGTACAAAAAGAAAAAATACCTAAAATTACAATTATCTTAATGCTTATTTAAGTAAAAAAGAGATATAGAAACAGGAAAAACAAGGATGGGCCTACTTTGAGTAAGACTGTATAAAAGCAAGTCTTTCTAGGAGAAACACTAAGCAAAGCTGTAGAGAGACAGAAAGATTAAATTGTGCAAAATCTGTTAATTTGTGTGTGTTATGTGACAAGTACCAGCTACTTCAGCAAAGGACTGAATTGTGCAAGAGCCCTCAGTCATATTAAGACAATTATTTCTGCAACTAAAGGCCAGTGAGTACACAGAGTCAGGAGGCGAGTACACATGAGCTGAAGAAGTAGAAAGTCCTGTAATGTAGAGCAAGGGATGTAGAATTTTCTCTAAGTACAGTAAAAGAAGACTGACACCTTATAAAAGAAAGTAGCATTTCTCAGTTGGAAATTTAAGAACATTTCTTTGTAGTAGATGGATTTCTGTAAAAGGTGGACTTAGGAGAAAAATTACGAAGTCCAGTAAGAGATATTGGCTAGATAAAGCAAGATGAATGTAAAAGGTTTTGCAAAGATGATCCAAAGTCAACATCAATAATTCATTTTGCAGAATGTACTTTACTCTGGAATGTTGGCATTGTCAGATGTTAAAAACAAAACAAACAAACAAACAAAACCCCTCAAGTTTAACTGTTTAGAAAAAATGCAGAAGGATGTACGGTGATATTGGGAGGAAAAGCTGTACACAGGTTGGGACTTGTGAAACAAGTTGATGACAAAAGATTCATCACAGTAATTTAACATGTGTATAAGATCTTGAGAATAGATGCCCAGTGAACAGTTGCATAGTTGCTTCTGAAACAGAGAACAGGGGGGTGGGTCTGATGCTAGCGTCCTATTGCCCAGTTGGTTCTTTATCTATTAATAAAGATGCCAGTCGCCAATTGCTGGTTGGAAAGGAGGCAGGACTTCCGGATCCCTGCAGAGGAGATGAGGAGACACAGAGAAGAGTTTTCACAATGCTTCAGAGGGACAAAAGGTGGCCAGCCACCTGAGATCTCAGGCCGAGTGACCATAGGCTGCTTCTACAGGAGAGAGGTTAGGGTGTTGAGCTGGGACTAAAGGTAATTGAGCAACTAAAGCTGAGGACAGGTTGAGAGGTGCTGAGCTAAGAGTATTGAGAAGGACACACTAGCCAAGGAAGGCTTAAAAGAGCCCAGCAATTGATCAATTGATGTGAATAAGGCGGGTTGGATTGAAATTGAGCAGTGTGTGTGTGTGTGTGTGTGTGTGTGTGTGTGTGTGTGTGTGTGCGCGCGCGCGCGCGCGAGCACGCGCGTGTGTGTTTATGTTTCACCCAAAGATGCAATACTTTCTGGGTGGGGGCTGGTAGTATGGCTCACCCAGAGCTTAAGAAGGGGTAGCAAAAGCTACATGCTACAACAGAGTGGACTAGGAGCTTGAAAACATCAATGTGTCAGTAATGTGCTTGCTACATAAAGACCTGAGATAAATCTCCAGCACTCATAAAAGTATGTGATGTGAGGAATCCAAACCTGTAATTTTTACTCTGAGAAAAAAAAATAAGCATACCAGGGGCTTATGGGTCGGGCAGTAAAACCAATCAGCGAGTTCTATTTTCTCACAAAAATCCAGACCCTGTCTCAAAACCAAACTGTACATTGTCAGAGGAAAATACCATCATCAACTTTTGACTTCCTCTGCCTCCTCCTCCTCCTCCTCCTCTTCCTCCTCCTCCTCCTTCTCCCTCCCTCTCTCTCTCTCTCTCTCTCTCTCTCTCTCTCTCTCTCTCTCATGCGCGTGTGTGCATGCAAGCACACATGCACACACATACTGAGATGGGAATCAAAAGATTTAATGAGGTCTTCAAGAATTATAGATGGGAATACACATGGATAAAATAATACCAACAAGTAGATCTCCAGGTCTTTCGTCTACATCCAGCTTCCTGGAACCAACTCTACCATACTTTTCCTATCCTGATTGCTATTTTAATTTATGCATAGTGCTTGTTTCCACTCAGCTCAGTTTCCTCCTACAATGTCTTAAGTATGCCTCACAGAACTAATAACTGTACTTCTGAGCCTTAATATTTGATAACTTGCTGACAGTGAGTTTTTAACTCTGATAAGAACATGAGCAAAATTACATGTGCAGATATATTCCCAAAATTAAAAGCGATGGTGGGGTACATGATAGAAATTATGCATAAAGATGAAATACCCAGAGTAGCCAGGGAACTGGTAAATCTTCAGATGTCTGCAGAAAAAAACCAAATCTCTACAGGTCATAAACATGAAGAATTTTAATTCACCCAAAAGTCTCATACATTTCATTTGTATTCCTTTTGTGTATTCTTTAACAACTACACAAGTGGCTGCCAGTTACTTTAAAACTTAGGATTCTTGAGATTTTAAAGGTTGTGCTCAGCTCCTCAAAAAAACCACACTATTTGTTTGAGAAAACAATGTAGGATGCTTGAGTCATTTAGTTTAAGAGAACATCTTAGTCTTTCCTGGCATTCTGTTTCTTGTGAAAAACTTCAATGTACATGACCTGAATCTTTGAATTAACATTACTCATTACCATAAAATCATAATCTTTTAAAGGCAATTGAGAGTACAATTAACCTTAAAGAAGAGATGGCATCATTTTCTGATTGATTAGCTCAGTTTTCAAGAGCCAGTCACCCAGAACCTGTGTTTCTAATAAAGTAAAAATTTGAAAAAAGGGATCTGATCTATATTTTCTTGGCTCTCTGAATACAAAACAGATTTTGTGGGATGCATGCCTAATGAGTCACCCTTGTTTTTCATGAAAAACATGATTTTCCAGTACTGTCGCATTTTGCTCTTGACTGGTGTATTTGCATAAAGTGAATATGTTACAACTTGGATGTTGTAATTAAGTTGGTTTAATTATGAAAGTCACACCAATGCCTTGGGGATCTCATGAATCTAGAATGTGACAATTATTTCAGGGGTCTTACTTCTGACATTGTCTCTATAGAGTAAAACTTTCTTGGCTGTTTTTGATTATGCTAATATTCTATGATTCTTGGAATAGGTAAATGTTTATCACAAAACAAACAAACAAACAAAAAAATAAGTACAAAGTATTTCTGAGAAACAAAACTCCCATGGAAGAATATAGAGTAGCACAAGAAGGAACAACATGAACTAATTAAATACAAAGTAGGCTTGTTTTTACATCTGAATATAATTCAAATTTTGTTCCTTGCTTTTTATTTAAGTCAGCTTCCAATTAGCAGTCACCAGCAAAGAGCTTGGATATTTTAGTACCATGTGAGTCTACCAGCACTTAAAGGGTAAAAAATAATTACAATCACCATCTCAGTTTTTATCAACATCAGTATGTTCCTAGTAATATTCTATGTGTCCTGTAATGATGAACCTTCATGTTTTTACTTCCTTAAACTTTTTCTGAGTGCATACTGTGTTCTGGACATTGTCCTTGAAACATGGAAATAAAAAGAATCAGGCAAAGTAGCTCCTCCTATCATATATATATATATATATATATATATATATATATATATATATTCTGGTGCATCTGACAGAAAAAAATGCAATAACCTAGAAATGTCTTATCTAAATGCTGTGAAGGAAATAACTGGGCTGCTGTAATAGAACACAATGGTGATCAATAGCACCATGATTCTGTCAGCTGACTAAACTTCACATAGGATTCTTCCTGGCTCTGAGTTCCCATTATTTCCTTTTTCTTTTTCTCAATTTATTACCTTACTGTGTAAATACTTTCTCTCATTTGACATGCAGATCCATGACAGTTTTATGGTTCAGGATTACCTTTCTCAAAGGCTTGTGCAATCCCTTTCAAATGTAACCACTAAGTATAATAGGGCTCTATGTTAAGTTGAGTACTCAACCTCCACCAAGAAATGCAGGTGTCTTATGCAAAAAGTCCCCTTGCTCTCTAATGGCCTCAGGTCCAATTTTACCAGTTCATTCTGTATTTAAACAGAAGAAGAAGAAGAAGAAGAAGAAGAAGAAGAAGAAGAAGAAGAAGAAGAAGAAGAAGAAGAAGAAGAAGTCTCCTTAGCCTGTTTAATTTGTCCATTTTCTCTTTAAGTATGCAGAATGGGAAAGTATATCATCTTATTTTAGACAGAATTAAGGAAAGGTATCTAAGAACTGGCATTATAAATTAATAAAAAAGGGGACTCCATGGCGGGCAGTCTAGAGGAGAAAGTGTGGACTACAGAGGCTAGCAGCTTCTGGGACAGGCGAGAGCCACAGAGCTCCTGAGGCAGCGCCATTTTCGGCTCCAGACAACCGGCCACCTTCCTGGCCAGAGGACAGGTGTCCACCCAGCCTGGGAGGCCTTTGCCTCAGGATCCGCGGAAGCCATCTTAGTTTCAGGACTCTGTGGAAAGTAGTCTACACAGGTGAGAGTGTGGACTACTGAAACAAAGGCTTCTGTGACAGGCCAAAGCAACACAGCTTCTCAGAAAGATCCCGTTTTGGCCTTCATCTTCGGCCAGGAGGAGGTCCAAATGTCAGATAACTGTGCACCTTCCCTGAAAGAGGAGAGCTTGCCTCCAGAGACTGCTCTGACCACTGAAACTCAGAGGAGAGAGCTAGTCTCCCAGGTCTGCTGATAGAGGGTAACAAAATCACCAGAGGAACAATCTCTAAATAGAGACAACTATAACAACTAACGCCAGAGATTACCAGATGGTGAAAGGTAAACGTAAGAATCTGACTTACAGAAACCAGGACCACTCACCATCATCAGAACCCAGCACTCCCAGTTTGCCCAGTCCAGGGCACCTCAACACACCCAAAAAGCTAGACTTGGACTTAAAAGCATATCTCATGATGATGGTAGAGGACATCAAGAAGGACTTTAATAACTCACTTAAAGAAATACAGGAGAACACTGCTAAAGAGCTACAAGTCCTTAAAGAAAAACAGGAAAACACAACCAAACAGGTAGAAGTCCTTATAGGAAAACAGGAAAAGACATCCAAACAGGTGATGGAAATGAAAAAAACCATACTAGACCTAAAAAGGGAAGTAGACACAATAAAGAAAACCCAAAGTGAGGCAACGCTGGAGATAGAAACCCTAAGAAAGAAATCAGGAACCATAGACGCGAGTATCAGCAACAGGATACAAGAGATGGAAGAGAGAATCTCAGGTGCAGAAGATTCCATAGAGAGCATCGGCACAACAATCAAAGAAAATGGAAAATGCAAAAAGATCCTAACTCAAAACATACAGGAAATCCAGGACACAATGAGAAGACCAAACCTACGAATAACAGGAGTGAATGAGAATGAAGATTTTCAACTCAAAGGACCAGCAAATATCTTCAACAAAATTATAGAAGAAAACTTCCAAAATCTAAAGAAAGAGATGC
Organism: Mus musculus; assembly: GCF_000001635.26. NCBI lineage: Eukaryota > Metazoa > Chordata > Mammalia > Rodentia > Muridae > Mus > Mus musculus. The sequence continues at coordinate 14,128,011 of NC_000072.6, read as the reverse complement.
CCATGAATATACAAGAAGCCTACAGAACCCTAAATAGACTGGACCGGAAAAGAAATTCCTCCCGACACATAATAATCAGAACAACAAATGCACTAAATAAAGATAGAATACTAAAAGCAGTAAGAGAAAATGGTCAAGTAACATACAAAGGCAAGCCTATCAGAATTACACCAGATTTTTCACCAGAGACTATGAAAGCCAGAAGAGCCTGGACAGATGTTATACAGACACTAAGAGAACACAAATTCCAGCCCAGGCTACTATACCCAGCCAAACTGTCAATTACCATAGATGGAGAAACCAAAGTATTCCACGACAAAATCAAATTCACACATTATCTTTCCACGAATCCAGCCCTTCAAAGGATAATAACAGAAAAAAACCAGTACAAGGATGGAAACCACGCCCTAGAAAAAGCAAGAAGATAATCTCTCAACAAACCTAAAAGAAGACAGCCACAAGAACAGAATGCCAACTTTAACAACAAAAATAACGGGAAGCAACAATTACTTTTCCTTAATATCTCTGAATATCAATGGACTCAACTCCCCAATAAAAAGATATAGACTAACAAACTGGCTATACAAACAAGACCCAACATTTTGCTGCCTACAGGAAACTCATCTCAGGGAAAAAGACAGATATTACCTCAGAGTAAAAGGCTGGAAAAAATTTTCCAAGCAAATGATCTGAAGAAACAAGCTGGAGTAGCCATTCTAATATCTAAGAAAATCGACTTCCAACCCAAAGTAATCAAAAAAGACAAGGAGGGGCACTTCATACTCATCAAAAGTAAAATCTCCCAAGAGGAACTCTCAATTCTGAATATCTATGCTCCAAATACAAAGGCAGCCACATTCATTAGAGAAACTTTAGTAAACCTCAAAGCACATATTGCACCTCACACAATAATAGTGGGAGACTAAAACACACCACTTTCACCAATGGACAGATCATGGAAACAGAAACTAAACAAGGACACGGTGAAAGTAACAGAAGTGATGAAACAAATGGACTTAACAGATATCTACAGAACATTTTATCCTAAAACAAAAGGATATACCTTCTTCTCAGCACCTCATGGTATTTTCTCCAAAATTGACCACATAATTGGTCACAAAACAAGTCTCAACATATACAAAAATATTGAAATAGTCTCCTGCATCCTATCATACCACCATGGACTAAGGCTGATCTTCAATAACAAAATAAATAATAGAAAGCCAACATTCACTTGGAAACTGAACAACACTCTTCTCAATAATACCTTGGTCAAGGAAGGAATAAAGAAAGAAATTAAGGACTTTTTGGATTTAATGAAAATGAAGCCACAACATACCCAAACTTATTGGACACAATGAAAGCATTTCTAAGAGAAAAACTCATAGCTCTGAGTGCCTCCAAAAAGAAACTAGAGAGAGAGCACACACTAGCAGCCTGACAACACACCTAAAAGCTCTAGAACAAAAGGAAGCAAATTCACCCAAGAGGAGTAGAAGGCAGGAAATAATCAAACTCAGGGGTGAAATCAACCAAGTGGAAACAAGAAGAACTATTCAAAGAATCAACCAAACGAGGAGCTGATTCTTTGAGAAAATCAACAAGATAGATAAACCCTTAGCCAGACTCACTAGAGGACACAGGGAAAGCATCCTAATTAACAAAATCAGAAATGAAAAGGGAAACATAACAACAGATCCTGAAGAAATCCATAACACCATCAGATCCTTCTACAAAAGGCTATACTCAACAAAACTGGAAAACCTGGATGAAATGGACAAGTTTCTAGACAGATACCAGGTACCAAAGTTAAATCAAGATCAGGTTAATAATCTAAACAGTCCTATATCCCCTAAAGAAATAGAAGTGGTCATTAATAGTCTCCCAACCAAAAAAAGCCCAGGACCAGATGGGTTTAGTGCAGAGTTCTATCAGACCTTCAAAGAAGATCTAATCCCAGTTCTTCACAAACTATTCCACAAAATAGAAACAGAAGGTACTCTACCCAACTCATTCTATGAAGCCACAATTACTCTGATACCTAAACCACAAAAAGACCCAACAAAGATAGAGAACTTCAGACCAATTTCCCTTATGAATATCGATGCAAAAATCCTCAATAAAGTTCTTGCTAACCGAATCCAAGAACACATCAAAACAATCATCGATCCTGACCAAGTAGGTTTCATCCCAGGGAAGCAGGGATGCTTCAATATACGGAAATCCATCAATGTAATCCAGTATATAAACAAACTCAAAGACAAAAACCACATGATCATCTCCTTAGATGCTGAGAAAGCATTTGACAAAATCCAACACCCATTCATGATAAAAGTCTTGGAAATATCAGGAATTCAAGGCCATACCTAAACATGATAAAAGCAGTCTACAGCAAACCAGTAACCAACATCAAAGTAAATGGTGAGAAGCTGGAAGCAATGCCACTAAAATCAGGGAGTAGACAAGGCTCTCCACTTTCTCCCTACCTATTCAACATTGTACTTGAAGTCCTAGCCAGAGCAATTCAGGAACAAAAGGAGATCAAGGAGATACAAATTGGAAAGGAAGAAGTCAAAATATCACTTTTTGCAGATGATATGATAGTATATATAAGTGACCCTAAAAATTCCACCAGAGAACTCCTAAGCCTGATAAACAGCTTCAATCAAGTAGCTGGATATAAAATTAACTCAAACAAGTCAATGGCCTTTCTCTACACAAAGGATAAACAGGCTGAGAAAGAAATCAGGGAAACAACACCCTCCTGAATAGTCACAAATAATATAAAATTCCGTGGCATGACTCTAACTAAGGAAGGGAAAGATCTGTATGATAAGAACTTCAAGTCTCTGAAGAAAGAAATTAAAGAAGACCTCAGAAGATGAAAAGATCTCCCATGCTCATGGATTGGCAGGATCAATATATTAAAAATGGCTATCTTGCCAAAAGCAATCTACAGATTCAATGCAATCCCCATCAAAATTCCAACTCAATTCTTCAACGAATTAGAAAGGGCAATCAGCAGATTCATCTGCAATAACAAAAAACCTAGGATAGCAAAAACTCTTCTCAAGGATAAAAGAACTTCTGGTGGAATCACCATGCCTGACCTAAAGCTGTACTACAGAGCAATTGTGATCAAAACTGCATGGTACTGGTATAGTGACAGACAAGTAGACCAACAGAATAGAATTGAAGACCCAGAGATAAACCCACACACCTATGGTCACTTGATCTTTGACAAGGGGCTAAAACCATCCAGTGGAAAAAAGACAGCATTTTCAACAAATGGTGCTGGCACAACTGGCAGTTATCATGTAGAAGAATGAGAATTGATCCATTCCTATCTCCTTATACTAAGGTCAAATCTAAGTGGATTAAGGAACTCCACATAAAACCAGAGACACTGAAACTTATAGAGGAGAAAGTGGGGAAAAGCCTCGAGATATGGGTACAGGGGAAAAATTCCTGAATAGAACAGCAATGGCTTGTGCTGTAAGATCGAGAATCGATAAATGGGATCTCATAAAATTGCAAAGCTTCTGCAAGGAAAAAGACACCATCAATAAGACAAAAAGACCACCAACAGATTGGGAAAGGATCTTTGCCTATCCCAAATCAGACAGGGGACTAATATCCAAAATATATAAAGAACTCAAGAGGGTGGACTCCAAAAAATCAAATAGCCCCCTTAAAAGATGGGGCTCAGAGCTGAACAAAGATTTCTCACCCGAGGAATACCGAATGGCAGAGAAGCACCTGAAAAAATGTTCAACATCCTTAATCATCAGGGAAATGCAAATCAAAACAACCCTGAGATTCCACCTCACACCAGTCAGAATGGCTAAGATGAAAAATTCAGGTGACAGTAGATGCTGGCGAGGATGTGGAGAAAGAGGAACACTCCTCGATTGTTGGTGGGATTGCAAGCTTGTACAACCACTCTAGAAATCAGTCTGGCGGTTCCTCAGAAAATTGGACATAGTACTACCGGAAGATCCAGCAATACCTCTTCTGGGCATATATCCAGAAGATGTCCCAACCGGTAAGAAGGACACATGCTCCACTATGTTCATAGTAGTCTTATTTATAATAGTCAGAAGCTGGAAAGAATTCAGATGCCCCTCAACAGAGGAATGGATACAGAAAATGTGGTACATTTACACAATGGAGTACTACTCAGCTATTAAAAGAATGAATTTATGAAATTCCTAGGCAAATGGATGGACCTGGAGGGCATCATCCTGAGTGAGGTAACCCAATCACAAAGGAACTCTCACAATATGTACTCACTGATAAGTGGATATTAGCCCAGAAACTTAGGATACCCAAGATATAAGATATAATTTGCTAAACACATTAAACTCAAGAGAACGAAGACCAAAGTGTGGACACTTTGCCCCTTCTTAGAATAGGAAACAAAACACCCGTGGAAGGAGTTACAGAGACAAAATTTGCAGCTCTGACAAAAGGATGGAACATCTAGTGATTGCCATATCCAGAGATCCATCCCATGATCAGCCTCCAAACGCTGACACCATTGCATACACTAGCAAGATTTTGCTGAAAGGACCCAGATATAGCTGTCTCTTTTGAGACTATGCCAGGGCCTAGCAAATACAGAAGTGGATGCTCACAGTCAGCTATTGAATGGACCACAGGGCCCCCAATGGAGGAATTAGAGAAAGCACCCAAGGAACTAAAGGGAACTGCAACCCTATAGGTGGAACAACAATATGAACTAAGCAGTACCCCGGAGCTCTTGTCTCTAGCTGCATATGTATCATAAGATGGCCTATTCAGCCATCACTGGAAAGGGAGGCCCTTTGGACTTGCAAACTTTATATGCCCCAGTACAGGTGAAAGCCAGGGGAAAAAAGGGGGAGTGGTGGGTATGGGATTTGGGGGGTGGGTATGGGGGACTTTTGGGATTGCATTGGAAGTGTAAAAGAGGAAAATACCTAATTAAAAAATGTAAAAATAAATAAATTAATAAAAAATAGGCCATGAATTTCAGAGGGAACAATGAGAGTGTAAGAGAGGGATTGGGGGAAGAATGGAAATGGGAAAATGATGTAATTATATTATAACATTAAAAATAAATGATTTTTTAATTTTTAATTTTTTTAAAAGGGACCTAGCATGACCACACTCCGGAAGATCCAACAAGCTGTTGAAACAGTCAAATGCAGATGTTTGCACCCAACCAATGGGCAGAAGCAGCTGATCCCTGTTGTTGAATTAGAGAAGGGTGAAAGAAGCTGGGAAGGGCAATCCTGTACGAGGACTAGTAGTCTCAATTAATCTGGACTCCTGAGATCTCTCAAACACTGGACTCCCAATCAGGTAGATGTCCCAGCTGATATGAGGCCCCCCAACACACATACACTAGAGGACTTCCAGGTCTGTGTTCATTCATAGATGATGCACCTAATGCTCAATAGACTGGAGGCCCCAGGGAGTATAGAGGTCAGGTGGGGTGGGAGTCGAGGACATTCACGTGGAGATAGGGGTGTGGGGAGTAGGTATGGGATGTGGAGCAGTCAGAGGGTGGACGGGTGGGGGCATAAAAAATTGAATGTAAAATAATAAATTAATTAATAAATAAAATAAATCTTCAAAAAATGAAAAAAAGATTTTAAAATAAAACAAACATTGAGAATCAATGAGAAAGGTGCTGGAAGAGTATTGAGGTAGCAGGAAAAATAGCATCAAAGTCTGAGGCTGGAAAGAGCTTGGACTGTTCAGAAAACCAACATTATACTGACATGAGGATGCAGCTTGTAAAATATTTTTATATTCCTTCAACATAAGCCATTGAACCTTTTAAACAGGAAGGGAATAGAACCCGGTTTGGGTAATGAAATAAAGCCACCTGCTTTGCGGCCGGCAGAGGGACAGAGTGGTTCATCCAGACACAAATAAAAAGCAATATTTTCTACTACTCTAAGCATAGACTTGGTAGAAGGAGTTTCAAGGATTTAGGACTAAGTTCAAGATAGGAAATTTTTCCCATAGGAAGAGTACTTTATATAGACATAGTTTTCTGGATAAGCACGTAGAGACTTGGACTTGTACAAAGAACATGCAATTCTAATGATAATGACTAACTACTCTAGTGACATTTGCGAACACCAGTCTGGTTAGCTCAGCTGCCTTTCAGCATCACTAGAACTGTCAGAGAGTTAAAGGCCTGGCTGAGACAGGTTGTGCTGGGTGCAGACTGAGATCTACTGCCCTGCTAGTTTCAGTTCTCCTTCAGCCTCACCACTAGCCTACCCAACCAACCGTGAAGGCAAACATAGGCTCAGCAGATCATAGAAGCTTCCTCACAGACTCACAAAGTTGTGAGGAACGGGTCTGGCAGCAGTCCCAAGATGGCGCTTGGGACTGCAGCCAAGTCTCATGACTTGCACCTGACTTCCTCATACACCCTGATTAAGTCATGTCCACTGGGTGAACTGCGCAGGTGCACCATGATGCAAGATCGGACCATATGATGAGTGATGATTCTGGCCAATGGACTGCTGTTACGTGGACTGGGCTGATAGGGCGTGGTAGAGGGGTTATATAAGGGATTATGATTGGGGAAGAGAGAGATTTTTCCTGTATTCATGTTGAAAGGTTCCTGAATAAACTGCTTTGAGAAGAACGCGGTATCATCACTCTTTTCTGCTGGTCGGAATCAGAGGCGACACAAAGTATAGCTATTCAACCCTCAGAGAAAGAAAGCAGAGGCAAACCTTCTGACGGCCCAGTACTGTCTCTCATAACCACATTCAGAATGATTTACAAAGGGACATTTTTCTATATAACTGTAACTTTAATTTTTTTTTCAAGGCTAATTTTAAATGATGGTTTTTAAACGCTTTAATCTCCCTTATAGCCACCACTCACCAGAGGTAGTGGAAAAGAAAGGATACAAGAGAGGTGAACCTGTTTAGAAAGGTCCTTTGGAGCGACTCCTGTCTGTGTTGTCTGGAAATGGGCAGTTCAGTTCACAGGTCAGCAGCCGCAGCCAGATCCACTTGCAAACACTTCACAAATACACTAGCAGTCCAGTTCAATAGAGTCGAGATAGCAAGCACAAATCAGCAGCGGAGGCACTACCTAGTAAAAACAGCCAGGCCTCAACCTCAGGTCAGCAGGAAGGAGTTGGAGGAATGCCAGGAGCCGTTCTAGCTGTGCCTCTCTCAGCGAAGTGAAGATCAGCAAAGATGCTGAGACCCACATGTGTTGCACTGCTAGCTCCAATAACAAGCCAAGACCAGCCGCCAGTCCTTCCCACATCCTATTTACCATCTGGAGATCACAGAAGAAGCAAGAAACTACAGCATGTAACCAGAAGGGTTTTTTTGGTGCATTTCTTTCTATGGAGTCCCCACAAGTATAGTTCAATGTAATGTAAAGTAAAGCAATTCATGCGTGTCATTAGCAAAGAATCCACCAAGTGTCCTTTCATGTGCTTGCTTTAGCAGAACATCCTCTCTCTTGTGTCTCCTTTCGCTAAACAATTCTTTACTCACTACTCTGCCTTAATCTTTCACCTGTCTCCACTTCAGCTAAACATTCCTTCACATGTTTGCCCCAGCAAAACACCATCTAACTGACTTTCCAAAGAACCCTTACGTTTCCACTTCATATAACGATGAATCTTCAAATACAGAAATAAATTTGGTATCTTTATTTCTCAGGTTGGGACAGTAAAGAACAACTGCATGTCATAAGCATTCAAAAGCTAATTGACTAAATTTATGAATGAATAAAATAAGTAATGCAGTCTCTTGGGTAATTTGAGATACATTTCATATAATTAGAAAATATTACCCATTATCTAAATGAGGTTAGCTATTCTGAAAACTATTTTGTATGTCAGGCATTATTAGAAAATTCAGACATTTTGATAAGGTATTGATGGTGAAAGCAATGTACATACAGTTTACCTGATCAAAGATTAAACTGCAGAATACCAATCAGATGTATTACTTTGAAATTTCTGCTGTAAGCTTGTTTAGCATAACCTCGTGCATTTAAAGAACAATAACACCAAGAACTTAGAGAATGATCATTTCAATGTACTCAATGTAAGTAGAAGCATCATCACAAGTGATCCTTTCTAGAAGAGAGAAACATAGATGATCCCAAGGCAAGTCAGCATGCAGCCCTTCTTAGTAAAGGACACACCCCACAGCGCAGTCCGTGTCTCTGGATGGACACCACGCTCATTAGGAAACTTATTTCCAATTCTGTTTCATAGGTAACTTGAAATCATCAGGATATGGCTCTGAAGAGCAGACAAAATTACTTTTAACATTGGAAATAAAGCCTCCTCCCTCGCTTCTGGGCCTTTTGGCTAAGATCAAGTGTGGAAATGAACCCTCTGTGCTGATAAAGCAGAAGTTTGGTTAGTTGCAGTCAATCCCCCAGAATTCAATAGATAAAAATAACTCCCCAAGTGTATAATACTGAGAACCAGATCCCAGCCCCTTGCTGAGCCCCCCAAGATAGTGAACTCCCTTGAGGCACCACCTACGCAGCCAAATGCAATGCTAACTGCCAAGTCATTAGTCAGTGTGATGCTCTTCTCCTAAAAAGGCTTCTCATAAATGCTCTATAAATTTATTTCTCTTTCTGATTCATTTTTTCTATGAATATCTCATCATATTACTCTATAAGGACCACTTTTAATGCCACAATTCTAGCATTGTATATACCAATAAATTCATAATATTGATAATGATATGGGATTCACTTGCCGCTGTCTCAATAGTGTTTCAATTTTATACTTTATTTGTGTGCATTAATGTTTGTTTCTCTTTGTCCTAGTCAATGGTTGCAAGCATTTACAAAAAAAAGCAAATAGCTATTCTCTATTATATAAAGTCAAAACTACCCATCTACTGTAAATCTCTGCAACCAACTACTTCGTGGTATAGAAAACAGATAATCAAAATAAAAAAAAAAAATGACCAGCTGAAGCAACCATTTTCTCCATAGCTCCTGCTAAACTAAGTGAGAGGGTGAAGGAAAGGAGATACCAGGTGTGGATGAGGGTGAATATAAAACAATAATTCTCTCTCTCTCTCTCTCTCTCTCTCTCTCTCTCTCTCTCTCTCCCCTCTCTCTCTCTCTCTGTGTGTGAGTATATGTGTGTAAGTGTGTGTGTATGTGTGTATGTGTTTTTTTTTCCTGCGTGTGTGCATGTGTGAAGCATGTAGGAAGGGATGTGTTAGAAACAAAGTGATTTCAAGAGGAACTGAGAAAGGAAGACTAAAGGAATCAGACTGAATATGATTAAAATAAATTATATACATCTATGACATTGTCAAATAATAAACTTTAGGTTGAAAAAGAAATTGATTAGGTCTGAAGCTTTTCTTTACCAATTAGTGTCCGAACTAGAGTGTCCCAGATCTTGTCGTTTACCCTGTGCAATGAGATTAAGAAAGTAGACGTACTTCAAAATCTTTTCCATCCCCAAAATACTTGTATAGGAAAACTTTGTCTGTTCATACTTGTTCAGTTTGTGATGTTCATATTGAAGATAATTCCCTCAAATCTAGCACTTAGATTATTGGAAAATATAAAATTGTGCTCGGTCTTTAAGTGGGAAGTCAAATTCATTTTTCTTTTTTTTTTTTTTCTTTTTTCAACTTAGGCAATTCAGACCGATTCCCCTTCTTTCCCAATTCACCGAGTTATAGTTTCCTAGCAGTCTTTTGTTCATGACAGCACAGGGGCTCTCTACCAACCAATATTCTGAATGTTTATGAAGAAAATGGTTGGATATCCTCCTTAAAAACTAAAGAATCTTTCAGCTTAAAAGAAAGAAAGAAGGAAGGAAGGAAGGAAAGGAAAGGAAAGGAAAGGAAAGGAAAGGAAAGGAAAGGAAAGGAAAGGAAAGGAAAGGAAAGGAAAGGAAAGGAAAGGAAGAAAGGAAGGAAGAAAGGAGGAAGGGATAGGCAAGTTAGGATCAGACAATATTTGTTTTTAAAACATTCTCTAGTTTGAACTTTAGATAAACAGTCAGTAGCCTACAGTGTACAACAAGAAAGATGCAGTATCATATGCCAGCAACTGGTTTTGTATTTGGTGAACATGAACTTAGATCTGATGTTTCACTCATATGGCTTAATGTTCTTCTCTCTCACCTTCCACTTAGGAGGTAAGGAATTTCCTCTTTGAAATGGAAAGGTCAATTACAGCCTACAGGCTTCAAGAAGTCAATGTTCCAGTGGTAATTAAAGGTTACAGTTTAGAGAAAGACTTATATTATAGTCAGTTAAAGTCCAATAATGAAGGCATGAGAAGTGGTATTGATAATGAAAGCTAACATTTATAAATTTAACTAATAAAAGAACTCTTTCTAAACAGTTTCTTGGAGCATTAAAATTTTTATTATGATTTAAAATTAGATAGAAAGTCTCTTAGTCTGTTCCAGTTGCTGACTGAATTATACACTTATTTCCAGTCATTTGTCCCTGGCTATGCCTGTGTTGCATATACAATTAAGGATTTTTATTTATTTTAACATAATCCTTAAATTTAAAAGGTTAGTTTTCAAAAAATATTGACCAGGCAATTATCTTTTCCATTTGGTATAGCTCAAACAAAAATTAAACCATTTGAAAATTATGTATATATGTCACATATAATTTTATATTCATATATGTATATGTGTATATATATTTGTATGTATGTGTATGTGTATGTATGTGTATGTGTATATGTAGGTTGGATTTCACAAGACTTCTGAATTAAAATGAGCTTGGTTGTGGTAGCTAGACCATAGACTCTATTAACCTTCAAGATATGCTAGAATTACATCTGAGAAAATATACATGACATGACAGAGATAATTTAGGATAAGATGGACAGAGCCAAATGATATTCATCAGCAAATCAATAGCAACCCTATAATTCCAAAGTCATTATTGAGGCAGGGCAAGAATTAAGAGTTATTTTTATCCAACAGCTTAGCCTAACAAGCAAATGAAATATTAACCGAGTAATGAACATTTTTAAATGTCCTAAATTGTCCTTAAGCCTCTCACAGATGTCATACACAACCATGTACACTTTCTATGTCCATAAAAAAAAAAAAAACCAAACTTATTTGAGCCCAGGTCTCTCATTACTCTAATTAACTATAAATAGCCACATGGGGAAAGAAATGTAAATCTACTTTATCAACTCCTGTGTGTGTGTGTGTGTGTGTGTGTGTGTGTGTGTGTGTGTGTGTGTGTTGGTGCAATATCTACTTACCTCATTCTCAGCCATGAAAGTCTAAACCTAGAGAGGCTATTCTGTGGCAGATCACAACTTAAACCTTAAGGACTATGTCCTGGGATAAAGTGGTGATTGAAAATCAGGTTCTTCTCTTAGAAATCTGGACATGTTTTGAGGCAGTTAGAGTGTAAGCAAGACTAGAATTAAAACCAGGTGAGCTATTCTAAACCACATGAAAGACAGAGATTTCATTGTGCCCACGTGGAAGGCAGTCACTGGAACCTCTTTTGATCATAGTGGTTTATCTAAGTAGCTAGAGTAGATCTTGTTCTGTGTGAAACTTACAGGAACCCAACAAAACTACTACTCATCAGTCACTGTGATAGTTGATTTTGATTATCAGTTTGGCATGTAGAAATCATCCAAAAGGCAAAGGGTTGTGTCTGTGCGGGAAATGTTTCCAGACAGCTTACTGAGATGAGATGTACTCTGAATGCAGATGCCATTATTCCATGACGTGGGGTCCTGGAATGAACAAGAGAGAGAGAGAGAGAGAGAGAGAGAGAGAGAGAGAGAGAGAGAGAGAGAAAGTGTAAAGACAGCAGTCATCCCTCTTATCTTCCTGACTGTGGACATCATGTGACCAGTCAGCATATCCTGTAATTTTTTCCATCATGATGTGTTACATTTGCAAACAGTGAGCCAAGTCTTCCCTTCCTTCGTTGTTATGTTAGGTATTTCAACTCAGCAACGAGAGAAGTAATTAACATAAAAACATAATATTGTGTCTGTGTCCCTTGCTGTGATAAAACTGGGCATGTGAGCTGCAGGTCTTTAAGGGTGGGCATGAGAAGAATGTGGAAGAGTCTGCCTTACAGGACAGAAAAGTCTAGATGATTATAGGAAGGGTTCATAGGATGATATTGGAGGAAAGCCCAGAATGCTGAGAGAAGTCAAGAGAGTTACAGGTCTGTTCGTGAAGTGTCACAGGACAGCAAAAGCTTTACTAGACTCTGTGGTAAAGGCCGAGAACAAAATCTCACTGCTTTCTCCTCATGTTCTAAAATCCTGAATGAAGCTGAATTGAAAGATACTGTTTTGTAGAGGGAAGCAGTACAGCATTGAGGCTCTGGTATGATTATTGTTTACATCTTATATCTATAGAGAAAAAAAAACGTATATATGTATATACATATATGTGCAGTTTAACAAGGGAAAATATTAATTAATTTAAAATTGCATTCAAGATAGATGTTAAGGAAGCATTTGTAATCATTAAAGGGGTTCTTACTAGGAAGAAGAAAGTTCTCACTTCACTCTGAGATTTTAGAGAAGGTGTTATGAGGTTAAGATTCATGCATCAAGTGGTTCCAGCTTGTGTGTGTGTGTGTGTGTGTGTGTGTGTGTGTGTACATGTGCATGAGTGCACACCCACACAAGAGTCCAAAATTGTTCGATAAAGGCTAACATAAAATCTGAAGAAAAGTAAATTTTATCCTGTAAAAATGTAAATTCTTTTGAAAGAAGTGACTGAACTGAGAATGCTACTGAAGGGGTTCTCTGCTGAAAAGCAACTGCTTAACAGGTGTTTTCCACAGTTCAGCCACCAAGATACATATCACACTCTTCCCTGGGGAAGAGACCAGGCAGACAACACCTTGATCTTGTAGTATCAGAGTATTGGTGTTTTTGTTGTTGTTGTTTTAAGATTTTCAAACATTTTATTGGTTCTTTGCAAACTTCACACCATACAGCCTAATCTAACACATCTCCACCTTCCTTATGCCTGCTCTCCATCCTTGCAACTTCCCCCTCAGCAGAGGAAAGAAAATCTTGTGGAAGCTGTAGTGTCACAATGTGTCCCACTTCTTTGCTTGCAAATATTTGTTGCAATTACTCATAGCCTGAAAGGATATCTGTGACTCAGCTACACTGTCAATACTGGAACCTCACTTGGACTCCTCAGTTATTGCCCTGTGTCATGGAGATATGTTAGTTCTGGACTTGTAGAATCATCCTCCTTCATGTACTCCAGCAGTTCACTGACATGGTAGACATTGGGGTGGACTGATTGAAAGCCTTGGATCTGTAACTGAGAGGCATCAGACATGGTCAGCCAACCAGCTCCCATGATCTTGTGATGTCATGGGGCTTGTTTTACCTTCAAACACCAAATCCAGGGCCAGCTCAGCTCTTGGCCCTAGGCAAGATGCAGGGCCAGCTCTCCCAAGTGCTGCAGCAGGTTGGAAACTGGATTTGCTCTCCTAATCTCATGACCCTTGTACTAGCTCTCCCTCCTGCCCTAGGTGGCAAGGGGCAAGAGTCAAGGACACTGCCTCACACCAGCCAAGCCGCAGGGCCAGCTCTCCCACACTCACTCCCAACACCTACATCTAAAGCCAGCTCTACTGTGCTACCCAATTGAGATGCTAGGCCGGCTTTTCTGAGTGCTGTAGCTGATTAAGCTCAGAGACAGCTCTCCTGCTCTCAAGGCCCCAGGGCCAAAGTCTCCAGCCTCCCGAAGGTTGTGAAGGAAAAGTGGGTAAGAGATATCTTTCATCCATGCCACCACAGGGAAATGAGTGGTAGGGCCAGGTCTCTGACATTCACATCCTCCAGGCAGATAACCTGTAACTCCCAAAATGCAAGGTCTGCTCTCCTGAGTACTACGGCTGGCTATAGACAGGGTCAACTCTCCTCTCGTGTCTCTGGGGAAAGCCTTCCCAAGATGCCCAGGAGAGGGGTGGTGCCAGTTCTTCATACCCTTCAGATATCAACATGTCCCACTGGCAGCCCAAACCAGGGACATCTATTTGGCCTTTGGTGGTAACAGACCCCTTCTGCTGCAGTGCCACCATGGTCCCAGGTTGTTCTTCACTACCCTTGAATCTCCAGTTCTGCTTCTCTTTGCTATTACCACATCCTTAAGTTTCTCATTCTCTTCCATTTCTCTACTCCTTACTTGATCCTCTTAGCAATACGCAGGGTCTCTGAGTGTCTGAAGTCATTTAAGAAGTGATCTCAGGATTGCTATGTTCTACTCATGCATGGTAGTGCCAGGCAGGGAATATCTCAAGCCTGGTTTGCCCATCTCCAAGCCTGGGAGGCACCATCTCAAGCTAGCCCCCTCTCTGGGCCTCATGGTGATCATTTCAGGCTCTCTCCTCTGTCAGCCAACAAAAGCGATCATCTCTCTTGGGCTTACTCCCACCTGGAGCCTGTAGTTCTAAGTGGGGTTCTTCTCTATTCACATCCCCAGCTTGGTTGCATACCTGGCACGGAAGTGGTGTTTGTCTCAGACTAACTCCCTGTCCAGGCCCTCTGGCACCTGGGTGGTGGTGGTCTCATGCTTTTGTTAGATTATTAATCATTGAGATGTGTGTAGGCTATAATACTGAGTGTAGATATAACCTCTCTCCCCTCTGACGCATATGTAACACAACAATCAAACTTGCAATGCTCTTCGGGGCAGGAAAGTTGGTTTAACAAGTAAAATTCAACAATGTGGAGGAAGGTCATAGAAGCTTTACCCGACTTTCCAGAGAGCTGCTGAGGTCAGGCAGTATGTGAAAAGATCATATTTTCTTCAGGAGGACCCTGACAGGTCAATGCATGAAACTACAAAGGTGAAGTCAAAGCAACTACAGTATGTTGGAGAAGCCAGGACTATGGTATATTCAGTGAGAAAAGAACTTGTCCTTAGAGACAAGTTACATACATCAATGGTCAAAGAAGTGTAGTAGAAGGATTAAAACTGTTAAAGACAAACCTCATCAAAAGCCCCTGATAAGGGTCAGAGGTTTCAGGCTTAGTGCTTGCTCTCACAGATCCTGGTCTTGCTTTGCCCCATTCTTTTCTTGGTATGTCCTCATTCCTCCCATTTAACATGGTGATACACACTTTGTACAATGACATATTATAAGTATGTAACTAATTTGCTTTGGTTTTGCTTGAGTTCTCAGAAGAAAATCTGTACATCCTTTTGAACAGTTCAAACTAAGATTTAGAGGGCTTTTAGACATTAACTAAGTGCATTTTTGCAATATGAGATGAACACAAATGAGTATTTGGAGACTCTAAGTGGACAATTACCATTGAACAGTGATTGGTTTGGGTGATAGTTGACAAGAGTGAACTTGGGATGGTTAATTTTTATGTCAACTTGATAAAATCTAAGGAACAAAATTCTCTATGTCTCTGAACATGTTTCCAACCAGGTTTAACAGAGCAGAAAAGACACAGCTAGAACATGGGTAGACCTTTTCATGACCTGAGGTCCAGGAAAAAGCAATAAGTGAAAAACAAGACAAAACAAAACATAAAAACAGGCACCATCCTCCATCTTTCTTCTTCCTGGCTGTGTATTTAACATGAACAGTTGCCTCACTGTACTGTCTCCATGCCTTCTCTGCCGTGATGAATCTACTTGAGCCAAATAAAGAATCCCTTCTTTAAGTGAGCTTTTGTTAGATAGTTTGTCATAGAAAAAAGAAAAATAAACTAATATAGTCACTACTATTCTAGTCCAAAAATAATGCAATTGGTTTGCTTTGTCTTTGTTTTGATTGTTTTAAGAAAACTCAAATGATTTTTTTTTTTTTAGTTTTTCCAATTTTTTAAAATATTAGGAAAAAAGAAACACTTATGTTGGATCAATGGTCTTTTGTTAAATCCACATTCCTTCATTTAGTGATCTCATTTATTGGCTCACAACTCTCAAAATTATACCCTCTGTTCAGACATTTTCCCAAATCACAGTCTTTTATTTCTAACTGCCTACTTGGTACTCCACCTACATGTATCTAAATGCATGTTACACTGTTCAAACTGAACTTTCAAGTGTTTATGCAAAGTGTAATTGTACTCTTCTCCACTAAGGCCGTAGTGACTTAGTTCTTCTAGTTGTTTACAACAAAATTCATGACATAGTTCTTAAATTTTTCTTCTTTTTTTTTCCATGAAAAGTTTTATTTGCAAGTAAAAATTCAGTAAAGTAAATATATACAAGATTCAGTAAGTACACATCATAGTGAAAGCAGTTTAGTATGAGATAATTGATCTTATAACCCATGTCTTCAACTTGGGTGTTTACCAAAGTTAAACATCTTATTTATCTATTTTAAATACACCAACATTTTAACTCATAGGATTATGAGGGTTCTACCCTCTGACTACACTGTCAACATGTTTTCAAACCCACTTATGCAAATGTTGTTACTGCTTTTGCTCAGAGAGCTGTTTGAGACTTTCTCAGTGGAGGCAGAGAACAGCCTTATGTCCTCCAATTCTTTTTTTTTTTTTTTTAATTATTATTAGGTATTTTCCTCGTTTACATTTTCAATCAAAAGATGGCCTAGTCGGCCATAACTGCAAAGAGAAGCCCATTGGACTTGCAAACTTTATATGCCCCAGTACAGGGGAACACCAGGGCCAAAAAGGGGGAGTCGGTGGGTAGGGGATTGGGGGGTGGGTATGGGGGACCTTTGGGATAGCATTGAAAATTTTTCTTCTTATTTCTCATGTTAATCCATCTGTAAATTTAACCTTACCTTCAATATATATCCAGGATAGGACTGCATCTTCCTTTATGCTTTTTATACCTTTAATATAAACCACCATCATCAGATTGCATCTAAATCTTACTCTTCACCACTACCCATAGAAGTATTACCTCTACACACAAACAGTCTTATAAAGCAAATTTGGTTATTCTACATTTTGATTAATAAGCTTCTGCTGTTCTTTCTCAAGATACAAAGCTGATCTTATTCAAGATAAAAGCTGAAATACTTATAGTAATACTTAATATCCCCTGGACCTTCTGTTATTTCTTGTCTCTGGAATCAAAGCTATGTCAGCTACTTCAGCACACCTGTTCTTCCTGAGCATAACAGCCACACTCATGTAAGTAAACAGTAGCTTTTGCATATGTACTTCCCTCTCTATGAAACATGTTGCCTCTATGGATCCACATGGATCACTCTCTCATCTGTTTTGTTTTATTGTTCTTTGTTTGTTTGTTTTCAGCTAATGTAGCTAATGTCACATAATTTATTAGACTTTCCCAATCTATGTCATTAGAAATCATGTGCCTTACCAAGCTTGCATATTGTTGTTCTTTTCCAGTGTAATTTTCTCCTTAATGTGCATTATTTTGCATTTGTCAATATTATTTCAATGCAATAGATGACAAGAATGTTCAATTCTGAACTGAGTCTTATTTTTGTATCACAATCACACCTAATATAAATTGAGCCTTCTATTGTAAAAATAACTATTGAATCGCTTAGTGAATAAGTCTTTAGAAGCCAGAGGGCTTAGTTTATAACTTTGAGGGCTATCATGTTTTAGTTGTTCAGACATGTTTTTCCTTTGAAACAGATGAAATAATCTGTAGATTGGCTGTGTGTCACCAAACATTTAAAAAATGTTTTCTTAGGTGCTTATGGTAGTTAAACTTCATTGTCAGCTTGACTAGACTGAGATTCAACATGGAAACACATCTCTGGGTTTTTCTACTACTGAGTTTAACTGATCAGGGAAGATCTAGCCTGAGTCTTTGTAGCCAGATTGGCTGAGGTGCAACATGTGGAATTGGAGAAAATGGAGAGTTTAAGCAAAGTACGAGCATTCATTCTTTGCTGTTCATTGACTACAGATCTAATGTGACTAACCAGTTCACTTTCTTGTTGACATGGCTTTCTGCCCTAAGCCAAAGTAAACTTCTCTTGACTAAAGTTGTTGTTTGTTTATTACTTGGTCACAGCAGTAAGAAAAGTAGTTAATATACTTCTGAAGGACATTACTTGTCCAGTTAGACACTGGGAATACCATTTACAATCCTCTACTTTGATATTGGTCAGAAAAATATTGCTGTTAGTAAATACAATATTGTCATTCATAAAATTGTCTACTTGTACTGTTAGCCCTTAACGTTCACTGGGAAGTACCAAGGATCACCCTTGGCTTGGAAAGGAGTTCTGAAACAAAGGACTCAAAGTCAAATCATGAGTTACAAGGTTACAAGCTAATGGCTTTTGTTCTGCTTAAGACAGTTTCCAGATTTCTCTCTCTCATCTCTCTCATGTGTGTGTGTGTGTGTGTGTTCTGCTCATGACAGTTTTTTCTTGCTATTCTAAAAACACTCTGGATAGCTCATCTATTGCAGATGAAAAGGCCAGTCTTTTATTTACATATCAATTCATTCATTACACCAGGTTCTCTTTTGATTATCCCATGAATCAGCATCCTATGATCCCAGGCCCTTAATTATTAGAAAAAAACAACAAGCACAAACACAATGAGATAGCTGGACTTCACAGGAAACTAGGTTTTGAAGGGCTCTCAGAATTCTCAACAAGCTAACTGATAAGACCATTAAACCTGAGCCTGGACCTAAATTCCTTCTGTCCCAGGCTAATTTTGAACTCAGGAATCTTGCTACCTTTGTAAGCATAAACAATAAAACCTGGTTGGGTAGAAACTTGCCCTGCAATGGATCATCCCCTAAATCTCTTTATCTCCTTCCTTAGGATCTTTTTGGAAAGCTATTTCATAGTGTAGCTGCCTCATTTACTTTAGATCTGAAGCTCCATACACAATTCATATTGTATCTTTATTTTGCATATTTGAGAATTTATATATTTTTAAACTCATGTTTTCAGCATTCTTTCCCACAGCCTTAAGTTCTATCCCGAAGGTCACAGCATTCTACTCTTGCTGCTTCTGATTATCATGGAGTCATTAACCTTGGTAGGGAGAATATTTTCTAAGGGAGAAATATGAAGTAAAATACATATTTTATACACACAAACTAGCCTCATACCCAGAAACTGTTCAACACTGTTGGAGGCCCACACACTGCTAGCTCTGTTTCAGGGACTGAAACTATTTCATTTCTTCCCTATCATGTCCATGCAGGACTTGGCAGGCAATTAGATTTTGAGGGATTCTTGGAGTTCTCAGCAAGCTAACTGATAAGACTGTTTCAGCTGCCCAGTCTAATTGTGCAATAATTTATATTGAACAGCTGTTCCCTTCTTACAAGTTGCATTAAGCTTCCCCTGTACACATCAGTTTACACCTGTGTCACAACTCATTCCATGGACAATTAAAGACTCAGGGAAAGGTTGCTGTAGCCTTGTCATTGGCTTCCTCCAGCACTCATTGCATGCATCTTTTCCCTATGCAACATTTGGCTCTTACACTGACATAAATATAGGTACATATACCATATAGGTACAGCTGTATTCTCAGCTTCTTGAGTCCACTTTAAACTCATTTACTCTGGAATCATATGGGATCCTAATTTCAAATCAGTGCATTTCTGCCATGTGAGGTTTATTGTACTTAGAATACATAGAGTTTAACAGGACAATAAATGTGCTGATGAGGTTTATTTATTTACTGACTTACTACCCTCCCTCGGCCTTAAGATAGAAAGTGTTCTGTTGCTTTGTTTTGCCTTGTTTTGTTCTCAACCTGAAGTCTCTTGCATTTGGTTCCTTGATTCCCTCCTTAAAGTTGTCTCTTTATCAGGTATTACTGAAAAACACAATCATGTGATAGAAGCACAAGGGAGAAAAAAGAAAGAAACCCACAGGAGAGAAGATTTTGATGGAACTAAGAGTATCAAGAATTTGGTGTTACCTTTAAAATGTGAATAGATTTTCACAGAGGCAGTAGTAGTTATTTTTCTTGTCATTAGGAAGAGAGCACCTATCATAAACACTGTGGAGGAAGAAAGACTGACTTTTGTTGATTTAGAAAGACTTCGCCCAGAATATCACAGTGTTAGGAATGTGCTGTTGAGAAGCTTCTTCAGAGTGCCACTGTGGCCATGACTAGAGAAGCAGAGTGAGGGAACCCAGCCTGTTTTATCTTCTCTAAACTTCTCAGAAGCCCATCCTGTGAAGTGATGGCATGCATATTGACAGTAAGTCTTTTACTTCATTTATTCCTCTCTGGAAATGAGGCACATCTTACTGAGTGTGAGACAAGATTATCTGCAGTCAAAGCAAACAAATGCCAGTCTCTGATTTACCTGGAAGCTCTGGAGATCATCTCACTGGAGATGTGCTTCATGAAGACCCTAAGTCTTCTAAATATAGTTAGGTTGACAATGTAGATTAGCTATCATAGTGGTTTTGGGAGTCTGTCATTGATACTAGCATTTCATTTGAAATACCTATGCTATAATCTAGAGAAGAAATTCTACACATAACTACCACTTCCTGTCCAAAGCACAATTATTAAGGCAAAGTAGATGCTTCTTATGTTAGAAGTAACTCCCTAAGCCTCCTTGTCTACTGTCTTTACTTCTGAAGACAACCTTGAATTTGGACAGAATCTTGATTTGTCAGTTGCATTCATTCCTATTCATGTCTAAAGATTTATTTCAGGAAAACTATTTTTAAAGCCAGTGGGGAAAAAATCAAGGTGATGGACACCCTATTAAATTCAAAGAGACTAGTGTGATTAGGATTCCTGGGTCTCTAGATACATAGATTTAACAAACATATTGAGGTCTATGAATAATTCATTAACCACATTCCAAAGTGGTGACCACATGAATTGAAAAATAAAATTGAAAAATAAAGGATGTTTTGAGTAGAAAATCACCTCCACTCTGTTCTCAGCATAATTTTTTTAAAGTATCAAAACAAGCAGGAAAGATGGAGATTTTCAATGTTTTGTTAAAATTCATGTTACTTTTCTTCTGTTGTATAACAAGTTATCACAAAGTTGACAGCTTAAGACAAACATGTATTATGCCTTGTACTATGAGCAGACATGCAGGATCAGCTTGCCTGGAGTCCCTGGGAAAGGATCTACAGACAACGAAAATGCCAATCTGTGATTTACCAGGGGAACCTGGAGAAGAGTTTACTCAGCTGGGCAGAGCCTAGCTCCTTCTAAAAGATGAGGCTGAGTTTCCCATCTTCTTGATGGCTATCATCTACTAGCCACTCTCATTTCCCAGTATTCCCTGCCACATTGCTTTCTTTCGCCTCAATCCTACAGTGGAAAAATATTCCTCTACCAAATTCTTTTACATATACTATTTCTACTGGGAAGCAGTTTACTCCCTTCTAAGGACTTATGCAATTATTCCCACTAATCATAATCTCCTCAGATTTCTAAAGTATTTTGAAATTTTATTCTCTATCTATTAATCTATCAATTACCTTTACTCCCCCTTCCTGTGGTGTGTGTGTGTGTGTGTGTGTGTGTATAAAAAATATGTATGCATGTGAGTGCAAAAGTGAATTTGCCTGTGTGTACCTATGCAAGAGGCCAGAGCCAAACTTCTATATTTACCTCTACCTCATACCCTTATTTCCATAAGTCAGGTTTTTATTTGCTGAATCAATGGAACTCACTCTTTTCCTTGGGATAACCAGTGAACCCTTAGAATCTACCTGTTGCAGTCCCTACCCCTCCAATTCTGTTGTTTCATGGATTTGCAGCTGTGGCAAGCCTTTTCCTTGGGTGCTGAAGATTCAAATTTGTCATTTCAAACGTGTCCTCTCCCCAGATCCAGTATGTCCTATTGAAAGGGCACTTTGATTCTTGGAACACTAATAACTAATAAGTATAAAACGTTTTGGTGCACATCTAGATGGTGTAACGTAATAATTTGGAGAGCATCTCAGAAATCATATTAGAAATCTGGCCACAACATTCTTAGTCTCATAAAATTGGGGTTTGGTCAGTATTTCTAATCTTTAACATTTATGTAAAGTAAGAATATCTTCCAATTATAGCATACATAATTATGCCTTTATTTTCAAAGGCCTCAAGCTGGTTAAAGCATAAGTCTGATCAACAAAAGAAATCGTGCTTATACTCTAAAATCTCCTTCTAACTTTAGTAAGTTTTATTCTCTTTAAACTTTAATAACTTAAGTTTCCATACTTCCCACCTATCATATTTTGGTATTTGCCATACTGATGTATCTTTTCCCTTTTCCTTATTGGGTTCAATTAGTAATAGATTAGTAATAGTTCTCTCCCATAAAAAAAGCATTAGGAAGAGATGCCAATAAAATAACTGTATTTGATATCCTGAAGTTTAGAGTGTGGTTCAAATTAAACAGACTGGTAAGCTTGCCAAGAATAAGGCACATTTTCACTCACTTTCAGAGATTGTTTTTTTTAAGGTACTAGATTTTGAGAATAGCAATAGCAGGAAAAATAAAAGTGATTTTCTCAACTATACTTATTTTGACAGGCATTTTCTTTTTTAAAAAAATCAGATTAATTTTAATACTTCAGATAACTAGTAATTTTATTTCCTGTGGCTGTGATTTAAAAGACCCTGACAAAAGCCACCTAAAAGAGACAGAGTTTCTTTGGCTGCTAATCCCAGGTTACTGTCCATTATTGTAGGGAAGCCAAGAGGGTTGGAATGGGAAATGGCTAGTCACATTACAAACACATCTTAAGGGGTCCTGAACTAATGTATATCTGCTAGTGTCTAGGACACATTCTTTCTGTTCAGTTCAAGACCTCCTACTATAAGAAAGCACCACCCACATTCAGGCCTCCTAAATCGTGATTTTTTTGTTTATTTGGTTGGTTGGTTGGTTTTTTTGTTTGTTTGTTTGTTTTTTGTTTTAGTCCAGATTCCCTTCCAGGTGATTTTTTATTTATTTATTTTATTGGGTATTTATTTCATTTACATTTCCAATGCTACCCCAAAAGTCCCCCACATGCTCCCCCACCCACTCCCCAACCCACCCATTCCCACTTCTTAGCCCTGTTGTTCCCCTATACTGAGGCAGATAAAGTTTGCATGACCAATGGGCCTCTCTTTCCACTGATGGCCCACTAGACCATCTTCTGATTCATATTCAGGTAGAGACATAAGCTCCAGGGGGTACTGGTTAATTCATATTGCTGTTCCACCTATAGGATTGCAGATCCCTTTAGCTCCTTGGGTACTTTCTCTAGCTCCTCCATTGGGGGCCCTGAGATCCATCCAATAGCTGACTGTGAGCATCCACTTCTGTGTTTGCTAGGCCCCGGCATAGTCTCACAAGAGACAGCTATATCTGGGTCCTTTCAGCAAAATCTTGCTACTGTATACAATGGTGTCAGCATTTGGAAGCTGATTATGGGATGGATCCCCTGATACGGCAGTCTCTAAATGATCCATCCTTTTGTCACAGCTCCAAAGTTTGTCTCTGTAACTCCTTCCATGGGTGTTTTGTTCCCACTTCTAAGAAGGGGCAAAGTGTCCACACTTTGGTCTTTGTTCTTTTTGAGTTTCATGCGTTTAGCAAATTGTATCCTATATCTTGGGTATCCTAAGTTTCTGGGATGATATCCACTTATCAGTGAGTACATATTGTGTGAGTTCCTTTGTGATTGGGTTACCTCACTCAGGATGATGCCCTCCAGGTCCATCCATTTGCCTAGGAGTTTCATAAATTCATTCTTTTTAATAGCTGAGTAGTACTCCATTGTGTAAATGTACCACATTTTCTGTATCCATTCCTCTGTTGAGGGACATCTGGGTTCTTTCCAGCTTCTGGCTAATATAAATAAGGCTTCTATGAACATAGTGGAGCATGTGTACTTCTTACCAGTTGGAACATCTTCTGGATATATGCCCAGGAGAGGTATTGCAGGATCCTCCAGTAGTACTATGTCCAATTTTCTGAGGAAAGCCAGACTGATTTCCAGAGTGCTTGTACATGCTTGCAATCCCACCAACAATGGAGGAGTGTTCCTCTTTCTCCACATCCTCGCCAGCATCTGCTGTCACCTGAGTTTTTGATCTTAGCCATTCTGACTGGTGTGAGGTGGAATCTCAGGGTTGTTTTGATTTGCATTTCCCTGATGATTAAGGATGTTGAACATTTTTTCAGGTGCTTCTCTGCCACTTCGTATTCCTCAGGTGAGAATTCTTTGTTCAGCTCTGAGCCCCATTTTTTCATGGGGTTATTTGATTTTCTGGAGTCCACCTTCTTGAGTTCTTTATATATATATATTGGATATTAGTACCCTATCTGATTTAGGATAGGTAAAGATCCTTTCCCAATCTGTTGGTGGTCTTTTTGTCTTATTGACGGTGTCTTTTGCCTTGCAGAAGCTTTGCAACTTTATGAGGTCCCATTTGTCGATTCTCGATCTTACAGCACAAGCCATTGCTGTTCTATTGAGGAATTTTTTCCCTATTCCCATATCTTCGAGGCTTTTCCCTACTTTCTCCTCTATAAGTTCCAATAAAACATCAAGTGAAATCAAAATTAATCCTCATAGTCAAGTTATGTGCTGTTTGTTTGTTTATTTGCTTGTTATGCCCAAATGAATTTTTCCTTTACTACAGGAAAACATCAAGGACAAACCAAGAGTTCAATTCATTAGCCTCTTTAGATTCACCACTTTTAAGTCTAAGGTGAAAACTAAAATATTCAACGCCATTTTATATGCCAAGGAAGTGAATTCTTTTTATTTAGCATTATGTTGGCACCAAGTTAATTTGAGAGGTTTTTCAATGGTCTATGGTTTTCATTTATAGAACCATCTTATGTGCATTATTCTATGGACAGTACACTATCTTGATATACTTATTTGACTTGAATAGATGATGAATAAATTTAAAAATTCACCTTACAGATAAATTTGCACATGTCAGAGTAAATCCCAAAGCAAAGTTTCTTCCTGCCAAGTTTTCAACTCATTATAGGATTCCATTGGTAGAATCTGAGACACAGAATACCATTTCATTCCACATATTCCTTCTTAGTTCAATGTCCAAAATCCACCTTTCAAAGAGACCATTTTTCCTAGATCAGGTCATGCTCTGGAAAAATAATAATGAGAAGCAAAAATTAAATTTGAGTGACTCTTACACAGAAGTGCAGATAAGGAAAAAAATCTAGCATTCTAGAACTTTCCTAAGGGACAAACATGAACTATGAACCACAGGGTCAAATATTCCTACAGCTATAATAGTAGATTACATTGTATTACATTACATTATATTATATAATAATATAATAACAGCAAGTTAAGAACATTAGCTGCTATAATTAAATTAAAGTTTATCTCTTAAGACAGGAGTCTAGCATAACTGGATTCTAAGAGGCTCATCCAAGCAGCTGAAGGAAGCACATGCAGAGACCCACAGCCAGACGTTAGAATTTGGAAGTCTTATGGAAGAGCTGGGGGAAGGACTGAGAGATCTGGAGGTGATAAGGACTCCACAAGAGGACCAACACAGTCAACTAACCTGGATGCTTGGGGTCTTCCAGAGACTGACCCACAAATGAAGGGGCATGAGTGGGCTGGACATGGGGCCCCTATACATGTTTAATGGAAGTGTAGCTTGTTCTTCACGCAGGTTCCCCAACAAGTCAAACAGAGGGTATCCCTGACTCTGTTTCCTGTCTGTGGATCCTGTTCCCCTAATTGTACTAGCTTATCTGTCCTCAGTGGGAGAGGGATATGCCTAGTCCTGTAGTGACTTAGTGTGCCAGGGTGGGTTAGTACAGGAGTGGGGGAGGGGTTACCCCTTCTCAGAGGAAAGTGAAAAGCAGGGAATGAGGGACGGTCTTGTGAGGGTGGGACTGGGAGGAGAGAGGGGCTTTAACAGGATGTAAAGTGAATAAATGGATAAACTAACTGGAAAAATGTTTATCTGTTAAATAGAGATAATATCTCATTTACCAATGCTATACAACAATAAATTAACTTAATATTTTTAAAATATCTAAGGTTTTGAGGCTGATGAACTGTCTCAATGGTTAAGAGCACTTTTGGCTATTTTCTGAGCATCCAAGTTCAGTTTCCAGCACCTGTGTGGAATAACTCAACCATTTATAGCTCGAGCTCCAGAAGTATGGGCACACACTTCTGGTCTCTGTAGGCATCCACATGCACATATCCACACAGTCCCATGCATACATACATACATACATACATACATACATACATACACACACAATAATAATAATAATAATAATAATAATAATAATAATATATTTTAAATAGATTTGTTGTTTCAATTTTTATTATTTTATTTATTTACATTTCGAATGTTGTTTCCTTTCCTGGTCTCCCCTCTGCAAACACCCCAGCCCATTCTCTTTGTCTCTAAGAGGGTGCTCCCTCACATACCCATTCACTCCTGCCTCACTACTCTAGCATCCCCCTTTACTGGGGTAAGAAGCCTCCACAGGACCAAGCGCATCCCATCCCATTGATACCAGATAAGACAATCCTCTGCTACATATTTCTATTCATTCTCCTGGCCCTCTGAACTTCTCTCCTGCTTCTTCCCATACCTGATCCTGCTCCCTGCCTTTTCCCTCCTTCTCCCCTCTTCTACCAAGATCCTTCCTTCCCTCTGCCTCCCATGATCATTTTGTTCCTCCCTCTGAGTGGAATTGAAGCATCCATACTTTGGCCTTCCTTCTTGTTAAGCTTCATAAGGTATGTGAGTTGCATTGTAGGGATTCTGAGCTTTTTGGCTAATATCTACTTATCAGTGAGTGCATACTATGTGTGTCATTTTGGATCTCCATCACCTCACTGAGGATGATATTTTCTAGTTCCATCCATTTACCTACAAGCCCAGACAACATTTTTTTTTCTATGCTTATGATTTTACTACTAGGTGTTCCCAAACTGGCATGTAATCTGTGTACTATTAACATGCTATGAAAGTTAAACCACATCTATAACTCTGCCATGGATGAACTGATGTACAGAGGTTAAAGTTAAGTTGCTACTATGGTTGACACAGTTAGCATCCTCATCAATGCAGAATGATCATCTTTAGGAAAAGTTTTGATATTTTGTTTTTAATTTTGCCCTAATTTGTAATTCCAAATTGCACTTCCATTTACTAGTCTTCTATTACCTCTATAGAAAATTGCAACAAATTAGGTGGCTAAATTCCTACACCATTTTTTTGGTGCTTCTAAGGTAAAGACTCTGAAATGGGTCACACTGAGCTCCAAACAACCCATTGGGAAGACTTTCTGCATTAGTTATGCTAATGTAAAAATGTTGTCTTTTTTGAACAAATATAAACTAAAAGGAGAAAGCGAAGAAAAGATGTTACTAAATTTTAGAAGGAGCCAGATCTAAAAATTGATGGTATTATTTTTATGATAGTTAAGTTAACCTCTCTTGATTACAGACAGAACATCATATTAGTTCAGCATAAGTAAATAAAACAAAAATATTTGTGTGTTAGATTAACCTACTGCCTAAACATTAGTTCCATAGACTGCAGTTATTTTCTGTAATTTACAAATACATGGTCATCAAATCTATAAATTGGTGTCAGACTTCAGTTTTCAGTTACTGCAGATGTATGCATTCATTTGTAGACAGTATAAGTCAAACACATGCATGCAATTAAAATCAAACAGCAGAGACATTTAAAGACTCAGATAAAAATCATATTGCATGGAGTAAGAGGAATTTAGAGTGCTTCCCAAATATAATAAAGCACTTAGTAGGTCTAGAAAGCAATAGCATAACCTGACACAGCATTAAGTACGTGTTTGCCATGAGCCTGCCACATGCATTAGGTGGAAGACTCTTAGTAGGAGTCAGGCATACCAAGTTTCTGCAGACGATAGATGCATAAAGATGATTTCAACACAGTGTACAAATAGTTTTTGTCCAAGTCCCTTTCATGGCACCTCAGGGATGTTTGTATTGTTTGTTTGTTTTTCCATCATTCCAGGATGAATAGTTCTTTTAGATTTGTGCATCTGTGATTTTATTTCCTGTCACCTCAGGAAAATCAGTGCCAATTTGTTCTCCCTTCCTTTCAGTGACTAGTTCAGGCTCACACCCCACACTCATCGCTAAAATGGGAAGACACTTGGCAATTTTGCCAGAGGGTTGTTCTGAGGATCCACTAAGTTCATTTACATCAGACGTTACAGGAAGTCTTCTGAACTGTGCAGTTCAACAAGTACTTTATCCTACGTCTTTCCAAGGCTCATTTCTGAAGCCACTCATTCTCCCCTTCCCTCAACAGATGACTGTCTTATCTTCACCAGGAAATGAGGCATCAGCTCAAGATTGCCCTAATACTCTGCTGCCAAAACAGAATTTGTATCGATACATACATTTATCTCCTTTCTCTTCTGTCACAGTGAGAAAGCACTGCCTCCTCTGACTGAAGGTCAGTCTTTTTCCCCCATTCTGTGCCCTCCATCCACTCAGGAACTGAGTCAGCTTATTACTTCCTGTTCCTCATGTTCTTTTTCATTGATATTTTAATATGCAAAACCCCACCCTTCTTGAAACAAACTTCTTAGAGTCTTGCTTCTCTGCCTAGTGGGAGAAGCCTACCCCCACTTCATACACCAAGTGTTTGAAGTCATAGTCAATACTGTCTCATTTCCGTCCTTCTCATCAGGTACCCACCAAGTTCTTTCTCCTAACCTTGGCAGATTTCTAAGAAAATGAACCATTTTTCAAACTTATTAGAAATTGTCTTCTTGACTAATGCCATAATTAGGTTTTAACTTTTTTTTTTCTTCTTGTCTTGGCAGCAGTTAACACAGTTAACTACACTTCCCTTTACAGATATATTTTTAAACATACTCTTTCCCTTATTGGGTTGCTTCTCCCTGTATGGTGTCAGTTTTTCCTACCTCAGTATCATGGCCTTTTCTGATTTCTCTTTTCTGTCTCAAAAAGACTATGTTGGCCTTCTAGTGACCATACTCAATATACTCTCTGATAAAAAAACATGCCACTATTTCTATGTATTTAATTATTGTCTATGTATTTATATTGCCAACCACTGACACACACAATGCCAAGGAAGTCCCGTGCTCCAGACACATATAATCCAGCCCAGTACTTACTGGTTTGTCAGTCTTTGACATTCTGTAGATAATTCAAAAGTAATTCATGTGAAACGCAAGTTTTTATTTTCCCCATTACCACGTGACGTCGTCTTGTCCCCAGTCAGTAAGCAAATGGTGAACTCTCGGGTTCTTCAACAACACAAATCTGAGGTTCCTCTGCAGTGGTTGAGTCTGTATGGACAGTAGGGAGTTTCTCTAGCTGCCTTCCATCCCAGACACTCAGACTCCTCCCTACCTTATGAATTGTGCTCCGATACCATCACCTCTCTCTGATACACATGGCCATTCCTCTGGCATTCCTTCCATGATGAATCCTATCTTTTCCCCACCTTGCATAAAATTAATGTTTCTAGCCACTGAGTTTGATTTGAGTTCTCTAACATAGAAATATAATAATATTCTCTTTAAATGTCATTTATTTTAGTAGTTTATTATGTCCATCAAGATCTACCCCTATTTGGCTCTGTAGCTCCCAAATGATGAGTTCATCATATTATCTTCTTTCTACAATCTTTACAAATACCAATTTGTAAAGGGAAAACCCAATAAGGGAAAGAATATGTTTCCCTCTGTCTTCACAACAGTCTTTTCTGGTTGATTAGCACTGCCGTCAGAAACCTGAAAGAACACCCCTCATCATTGCTGACATTACTACTGAGATTGCATAACTTATGTTAATATTATGGTCTCAGTACCATAATATTCTGTTCTGCCGAAGCCAGAACAGGTGTCACATCCCTGCAGAGCTGCATGCTCAGGAGTTTGGGACCATTCCTACATGGGTGCTAGGGAACTAGGGTACTCTGCAGGAGCCACTAGCACTCTTAAAGAAGAGCCCACCTTCTCTTATTTCTTGTTAGTTTTTTTTCCAATAAAAATCCATATAACAAGCAACAATACAAATGTCAGGAAGCCAGTCAAAAGTGGAACTCTGATCACTACTTGGTGCATTTTTTTCAGCCCTGGCTAATTAACACAGGGAATATATATATATATATATATATATATATATATATATATATATATAATTTGGTGCTTATTATGCTATTTAAATTGCTAAAAAGTATTTTACATGTCATTCTAAATTGTAAAAGAAAACCACTTAATTTATTGTCTAGTCAAAGTTTTTACTAACATTTACTTTCTCATTTTTAAGAGAAAAAAAGCATATAGAATTGCAAATGGATTGAAATCAGCATATTTTGATGCATGGTTTATATATGTATGTTTATTTCATAAGAAGGCTTTTGGATGAAATATAAACATTTGGAGAAAATATTTTTAAAGCTTACATTTGCCAAGCACTTTACTTGTTAATTCATTTATTCCTCACAGCCAGCATCTGAGGCAGGACTTCTTTTCACCTCCAACTCACAGACAAAGAAGTGAGTAGAGAGGTTAATTTCATCTACAGAGCTACTGAACGTCTGAAGAAGACTATTTGACCCCTAAGTCCAGCATCAGGAAAATTGTGCTATTTTGTATTCATTGGACTTGAGAGTATTTAATTTCTACTTGATTCATTCTCAAATGGTAAGCAACATGTTGTGAAATGAATATTAAGATTAACAATCTTGTGTTATACTTTAAAAGAGGTCATTTTTATAAAATTTAAATTTATTGTGAAACTGAGTGGGTAAGATTTTTCCCATAGCATATGGACATCCACTTAAGGAAATACCAACTTCAGCATGCAACTGTATGATTTTGAATTTGTTTCTCTGAAAGTCCTACTAATGCCTTCAAAATCTAGTAGATAATATTTAATATGTGGGCTAATAGAGAAGCGGTTTACCTTGCCTATCATCAGAACCATTTGTACAGAGACTCTAACACAAGTGATTATGGATTTGTTCTGTATTAGTGTGTCAAATCGTTTCTAGAAATAAGCTTGTGGAACTCTCAGACAGTTACCTTTGGATGAGGATCAGAATTCAATGATGTCCTCACAATCATAAACCCCAAAGTCATGGAGAAGACTGAGCACTCACTGATATCTCCTTTCCTTCCCAGACTGAAGCTAAGTTGTCTATGTCTGAGGATCCCTCTTAACAGATGAAGAACACGAGAAATCATTCCTTCATTTTATTTTCCAAAGGTTCTGCACAAGATTGGTTTCGTTTAATTTTTACCCCCATGTAAGGAACATGCAAATCACTACCACATGATTAGAAGCTCTCTTCAATTTTGTCGAAATACACAGGCCTTTTGTTTTATCTTTACATTTAACATTTAATTTAATAATTTAACATTGAGAGTATTACTGTCAAGACTAATATTACTCAATACAGTCAAAAATATGATGGGAAGCTATAAAAAACCTTCAGCCATTCTTTCCTTTTTTCTGGACAAAACAATGCTATTAAATGTGAAAGAGAGTTGTTCTTTCCATGCTCTTTCTTCTTTATAAAGATGAGTCAGGCAAGAGAGAGGGATGAGTAACACCCAAGACCACTGGTGAATGAGGTATTCATAAAGTAATTAGATTTGAAGGAAAAGTCTTAATGGGCTTAGAAGGTGGAACGAGAGCATTCTGAGTAACTCTGATAGCAATTGATAATCCCAACTCATCAGTGGCAGCAAATAATATCTATTGTGTGTGTGCTTGTTCTTGTTGTGTTTGTGCCTCTGGGCAGTTGTATGTGCATGTGTGTGGCATGTGTGAAAAAGCCAGAAGAACATGTCAGATTTTTCTTCTATAGCACCCAGCCTTAGTTTTTGATACAGTATCAGTCACTAAATCTAGAACTCATTTTTTTCCAGCTGAACTGGCTGGCTAGCAAGCCCCAGGAAAACCTCTGTCTTTGTATCCAATGAGCTGGGATCACAGGCATATAACATTGTGCCTTGCCTTTCCTGTGAGTCCCAGGGTCCTAAACTCAGATTTCCATGCTTGAGAGCAAGCATTTTAAGTAATAACTGAGGTACTCAACCTTCTCCACAGACCTACATACTTTAAAAATCTTTTATTTAAAGTATTTTACACAATGTGTTCTGATCATATACTTTCCCTCTCCCAACTCCTCCCAGATCTCACCACCTTCCTACCCACCTGCATTTTTAAAGACTGTGAATAGCCTGTTCTAACTACAAGTTCCCATCATTTGATTTAATACATGTTCCATCCCTTTAAATTTCAAAGTCAATTTTCTACATGTGAAAACAAAATATATTGAGAATTTGAGAATTCGTATGTAATTTAAGCATGCTGTGGTGCATTTGAAAGTGTGCGAAATTTCAAAATAATCTAGACATTTCAAGGAACATTGGTAAACAATTTCCTTGAACCTCAAGCACATTTAATTTGGATTTTCTAAACCAGTGTCCCTTGGAAGTCATGTGGATAAAACCAGAACACAGTGTGTGCACAGCTTTGCTGTCTATTCTGCTTTTTATTGGAAATAAGCAAGCACCTGTAGAAAAGGAAAGTATCTCTTAGGACCCTCAAGACCAAGTTCTACATAAAGAAGATCTATGTGCCCCAGAGGGGAAAAGGGCAGGGATAAGGGACAAAGGCAGAAAATAGAGAAAAGGGGAGAAGGGGGAAAGAACAAAGGAGAGAGAATAAAAGGAGATTGGGAGGGGTAAGGGTAAGTGGGACAAAGGACTGCCTCTGGATAGAGAGGATAAAGGAGATGGCCCACAGCAAATGGCCATTTATAAAGGTAAAGGGGGGATCCCCAAGTTAGGATGAGGTGTTTAACTTCAATTGGCCATGCTACTTAGATGAGACAAAGAGGGCTTTTGATTGTTGTACTTCAATACTTTGACCCCTTGACTTTGGTAGTCAGAGTAAGGAGGAAGGGTTGGCCATAAAAGGAAATAGACCATGACACACAGCTTTAGGAAAGTAATCTAATAGGTTTTTTTTAGCAAGACATAGGGAATGGTGGAGAAGCGCAAGTTCTGCCAGAGCCATGTTTACCATGTGCAAGCTGGCCAGGAACACTTCAAGTACCACAGTAACAAGAAGAAATACTATTTGTATATACTGATTCTGAGTATGTAACTTAAAACTTAAAATCATATTAATTGAAACTAAAAAAAAATGAGGCTTCACAAAACATTTATATTTATTCTTTGAAATTGTCAGGTGTTTACATAATCCACTTTACTCATATACCCAGCCATCATTACCTCACTCCGAATTTATTGTTATCAATCCCTTTTCCTAGATTCTAATATTACTTCTCTTTCACATGCATTCAAATATCAATAACAAATATCTGCTCCTAAAGTCTATCAGTAGACATGCTGAAAATGTCCCTTACACATCATCTCCTTTCACTTACATACAAGAAACATTAATTGAGAAACTAATCTGAGAAGTATCTAGGTGCCTCCATGATACATAGAATTAATAATTATATTCTTGCACGTAAAAGACCATAGCTGTAAAAGCTCTATAATAGGGTGTTATCATGTATAACCAAAGCAGAAGTTGCACTCTCTTACAATCTCTGCGTAACTCATTCCAACAAAATGAACTTCAAACCCTCTGCACACTGATGTTGAATTGTTTCATCTGTGCTGAACTAGTATTATCCTAGGATTTGCGAAAATCTCTGAAAGAGTAGTTCAAGTGTTTTGAATTTGTCTTCTCCACCTGTAGGTAAAATATCCTGATGCAGTTATGATATTTTATATTAAACTTTTAAAATGTTGAATCCCTTTATGGCATTTACTCATAGGTCAGTGCTGATGTGTATAGATTGGTTGCCTCAAATCACTGACATACTTTATTTAGTTTACCACTCTCAAGTGTCATATCACATCTAAACTGAACACTGACAATAGGATCATTTCTGCAAGTGTTCATGTGAAAGATACATTTGGATTATTTTACTTTTAGAAAAGGAGGGGACTCATTAATCATCTTATGCCAAATGTCTTTAAAAGTATTGCAAGGAGTCATGATGACAGGAATATCCAAGGTTTCTGAAAATACAAATTGCAAGATACAGTTGAATCATTTAAAAATGTCACTGGGATATTTTCAGGGAACTGGATATTTTTTCTTGTTAACGTAATTACTCAAGGCAACTGCTTCTATTACCAATTGATCAAATGACAGCAGTCCTACCTACATGAACAGAATGTCTCATCTTCACTGGCTTTCATTACAGTAGGAAAAAAGCAATAAATAATGGGACACTAGTCACAGCATTTCCTCTCCACCTGCAAAATACATGTCCTGCATGTCAGTCATTGCTTAAAACAGAAACACATCAAACCAGCCACGGCAGTAAACACTTGAAATTCAGGCACTCAAGAGGTGGAGACAACAGGATTATAGGTCAACACTACCCACAGCTACAGACGAAATTCATGGCTAGCCTGGGCTACTTCACACTTCTGTTTCAAAAACCTAACACAAGAAAGAATGAGCCACCTCTACCCCCACCCCACCCTCATCCCCTGGTGTAAAATCTTGAAACGAACTGCTATGATTCACCTTCTCTACTCATACTCATTGTAGCTGATTTAAATAAAATTATATGTGCCTAAACCATCTCACATCAAGAAAAAAAAACACTCTATATTTCAGGTTTTTTTTTATAAGACACAGTATTAGGGAGCTTTTTAAAAATCTTCTATAAACAATTTTATGACCATATGGTAAATAGAATAACTTTCCAAAGAGGGGGGGGGATTTCTAAAGAAAGCTACAACGTGATTTCAAGAAGAGGTGAATATCTTACCCTGCATGAGGAAAGGATATGAAGGTGTGATTGAGGATCTAGAGTTGGGGAGATTATAATGGCTTATCCCTTCTTATGTGCTAGGTTTTCACAGGACCAGAAGTGTTATAGAAACTGAGATAACAGAGACAGGGTGATACAAGTCAGCAAGCCAAGGTATGAGGGAATCTAGAACTGGAATAGACAAAGCTAGATGAAATTTGTTTACCTTAAAAGAGACAAGTCCTGTGAATCTGGGGTAGCTATCTATCTCATCTTCTACCCAGTCAGAGAAACTGCATGTTCTTTTAAATCATTAAGTATCTAGTGATTTGTTGCAACAGCTGTATGGGGCTAACGTGCTCATACTTATCATTCCGAAAGTAAAGTAATAAAACTGGCCATCACTTTTCTAAGAAAATGGTATAGAGTTAACATTTATGCCACAATAATCAGATATTATGATAAATTCATTTTGCCGAGCTTAGTTTTATAAATAGCCCCATAGTCTATGTGTATCAAACAATTTGTCTGAACTTTAAAGACTAATCATTAGTAAATGAGGACCATCCAATAGTCTAATTCCCCCTTTCACATTTAAAACTAAGAAAAGTCAGAATAGAACTTCATTATTTACCAAGGGGAAAAATAAGAGGATTTGCACAGAACTGCTCATTTCTTTAAAACAAATATGATAGTTTCTCATGAACAGGGTAAATGCACAACTCTTTTCTTACATAAAGAAGCAAACTTAGTGGTCCTTCAAAGAACTCAGTATTCATTTCCATAACAGTAAAATATTCCATAGACTCTGAAGAGCTCAGATAATGGTACTTAAAATACATACACTAAAGCCCTTTGAACATGAACAAAATAAAAAGATCAGGAAGGCAGAAGCAGGCAGCATTCAGTCCTGAGATACTCACAGTTTAGTGGGAGAGAAAATACATTAAAATTTTTGGAAATTAAGCATAGTTTTTGGTCAACCATAGAGAACACCATTACAGTAATGCAAGTGAATAAATGTTGGGAGCCGCCCCCACATTCGCCGTTACAAGATGGCGCTGACATCCTGTGTTCTAAGTGGTAAACAAATAATCTGCGCATGTGCCAAGGGTATCTTATGACTACTTGTGCTCTGCTTTCCCCGTGACGTCAACTCGGCCGATGGGCTGCAGCCAATCAAGGAGTGACACGTCCGAGGCGAAGGAGAATTCTCCTTAAAAAGGGACGGGGTTTCGTTTTCTCTCTCTCTTGCTTCTTGCTCTCTTGCTTCCTGCACCCTTGCTCCTGAAGATGTAAGAAATAAAGCTTTGCCGCAGAAGATTCTGGTCTGTGGTGTTCTTCCTGGCCGGTCGTGAGAACGCGTCTAATAACAATTGGTGCCGAATTCCGGGACGAGAAAAAACTCGGGACTGGCGCAAGGAAGATCCCTCATTCCAGAACCAGAACTGCGGGTCGCGGTAATAAAGGTTCCCGTAAAGCAGACTGTTGAGAAGGATTCAACTACATGAATTCAGAACTTTTCAGCTGGGGAACGGTGGATACCAGTAAGTATAGCTTTACGAGGTACGCCTGGCCTTGAACTTTCTAACGAAATTCAAGACAGTCTATCAGAAGTAAAGTGGGGAATAGCTTTACGAGGTAAGCCTGGTCTTGAACTTTCTAACGAAATTCAAGACAGTCTATCAGAAGTAAAGTGGGAAATGGCTTTACAAGGTATATTTGGCCTTGAATTTTTTCTGGTGTTAGGAGCCCTTTTGTTCCTTTTCACATGTTATCAAGTGATTAAGATAGGGCTGAAAATTCTAGAGGAAATTCAGGACAAGCTATCAGAAGTAAAGCGGGGAGAGAGAGTAGGAACAAAGAGGAAATATGGTACACAAAATAAGTATACAGGCCTTTCCAAGGGTCTTGAACCCGAGGAAAAGTTAAGGTTAGGTAGGAATACCTGGAGAGAGATTAGAAGAAAAAGAGGAAAAAGGGAAAAGAAGAAAGATCAATTAGCGGAGGTCTCTAGGAAAAGGAGCCTGTGCTCATCGCTGGATGGGCTCGGGGAGCCAGCTCTTAGTAGCTCTGAAGCAGGTGAAGAATCCTCCTCTGAGGAAACAGACTGGGAGGAAGAAGCAGCCCATTACCAGCCAGCTAATTGGTCAAGAAAAAAGCCAAAAGCGGCTGGCGAAGGCCAGTTTGCTGATTGGCCTCAGGGCAGTCGGCTTCAAGGTCCGCCCTATGCGGAGTCCCCGCCCTGCGTAGTGCGTCAGCAATGCGCAGAGAGGCAGTGCGCAGAGAGGCAGTGCGCAGACTCATTCATTCCCAGAGAGGAACAAAGGAAAATACAACAGGCATTTCCGGTCTTTGAAGGAGCCGAGGGTGGGCGTGTCCACGCTCCGGTAGAATACTTACAAATTAAGGAAATTGCCGAGTCGGTTCGTAAATACGGAACCAATGCTAATTTTACCTTGGTGCAGTTAGACAGGCTCGCTGGCATGGCACTAACTCCTGCCGACTGGCAAACGGTTGTAAAAGCCGCTCTCCCTAGTATGGGCAAATATATGGAATGGAGAGCGCTTTGGCACGAAGCTGCACAAGCGCAGGCCCGAGCAAACGCAGCTGCTTTGACTCCAGAGCAGAGAGATTGGACTTTTGACTTGTTAACGGGTCAGGGAGCTTATTCTGCTGATCAGACAAACTACCATTGGGGAGCTTATGCCCAGATTTCTTCCACGGCTATTAGGGCCTGGAAGGCGCTCTCTCGAGCAGGTGAAACCACTGGGCAGTTAACAAAGATAATCCAGGGACCTCAGGAATCCTTCTCAGATTTTGTGGCCAGAATGACAGAGGCAGCAGAGCGTATTTTTGGAGAGTCAGAGCAAGCTGCGCCTCTCATAGAACAGCTAATCTACGAGCAAGCCACAAAGGAGTGCCGAGCGGCCATAGCCCCAAGAAAGAACAAAGGCTTACAAGACTGGCTCAGGGTCTGTCGAGAGCTTGGGGGACCTCTCACCAATGCAGGTTTAGCGGCTGCCATCCTTCAATCTCAGAACCGCTCCATGAGCAGAAATGATCAGAGGACATGTTTTAATTGCGGAAAGCCTGGGCATTTTAAGAAAGATTGCAGAGCTCCAGATAAACAGGGAGGGACTCTCACTCTTTGCTCTAAGTGTGGCAAGGGTTATCATAGAGCTGACCAGTGTCGCTCTGTGAGGGATATAAAGGGCAGAATTCTTCCCCCACCTGATAGTCAATCAACTGATGTGCCAAAAAACGGGTCATCGGGCCCTCGGTCCCAGGGCCCTCAAAGATATGGGAACCGGTTTGTCAGGACCCAGGAAGCAGTCAGAGAGGCGACCCAGGAAGACCCACAAGGGTGGACCTGCGTGCCGCCTCCGACTTCCTATTAATGCCTCAAATGAGTATTCAGCCGGTGCCAGTGGAGCCTATACCATCCTTGCCCCCGGGAACCATGGGCCTTATTCTCGGCCGAGGTTCACTCACCTTGCAGGGCTTAGTAGTCCACCCTGGAATTATGGATTGTCAACATTCCCCTGAAATACAGGTCCTGTGCTCAAGCCCTAAGGGCGTTTTTTCTATTAGTAAAGGAGATAGGATAGCTCAGCTGCTGCTCCTCCCTGATAATACCAGGGAGAAATCTGCAGGACCTGAGATAAAGAAAATGGGCTCCTCAGGAAATGATTCTGCCTATTTGGTTGTATCTTTAAATGATAGACCTAAGCTCCGCCTTAAGATTAATGGAAAAGAGTTTGAAGGCATCCTTGATACCGGAGCAGATAAAAGTATAATTTCTACACATTGGTGGCCCAAAGCATGGCCCACCACAGAGTCATCTCATTCATTACAGGGCCTAGGATATCAATCATGTCCCACTATAAGCTCCATTGCCTTGACGTGGGAATCCTCTGAAGGGCAGCAAGGGAAATTCATACCTTATGTGCTCCCACTCCCGGTTAACCTCTGGGGAAGGGATATTATGCAGCATTTGGGCCTTATTTTGTCCAATGAAAACGCCCCATCAGGAGGGTATTCAGCTAAAGCAAAAAATATCATGGCAAAGATGGGTTATAAAGAAGGAAAAGGGTTAGGACATCAAGAACAGGGAAGGATAGAGCCCATCTCACCTAATGGAAACCAAGACAGACAGGGTCTGGGTTTTCCTTAGCGGCCATTGGGGCAGCACGACCCATACCATGGAAAACAGGGGACCCAGTGTGGGTTCCTCAATGGCACCTATCCTCTGAAAAACTAGAAGCTGTGATTCAACTGGTAGAGGAACAATTAAAACTAGGCCATATTGAACCCTCTACCTCACCTTGGAATACTCCAATTTTTGTAATTAAGAAAAAGTCAGGAAAGTGGAGACTGCTCCATGACCTCAGAGCCATTAATGAGCAAATGAACTTATTTGGCCCAGTACAGAGGGGTCTCCCTGTACTTTCCGCCTTACCACGTGGCTGGAATTTAATTATTATAGATATTAAAGATTGTTTCTTTTCTATACCTTTGTGTCCAAGGGATAGGCCCAGATTTGCCTTTACCATCCCCTCTATTAATCACATGGAACCTGATAAGAGGTATCAATGGAAGGTCTTACCACAGGGAATGTCCAATAGTCCTACAATGTGCCAACTTTATGTGCAAGAAGCTCTTTTGCCAGTGAGGGAACAATTCCCCTCTTTAATTTTGCTCCTTTACATGGATGACATCCTCCTGTGCCATAAAGACCTTACCATGCTACAAAAGGCATATCCTTTTCTACTTAAAACTTTAAGTCAGTGGGGTTTACAGATAGCCACAGAAAAGGTCCAAATTTCTGATACAGGACAATTCTTGGGCTCTGTGGTGTCCCCAGATAAGATTGTGCCCCAAAAGGTAGAGATAAGAAGAGATCACCTCCATACCTTAAATGATTTTCAAAAGCTGTTGGGAGATATTAATTGGCTTAGACCTTTTTTAAAGATTCCTTCCGCTGAGTTAAGGCCTTTGTTTAGTATTTTAGAAGGAGATCCTCATATCTCCTCCCCTAGGACTCTTACTCTAGCTGCTAACCAGGCCTTACAAAAAGTGGAAAAGGCCTTACAGAATGCA
Organism: Mus musculus; assembly: GCF_000001635.26. Lineage (NCBI taxonomy): Eukaryota > Metazoa > Chordata > Mammalia > Rodentia > Muridae > Mus > Mus musculus. Next base: position 14,088,144 of record NC_000072.6, on the reverse strand, counting down.
CAATTACAACGTATTGAGGATTCGCAGCCTTTCAGTTTGTGTGTCTTTAAGACAGCACAATTGCCAACTGCAGTTTTGTGGCAGAATGGGCCATTGTTGTGGATCCATCCAAACGTATCCCCAGCTAAAATAATAGATTGGTATCCTGATGCAATTGCACAGCTTGCCCTTAAAGGTCTAAAAGCAGCAATCACCCACTTTGGGCAAAGTCCATATCTTTTAATTGTACCTTATACCGCTGCACAGGTTCAAACCTTGGCAGCCGCATCTAATGATTGGGCAGTTTTAGTTACCTCCTTTTCAGGAAAAATAGATAACCATTATCCAAAACATCCAATCTTACAGTTTGCCCAAAATCAATCTGTTGTGTTTCCACAAATAACAGTAAGAAACCCACTTAAAAATGGGATTGTGGTATATACTGATGGATCAAAAACTGGCATAGGTGCCTATGTGGCTAATGGTAAAGTGGTATCCAAACAATATAATGAAAATTCACCTCAAGTGGTAGAATGTTTAGTGGTCTTAGAAGTTTTAAAAACCTTTTTAGAACCCCTTAATATTGTGTCAGATTCCTGTTATGTGGTAAATGCAGTAAATCTTTTAGAAGTGGCTGGAGTGATTAAGCCTTCCAGTAGAGTTGCCAATATTTTTCAGCAGATACAATTAGTTTTGTTATCTAGAAGATTTCCTGTTTATATTACTCATGTTAGAGCCCATTCAGGCCTACCTGGCCCCATGGCTCTGGGAAATGATTTGGCAGATAAGGCCACTAAAGTGGTGGCTGCTGCCCTATCATCCCCGGTAGAGGCTGCAAGAAATTTTCATAACAATTTTCATGTGACGGCTGAAACATTACGCAGTCGTTTCTCCTTGACAAGAAAAGAAGCCCGTGACATTGTTACTCAATGTCAAAGCTGCTGTGAGTTCTTGCCAGTTCCTCATGTGGGAATTAACCCACGCGGTATTCGACCTCTACAGGCCTGGCAAATGGATGTTACACATGTTTCTTCCTTTGGAAAACTTCAATATCTCCATGTGTCCATTGACACATGTTCTGGCATCATGTTTGCTTCTCCGTTAACCGGAGAAAAAGCCTCACATGTGATTCAACATTGTCTTGAGGCATGGAGTGCTTGGGGGAAACCCAGACTCCTTAAGACTGATAATGGACCAGCTTATACGTCTCAAAAATTCCAGCAGTTCTGCCGTCAGATGGACGTAACCCACCTGACTGGACTTCCATACAACCCTCAAGGACAGGGTATTGTTGAGCGTGCGCATCGCACCCTCAAAGCCTATCTTATAAAACAGAAGAGGGGAACTTTTGAGGAGACTGTACCCCGAGCACCAAGAGTGTCGGTGTCTATGGCACTCTTTACACTCAATTTTTTAAATATTGATGTTCATGGCCATACTGCGGCTGAACGTCATTGTTCAGAGCCAGATAGGCCCAATGAGATGGTTAAATGGAAAAATGTCCTTGATAATAAATGGTATGGCCCGGATCCTATCTTGATAAGATCCAGGGGAGCTATCTGTGTTTTCCCACAGAATGAAAACAACCCATTTTGGATACCAGAAAGACTCACCCGAAAAATCCAGACTGACCAAGGGAATACTAATGTCCCTCGTCTTGGTGATGTCCAGGGCGTCAATAATAAAGAGAGAGCAGCGTTGGGGGATAATGTCGACATTTCCACTCCCAATGACGGTGATGTATAATGCTCAAGTATTCTCCTGCTTTTTACACTAACTAGGAACTGGGTTTAGCCTTGATTCAGACAGCCTTGGCTCTGTCTGGACAGGTCCAGACAACTGACACCATTAACACTTTGTCAGCCTCAGTGACTACAGTCATAGATGAACAGGCCTCAGCTAATGTCAAGATACAGGGAGGTCTCATGCTGGTTAATCAACTCATAGATCTTGTCCAGATACAACTAGATGTATTATGACAAATAACTCAGCAGGGATGTGAACAAAAGTTTCCGGGATTGTGTGTTACTTCCATTCAGTATGTTAAATTTACTAGGACAGCTAATTTGTCAAAAAGTCTTTTTCAGTATATGTTACAGAATTGGATGGCTGAATTTGAACAGATCCTTCGGGAATTGAGACTTCAGGTCAACTCCACGCGCTTGGACCTGTCGCTGACCAAAGGATTACCCAATTGGATCTCCTCAGCATTTTCTTTCTTTAAAAAATGGGTGGGATTAATATTATTTGGAGATACACTTTGCTGTGGATTAGTGTTGCTTCTTTGATTGGTCTGTAAGCTTAAGGCCCAAACTAGGAGAGACAAGGTGGTTATTGCCCAGGCGCTTGCAGGACTAGAACATGGAGCTCCCCCTGATATATGATATATCTATGCTTAGGCAATAGGTCGCTGGCCACTCAGCTCTTATATCCCATGAGGCTAGACTCATTGCACGGGATAGAGTGAGTGTGCTTCAGCAGCCCGAGAGAGTTGCAAGGCTAAGCACTGCAATGGAAAGGCTCTGCGGCATATATGAGCCTATTCTAGGGAGACATGTCATCTTTCATGAAGGTTCAGTGTCCTAGTTCCCTTCCCCCAGGCAAAACGACACGGGAGCAGGTCAGGGTTGCTCTGGGTAAAAGCCTGTAAGCCTAAGAGCTAATCCTGTACATGGCTCCTTTACCTACACACTGGGGATTTGACCTCTATCTCCACTCTCATTAATATGGGTGGCCTATTTGCTCTTATTAAAAGAAAAAGGGGGAGATGTTGGGAGCCGCCCCCACATTCGCCGTTACAAGATGGCGCTGACATCCTGTGTTCTAAGTGGTAAACAAATAATCTGCGCATGTGCCAAGGGTATCTTATGACTACTTGTGCTCTGCTTTCCCCGTGACGTCAACTCGGCCGATGGGCTGCAGCCAATCAAGGAGTGACACGTCCGAGGCGAAGGAGAATTCTCCTTAAAAAGGGACGGGGTTTCGTTTTCTCTCTCTCTTGCTTCTTGCTCTCTTGCTTCCTGCACCCTTGCTCCTGAAGATGTAAGAAATAAAGCTTTGCCGCAGAAGATTCTGGTCTGTGGTGTTCTTCCTGGCCGGTCGTGAGAACGCGTCTAATAACAAATAAAGAAATAATTGGTTGGAAAGAGGAGTGAGAAGGGCTTCTCCAAGAGATGCTTGTGTGCTTCTTGAAGCATAAACCAAACACACATTCCTAGGCATGTTTGTAATCTTAATGAGAACCGATCTCTTCCACAACCAAAGTAACAGATGAACTTCAAGCTCTTTTCCATGTTAATAATCTATAATTCATTCTTCTCAAATGCCAGCTCAACACTGAGCATCTCAACTGAGTTTTGTCATCAAACACAGTGCTGAGGGATGTGATATCATACTTAGTCACATGTAGTTTTCCATTTGTTCCTGGGTCCATTTATAAAAGAAAATTCAGGAATAATCAGTAAATTTTCAGTGAATATGGAAATCAGTTTATTTTAAAAGATATTTATGCTAAATCAATACATCACTATTAAAGCAACTGCCCATAACTCTAAACAGAATTAGAAATCAATACCTTTGAATTCTCTCAGTTTAGTTCAGAAGTAATTATGCATGGATTGTATTACAGAATTAACTGAGCATCTTCCAATAGTTCTTTATTCATTAGAAATACTTTTACATACAATGTTTTAATAATTCCCATATCTGCCCTTTTAAATGCAAACCACCCAAAACAGAACCTAATGCAGTCTGCACAGCTAGGATCCAGAAGAAGAAGAAGGGGAACTTTGAACTTCAGGATGTTTCCAAGTTCCATTTTAGTAATACAGAGTATCATGATCTTTGGGGCACAAATATTGACAAGGTAAAGAGCCAAGAATAGTATCAAAACCTGTAGCTGCTAAATTTTATAGAAATATATTGAGGAAAATTAAAGACAAGAGATTAAAAATCTTTGGCTATCTTGATTTTTAATAAAGATGTACAACTTCCAAGTGAAGCAATGCCAGCAGTAGAGAAATGGCTTGAACAGCAAAGACAGGTTGCTTTATACATAATTTCAAAGAAAGCCATATATTGTATTTATTATAAATGTTTATTAGATATTTTTTATATCAAATGTTATCCTCTTTCTTCATTTCCTCTCTGAAAACTCCCTGTCTCCACCCCCACCCCACCCCCCTGCTCATCCACCCACCCACTACCGCCTCCCTACTCTGGCATTCCCCTACACTGGGGCATCGAGCCTTCACAGGACCAAGGGCCTCTCCTCTCATTGAAGTCCACCAAGGTCATCCTCTGCTACATATGCAGCTCCAGCCATGGGTCCTTCCATGTGTACTCTTTGGTTGGTGGTTTAGTCCGAGGGAGCACTGAGGGTACTGGTTGGTTCATATTGTTGTTCCACCTATGGGGCTACAAACCCCTTCAGCTCCTTGGGTCCCTTCTCTAGCTCCTCCATTGGGGACCCTGTGCTCAGTCCAGTGGTTGGCTGAGAGCACCCCCTTCTGTATTTGTCAGGCACTGCCAGAGCCTCTCAGGAGACAGCAATATCAGGCTCCTGTCAGCAAGTACTTGTTGGCATCCACAATAGTGTCTGGGTTTGGTAACTGTATATGGGATGGATCCCCAGATGGGGTAGACTCTGAATGTCCTTTTCTTTAGTCTCTGCATATATTGTATTATAAATATCTCTTCAATATAGCCTTCGGCCCTATCCAGTACTTTGGTAATTGCACTGATTTATTTTTAAAAAAAATGTATAAAGTCATACTGTATGAAATTGGCCCTGTGCTCTATAATTAATATTTCATTGGAAGGAGAGGTAGATCAACTAAGTGGATTTTTTTTCTATGATCCAGTTCCAATACTACAAAGATACCATTTCTATGGTAATCGCAGAGTTTCACACAGAAAGAAGAAACTGAGATGGGGGCTGTTGTCTGCATAGTTCTTTTATCTGTCTTGTCTGCATTGATTGTTAAAATCAATAAAAGTTGATGTCACAACCAATTTGACTACACCAGTTTTACAATAAATAGTCAATTCTAAAAATACTTACAAACCGATTCTTCTACATAATTTTTGAAAAAAAATTAAAGCAGCACTTGACAGGAAAACCTTTTGGTGACAATCCAGTGTACATTCTCTTCTTCATTCTATTCATTCTGGCTGGATCACATACCTGGGTACATTCAATCATGACTGCCCCACCACAAATTTAATCTAACTGAGTATAGTTGTGTCAACTACATGCAATGAATCTAGCAGAAACTAATGATTATATATAACAAAACTTTTCTAGGTAATTTGCACAAGGGAATGTCCTAAAGCTTCCTGCTAAGGAAAGATGTTTAACAAGCAAGATGAGTCTGAAAATTTCATCTCTTCCAATCTTCCATTTCATCATCAACCATTAAGTAATCAGAGTGTCCCAGCATCTGGACAGTACACACTAGGTGACACAGACTTCACCAAGATGCACATTATGACAGGACTACAAAGGTAACAAAGTCACAGATGGCTATTAGATTTATGCTTTCATTTCTAAAACTAAAACCATTTAAAATTGTCTATTGTGCATGATGCTGTGCTAACTAAAATAAGCAGAAATACGTAATTACTGTCTTACTCTTCTGTTAGTATAACAAAATATTCAATGCCATTATCTGTTAAAAACAAAAGGTTTATTTTGACTTTGGATGTTTCAGTCCAGTTGAGCAGAACCATTCTTTGGTCTGTAGTAGGGATATGAGACATCAACACAGACACAGACAGCTGACAAACTAAAGCAATAACCATAACATACTGCCAATTAATAAGTGACTTGCTATAAGTTTCCAGTGATATTTTGTGGCTAGTGGAAAACATCAGCCACAGTTGCCCTAAAGATTCTTTTTTTTTCCACTTCAATAACTCGCCTCAAATCTTAGCATAATTATATGACAAATGAAAGAATCCTTGCCTCCCTGGCATTCCAGTAATCTTATGCCACTTAGGGGTATGATTGGTTAAGAGCCATCTGTAAGGGAGGTTTATGCATAATTAGGCTCTGATAAGACCACTCAGCTTGGGTCATTAATAACACTGTCCTTTACATACACAGCTGCACTTCTCACTCTATATCCATACAGCATGTTCTCAGAATAGATTTTCTAGTAAAGGTAATGCATGAGCATTAGCCCTTCCTAGAACTCTCCCCTAAGCTGATCAGAGTTGGAAATGCAATCTGGGTTTCACATCAAGCCAATAAGTGTATTTTGACTCAACTGAAAACTCAAATGTCTCAATATTCACACTCTGAGGAAACATTCCACCACTAATTAACATTGTCTACCATGAATTCAGAAGGGGAGAAAGGTGGTATGTGCCCAGGACAATTTACTTACAACTTTACTGTGAACTGAAATTGCTACACTGTTTCATTTTATTTGGTTTCATTGTTTGAACTTGACAGTAACTTCATGGGATGGTCCAACAAACTAACAAACCATTGAAAGGAACTAACTGGCCCCTACTTGGGGGTCACCATAGGCAGCAAGATGCCTTATGCCACCAGGGTCGTGCAGGTAGCAAAGCCACATGCTCCATTAATAATGTTCCCCACAGAAGAGACAAAGCTAAACTCAGTGCCTCAGAAGCTCTGAGATCTGCTGTGCTCCCCTCCCACTCCTTTGTCATTTCACAGCATTCTAAAGGAAGTATGTCTTCCGATTTACTGATGCACCAGGGGCCACCAGACACTGCAGAAATTATAAAATCATTACCTCAGAAATACAGAAGAAATCCTGTGTCTCAGGAGGAAATGGAGTTTATCCAGCAAGGGGGTCCAGAGTGATCGTCGTGGCTGCTGCTTATTACCAGGCAGAAGGATTAGCTTTGCAATAAAGGACTTCCAAGATGTCAAATGAAAAGTCATATATTACACAACCTTAATAAATATTCTGTAAGCAGAATGAAGTACAGAAACTCCAGGTGGTCACTTGTATCTCCTACATTATGTATCTTGGTCAACATTCCCACAAGCTGACCTGCACACATATTAAAGTCCCCATTTTTAAGTGCTAGCCTGTTAACTTGCCCTTGATTATTAAATGTTACCAGTGATGAACTATTAAAAACATGTAGTATCTAAAAAAGAAAAAGGAAAAAGAAAAAAGAAAAGAAAGAAAGGAACTAACTGTCAAATTTTTGAAAAAAGGATTTAACACTACAAAAAAATCCCCTCAGGAAGATATAACCTGAATTTCCATTTAGAAATATTTGGGAAAAACAATATGCTCAAATTGAAAAAAAATGAACATTTAGTTCTTAATTGATTATCCAATTAAGATTTCACAAAGTTGACCAAGTGGTCAACCCTGAACTCACACATACAAATAACTTATATGCATTAAGCAGGTTGTATTTTATAATTAATATAATTTTATAAATTTATATATTATACATACACAGATATATGTAAAACAGTTAAAGAAACAGAGGTCACATATTTTAAAGAGATCACAGGGGTATGTGGAAAGAGTTTGAGGGGAAAAGGAGAAGGGAACAAGTTACATATTTTCATTTCAAAAAGTTTTAAAATATTTTAAATACAGTATGACTTCAACAATGTTACTCGGTATTTCTAAATATTTATTTTTATTTTTACATTTGTTTGTGCAATTCTTAAAATGTAGAGTCTCACAAGAAGCACACATTGACAGACAAGTTATTATAATAATCTTACAAATCAAAAGCAATTTTAAACCATACATGTAAAAATACTATATCTGTTATTGCTACAGTTTAAAAAGTAAAGTCACACAATCTGATTTAGAAGTATGTATTCATCACCTAAATGTAGCTTTGCTAATGTAGATTTTTTTACATACAAAATAAAAATAGGAAAATTAAATGTACATTTCTGCCTTAATTTAAATCAAGGAAAGGAAGTGGAAAATGATTCTGATTTAAAATCAGAGGTATCTCCTGAGGCTTACAGCTCTCTCTGCAGCCTTCCATTGTGGCAACCCAGGCAAGCAGTTGATCTGTACATTATTTTACAATCATCTATTGATTTTTATCTTCTTTGAGACACTTAAGGCAAACAAGATCTTCACACATTGAAACATAGCTCAATTCTCAGATTTCACTCTAAGGCTACTGTAAATTATCAATTCTCAGATTTCACTCTAAGGCTACTGTAAATTATCAATTCTCAGATTTCACTCTAAGGCTCCTGTAAATTATCAATTCTCAGATTTCACTCTAAGGCTACTGTAAATTAAAACCTAGGGACTGAAGGCTGAAACAATTTGCTAGTAGCCTGGCTCACTCTATTGGAAAGATAACATAAAACTCATGTCTTCTCTCTCATTATTAAAAAAATTAATTCATATTAAATTATAATTATTAAAATATAATTCATATGTAGAAATAACAATTAAAATCATGAAAAATGTTAATTTTTACATTAAATAGTGACATAATCCTTTTTCTATGTCTCTCTGTCTGTCTCTCACATACACAAATATGTACACACACACATGCACACAAACACACTCCTATCTTCTATCACAATTATCTGACTTATATAGCTTCTTAATATAGTTTTGTTCTCCTACTAAGATAAAAATTTAACATTTTATATATATACATGTGTGTGTGTGTAAGTGCATATATATATGGTTTTACAATAGGTTTAAAAGAGATTAAGTACATAACCACATAGGCCATCCCATGAAACAAATTCAACAAATGTAGCAAAGACACTAACGATTATTATATTCAATGTCTCCAGATTCAAAATCTTAAGAATCTCTAAAACAGTAGCTTCTAGTTTTTGAACACCTGATTAATAATTTATGGCAACATCTCTTAGCAAACAAATTTAAAGTTGTAAAAAACATGTGTTTTAGGTAACATTATTCTATAAGGTGCTATTAAGTTGGGTCTGAATTTCTTCTTATGTCATATTGACATGATCAAAGGGAAATGGCAAGACCTATAGCTCCTTCCCCAACTGTATTAGATAGGGTTTTACTGCTGTGAACAGACACCATGACCAAGGCAAGTCTTATAAAACACAACATTTAATTGGGGCTGACTTACAGGTTCAGAGGTTCAGTCCATTATCATTAAGGTGGGAACATGGCAGTATCCAGGCAGGGATGGCACAGGAGGAGCTGGGAGTTCTATGTCTTCATCCAAAGGCTGCTAGTGGAAGACTGACTTCCAGGCAACTAGGGTGAGGATCTTATACCCACACCCACAGTGACACACCCATTCTAACCAGGTCACACCTATTCCAACAAGGCCACACCTTCAGACGGTGCCACTCCCTGGTCCAAGGATATACAAACCATCACACCAACTTTACAATTTGAAATTGTTCCTACAGGCTAGGTAACCCAGAAATCTAGACTACAACCAAATGTGACTGGTAAACAAACAAACAAACAAAAACCCAACAACAACAAAAAAAACCATTTTAAGTCAATAAAATTATTCCTAATGATATTCTGCTATACTAGTAGAACAGAGCCTACAATAATCTTCAGAGAGAATTCATCAAATAAATGATAGGAGTAGATACACAGCCAAACATTAGTCATAGCTGTAGGAATTCCGAGGAATAGGGGGAGAAATGATCTTAGGAGTCATGGGATTAAGAGGCACTGCAAGAACACAGCCCACAGAATCAACTAACCAGGCCTCATAGGTGCTCACAGAGACTGAAGTGATAATCAGAGCCTATATGGGTCTGATATAGGCCCTCTTTACACATATTTTGGTTGTGTAGCTTGGTGTCTGTCTTAGAGTTTTTATTGCTATGAAGAGACACCACAATCATGGCAAATCTTTCAAAGGAAAACATATCATTGGGGCTGGCTTAGATTTTCTGAGGCTTAGTCAGTTATAAACACAGCAAGATGTACAATCACATGCAGGCAGGCATGGTGCTGAAAAGGGGCCTGAGAGTTCTGTATCTTGATATGCACACAACAGAATTTACTATGAGCCACACTGGACATAGCTTAAGCACATGAGATCTCAAAGCCTGTTCCTAAAGTAGCATACTCTATTCAAATGCACAAGTATACGGGGTCCATTCCTATCCAGACTAGAACAGTATTGTTGAGGGATACTGAACAGAGGGAGTGGGGGCTGTCTATGACTCTTTTATCGTGCCTTCCAGACTCTTTTCCTCTTACTGAGTGCACCATCCAGCCTTGATATGAGGGTATGTACCTAAACTTATTGTAACTAGTTATGCCATGTTTAGTTGATACCCCTGGAAGGCCTGCTCTTTTCTCAAAGGAAATGTTGGAGGAGTGGAGTGGGAAGAGGGGAGTTGAAGGTGTATGGAACTGCAAGATTAGGAAGGAGGACAAACTGTGGTAGGAATGTAATAGATGTTAAGAGATGTTATGGTTTGTATATGCTTGGCCCAGAGAGTGACACTATTAGAAGGGGTGGCCCTGTTAGAATAGGTGTGGCCTTGTTGCAGTGGCTGTGTCACTGTGGGTATGGGCTTTAAGACCCTCACCCTAGCTTCCTGGAATATTGATTCTGTTATCAGCCTTCAGATGAAGATGTAAAACTCTCAGCTCCAGCTGTACCATGCCTGCCTAGATGCTGTCATGTTCCCACCTTGATGATAATGGACTGAACCTCTGAAACTGTAAGCCACCCCAATTAAATGTTGTTCTTCATAAGAGTTGCCTTGGTCATGGTGTCTGTTCACAGAAGTAAAACCCTAACTAAAACAAAATTAAATTAAAATTAAATAAACACAAAAACACCTTCAAAGAATTTCACTTGCAAATGATTGATTTGAAATGAACTCTTCTGAGAACATAGAAATTATCTATAGGCTACCAATGAACTACAGTTTTATTATAAGCAATCCTTAACCCAGAATTATTTCTATCTAAAGGAAATGCAGAGACAAAAAAAATGGAGCAGAGACTGAGGGAAAGACCACCCAGAGACTGCTTGACCTTGGGATTCATCTCACCTGCAGACACCAAACCCTGACACTATGGCTGATGCCAAGAAGTACTTGCTGATAAGAGCCTGGCATAGCTGTCCTCTCCCAGAACCTGACCACAACAGATGCAGAAACTTAAAGTCAACTATCTAAATGAACCCAGGGACCCCAATGGAAGAGTTATAGGAAGGATTGAAGGAGCTGAAGGGAATTCCAACCCCATAGGAAGAACAACAATATCAACCAACTGGACACCCCAGAGCTCTCAGGGACTAAACCACCAACCAGAGACTAAAAACAAAGAGACCCATTATTTCAGCTACATAAGTAGCAGAGGATTGCCTTATCTGGCATCCATGAAAGGGGAGGACCTTGGTCTTGTGAAGGCTTGATACCACAACAAAAGAAGATTCTAGAGAGATAAGGCAGGAATGTGGGAGTGGGTGAGCATCTTCATAGAGGCAAAGGAGGAGGGATAGGATGGGAATTTTCAGAGGGGAAATCTGTAAGGGGACAACGTTTGAAATGTAAATAAATAAAATGACCAATTTAAAAAAGGTAAAGCCAGGTACATGGATCACTCAGAGACTAGTCTACACAGGTGACAGAGTGTGGACTACAGAAGCTAGAAAGCTTCTGGGACAGACCCCATTTCAGGCCTTCATCTTCTGCGAGGAGGCAGGTCCCAACGCCGGATATCTGTGCACCTTCCCTGCAAGAGGAGAGCTTGCCTGCAGAGAGTACTCTGACCACTGAAACTCAAGAGAGAGCTAGTCTCCCTGGTCTACTGATAGAGCTCAAGAGAATCACAGCAGGAAAAAGCTCCAACGAGAGACAACTATAACAACTAACTCCAGAAATTACCAGATGGCAAAAGGCAAATATAAGAATATTACTAACAGAAACCATTCACCATCATCAGAACCCAGCACTCCCAACTCAGCCAGTCCTGGATACCCCAACACACACAAAAAGCTAGATCCAGAATTAAAAGCATATCTCATGATGATGGTAGAGGACATCAAGAAGGACTTTAATAACTCACTTAAAGAAATACAGGAGAACACTGCTAAAGAGGTAGAAGTCCTTAAAGAAAAACAGGAAAACACAACCAAACAGGTGATAGAATTGAACAAAACCATACAAGACCTAAAAAGGGAAGTAGACACAATAAAGAAAACCCAAAATGAGATAACACTGGAGTTAGAAAACCTAGGAAAGAAATCTGGAACCATAGATATGAGCATCAGCAACAGAATACAAGAGATGGAAGAGAGAATCTCAGATGCAGAAGACTCCATATAAAACATGGACACAACAATCAAAGAAAATGCAAAAAGCAAAAAGATCCTAAGTCAAAACATCCAGGAAATCCAGTACAAAATGAGAAGACCAAACCTACGGATAATAGGAGTAGATGAGAATGAAGATTTTCAACTTAAAGGGCCAGCAACTATCTTCAACAAAATTATAGAAGAAAACTTCCCAAATTTAAAGAAAGAGATGCCCATGAACATACAAGAAGCCTACAGAACTTCAAATAGACTGGACCAGAAAATAAATTCGTCCCGACACATAATAATCAGAACAAAAAAAGCACTAAAGAAAGATAGAATATTAAAAGCAGTAAGGGGAAAAGGTCAAGTAACATATAAAGGCAGGCCTATTAGAATTACACCAAACTTCTTACCAGGGACTATGAAAGCCAATAGAGCCTGGACAGATGTTATACAGACATTAAGAGAACACAAATGCCAGCCCAGGCTACTATACCCAGCCAAACTTTCAATTACCATATATGGAGAAACCAAAGTATTCCACAACAAAACCAAATTCACACATTATCTTTCCACGATTTCAGCCCTTCAAAGGATAATAACAGAGAAAAAAAAAAAAAAAAACAACAACAATACAAGGACGAAAACTACACCCTAGAAAAAGCAAGAAAGTAATCCTTCAACAAACCTAAAAGAAGACAAAAAGACAGCCACAAGAACAGAATGCCAACTCTAACAACAAAAATAATAGGAAGCAACAATTACTTTTCCTTAATATCTTTTAATATTAGTGGACTCAATTCCCAAATAAAAAGACATAGACTAACAGACTGGCTACACAAACAAAACCCAACATTTTGCTGCTTACAGGAAACCCATCTCACGAAAAAGACAGACACTACCTGAGAGTGAAAGGCTGGAAAACAATTTTCCAAGCAAACGGTCTGAAGAAACAAGCTGGAGTAGCCATTCTAATATCAAATAAAAATGACTTCCAAACCAAAGTTATCAAAAAAGACAAGGAGAGGCACTTCATACTCATCAAAAGTAAAATCTTCCAAGAGGAACTCTCAATTCTGAAAATCTATGCTCCAAATACAAGGGCAGCCACATTCATTAAAGAAACTTTAGTATAACTCAAAACACACATTGTCCCTCACACAATAATAGTGAGAGACTTCAACACCACACTTTCATCAATGGACAGATCATGGAAACAGGAACTAAACAGGGACACAGTGAAAGTAACAGAAGTTATGAAACAAATGAATTTAACAGATATCTACAGAACATTTTATCCTAAAACAAAAGGATATGCCTTCTTCTCAGCACCCCATGGTACATTCTCCAAAACTGACCATATAATTGGTCAAAAAACAGGCCTCAACAGATACAAAAATATTGAAATTGTCCTATGCATCCTATCAGATCACCATGGACTAAGGCTGATCTTCAAAAACAACATAAATAATAGAAAGCCAACATTCAAGAGGACACTGAACAACACCCTTCTCAATGATACCTTGGTCAAGGAAGGAATAAAGAAAGAAATTAAAGACTTTTTAGAGTTTAATGAAAATGAAGCCACAATATACCCAAACTTATGGGACACAATGAAAGCATTTCTAAGGGGAAAATCATAGCTCTGAGTGCCTCCAAAAAGAAACTAGGGAGAGCACACACTAGCAGCTTGAAAACACAGCTAAAAGTTCTAGAAAAAAGGAAGCAAATTCACCCAAGAGGAGTAGACAGAATGAAATAATCAAACTCAGGGATGAAATCAACCAAGTGGAAACAAGAAGAACTATTCAAAGAATCAACCAAACTAGGATTTGGTTCTTTGAGAAAAATCAACAAGATAGATAAACCCTTAGTAAGACTCACTAGAGGTCACAGGAACAGCATCCTAATTAACAAAATCAGAAATGAAAAGGGAGACATAACAACAGATCCTGAAGAAATCCAAAACCCCATCAGATCCTTCTATAAAAGGCTATACTCAACAAAACTGGAAAACCTGGATAAAACGGACAAATTTCTAGACAGATATCAAGTACCAAAGTTAAATCAGGATCAGATTAATGACCTAAACAGTCCTATATCCTCTTTAAAAAAATAGAAGCAGTCATTAATAGTCTCCCAAACAAACAAACAACAACAACAACAAAAAAAAAAACCAGGACAAGATGGGTTTAGTGCAGAGTTCTATCAGACCTTCAAAGAAAATCTAATTTCAGTTCTTCTCAAACTATTCCACAAAATAGAGGCATAAGGTACTCTAACCAATTCATTCTATGAAGCCACAATTACTCTGATACCTGAACCACAGAAAGACCCAAGAAAGATAGAGAACTTCAGACCAAATTCCCTTATGAGTATCAATGCAAAAATCCTCAATAAAGTTCTCGCTAACTGAATCCAAGAACACATTAAAACAATCATCCATCCTGACCAAGTAGGTTTCATTCCAGGGATGAAGTGATAGTTTAGGATATGGAAATCAATCAAAATAATCCACTATGTAAACAAACTCAAAGACAAAAATCACATGACCATCTCCTTAGATGCTGAAAAAGCATTTGACAAAATCCAACACCCATTCATGATAAAAGTCTTCGAAAGATCAGGAATTCAAGGCCCATACCTAAACATGATAAAAGCAATCTACAGCAAACCAGTAGCCAACATCAAGGTAAATGGAGAGAAGATAGAAGCAATCCCACTAAAATCAGGAACTAAACAAGGCTGCCCACTTTCTCCCTACCTATTCAACATAGTACTTGAAGTCCTAGCCAGAGCCATTCAACAACAAAAAGGGGATCAATGGGATACAAATTGGAAAGGAATAAGTCAAAATATCACTATTTGCAGATGATATGATAGTATATATAAGTGACCCTAAAAATTCCACCAGAGAACTCCTAAACCTAATAAACAGCTTCAGGGAAATAGCTGGATATAAAATTAACTCAAACAAATCAATGGCTTTTCTCTACACAAAGGATAAACAGGCTGAGAAAGAAATTGGGGAAACAACACCCTTCTCAATAGTCACAAATAATATAAAATACCTAGGCGTGACTCTAACTAAGGAAGTGAAAGATCTGTATGATAAGAACTTCAAGTCTCTGAAGAAAGAAATCAAAGAAGACCTCAGAAGATGGAAAGATCTCCCATGCTCATGGATTGGCAGGATCAATATAGTAAAAATGGCTATCTTGCCAAAAGCAATCTACAGATTCAATGCAATCCCTATCAAAATTCCAACTCAATTCTTCAACAAATTAGAAAGGGCAATTTGCAAATTCATCTGGAATAACATAAAACCTAGGATAGCAAAAACTCTTCTCATTGATAAAAGAACCTCTGGTGGAATCACCATACCTGAACTATAGCTGTACTACAGAGCAATTGTGATAAAAAAAAAAAAAAAAAAAAAACTGCATGGTACTGGTATAGCAACAGACAAGTAGACCAATGGAATAGAATTGAAGACCCAGAAATGAACCCACATACCTATGGTCACTTGATCTTTGACAAGGGAGCTAAAACCATCCAGTGGAAAAAGGACAGCATTTTCAACAAATGGTGCTAGCACAACTGGTGCTTATCATGTAGAAGAATGAAAATTGATCAATTCCTTTCTCCTTGTACTAAGGTCAAATCTAAGTGGATCAAGGAACTCCACATAAAACCAGAGACACTGAAACTTATAGAGAAGAAAGTGGGAAAAAGCCTCGAAGATATGGGCACAGGGGAAAAATTCCTAAAAAGAACAGCAATGGCTTGTGCTTTATGATCAAGAATCGACAAATGGGACTTCATAAAATTGCAAAGCTTCTGTAGGGGAAAAGATACTGTCAATAAGACAAAAAGGCCACCAACAGATTGGGAAAAAATTTTTCACCAATCCTAAATCTGATAGGGGACTAATATCCAATATATACAAAGAGCTCAAGAAGCTGGACCCCAGAAATTCAAATAACTCCATTAAAAAATGGGGCTCTTAGCTAAACAATGAACTCTCACCTGAGGAATACCGAATGGCTGAGAAGCACCTGAAAAAATGTTCAGCATCCTTAATCATCAGGGAAAAGCAAATTAAAACAACCATGAGATTCCACCTCACACCAGTCAGAATGGCTAAGATAAAAAATTCAGGTGACAGCAGATGCTGTCGAGGATGTAGAGAAAGAGGAACACTCCTCCATTGTTGGTGGGATTGAAAGCTTATACAACTACTGTGGAAAACAGTCTGATGGTTACTCAGAAAATTGGACATAGTACTACAGGAGGATCCTGCAATAAGATGTTCCAACTGGTAAGAAGGACAGATGCTCCACTATGTTTATAGCAGCCTTATTTATATTAGCCAGTAGCTGGAAAGAACCCAGATGTCCCTCAACAGAGGAATGGATACAGAAAACGTGGTACATTTACACAATGGAGTACTACTCAGCTATTAAAAACAATGAATTTATAAAATTCATAGGCAAATGGATGGACCTGGAGGGTATCATCCTGAGTCAGGTAGCCTAATCCAAAAGAACTCACATGATATGTACTCACTGATAAGTGGATATTAGCCCAGAAACTTAGAATACCCAAGATACAAGATACAATTTGCACAACACATGAAACTCAAGAAAAACAAAGACCAAAGTGTGGACACTTTGCCCCTTCTTAGAACTGGGAACAAACCACCCATGGAAGGAGTTACAGAGAAAAAATTTGGAGCTGAGACAAAAGGATGGACCATCTAGAGACTGCCACACCAGGGTATCCATCCCATAATCAGCCTCTAAATGCTGACACCATTGCATACATCAGCAAGATTTTGCTTAAAGGACCCTGATATAGCTATCTCTTGTGAGGCTGTGCCAGGGCCTAGCAAACACAGAAGTGGATGCTCACAGTCAGCTATAGGATAGAACACAGGGCCCCCAATGGAGAAGCTAGAGAAAGTACCCAAGGAGCTAAAGGGGTCTGCAACCCTATAGGTGGAACAACAATATGAACTAACCAGTACCCCGGAGCTTGTGTCTCTAGCTGTATATGTAGCAGAACATGGCCTAGTTGGCCATCACTAGTTGGGAAAAGAGACCCCTTGGTCTTGCAAACTGAACACCAGGGCCAAGAAGTAGGAGTGGGTGGTTATGGGAGTGGGGGTGGGGAAGGTATGAGGGACTTTTGGGATAGCATTTGAAATGTAATTGAAGAAAATACCTAATTAAAAAAAAATGGAAAATAAAAAGGCAAAGCCACATTAAAGTATAAAAATTTACAACAACAACAAAAGGAGATTCCTGTTTGGCATAAGAACTTAAAATGAATCCTTACTGTGTGCTAAGAATCTTTGAAGATATTGAATGACCAACAAAACTAAGACTGATGTAGTTACTACTTATGTCCAATTGCTTAGCCATAATCTGAGCACCTTCCTCCTGCAGCGCATGAGAACTAACACAGAGACCCAGGGTGGATAGCAGTAAGAGAGTGAGAGACCTTAGAGTACTCAGTCCTGGCTGGTATGGCTTCATATCCTAACCAGGATATCAACAAATCTCTGCCCTCTGGGCTCAGGAAACTCTACATAAAAGGGAGCTTAAAGATTATAAGTATCAGCAGAGACAGATGAAACCAAGGAAACAGTATGTTTCAGAAACAAAATGACTGACATGCCTATGAATTCACAGAGGCTGTGGTAACATGCTCACAGAGCCTACACAATTTCAAGCCAGGCAGAGTCTAGCTCTGAGAGGAGAAAAAGGACCTGAACCCCTATCTCTAATCGAGTAGCTATCTCAAATCAACAGCTATATGCAAAGAAAATATTAGTATTCTTCAATGTAGTGTTACTAGGTATATAAACCGAGTTAAGGCAAGCTCCATGCTCATGAGCAAATGGCCACTACAAAATGGTTAAAATAACTATAGTAAAAAATTTTTTTAAAGTAAAAGAAATTACAAAACAAGGACCTGGAGGCTATCTGAGTACTTCACAAAATTAAAATCCACAAACATATCTGACTCCCATACAATGGAAAGCATTGATAATTTCTTCAGTAATTCCCACACCCCATTTCTTCCTTTGACCTTTCTTCCAACAGGCTGCAACCGTGCAGGTGAGGAGAAGGAAGTGTGTGTTTTTGTAGACTTCTTTTAAAAATGTTATACTTCAGTGTCTGAGCATCTTTTCATCCCCTGGTCTTTTGATTGTTTTCCAAGTTTGATTTTGTGTTTTTATGGGGGTTTGTTTGTATGTGTTTGTGTCTCTATCGATGTTTGTTTCTTGTGCTCTGTAGTTGTTCTTCTGTTTATTCCGATTTGTTTGCTACTTTTTTAAAATTTGAGTTTGTTTTCTAAAGATAGAAAGAAGGTGCGATGTTGGCTAGGTGGAGAAGTGGGGAGAATCTGGGAGGAGTAGGGAGAGGGAAAAACAGGATTAGAATGTATTTTACGAATTTTTCAATAAAAGAAACAATATTGGAGACCTTGCAAATTACTATCAAAACAAATTAAAATGAGAGAGAGAGAGAGAGTGTGTGTGTGTGTATGTGTGTGTGTGTGTGTGTGTGTGAGAGAGAGAGAGAGAGAGAGAGAGAGAGAGAGAGAGAGAGAGAGTAGCCAGAGGGCAAATTCTCCTTCCAAATGGTGGTGTGCTCTATGGTGCCTCACAAGCCTCCCTAGAGTTTAAACTAGCTTTTCAATATATCTCCCTCTTTCAGTGGCTTAACCTTCTCCCTAATATTGAAATGAATAATTATTTTAAAATATTAAGAGAAAAGTAAACACTCTTATAATTTTACACAGTAACAAATCAATACTCCTGAGTTTAGATAAAGACATTAAAATACAAAGTAGCAAAGTGATTACAGATTCAGAGGCCTCAGCTTAAAGAACCTTCAAAGAATGACCTCCACTTGAAAGTGAACCCAGACATAAAGTGTACAATGTTGTAAACAAGGTTATCATTTGAAATAAGTGATGTTTTATGATTAAAATAAGGCAATGAAGTAAACAATTTAAGTAGTGTTTTGAGGTTTGGCTCTGTGTCTATTTAATGCTAAATGAAGGCCCCCAAGACCTGGAGTCTGCATGTAGACTCAAGTGACTCTATGTGACCCTGTCCCTAAGTTAGTTCTGGTTGGTAAATGACGATCCCAACAGCCAATAGTGGGGCAGAAGAGACATAGGTGGGGTTTCAGATTCCCAGTCTTGGGCTTCAAAGAAGGGCCACAAAGAATAGGCAAAGGTAGAGGGGGAAGTAGAAGCTGCCATGGATTAAGTGAGTCATGAAAATGTGGCCCTGACGGTTTCCCAATTGGAGTTAAGAGCAACCCAGATAAAACATAGTAATAACTCGGAGTTATCGATAGGAAGTAGATTTTAATAGCACAGAGGGTAGATATCTGCCCAGCTCTTGTCTTGTTAAAGGCTTGTTATAAATATAAAGGATGTGTATATCTTTCATCTGGGATCTAAATGGACAAAGGCAGGGTAAAAACCCTGGATTTGTATTAAAAATTTCTAAAACAGTAGTGATTATAAAGAGACAGGCCATTATGTCATTTATTTTGAAAAGTATGTAGGATACATTGATGAAATTTAATTGGCTAGAAAAACTATATAATTCCAAGAGTTGTTAGAAAAAAATATTCCATAAACTCAGATATTAGACTTCAAATATAATCAGTAAATATCTAGGTTTTATATAATATAGATATATTTACATATATAATTATATATAAAAATATTATGAAACTAGCAGGAGGTATGAAGGATGTGCTAGGAAGGTAGAGACAGGCATGATAAACAGGAAACACAACACAAAGTGTACATAAATTTCAATATAAATAATATCAAGAAGCATAAATGTTTAAAGTCAGCATTGTGATGACAAAAATGGGGGAGGATACAATTTAGCTTGATGCTACTAAGGACTCTCTAGAAATTAAAAATAAATAAATACAGAATTGAAATGAGTGCATGGAAAAAATCATACAAACACCATGAAAACTAACTGTTAAAGCAAAACTAGCACCCTAGAAAAATTTGAGTTTAAGGTAGAAAAACAGTGTGAGTAAGAATAGAAGATTCCTTATAATAATATAAGCAACCAAGCAACAAAGGGGTAAGGTTAAACATTTTTAAAGGACTGTCTTCAGAATCTAGGAGAATAAAACATTGTCACCATTACCAAAAATTTCTAAGTTCATAATCCTGATGCACTGTTTTGTTCAAAAAATAACTCAAGCATACAAAATGAATAAGGTATAGCAACTTCTTACAACAAAAACATGTGCAACCAAATAGATAAGCGTGAAGCAGTGTACCCAAGCAACTATACAATATAGATTACTTCTGCACCCATGTAGGATAAGCACAAACCATGACCTTGAGCTAACTCATAAGGAAGCTCTTTTTTCTTTGTCTTTCTCTCTTTTCTTTTCTTCTTTTTTTAAACTTTTCTAAAAAATGTTTTATTTCCATTTATACACTTTTTCTTATTTTTCTATCTTGAATTTAGCAACTTTATTAGATATAATAGTGTAAAAAGATAATTATCCATGTCTATTCCAATTATGTAGAAGGTAAACCATCATTTGGAAAGCAAAGCTGAACATACCATGCCACATGTATTACAGCTTAATGTGAGAAATTTCAATGAAGAAACAAAAGGCACAATTGGGTTTCCTATTAAAATATTCTCGTGTAGACTCCAGATCTTCTGTTTTCTTTCATTAGTTCCCACCACACTTAGGATTTTGTTCCTACTCACAGTCTTCAAAGAACCATGTAATCTATGAGGGAACAGGCTCTAAGCATCGCAGCTCTCATAGTCACATCCAGGTCTAGCTGGAACTGGATCCCAAAGCTGTCTGAATCCAGAAGTCTTCTCTCACACAATCAGCACACTGCTTGGAGATACTTCGATCTCAAAATCATTATCCAAACACCAGGTGTGTGCGACACACAGACCAACAACTTTTAGAACCTCCTCCTTCTTTTCGTTTGAAGAATGAGCTTTGTCAGCTCTAAGTCACATAACCTATGGGCACACCAGAAGTATTTTGGATTTCTCACTCCCGGAGACAGCCAGGGAAGCAACAACTGCTGCATCTTAGGGGTCTTTCACAGCCAGGTGCTGAGACTGTGTAGCCAGCCTGGATAACCAGAGTGGGGACCGTGCTAGTTAGCCTAAAGTGTGGGGAGTCGGGTGTGTTCTGGAGATCCTTGGAATGCTGCTGGTGGATACTGAGTGGCATACCCAGGTAGAAAATGTGGTGACTGATATCTATACCCCTCTGCAAAAGGCACAGGAGCTACATTGCCCCTAAGGAAGTTCTTTTTATTTTCACACACACACACACACAAGTCTGAGCAAGGGGAAGGTCATTTTCTTTCATATATATATATATATATATATATATATATATATATATATATATAATTGGGTATTTATTTCATTTACATTTCCAATGTTATCCCAAAAGTCCCCCACACCCTCCCTCCCACACCCACTCCCCCACCCACCCACTCCCACCTCTTGGCCCTGGCGTTCCCCTGTACTGAGGCATATAAAGTCTGCACAACCAATGGGCCTCTCAGCTAGGCCATCTTCGGATACATATGCAGCTAGAGACACGAGCTCGGGGGGAAGGGGGTGGGGGTTACTGGTTAGTTCATATTGTTGTTCTACCTATAGGGTTGCAGATCCCCCCAGCTCCTAAGGAAGTTCTTAATGCCCTCATTAAAAAACAAATATATATTTTGTTCTCTGAACACAGTATACGAAAGGGTACAACTTCTATATATCTGCATATTTAAAATGATTTCTTGAGCAATACCTGCCTATCCCCCAGAGCTCAGAAGGCAGGAGGACCAGAAATTCAATGTCATTTTTGACTACATAGAGAGTTTAAAGTCAACATGGGACACAAGATGACCTGTTTCAAAGTAGAAGGAAACAAATAACAGATAATTAAATTGTAAAGAAAAAAAAGAAATAATAAAACAAAATAAATATGTAACTTTTCAGATGTAGAAATAATAGAAATTCAACATTTTATGAAGGGATTCTGACTTTTATGGAAGAATTTATATCCCTGAATGAACTAAAAATAAACATTGATTTCAAAATATTAGAAGATGGTATGTATTGAAAGTGAAAAATTAAAAAAACTGACGAAGATGACAGCAGAAAAGAAACAATACACAAAATCAAAAGCTATTTTTTCCTGAGAAAAAAATTCAAATCAGACCAGAGAGCTTCTTTAGTTCAGAGATACTTGCTAAATAAATTAAATATAAAAATAAAAAAATAGCCATGAGAATGTTGTCTAAATAAAAAGGCAATAAATGTTTCACTAAGAGACATGAGAACTCATGGCCATCAAGAGGAGAGACGAGATGAATCTGCAAATACATCGAATGACATGGATTAGAAATACTGGCCAGACATGGTGGGCTGATATACCCAGGGGTCCTAAACCTGCTCAGAGGAAAAGTGGAGGGGGATGGTTGGAAGAATCGTGGGAGGGGGTGAGCAAGAGGGGGGCAGTGAACAGAATATAAAGTGAAGAAGTAAAACAATTAATACTAATAATAACATATAATTAAATTTAAATAAATAAATAAATAACTGAATAGATAGATAGATAGATAGATAGATAGATAGATAGATAGATAGACAGACAGACAGACAGACAGACAGACAGACAGACAGACAGATAGATAGATAGATAGATAGATACTGGACAGAGTTGTAGAACCATCCCAGACTTCCCACTTAGGGAAACACCTGTCTCATTATAGTCATTTCTGAAACCAAATAGGTATAGCTAAATTACAAGACACCACCAATGAACCACTCTCAGGAACTCAAGTGATGAATCCACTGGGCCAGTGAATCTGTTTCATGTTAGCTAGATTAGTGGGAACAAATTATTTTCCTAAAGAGTTAGGTGACACTTTCATGTAAAGCCAAGACAATGCTAGTATAGATCCAGCTGTGTTCTTGAACATACCATTTCAATTTGGCCAGCAACTTTGGGACCTTTCACTTCTCAAAATGCTATTTGATATCTTTGAGTTTTGAAATCATCAGATGGCAATAAGACAAAAGAGAGTCATAAGGGCATCATGGACCAGGCATTCAGTTCAACAAGAGCCCTGTAAAAAGGTAGCAGTTTCCATTTATTACTTTTTAAAATTAAAATATACCCTGTCCGTGTACCCACCTCCAATATGTGGCATCTCTTACTTTAACTGTTGTTTTATATATATGTATATACACACATATATATAATTAAATATGTAAATATGTTCTTCTTAGTCAGTATAATGTTATTTATATGGATATGAGTTTAGGGATGACCTCTTGGTATTGGATAACCATTGGGAAATTCTTCCCTTTGGGAAGACTCTTTTCAGTCTTTTCTTTCTATCAGCAGTCCTTAGCTGCCCACAGGTTGATTTTGTTTGCTTGTTTGTTTGTTTTGTTCTGTCTTAATAAGAATGAACATAATGGTAGACAAAATATATTTCAAATTCCAGAGAATGCTTGCAGTTGAAACTCTCTCCCTTTACTCAAGAATCCAAATAGCAGAATCACCCACCCATAGAAACTGGAGTTCAGAAATATCACTGGGGTTCTGGGAACTCCAGTCATAAAAACTGTAAAACTGTGCAGAATCGTTGCCATTGCAGCCCATGGTTTGTGTCCCACACTAAAGATAGGGACTTGAGCATTAGTGGCCATAGAGTGCCAAGTAGAATATACAAACGCAGCATGCTCTTCTTTAAAAGCCAGTTGTCACATAAAGGGCAGGGCTTTCTCTCTGACAAGTTCTGGAAAACTGCAAAGCTTCTTGATTGCCAAAGAAATTACACATTCTGAATCTACTGACAAGTCTCTCAGAAACCACTTGGCAAGAATGTGCCTGAGTCTTCTCAGCTCTCCTCACAGAGGTGTGACAGTACTTTAGTTCAGGGTATGTTTGCTGAGGCTTCTGGAATGCCAACCAGCACAGCGTGATTTATGCACTGAATCTTTCTGACATCAGAGAATAGAAGGAGCTGTGCAAAACACTAAACTCTGCTAATTGCAACATCAAAGGGAATTTAAATGCCCAAGGAAGTACTGAAACCCTGTTTTCAAGTCCTTTCCTGATGTGCAAGATTCTGCCTTGATGTCCAGATGTTAATGCACCAGAGTAAATATGCATAATAATATCAAGCCCGGGAACCACAACAAGTGTCACCATCATAGTTGAGTTAGTTATATCACAATGTCTTGAATACCTAGGGCACTGTGGGTGATCTGAAGCCATTGAACTGGCATAAAAGCTTCAGCTGGGCTGGAGAGATGGCTCAGCCGTTAAGAGCACCAACTGTTCTTCTGAAGGTCCTGAGTTCAAATCCCAGCAACCACATGGTGGCTCATAACCATCTGTAATGAGATCTGATGCCCTCTTCTGGGGTATCTGAAAATAGCTACAGTGTACCATATGATAAATAAAAGCTTCAGCTATAGGTAAAACTGAACAAATAATATGGTTCACATTTCACATTTAAGGTTGTGAAAAGTTGTTAAAAGTTTAGTGTGAGACAATAAGTAAATGTAGACTGTTTTACCTGGAAAAATTACTTAAAATCTTAGATTGCTGTTAGGCCCAGTAAACAACTTAATGTATGTTGCAGTTTTATGTATACAGACATGACAATCTAGTGTATAATTGCTACCTCTTTAGAGAAAATATCTCTTTAATCAGAAATAAAGGATCTATTTTAGTTCCTTTTCCCATTTCTGTGGCCAAAAGTTCTGAAAGAAACAATTTAAAGGAGGAAGAGCTTACTCTGGATTACAATTTTAGATCATTCTTTTATGGTGTAGAAAACTCAGAGACAGGCAAGAAAGGCTTGGTAGCAGGAAGAGATGGCTGACTGCTCACACTAGTCAAGTGGACAAGAGTGAACAGGAAGTAAGACCAGGGTATAAAGGCTCAAGGCTTGCCACCAGTGATCCACTTTCCCCAGTGAAGCTCTGCCTTCTCAATGTTCCACAGCCTTCCCAAGCAATGACTCCAGTTGGGGACCAAGTATTCACACACATGAGGCCAGGGTGGAAACTTGACACCCAAAACCACAATAGTGTGTGTCTCCCAGCTTACTCCCCACACTTTTCATAGTAACTGCCCAGAAACAGACTGCTCAGCTCAGCATAGCAGACCACTTGTCCCTTCTGTGTCTTGGACCTTGAATAAATTTTCACATTGCATGCCTTCCCATAATGAAAGTATTCTAAATCTTACCACTCTGCTGTGCTCTAAATAGCCTTGTCTGAAAAAGAACATACAACTTTAAGTGACTAACACTAATTTCATTGTTCTACATTTTATGGCATTCTGTAACTTCAAATTACATAGCTATTATGTCACTCAGAGTGGGGACAGGAGAGTTATGGGACAGAAGAGCTGAGTTTACCAGCCAGCCAGAGTTCAGAAAGAGCAAGAAAGGGTGAGTTTGTTCAGTACTGTCTTAGGTGGAAAATGTTCTAGACTTAAATAAGATTGTACAGAGGCTAGAAGCTTCCAGGATTAGGCCTAGGTTAGCAGATGGAGGCAATAAACCTCCTAGACAACAATTGCATCAGGCAAATAAAAGATACACAATCAAAATCATGAAAATGAACCGCGGTTTTAGAAATCGACACACATTCTGGCTTAAGCTTGTTTAGCCTCGCAAGACTGAATAGAATTACCCAGATAAAGACTTTCTTGAGAATTTCCACAAAGATGAATTATATAATTATGAAACTTTCTATCTCCTTTCTTGGATTTTAACTTACAACTTAGGACTCCTTTTCATGTGATTTATGACTTAGCAATGTTTATGGTTGATTACTGTGGAAGGAGTAAAGGAAAGTAGCAAAGGATTACTTTTTAGTTTTCAAGTAGCTACACTGCCCTCTTCTCACCTTACCTTGAGCCTCTGGTTTTGGCATCAGTATAAGTTAGTATGTTGCTGTAAAGAGAAGCACTTGTGAGAAGATAAAGAACTTGGATTCTACCTGATAAATGCACATACTTTCTTCCTAGGGTTCAATGCTGCCTAAATTCAAAGAAAGCAGACTTCATTAAATAAAAACTCAAGATCATTATAAAATGAATTAATTCATTTTAATTTGTGATTTACCTTTATTTTTAATTAAAATATAGTTATATTATTCCCCTAACTTATCTGCCTTTACATGTGCTCTCTCTCTCTCTCTCTCTGTCTCTCTCTCTCTCTCTCTCTCTCTCACACACACACACACACATTTCTTTTATTTTAATTTATTAATTATTATATTTTTCATTATTTAAAACTTTTAATTAAAATACATTTTCATATATATGAGATATATTTTGATCTCCAGATCCTCTCCCCCTCCCTATGTACCCAACTTTAAATTCAGTCTCAAAAAGGAAACAAAAACCAAGTATAAAACTAAAAATCTAGTACAAAAATAAAATTCCCCAAAACAAGAAAAAATTATAAATAAATAAAATCATATCAACAAGAAAGATAGCAAATTCACCAAACTGTGATCAAATAAACAAACACACACACACACACACCACCACCACCACCACACTACCAGCAACAACAACAACAACAACATCAAAAATAAATTGTGGGATTTAATTATTTGTTGGTGAACTACTTGTAAGCACGACACCTGCCCTAGACTATAAACACAGTATCACTCTATTGAAGAAAACTGATTATTCCTCTCCTAGCAGATATAGTTGACAGTTCAATTGTTAACCTTTACCTTAGTAGCTAGGTTGTCACTCATCCACCCACTCATTCATTCATTTTTAAATATAACAAAATAAAATATAATAAAAAAAAATCACATTATACCAACCAAAGGAAAGAACCTAAAAGAAAGTACAAGGATCAGAGACCTACTCATCTGCACATATGCAGGAATCCTATAAGAACACTAAACTGGAAACTGTACTATATATGCAGAAGACTTGATATAGAGCAGTGCCATGCCCTGTGCATGATGCTTCTGTCTCTATGAGTTCCTATGAGCTTTTCTCATCTTTGTTCGTTCTGTACATTTAGTGTCTGACCTAGAATGTAGCAGGAGGAGCTACTGTTCTATTAGTGGTTCTATTAGTGTGCCTCTTGTGTCTCGATGGGCTTCTCTTGCTTTAGATCTAGGAATACCTTTTACATGATTTTATTGAAAACATGTTCTATGCCTTTGACTTGAAATAAAAGGTCATCATTTTTCCTTCCTCTTCTACCCCATTCTCCTCCTCCTCTCCTCTTCTTTGTTGACAATTCTTTGATTTTGGTTATTTTATTGTGTCAAGGGTCTTGTATATTCTGTTGATGTTTTTTTTTTAAATGTATCATAACATTTAATTGAGTGATCCAGTTCCTCTATTTTTGTCTTCAGGCATCAATATTCTCTCTTGTACATGGTCACTTCTGTTGATGATGATATTCACTTTGAAGTCTTCATTTCAGTCTGAGTTTTCTTCAGTATTTCTATCTCATTATTGACTTCAATTTTCATTTCCTGGATTTTCATATTTTATTCAGAGTTTGCTTAGACTTTGATCAGTTCATCTCTGTCCTCTCTAAGTTCATTCAGGTATTCTCATTTAATTTCTTGGACTGTTTCAGCATAGAATTACTGTGAACTGTTTGAGCAAATATTGACTTGCAGCACAAAGATTAATAAAGACAAAGACCAATAAAAGCTCTAGATACAGATCATAGAGAATGTTTTAATTATGTGATAAAATTAAACTACCACTAACTTTTTATTTGATTTTTCTGGTCATCTAAATTCACATATAATTTAGGCATGAAGGCATGTGCCTCTAATTCCAATGCTTAGAGACTGAAGCAAGGAGATTGCCACAAGTTCAAGGCCAGCCTGGTGCATATGGGGAGCTTTAGGTCAACTTATGCTGCAGAAAAACATGACCTTTTGAAAAAAATTAGGAATAATGATAATGTCTCTTTTCTTAAAAATAAAATTTTTCATTTAATCATTTTTTTCTTTTCTGCTGTGGGAAATTTATAAGTAGGTCATAGAGATGGAAGGATTGGGAGCTCTTAACTTGCAGAATCCCTTTTCATTTAAAATTGCATAATAAGTCAATATATCCTAACTGTGGGGATTATATAATATCCTGTATGTATGTATGCATGTATGTATGTATATAATATATTACATATTATATATATATATATATATATAAATGCATGTGTGGCAAGAAATTTTATCTTTGCTACATTTCAAGTTGGTTTCTGAAGATAAAAGTCTGATGTGGGCAATGTTCCCAGAAATTTCTCTATGGAAAAATGACACATTTCAAAACTGCAGAAGTCTAGCTGCATTTAGTTCAAATTATTTGGATGTGTAGTTTTCTGTGTCAGTGCTGGGAGGACAACTGGAATATGTGAGTCCATATGTGAGACAGAACAAATGCTATGGGCTTCAGCCTGTCAAATGTCACAGATGACAATAAACTGACAGTAAGTATTGAATTGTATTATCAGCCAAGTTCACTCATGTTGTCTGAGGTCAGGTCAATGCTACCTCCATTAGAGATAATGGGACGCAGATCCCTTTGAATCGCATATGGATTGAGGACAAGGACAGCACTAACAATTTCTGTATCTGCTCAAAATGGAATGTACAGCTTTACAATATCTCAGGAAAAGATGCATAATTGTCTGTCAGCTCAGTTGTTTGGCATGAGTTTCCATATGAGCTGAATGGGGTCAAAATAATCAGATTTAGTCTAATGTGTCTAAGCCTAAAAATGTAATTTCTCTTTAGTATTTTCTACAAAAAGGTAGTGTTTTAATACTGGTCAAATATAAATAATGTTTTCCCAAATCTGTTTTTTAAAGGTTGCATATTGAATCAGACACTTCTAAACAAAAGTAAATACAGGAGCTCAAAAAAACCTGAAAGACCTCTGCTATACACGTAGATCACTGCGTAGAGAGCATCATTACTTGAACTCTTTTTTTTTTTAATTATTATGTATTTTCCTCAATTACATTTAGAATGCTATCCCAAAACTCTTGGCAGGCTCCAAGTGAGAGAACTGCAAACCAATGGATCCATTCCTATCTTAGTTACTATTCGGTTGTTTTGAAGAGCACCATCACCAAGGCAACTTTTATAAAAGAAATTTAATTAGGAGCTTACTTACAATTTTAGAAGGTTAGTAAATGATGATTATGGTAGAAACAGATAGGCATGGTGCTTCAGAAGTAACAAAACTCTTCATCCTGAACCTCAGGCATCAGGCAGAGACTGGGCCTAGCATGGGCTTTTGAAACCCATGCTCTCTCACAGTGACATCCCTCCTCCAACAAGGCAACACTTCCTAACTCTTCCTTAATAGTTCACTAAACCTGGGACTAAGCATGCAAATGCATGAGCCTAGAGTGCTATATATCTTAGTCAGCTCTATTGCTGTGAAGGGACACTTTTTCTGACAAGACCATATCTTCTTATCCTTCTAATCCTTTCAAATAATGTCATTCCCTGATGACTAAGCATTAAAATAGATGAGCCTGTGGAGGCTATTTTTATTCAGACCAACACGATTGCTATGTGTTCGTAATCAAATTTAAGCTACAATTCTGCTCTTTAACAGCAAGAGGCAAGTAATGGGGAAACGGGAAATAGAAAAAGATCCCAGAGTCATGTTATCTTTTTTATTTTCATGAAAACAAGTTTTATTTAAAGAAGTGTTTAAATGCATTCCATGCCATTTAAACTAGAATGGAAAAGTTAGTTTATTCTGTCAAATGACATTGGGAAGAGAAATAAATTGCATGCAACAGAGAAAAGAAGAAGGATTAGAACAAACTTGATAGCATTTCAAATGCTGTGCTGTTGTGGATACTAGTTAACACAATGGAGTTTTCCAACTTTAAAGTAAAAGAGGGTGATTGTCACAGAGAGAGAACACATAAAACCTCAAAGGAGTTTTACTTTTCAGTTTTAAATAATAATTTTAATAATTGCATTGAGTTTTTATATATCACACAAGCCTTTATTGGTGTTAACTTTAGATTTGCATATCTCATTAAAGAGACTTTAACCAAAATCAGTCTCATTACTCCTCTCTTAAAATTGCAAGTTACTAATGAAGGTTGAGTTGTAAAAGTGTATACATTTCATTTTTTTTAACCTTCAAATAAGAAAAAGTTCCAATGAAATAAAAGTTGTGTTCATGATCATCTTAGTCAGGGTTTCTATTCCTGCACAAACATCATGACCAAGAAGCAAGCTGGGGAGGAAAGGGTTTTATTCGGCTTACACTTCCATACTGTTGTTCATCACCAAAGGAAGTCAGGACTGGAACTCAAGCAGGTCGGAAAGCAGGAGCTGATGCAGAGGCCATGGAGGGATGTTCTTTACTGGCTTGCTCAGCCTGCTCTCTTATAGAACCAAGACTATCACCCCAGAGATGGCACCATCCACAAGGGGACCTCCCCCCTTGATCACTAATTGAGAAAATATCTTGCAGCAGGATCTCATGGAGTCATTTCCCCAATTGAAGCTCCTATATCTGTGATAACTTGAACCTGTGTCAAGTTGACACAAAACTAGTCAGTACAATGGCATTTTATGATATGCCTATCAAGAGTGACTTGGGTCATTTGCTTTTATTTTGCACCATGCAATTCTTTAAATACATTTTCTTTTGTTATCTTCCTAATAGCTAGTATGTCTGTATGCTATTTGTTTGGAAGCCATGTGACACAAACTAAATAGATTGTCTTTCTACCATTAGCTCTAAGAGTAAAGGTAAAACATCTAATTATCAGTAAAACTACAAATAGACATATTATTGAAAGCCATTTATATTAGAATCCAGTTTTAATACATTATAATTTAAGTAAAACTCTTAAATTTTAAGAGTACACATGAAATTTTCCTTGAATATTATGGTTGAGCAAGTAACATTAAGCACCTTTTATCTATCATGTTCCAAAAGAACTGCAATGTGAAGCTTCATAGATTTAGAACGACTTTTTTAACTGGGCAGAACTGAATTGAAATATGTAGGTTTTGGGTCTGGCTAATTTGGTTTGTGATTATTTTTTATTTGCAAGTTGTTGTTTACAGCAAAGTTTTTTATAACAAATTAAAAGTGAATGTAAGATGAATCATTTACAAATACTTTGAAATGTAAAATATACTCACTACTCTCAAAGTGTCTAAAAATGCCCAAAACATAAAAATACAAATGATTTTAAATATCAGTGTTGTTGTGGAATCATTTTACCTATAATTCCAAACATTTTACACACAGCAATAATATTTCTTTTTATTTCTAAGTATTCAAATATGCTATAAGCAACTATAAGAGCAGAAAATAATGATAAATATTTTCACTCTGATAACATTTTCAAATTATTGAGTAGACATGGGGAGATTTTTATTCTTATTGTTTTGATTTACTATTCCTCTATCAGAATTAGGATCTTATTTTTAGTGAAAGCATATCACTGAACATCATTTCAAAGGAAGATTATGTATCCTCTTATATCCACATAGCAATTAATAAAGGTAAGCTTTGATTTTTGGAAAGTTACTAAAAATCCCTGAAATAGGAATATTTAAAGATTTTAGTTGAAGATTTATTTAGAATACCTTCAATGTTACTTCATAACAGTAGTAAAAATTAGCTGTGTCAACTAGTTAAATAAATTAAAGAAGAAAACTACACTTAGATATATACTCCACACAATTTAGCCATCTCTTCTAACAAAATCTTTGTTTCTGTAAATGATTGTGAATTGTCCCTTTCATGCTGAGATTGACTTAAAAGTGTGCAGATTTGTTAGCTTTATTTAAAACAAGTTAAATTAAAATATCCAGTTGTGCATGCAAATCTCTCTCTCTCTCTCTCTCTCTCTCTCTCTCTCTCTCTCTCTCTCTCTCTCTCACACACACACACACACACACACACACACACACACACACACACACACACACACATACACAGACACACATACACACACACATGCACACACACACACACTGTTTAGGGGTGCATCTAGAAGTCAATTTTGAGCATTTTTCTCAGTTCCTTTCCACCTTACGGTTTTGAGAGTGTATCTCTGAGTAAATCTGGAACTCACTAAGATGATTTGGCCACTTATCTCTGCCTCCCCATTGTTGAGGTTACATATGTAATGGCTTAGAGGAGCTTCTCAATTGGATGCAGAAGTTCTTAATTCAGTTCTTATGCTTGAACAGCAACTTTACTGGCAGAGTCATCTTCGTAACTCACCTCTGTGTGCAGTTTTGACTTAGCCACTATACTATGCTTCATTAGAGAGGTTATATGGAATATTTATTATAATACTAAATATCAAACTTAATCATAAAATTATTACTACATGTTAAGATTGTGCACATATAATTCAAAGTGGGTTAATTCACTGAACATTTAAAACAAGTCTATCTATAGACAGAATTTTCCTCCCTGTTATGCTTGAGACATAGAAATGTTACATAATGCTAATGTTTCCAGATAAAAAATTCTATATCCACACAGAACTGAAAGACCATCTTCTAGAGAAGGACAAACATGCAGAAAGTATTAATTATAAAAAGACATGTTCTGACAAGGCTTTTTCCCACAGTCTTCCTCCCTCATCCCACCCCTTCATGTCTGCTGCCAGAACCTGGAAACTCTTTTCTTGGAGATTTGCTGGCCAAGCCAGCCTGGCAATCAGGTAGGCAATCTTTGTTCTCCTGTTCTCCTTCCTGTACTCCATTTTCAACTACCCAATCTCATCCTCCACCTTGTAGCAGACTTCTCTTCTTGTCTTCAGGAGAGGAGTATGTCTTCCCTCTCTTCCTCCATTTCTTGGGGACTCCACAGATCCTTTTTGACAGACCCAGCTTTCCTCCTCCCTGTGCATCCTTTAAGCCCTCACCCTTCTGTCTGGTGCCGTCACCCCTACTGAGTAGTGTTCATACCACTTGAATGTATTCTGCTGTCACGCACACTCCAGTAAAGTCTGCTTGTCCGGCTGAGAAGCCTGGGAGCACTCACGAGGCATAGAGTTTCAAAAGGAACTCACCTCCTGGAGCTTTGGCGTTCTCATTAACCCGTATACTCACACCCAATCCCCACGTTAGTCTAGTGTATGGATCCACGTGCTCTCTTTTAGTATTCTTATTATAAGTGCCTTTTAAGATTGAATTCTGACATAGCTAAGCCTTTGACAGTGTTTCAACGTCCTAGAAAGTCCTTGAGCTGACCATGGGCTTGGAATTCAGTAAGATTGTTGCCTATTCAGTGACATTCAGAATTGCCTCTGGTATTACACTATCACTTAGAATAAAAGCCAAGTCGCTCCCATATACAGGAATTTACAATGGTTTAGAAAGTAGATCTGGCTGTGGTTTTAGATTATTGCATTATTCATGAGATGGTTAGCTAGAGCGGAACTCCCTAATTAGAACCATGCCTTGAGTGTGAAAGCCCTTGCCCTAGGAGTATAAAGACCTCATACCTGGCTTCTAAGACTATAGATGACCTTAGATAGGGCTGACGTCTCAGTTGTTTTATGGCCCAGTTCCTGCCAGTCTTTATGTTTACATTCCTCTGTTTTGTGTAAGAGTCATTAAGCATCCGGTAACCTCATTTGTACCTTGCCAATGTGTTACCTAACTTTCCTATTTTTTTCTGTATAAAAAGTTTGATGCTCAATTTGACAAATTACATTCAGATTCTACACAACCTCTGCATCTGTCTGTCATTCATTTGCTGACTCCTTGCCCATCTGCAACTAGAGATCCATTCCACACAAACAAAGGGACCAAGAGGGTCTGCAGCATTCTGCATGCTACAAAAGGACAAAGATAAATACCAACGCATCTATAAATTCTTCTATAATAGTGACCTGCCTGCAAAATGCACTAGTGCAATAGTGGCACAAAGTCTGTAGGAGAAAACAACTAATAACTGGTTAAATTGAAGGCCTACTCCATGAAATGTAACCAACCCTAAAACTGTTCAAGTAGCTAACATGAGAACAAATATTATTGTTCTCTTAAAGGAAAGTAGCAATATGACTCCTGATGTCATTCTTCTCTACTTATAGACCCAAATCTTGCTCAGCCATCATCAGAGAAGCTTCCTCCTGCAGTAGGTGGAAACAAGCAAAAAGATTCATAGAGAATGAGAACCTTGAAACACTCATGTCTCAAAAAGATGTTTCCATCAAATCCCTCTACTTAGTTCTCAGGGAATCTTGAAGAAAAAGGGGAAAGATTATAAGGGCCAGAGGGCATGGAAGACAACAAAGAACTATGCCCTTTTAAAAAGAGCAGGACTGGCACACTAAGAAATTCATGGAGACTGTGGAAGCATGCACAGGAGTTGCAAAGGTTCAATTTATAACCAAACATAAACGAAAAATTAGATTTCACCAATGCAGCCTTCATTGGATATACAAACTGCTCTTAATGTCAGTCCCTATGCCCAGCAGTAGATGGTCAGCACAAAATGAGCTCAATGATATTTTTGGAAGATTTTTGTCTTATAATGCATTGTCAGGGATTGCTCCACCACCCAATGCCATTACAGGTCCTTTGTACATATATTGTGGTTTATGGCATTATGTTTTTATGGGATTACTGTGTTGTGGATGTATGTGTCTCTTGGTTTATATGTATTTCTTATGCTTTTTGTTTGACTTTTATTCTTCTTTGTTTTGTCCTATTCTGGTTTGTTTGTTTGTTTTTATCTTACTTTTTTTTCTTTAGATATTCTTTGTATTCTAATGAGAAAGCAAAGAAAAATGGGTGTGTGGATTTTGGGTACGTCCAAAAGTGCAGAGGATCTGGAAGGACTTGGAGATCTGGAAACCATAATCAGAACACTGTATGTAGCCACCTGTTTTAATATAAAAGAAGAAAGCAGGTCCTGAAATGCCTCAAAGTATAAGATTGAAGATATTTTTGAAAGCATACTAGAGTTATACATAGCTTCATAATACTGTATACTTTGTAATAAATCAGTGTATCCCCAAGGCAAAAAAATATAAACACATGAATATCCCTTGAGTAACAACACTGAATATTTATACAGATGCCGTGCAGATGTAGGTCACACTCACATTTCACACTCACCTTATGTAAATTTGTTCCTTATGTTATGTATACAATTGTTTGGGAACATTGTAAAAGATGCCTGAATCTTTCAAATGTTAGTTGAAGAATATAAGGTATATCATAAAAAAGTTCATAAGTTTACAGCATATAACAAATTCAAATAAGTATACACTGAAAAAATCATATGTTAAAAGTAGGATGTGGTTGCTTCCAATCGTTAATTTTCCAAAAAATTGCCAAAAAGTCTCCCTAATGAATACTTTTTGGTGTACACGTCTCTGCACTGTGCCTTTCTGCACTTCAGTACAAAGCTACAATGCATGGTTCATAACCATCATGGCCAAGTCATGCCGATCCCATTTTTGTCTTAGCAACTGCAAACTTAATATACTAATTACAGTGAGAAATCTTTAAATAACTTTGTAATTCCTTGAATTTGAATTATTAATTACTGATTTTTAGTTTTGAACTTTAATAATCCATACAAATGCCATAACTTCCAAAATTATTGATCTTTGCTAACTCACATCTTCACTAGCACTGGAAAATATACCTCTTCACTGTACAACTGTAGGAAAACATTTTTTTTGTATTATTATCATGAGTCAACAACTTAAAAGAAACTCCAGCTTGGCTGCTATGTCAGAGTTCTTCAGTGACATAATCTCACATAATGTGACAACATGGTTTTCATTAGATAGTTTGGTCACAAATAAAACACAACCAAAAAAAAAAAAAGAAGATTCTTACACATCCTACTTTGAACTTTCCTACTACATTCTTCTCATTTCAGCTTGGAGTTTCTCTCACTACTCAACTATACTGCACGAGTTAGGGACACAGCCATATGACAAGCTGACTTCCCAGTGTTCAGTACATAGTTTATTTTCTAACCAGTTTGTGAAATAAAGAAAGACTGGATAACTTTTAGGTATTTTAATTCTGTTTTTGTCAATTAAATACCATTGCACTTCTGAAGTATATTTTCAGATTTTGTTTTAACTTGGTATTTTTTTTAAATAAAATAAAATAAATTACCAGTTATTTTATTTATTTACATCTCAAATGTTATCCCACTTCCCAGTATCTCTTCCTAAAACCCATGACTCCACCCCTCCCTCTGCTTCTATGAGGTTGCTCCCCCACCCACCCACCCACCCACTCACACCTCTTCACCATAGCATTTCCCTATGCTGGGGCATCAAGTCTTCACAGGACCGAGGGCCTCCACTCCCATTGATACAGGTCAAACTCTGATACATGGGCCCCTCCATGTGTACACTTTGGTTGGTGGTTTAGTCCCTGGGAGCTCTGGGGGGTCTGGTTGGTTGATATTGTTGTTCTACCTATGGGTTGCAAGCCCCTTCAGCTCCTTCAGTCCTTCCCATAACTCCTCCACTGGGGACCCCAAGCTCAGTCTAATGGTTGGCTGTGAGCATCTGCTTCTGTATTCGTGAGGCTGTGGCAGAGCCTCTCAGGAGATAGCTATATCAAGCTCCTGTCAACAAGCACTTCCTGGCATCAGCAACAGTGTCTGGGTTTGGTGGCTGCAAATGGGATGGATCCCCAGGTGGGGCAGTCTCTGGATGGCCTTTCCTTCAGTCTCTGCTCCATTTTTCTGTCTCTGCATTTCTTTTAGACAGGAGCAATTTTGGCTTCAAATTTTGAGAAGGGTTGGTGACCTCTATCCCTCAACTGGGCCATGCCTAACCTCTGGCTGTGGTGTCTACATATTCTCTCTCTCTCCTTTGCTGGGTACTTCAGCTAAAGTCATCCCCTTGGGTACTGAAAGCCTCTTGCTTTCATGGTGTCTTGGACTTTCTGTTAGCTAGCCCCAGTTCCCCATCCTCCATTGCTACACACCTCTGTTCAATCTCCCAACCTTCTATATATCTCCCCCGTCTCCTCCCACACCTGATCCTGGCCCCCCTTTTTCCTCTTCCCCTCCTTAACTTTCTGATGACCTCTTTCTAAAGTGGAAACTTTAAACTCTAATACAAATATAAACTAATATAAACTACCTTCTACTAATGAGTCTGTCATCATTTCCATGCACACTGCTTTTTCTTTCACCTCTATATTCCACTTCTGTATTCAATTTCTACTTCAGAATCCCAGAAATACTAACAGTAGAATAAACTATAATACATACCTTGAAAGCTCTGTTCTCTAACCAGTCCCTGGCCCAAATATTAGCCAATCCCTTGACCTGTACTTTAACCAATGAATATTTGTTTCTTCTTCAACAGTTTTATTTGAAAGTTCTGTGATACATTTAAGTGATGTATTTTCTAATACTCTCAAATACAGTTAAAATTTCTCTTACTTGTGCTCTGATTGCACTTTATCTATACTCTTATTGGACCAATAACTATATATCATTACAAATTGTTTAATTTATCTCAGAATACTATTATCCCCTTCTACCCAGGAGTAACATTGTGAATAAATCATCAATGTTTAACACACATCTGACATTATAAAGGTCCCCGTGGAAATACAGTGACCCATTCAAGAAATGAATGTCTCTTTATTGTTTAGTGTACATGTGAGGATAGATTTTTTAAAAATCTCATATTGCTGATTTTTCTGTATAGAATGGAAATAAACTCAACCTAACTCAGAGAATTATTCTAGGAAATAGATTTAAATCCATGTTCTAAATTGAATATTGCAAATCCTTTCTGAATAAATTTGCATATTAAATGTACTTTATAAACACAAATTTCTTTTGGAATTCTAAGTAAGAGAGCTTGCAAACAGTATGATTTAAAATTGTTCACTATACTATAAAATAACGAGACTTTTTTTCTTCACAGGAAGCAGGTAACAAAAGACAGTGAAATATTATTGCACCTGGCCAGGGTTGATTCCATTTGATTAGAAAAATTCGTGGAATGAGTGCCTAAGATCATCAGCCTCAGTGAGTATCTGGTCTTAGGGAGCG
Source organism: Mus musculus (assembly GCF_000001635.26). NCBI lineage: Eukaryota > Metazoa > Chordata > Mammalia > Rodentia > Muridae > Mus > Mus musculus. Next base: position 14,049,784 of record NC_000072.6, on the reverse strand, counting down.
CTTTAACTATGTGGGTTGAAGGAAACCTTTGAGAGACAGCAGGTCACCAGTGTCAATGTATACGTATTGTTGTAAGACAATTAAGAATTTAAAGAGACAAAAAATATTTACTTTTTACAGGGGTGGTGAACATAAACATCTTAAAGGTAAGCTATGAGAATTGAATACTTTGAAGTCTGTATAATAGTTAACAGGTCATATGTATCTGCCTTTCAAAGACCAACAATGACAACACCAATAGTAAGTAGTTGCATCACAGTGCAAGTCCAATTAACCAGTATCCTCATCATAGGGAATTAAACTTCCCTGCATATTTCTTTTTTTTTTTTTGAAGATTTGTTTATTTATTTTATGTATATGAGTACACTGTATCTGTCTTCAGACATACCAGAAAAGGACATCAGATCCCATTACAGATGGTTTTGGGCTACCATGTAGATGTTGGGAATTGAACTCAGGACCTCTGGAAGAACAGTGTTCTTAACTTGAGAGAACTCACTAGATATGTCTTTTTTAAAAAGAAAATATTATATTGTTCTAAAAATTCCTATTTTAAGTAAAAAATATATGAATAGATGTTTTTGTAATCAATAATATTCCATAACCTAACACGTGCACATCTTTTTTTTTTCCTTTTTAGTTGATGAAAATCAGTACATTATCCACTCTGATTTTTGTTAAGGGAGTTGACGTCTATAGTTTTGCTTTCATCCAATGCACTGAAACTATGTTAATCATAACATTCCATCTAGTAATTTTTCCATGACTATTCTGCTTTCATACTAAAATATAAATTTCTGTGAAAACACTAGAGAGCTTTTCCTGGACAACTACTGAAATTATAAATAACATAAACAGAAAATACATTAACAATTTTCACTTAATTAATTTTTATTTATTTTTAGATTTTTATTATTTTTTTAAAAAAATTATAAAATGTATTTTGATATTCTTTTCTCTCCTCTGAGTCCTACCGGATCCTCCCTAACCCCTACCTCAGCCAACTTTGTGTTCTTCCTCCTTCTCAATAAACAAAAACAAAAGCCTGTAACTTTACCAAAATTTAACATTTTGCATGATAGCATATGATGTCTCATTGGGTAATTGTACACCCTGCTGTACACACTGTATGAGGGCTCCATTTAAATTACTTTTATCTATGTATGTATTCTAGGAGCCACTACAGTAGTAAGTTTCTATATGATTGTTGAAAGGACCTTTAGGGTTACCTTCATCTTCCCATCTTCCGTTCTTTAACTTAGTCTCCCACTCTCTTACAATTTACTCACCCTATTCTCATTTCCCCATTGTCTATGATACTGCTTTCTAATTTCCCCTTTGAAAAGATCCCTTCCCAAGTCACCTATAAAGCTATGTAACCTATGTGGATTTTCTAAATGAAACACAAATATCTATGGCTGTCAGAATTGGTTCCATTCCAGTTTCTATGACATGTGAAAAGTTTTGAGAGAATGCTGCTTTCACACTAATGATGAGGAATGCAAAAACCCCCACCACATCCTAAGTTTTTCAGTCCATCAGGGAACTCAAGAGTCTAAGTAGCTAAGGGAACTGAATTCCAAAGGCTGATAAGACCATAATAATAGAGATATATTGAGGGGGGGGAGAAAGAGAAAGATGGAGAAGAGAGAGATGGAGGAAGAGAGAGAGAAAGATAGAGGAGAGAGAGAGAGAGAAAGATGGAGAAGAGAGAGCTGGAGGAAGAGAGAGAGAAAGATGGAGGAGACAGAAAGAGAGAGAGAGAGAGATTCAGTGCATGACCTAAGTCCATGAAAATAAACAACCTAATTTTGAATAAAGTTTCAAATACAAGCATGGGGAGAATTTCTATTGTCACAACTGAATTTTCAGAAATATGACAACATTGCCTTAATTTAAAAGCTTTCATTTATCAAGTGGCCAGGCTTACATGCTCTTAGCAGAGGCCATTTTGGGGAGCACTATCAGAGAGAATCTTCACTGCTAAGCCATAGTCATTCGAGATTTACTTAACTATTGAATAAAGTCAAGAGACATCATCCTGTTCTGTACCTTTTGTTTTGTGAATTAAAAACTTTACAGCACTGAAAGATGGACAACAAACTCCTTTGTCCCTAGTGAGAAAGGTAAAATCTCCTGTTTTGGTACAGGAATAAAATAAATATCCATGGCAACAAGGGTTGGGATAAGAACATACCCAAGCGCCAGGACAGAGGCACAGAACGTTTCACTACAAAGAGAAGGCCCTAACATTTTGCCCCTGAGAATAAAGGAGAGGCTTCTTAACCCCAGAATTTATAACAACAGCAACTACTAGGCTGTGAACACTTGGCAAGTAACTAGTGACTATCCTCACCAAAGCAAACACAGCAAAATCAGAGTTTAGCTTCCACGGTAAGGAAGGAGAACTGTAAGTAAAGTCACACCTTTGAAAGGCAGGCATGCAGTGTGCCAGGCATTGATGATAGATGGGGAAGAAGCAAGAGGATGTGGGCTTGATAAGGAAGAAGGTACATAGAAGAGGAACAGGGAAAGAATCAGGAGGAAGGGTTGAAGGGGTAGGAGTAGCTCCTCCTGGTATTACTATAAGGTCAATACTACACAAGAAGTCATAGCAGTCTGGTGTTAGGGAAGAAACAAGAACCCACAGAAAGTCTCTCCCTTATGAATTGGGTACAAAGACACAAAACTCCTGAGAATAGCTCTTGCCAGGCTCTGGGAAACACCAAGGCCCATGATGCACTGGAGTGTCTCGATGTTGGTTTTACTCCTTTTAAAATGAATTTTTCTTTGCATTGCCAAAGGATAATCAGCTCGATTCCTAGCGATATTGGTTCATGACTAGTGATTTGACAGGGAGACCAGACATATCCAGCATCAACCTCTTAGACTAGGTACTATTTCTTTTTGTAGTAAGAAGATGCCTGAAGAGAAGTAACTTAAGAACGTTGAGTTTATTTAGGGTGTAAGTCAAGGGGAAGTACTTTAGAAAAGGGAAGACATGATCACATCTGTATCTGGCAGGTGGCCACATTCTGTGCACAGTCAGGATGTGGGAGACGATATTCCGAGCTGGAAGGGAAGTGGTGCTGGGCTACCTTTCTCTTTTGATGCATTCTGCCACTCTTGCTTATAGAAGGATGCCACCGTTTGTAGGTATAACTTCTCACTCAAGTTGCCCAGGTCAAAAACTCCCTCACAGACATGGCCAGAGATTTGTGCCAAAGGTAATTCTAAACCCCGTGATATCATTGATCAATATAAACACCACATCCGCATTCCTATTGTTATGTCAATGTTTAATGAAAGTCATGATAAATAAAAACAATGGCATGCAGTCACAAGACAAAGCAACTAAAGGACCAGACTTAGAGTTGACTCTGACCCTTAGCCATCCAAAGATGGCTTTTTGATAACTCTAACATATATATATAAATATATAATGGAAACATTAGAAAGCATGTAGGAATATAAAAAGTATTTCACTACAACAGTTAGCATTAATGGAAAATACTAAAAAATGCATAAAACCCATGGAAATAAAGATTTTAAAATCCCTTTGTGGTGCTTTCTCCCAAAGTATATAGTAAGGAAAGAATCAATAAACTTGGAGCTAAAGCAAATTAATTTTCTCAACTAAATAAGAAGAGAGAAAATAGACGACAACAACAACACAAATAGAGACCTCAAGAACTGGAGATTATGAAATTTCTAAGATGAAACTGTACATGCCTCGCTCAAATCAGTGAAGGGTTAAATATTTATTGTAGTTGTACTTGTCACCTAGGCGTGAGGATACGAATCCAGATTTCTGGTACCAGGTAAGAGCAAGATCCCTTGGGTCCATGGAAAATTGATCTTACCAAATTGCTATGGTCCAATCATTAAAAGGAAAGGTTCTGCTTCAAACACAGCAAGAAGGGTCTGAAGAAACTTACTGAGGACCCAGTTTTATTTTCCAGCAACCACACAGCATCTCACAACCACCTGTAACTATAGTTATCTGGCACATTCTTCTGTGATTCACATGTACCACATGGAACTAGTACATATTAACACAAACACACACACACACACACACACACACCACAGAAGTAAATAAAACTAAAAATTGAGATTGAAAATTACTGAAAAAGATATTTCATATCTATATATGTCATATATATACATATATATATGCACACACCTCTAAGCACCCCTCCTACACACATGCATACCCATGTACACTCCCAGGTGCCTCCTCCTCATGCCCATGATAGTGAGACTTAAAAAGGTAAGTTTATTGAATCTGAATTCCAGACAGACAGAACCAGATTTAAAAAAAAATGTGTTATCATGTAACACATTATTTTCAGCCACTTTAGAAACACTTAAATGTCTAACACAAAAATAGTAACACAATAATGTATGTGAAATATGCAGAAGCAAAATAAAACAAAGCACAAAATTAAGAAAGAACATTGTAACTCAGCATTGAATGCTGCTTAAGTTATATATATACATAGATGGTATAATAATATTCTAAGACTGACTGTCATATTGCATATGCACATTGAAAGTTCTAGAGTACTTACTAAAATTAGTTTTAAATGTGTCACTATTAATCCAGTATTGGAAATGAAAAGAGAAGGAGATAAAGGAATAACTGTAACTGAAGACTTCAATGCCTTCAATATCACACAGTAAACTTGAACAGAAAATCATGAAGGTGTGGAAGACCGAAGAACACTGTTCATTAGTGCAACATCCAAATATTTAGCACTTCCTAATCAAAGAAAACTGACATTATTAAAAACACAATGGGATGTTCACCGACATAGATTATCCTCTAAGCCAGTGGTTCTCAAGTTTCTTAATGCTGAGTCACCTTAATACACTTCCTCATGTTGTGGTTATGTCAACCATAAAATTCTTTCCTTACTACTGTAATGACTGAGTCATAATGTAAATATTTGATAGGCATGATATTTGATATGCTACTCTCAATAGGGTTGTGACCCACAAGTCGAGAACCACTGTTCTAGGCCATGCCCCAATACAGGGAATGCCAGGGCCAGGAAGCAGGAGTAGGTGGGTTGGGGAGCAGGGAGGAGGGAGGGTATAAGGGACTTTCGGGATAGCATTTGAATTGTAAATGAAGAAAATATCTAATTAAAATTGTTTAAATAAAAAAAAAGAAAAGAAAGCATGTTGAGTCTATGTTAGTCTGTAATAAAATGGAACTACAAATGAATAACAGAAGAATATATGAACAATTCCAAGCCCCAAGTTTAGAGTTAGTGACATGTTTCCTAACTATTCATCAAAGAGAAAATATTTGCAAGAAAATAAAAGTAAAACAATACTCTAAATGTAGTGATAGCAGTAATAACATTCAATTTATAGTAGGAAATGTTTATATTTGAATTTTTAATAGATTTTATTCATTTATTCAAGTATATGAGTACACTGTTGCTGTCTTCAGACATACCAGAAGAGAGTATCCAATCTCATTGCAGATGGTTGTGAGTCATATGTAGTTGCTGGGGATTGAACTCAGGACCTCTGAAAAAACAGTCAGTGCTCTTAACCTCGGAGCCATCTCTTCAACACTATATTAGAATACATAAAAGAACAGTTCAAGAATTAATTATTTTACATTGTCCTCTTGAAAGAAAACAGCAAATTAAGTTGAATTAAGCACAAGAAAATGAATAATAGAAACAATAGCAGAAACGGATGGAATAAGAATGGTTAACAATGGAAAATCTCAATGATCCATACTATGACACAAAAATAATTTTTAATGGTAAAATATTTAATCTAGTTATTTTACTATTGGAAAGAATAAAGCTATATAGTATTTACTGTTTTAATTTCACATATACTGGAGTATAATTTTTTTTACAATGCTCATCAGTAGCATCGTGTACTGACATTGCTCAGTTATTGAAAAGAGATTGTTTACATAATTAACCTGCCTTCCATTTCTTCCCACTTTTTCTAAAATGAAAAATGTGGCATCTCCCAAACTCAGGGCATTCTGAGTGTATCTCTTGATTATCTTCTTTATCTCAATTCACATATTTTTTTTTCTTGTCTTTTACTTTTATTTACACTGAAGAATTCCCTCTTGAAACTTACTGTCTCCTGGAATAGACTGTAATATATTATGATGGAACAAGTTTCCAAAAGCAAGGTTAAGCAGAAGATAATTTTGGTCTAATGTTTGCTTAGATAGTCATAAACAGCACAATCAAATTAAAATGGAAACAGCATTGCTGGTACCTGTCTGCAACTAATTCTTAAAACTTTCACTGAATAGTCAACTGATTGTATAGCTGCCAAGAAATATTTTAATGTGGAAATTACTGTTCAAAACCAACTATAACCATTGTCTACAAAATTTATGGTGTGTACTTCAGAACAAGTATGTGCTGGCTGGTTTTGTGTGTCAACTTGACACAGACTAGAGTTAATCACAGAGAAAGGAGCTTCAATTGGGGAAGTGACTCCATGAGATCCAGCTGTGGTGCATTTTCTCAGTTGGTGATCAAGGGGGAAGGGCCCATTGTAGGTGGTGCCATCTCTGGGCTGGTAGTCTTGGATTCTATAAGAGAGCAGGCTGAACAAGCCAGGGGAAGCAAGCCAGTAAGGAACATCCCTCCCTGGCCTCTGCATCAGCTCCTGCTACCTGACCTGCTTGAGTTCCAGTCCTGACCTCCTTTGGAGATGAACAGCAGTTTGGAAGTGTAAGCAGAATAAACCCTTTCCTCTCCAACTTGCTTCTTGTTCATGATGTTTGTTCAGGAATAGAAACCCTGACTAAGACAAAGTGTATCTAGGTCTTCCCTCAAAGGTACTGGAATTTTCAAATACTTTTCTTGTGTTGGGTGTGGTCATTCACACTCCCTTTGGCATTTGTAAGTTTCATGAATCTATCTAGTCTTTATAATGATTCAAGACTTTTGAGCCATGTTCCCCCTGTTTCTTGGAGTCCAATTAATTATATAATTGATGTGTATGTAATATTTTCATAGCATGACTTTGAATCCATACTGCTTCTGTTTCTTCACACTTCTTTTGTCTGTCCTCTTGAAATTGGATGATTTCTATAGACCTTTCAGATTGTGATTTCTATCATTTGCCATCATAACTCTTCATGATTTGGCACTAAAATTTACAATTGTTTCATATTATATCTTTGTTAAAAGTCTCTGCTTTTTTAAAATCAGTGTCATACTTTCCATGAAGTCTTTAAATATATTTTAAAACTTGGTTTGCAATAGCTCCCTTGAAGTACTTCCTATAGTACATCTAGGTTGACTTAGAATTAATTTCAGTTGATTGATGTTAGACTCAATATGTGGCTTCCTGACCTTTTATTTCAGATCTTGTCAGTTTTATTTGAAAATTGGGCATTTCAAACAAAGTTTCAGGTCCCACGTGTCCAATTTTTAAATAGTAATTTCTTTCTTTACATAAAAATTCATCTTTTACACAAATAGCAATCTTTCCACATTAAAGGGGTGTTCTCTCTCTCTCTCTCTCTCTCTCTCTCTCTCTCTCTCCATCATTCTTTTCCTTTCCTTCCCCATTCCCAAATTGAAATGTGAATCTTGTGCTTTCTACATGCTACGTAAGTGGTCTATAACTGAACTACATCACTTAATATATTTTAACATTTTACACTGAAAGAAAATCTCATTTGGTTACTGTCACCCACAGTGGGTCTAAATTTGTTATACTCTTGCCTCAGCCCCCAGAGTATTTGGGATTGCAAAAATAAAGATGACAGACAGTCAAACAGACAGACAGGCATACAGACAGCAGACAAGAAGGCAACATATTTTGAAGAATATTAGCCTAGAAATTTTTAATAAACACTCAAACCCACAGCATTTATAATGTCCATCTTTTAATACCAGCATAGGGTATATCTTGAAATTGAATATTCTCTATTAATGTAATTTTTGGCTGACTAGTAATACTCCTACTCTTTAAGCATGTCTCAACATTAGACTGAATGTTTTGTTTATCAAAAATTTAACTTTGTACCTTTCTTATTCCTTTCAGAATTTAATCTTTAAAACTTTTATTAAAACTTTTAAAGTCAGAATGGTTCATCCAAGATTTTCTTAACCAATTTTTATCTCTTTTAATTACCAAATAACTTTGTATCATCCTCGTGATGTATTTCAATTTCTCCTTCAAATAATAATGATTTTAAATGGTTTTTATGTTTTGTAACAATAATCTTCCTGTATGCATTTTATTATACAATCTTTGAATGTTTTACATACAATTACTGACAATACTACTTTCTCATCCTTTAGTATAGTGGGTGTGGTCATTTGACTAAAATCCCATCAACGTGGCATAAGCAGAAATTATGTGAACTGTTCTATACCATAACTTACAAAACACACATGTTTTTAAGTTCCACCATTTCTTTCTGCATTCTTAGTCTGAACTGTAGTGGGTTTGAGGAAACAGTTTTCTTCTAAACATAACAAAGGAGTCACAATTACTCTAAATTTTAAAACAAAGTATTGTTGTCTGACATCACAGATCTACAATATGAACACTTAGTCACACTAAAAGAAAACTATTATTCTATCTTGTACAAGTCATCTGTGTTGTCATCCTTGTTTCCCATTTTTAGAGTAGGAAATAACAGATAAACAAGATTGAATCATGAGGTTCATGTGAAACCTAGGGTGCATATTTTCATATTAATTCATGTTTAGTATAACACAAATGGTTATATACAGAAATACATGTACATATACATAAATACACATACATATGTGAAGTATACACATGTATACTTCTTGCATCTAATAAGTTACTTATTTTGATGGTTTGAATACGCATAGTACAGGGAGTAGCACTGTTAGAAGGTGAGGCCTTGTTGGAGTAGGTGTGGCCTTGTTAGAGTAGGTGTGTCACTGTGGGTATAGGCTTTAAGACCCACATCCTAAGTGCCTGGAAGACAATCTTTTCCATGCAGTCTTCAGATGAAGATGTAGAACTCTAAATACATCCTGCACCATACCTGTCTGGATGCTGCCATGCTACCACGTTGATACTAGATTGAACCTCAGAACCTGTAAGCCAGCCTCAATCAAATGTAGTCTTTTATAAAATGAGCTTTGGTCATAGTATCTGTTCACAGCAGCAAAACCCTAACTAAGACAGTTATCTTGTGCATTATATGTATCCATTAGAATTTTATTCCAAAAGAAAAGAAAGATTTTTATTCCATCCATTTCTTATCTTCTATACTCACAATAGTATGTAGTGTGTAAGGAGTTTCAATATTTGTTGATTTAAATAAATAAATGAATATATATGTATACCTTAAAGGAAGGATTTGTCTCTACATGGCTAGATTATTTAACTTCAAAATAAGTTCCAAACCTAAAAATCAGTAATAATATTAACCATTATGCTTATGTCTGTTTGAATGAGAATGGTCCCAAAGGCTCATATATTTGCATACTTGGCCCTCAGTTGGTGGAACTGTTTGGGAAGAATTAGGAGATGTGTCCTTGTTAGAGAAGGTGTGTCACTTGGGACAGTCTTTAAGGTTTCAAAAAGCCCACTCTATTCCAAGTGTCATTCTAATAACTTCTGAATTATGACATATATTCTCAGCTACTACTTTAGTGCCGTACCTGTCTGCTACTATGACTATGATGGTCATAGACTCACCTTTTGAAACTATAAGCCTCATATGTCCTTCCTGCTGTAAGTTGCCTTGGTTATAGTGTCTCTTCCCAGCAATAGAAAATTAACTAAGACAATGTGAAAACATTTTTTTCAAAAAATTGCAAACACGTATTTCTATAAATATATGTCTCATCATTTTAGATAGATGTGTATTATATTATTTAAAATACCACTGTTTAATTATACTGGGAACTAATTATTTTAAGTTATAATAATTTTAAATGTATGATAATCTAAGCAGAAATACATACAGAGAAAAGGCAATGGCTGAAATCAAATTAATATCATAGACAAAAAGTATAGGGGAAAATACTGGATTTCCAAAAAAAGTCATTTCTATAGATTTTTTTAAACAAATGCTTATATAAATGAATGCTCTTAATTACAAGTAAGTCTCATTAGTTCTTTAATGAAGGTATATGAGAACTTGAAAAGAACAGATTTAAATAACTATGTGTACCAAAGAGAGTAAACTTTGGTTTCAAGAGTAGCCTACCATACAGATGCTTGTGATTTCAAGGTAAGCTCTCCTTCTAATTAGTCCAAAACACTGAATAATAATAAAAAAAAAGTTATTCTATATTTAGTTTCTGTGTTTTTCTTTTAAGTTTATAATTTGAGTTTTAAAATAAACTTCATTATATTATTTTCATAGATTAAGATGTTAACACCTCTCAAGGTAGTTGCAAATGTCTAGAGTTTATTTAAAAAAAATACCTACACAGACCACAGCAACATTTCTTTTCTTGTGTGTTCTAATTGCACATTATTTCATTTCTCCTTTGAACAGCTCTTGGAAACAACTACCAGTACTAATTCATTTTTAAACTACTCCCACTATTTGTTAATCATTTTAGCTCTTTGGATATTTTTTCATTTTAATTTGTTGTGTGAATCTTATGGAAAATGAAGTCCACAATCCATCTTATTCTCCTAAGGCCTAAATAGAAGGATGTGCTATATTCATGGATTAGAAAATTCAACATAGTAAAGATAAAAAATCTTTCCAAACTGATCTAAAAATTTAATAAATTTCAAATCAATATTGTAACAATATTTTAATTATTGAGATAATTTTTAAATATGCATATAAATACACAGATTGAATAAAATTAAAACCTCCTTAAATACCATATAGAAAAAAGTTAGAGGGTAAACTGGATTTGTTTACCTATTAATACTTTATTCAAGGCTAGATGGTGTTGCTGCAAGAATGGACAAAACCACTTAGAACAGAAGTGAAAGTCCTGACACAGATCTACCTTTGTAGGGGAAATTTTTCTATGAAGACAAGGTAGATGATGATCCTTAAATAAAAAGGACATTTTAATTGTACAACTTTGTAGGAAGAAAATAGATAGTCCCATTGATGCCCAACAAGCCCATCCTCTGCTACATATGCAGCTTGAGACATGGGTTCCTCCATGTGTACTCCTTGGTTGGTGGTTTAGACCCTGGGAGCTCTGTTTGGCTGGTATTGTTGTTCTTCCTATGGAGTTGCAAACCCCTTCAGCTCCTTCGATCCTTTCTCTAACTCCTCTATTGAGGGCCTTGTGGTGAGTTCAGTGGTTGGCTGCAAGCATCTGCCTCTGTATTTGTCAGGTTATGGCAGAGTCTCTGCAATATCAGGTTTCTGTCAGGATGCACTACGTGGCATCTGTTTTTGGTGATTGTATATGAGATGGATCCCCAGGTGGGACAGTCCCTGGATGGCCTTTCCTTCAGTCTCTGCTCCACACTGTCTCTCCATATTTGTTCCTGTGAGTATTTGTTACCCCTTCTAAGAAGGACCAAAACACCCACACTTCCTTCTTGAGCTTTATGTTGTCTGTGAATTGCATCTTGGGTATTACGAGCTTCTGTGCTAATATCCACTTATCAGTGGGTGCATACCATGCGTGTTCTTTTGTGATTGGGTTACCTCACACAAGATCAAAACACTAAATGCACAGAACAAAGAAAGATTTTTAAAGCTTCAAGGGAAAAGGGCCAAGTAACATACAAAGGTAGACCTATCAGAATTATATAGACTTCTCAACAGAGACTATGAAAGCCAGAAGAGCCTGGTCTGAGATCCTGCTGACTCAAACACTAATGCCAGCACAGGCTACTATACCCAGCAAAACTCTCAATCGACATAGATGAAGAAAGCAAAATATTCCAGGACAAAGCTGAATTCAAACAATATGTATCTACCAATCCACCTCTACAGAGGATCCTGGAAGCAAAACTCCAACACAAGAAAGGTACCTGCATCAAAGAAAGGACAAGATATTAAGCATCTCACAACAGAGCCAAAAGCAGAGAACGACAAGCACATAAAGCCACCTATAAAAACAAACATTTCAGGCACCAACAGTGGTCTCTAATATTTCTCAATAATAATGGACTCAATGCACCTATAAAAAGACATAAGCTAACAGACTGGATACACAAACAAGATCTAGCATTTTGCTGCATGCAAGAAACACACCTCAATAACAAACACAGACACTATCTTAGAGGAAAAGGATGGAAAAGGGGTCTTCCAAGCAAATGGTCCCAGGAAACAAGTAGGAGCTGGCATCTTAATATCCAATAAAATAGACTTTCAACCAAAAGTCGTCAAGCAATACTTTATATTAATCAAAGGGAAAATCCACCAAAGGAAAGTCTTAAATCTGAACATCTAGGCCCCAAGTGCAAGAACACCCACATTGATAAAAGAAACTTTACGAAAGCTCAAAACACACATGGAACCCCACACAATAGGAGTGGAAAATGTCAACACCACACTCTCACCAATAAACAGGTCATTGAAACAGAAACTAAGCAGAAGCACAATGAAACTAAGACAGGTATGAACCAAATGGATTTAACAGATATCTACAGAACATTTCACCCTAAAACAAAAGAATACTCCTTCTCAGCACCTCATGGTCCCTTCTTCATAATTGACCATATAATTGGTCTCAACACAACCTCAACCAATATAAGAAGATTGAAATAATACCATGCCTCCTACCAGATCACCATGAACTAAAGCTAGTCTTCAATAACAACAAAAACTACAGAAAGCCAACGTACACATGGAAACTGAGCAATCCTATACTCAATGATAACTTGGTCAGGGAAGAAATAAAGAAAGAAATTAAAGACTTCTTGGAATTTAATTAAAAAGTTGACACATCATACCCAAACTATGGGACACAATGAAAGCAGTGATAAGAGGAAAGTTCATAGCACTAAGTGCCCTGGTAAAGAACCTGGAGAGATCTGACACTAACAACTTAACAGCACAACTGTGAGCTCTAGAATAAAAGAAACAAACATAAGCAAAAGGAGAAGAACGCAGGAAATAATCAAACCCAGGGTTGAAATCAACCAAATAGAAACAAAGAAAACAATACAAAGAATCACCAAAATAAAAAGCTGGTTCTTTGAAAGAATCAACAAAATATATAAGCCCCTAGCCAAACTATCTAAAGGGCCAAGAGGCAGTACACAAATTAACAAAATCATAAATGAAAAGGGAAACATAACAACAGAAACAGAAGAAATTCAAAAAATCACTAGATCCTACTATAAAAGCCTATACTTCACAAAATTGGAAAATCTAGAAGAAATGGATGACTTTATAGATAGATAACATGTACCAAAGTTAAATCAAGAGCAGGTAAACTAAACAGGCCCATATCACACAAGGGAATAGAAAAAGCCATTTAAAAAACTCCCAACAAAAAAGAAGCCCAGGGCCAGATGGATTTGATGCAGAATTCTACCAGACCTTCAAAGAAGACATGTTACCAATTTTCCTCAAAATATTCCATAAAATAGAAAGAGAAGGAACACTACCTAACTTTTTCTATGAAGGCACAATTACTCTGATACCTAAACCACACAAGGACTCAACCAAAAAAGACAACTTCAGAACACTCTTGCTTATGAATATTGAAGCAAAAATACTCAGTGATATTCTGGAAAGCCAAATCCAAGAACACATCAAAACCATCATTCACCACAATCAAGTAGGCAGAAAAAGCATTTGACAAAATACAACACTCCTTTGTGTTAAAAGTATTGGACAGATCAGAAATTCAAGGCCCATACCTAAGCATAATAAAAGCAATTTACTACAAATCAACAGCCAATATAAAATTAAATGGAGACATACTTGAAACTATCTTGCTAAAATCGTGGACAAGAAAATGATACCTACTCTCCCCATATCTACTCAATATAGTACTCGAAGTGTTAGCTAGAGCAGTAAGACAACAAAAATAGATCAAGAGGATACAATCTGGTAAAGAGGAAATAAAGGTATCACTATTTGCAGATGATAAGATAGTATAGATAAGCGACCCCAAAAACTCTACCAGAGAATTTCTCCAGCTGATAAACAACTTCAGCAAAGTAACCAGATATAAAATTAACTCAAATAAATCAGTAGCCTCCCTTTATACAAATGATAAACAGGTTGAGAAAGAAATTAGGGAAGCAACTCCCTTCACAATAGCCACAAATAATATAAAATATCTTGGGGTAACTCTGACCAAACAAGTGAGAGACCTGTATGACAGTAACTTCAAGTCTCTCAAGAAAGAAATTGAAGATCTCAGAAAATGGAGAAATTTCCCATGCGTATGCATTAGCAGAATTAACAGAGTAAAAATGGCCATCCTATCAAAGGCAATCTATAGATTCAATGCAATCCCCATCAAAATTCAAACACAATTCTTCAAAGACATGGAAAGAGTAATTCTCAAATTCATCTGGAAAGCAAAAAAAAAAAAAAAAAAACAGAATAGCAAAAATGATTCTTAACAATAAAGAACAGCTGGGGGAATCACCATCCGGGACCTCAAGCTTTGTTACAGAGCTATTGTGATAAAAATTGCATGGTATTGGTACAGAGACAGACACTTTGTTTGATCAATAGAATAGAATTGGACACCCAGAAATAAAACCACACACTTACGAGGACTTGATCTTTGACAAAGATGCTAAAAATATGTAATAGAAAAAAGAAAGCATCTCCAATAAATGGTACTGGTCTAACTGGCTGTCTGTATGTAGAAGAATGAAAAATAGACCCATATTTGTTACTTTGTGCAAAGCTCAAATCCAAGTGGATCAGGACTTCAACATAAAACCAGATACTCTTAATCTAATGGAAGAGAAATTGAGAAAGAGCCATTGGCACAGGAAGAAATGTCCTAAACAACTCCAATGACTCATGCTCTAATGTCAAGAATTGATAAATAAGATCTCATGAAACTGGAAGGCTTCTGTAAGGTGAAGGTCATAATCAATAAGGGAAATAGGCAACCTACAGATTGGGAAAAAAATATCTCCACTAACCTCATGTCCAATAGAGAGCTAATATCCAAAATATATTATAAAGAACTCAAGAAGTAGTAAGGAGGGAGAGGAGCAATGGGATACAGGGATTTTCAGAGGAGAAACAAGGAGAGGGGATAACATTTGAAATGTGAATAAAGAAAATACTTAATTAAAAAAAAGAAATCTAAATTAATATTCAATCACTGTAAAAGCAAAACAAAACAACCTATGCCCGCCCCCCCCCCAAAAAAACCAAAAACCCAAACAACCCAATCAAAAAAATGTGGTATAGAACTAAACTGAGAATTCTCAACAGAGGGATCTTAAATGGCTGAGAAGCATCTAAAGAAATGTTCAAAATCCTTAGTGATAGAAGAAATGCAAATCAAAACAGCCCTGAGATTCCACCTTATACCAATCAGAATGGCTAAAATGATATCCTCAGGTAACAACACATGTTGGAGAGGATATCAAGAAAGAGGAATGCTCTGACATTGTTGGTTGGACTGCAAATTGGTAACCACTCTGGAAATCAACCTGGAGGTTCCTCAGAAAATTGGGAATAGATCTACCTGAAGACAAAGCTATACAACGCTTGGAAATATACCCAAAAGATGCCCTACCATGCCACAGGGGCAAGTGTTCTTCTATGTTCATAGTGGCATTATCTGTGATAGCCAGAAGCTGGAAAAAACCCAGATGTCCCTTGACAGAAGAATGGATACAGAAAATGTGGTTCATTTACACAATGGAATACTACTCAGCTATTAAGAAACTAGTACCCCGGAGCTCTTGTCTCTAGCTGCATATGTATCAAAAGATGGCCTAGTCGGCCATCACAGCAAAGAGAGGTCCTTTGGACTTGCAAACTTTATATGCCCCAGTACAGGGGAACGCCAGGGCCAAAAAGGGGGAGTGGGTGGGTAGGGGATTTGGGCGGGGTGGGTATGGGGGACCTTTGGGATAGCATTGAAAATGTAAACGAGGAAAATACCTAATAAAAAAATTCTTAAAAAAAAAAAAAAAAAAAAGAATGAGGACACCCTGAGTTTTACAGGCAAATTGATAGAACTAGACAATATCATCCTGAGTGAAGTAACTTAGACCCAAAAGGACATGCATGGTATATGCTCACTAATAGGTGGATATGAGAGAGAGAGAGAGAGATTACCCAAGATACAGTCCACAAAACTCAAAAAGTTCAACAAGGTGAAGTGTCCAAATGAGGATACATCAGTCCCACTTGGGAGGGAGAAGAAAGCAATCACAAATGGGGGGTCTTGGAGGGAAAGTGGTGGGGTGGGGAGTTGGAGGCAAGAGGGGAACCTGATCTGGTATTTGGTGAGGAAATAGGACTGAAGTCCTGAGGGCCAGCAGAAAGAATGGAAACAGACCACCTCAGGAGGCAGGAGGTTGGGTGGACTCTCTAGAATGCACCAGAGACCTGGGAGGTAAAATAATCTCAGGACTCAAAGGGAGGGACCTTAGATGAAATGACCAACAGTAGGGAGAGGGAACTTACAGAGTCCACCTCCAGCAGGAAGACAGAGCATCAAATGCGGGAGGAGTCCGGCATCCCACAGTCACAACTCCGACCCATAATTGTTCCTGTCTGAAAGAATACAGGGATGAAAATGGAGAGGAGCCTGAGGAAAAGAAGGTCCAGCGATAGGTCCAAAGAGGGATCCAGCACAAGGGAAGGCCCCAAGGCCTGACACTATTACTGAAGCTATGGAGCACTCACAAAAAGGGTCCTAGCATGACCGCATCCCAGAAGACTCAACAAGCAGTTTAAAGACTCAGAGGCAGGTAGTTGTACCCAACCAATGGACAAAAGCTGCTGATTCCTGTTGTTGAATTAGGAAAGGCTGAAAGAAACTGAGGAGGAGTGCCGCCCTTTAGGAGGACCAGCAGTCTTAATTAATCTGAATCCCCAAGATCTCAAAGACACTGGATCACCAAGCAGGCAGCACACAGCAGCTGATATGAGGCCCTCAATACACATACATCAGAGGCCTGCAAGGTCTGTATTCATTCAGAGATGATGCAGCTAACCCTCAAGAGATTGGATGCCCAAGGGAGTTCAGAGGTCAGGTGGGATAAGGGGTGGGAACATCCAAGTTGAGACAGGGGGTTGCAAAGGAAATATGGGATGTGGAGCAGTCAGAGTGTGGAATGGGGGAATAAAGGATGTAGTTTTAAAAATAAATAGTAAATAGTAAATGATATAAAGACTCAGCAAAAGAAAACATAAAGAGAGCTTTCCATATAACTGAAGAAACCAGAGGCCCTTATATTCAATAGGCTGGATTATAATAATAATTAATATAATAGTAATAACAATACCAATATTAGAGCATAAAGAATACAGTAAAAAATCTAATACATTTATAATCCGTTCCAGAAAAGAAGAGAGAATTGAGAATTGATTCTTTCATTGAGATACTTTTATGCTACTGAGATGAACATGATGACATTGAGGAAGACTAAAATCAGAATTTCCACCAGCACAAACTAGTAAGCTACCCCTCCAATGACATGTGGAAGCTTATATGAAAAGACAGAAAATGACCTGTTATAGTAAACACTATAGAAATTTGTTCAGCACACTAGTATGTATCTCTGAAGCCTAAACTTCACAGAACAGCACAAAGAAGTAGAGCCTGCACATGGGGAGTGTCCTGCAGCCAGGAAGCCTGGATGGGGAAACATATTGTCCTTCTTGGGAAGGTAAGCAAGGTTAGTCTCTATTCAGATAGACAGCAGCTGAGTGTTGTGCTAGAATGGTATGCTTTTCCTTGCTTTTCTAGTTTACCTTCAGTGTAAACAATTATTAGAAGTGGCTTAAATGAAAAGATGTTCTTGGTATACAGTACAGTATTGTATTGTATGTACAGTACAATATAGTATTATAACACTCACCAAGAAACACAGAGAGGCCCAAAGATGCCTTCCTAATACAAAGAGAATTTGCTGTGTGAACCGTTCAAAAAACACTTCAGTGTGTGTGTGTGTGTGTGTGTGTGTGTGTGTAAAATTGTAAGTTGGTGACTTGCTAATTTCAAAATTTATAATATTCCACTCTTTTCTTGGTTCCAGTGTGTTATACAGTGAATTAAAATATCCACACAATGTGATATGTGGACATTTTAATACACTGTATTTGAGAATTAGTGCTATTTTGAAATAAGAGCTTTCAATTGAATCAAGATAAGGCATGACATTGAAATATAATGTCCTCTAAGTTTTGTTGCGTGTGCCCTGATAAAGGAAGTAATATGAAGAAGCCCCACCATGTTGCTGAAGATACATGAAGAAGGCCATGTGTGCATGGAGAAGGATTTTATAGTGATAAAGATAAGAACTCAAAAGAAATGTGGTCCCAACCACCTCTGGACTTCAGAATTCTAAACTTCACACTAGGACAAGAATAAATTCTGCTGTTCTGTTATAATTACTCTGTTACAGAAACCCTAGAAAATCAGTTCACATTGGTTTCTCAGTGATGGTTGCTGTAGTTCTTAAGTTATAGGTAAGAAAAAAAATTCCCCTGTCCTCTTTCACAGTTAATATTTCATATATAACTTCATTGATACATTATAAATGTAATATACCTTGATGTAGTAATTTGAATGAGATGTTCTGCAGTCTCAGGCATTTGAACACTTGATCCCTAGCTGTTGGCGTTATTTGTGTCAGTTTAGGAGGTGTATCCTTGCTGGGGTAGCCAGTGAGGTTTCAAAAGCCATGTCTCATTCCCCATTTCCTTTCTCTACTTCCTGCTTCCCACTCAAGAAGTGATCTCTAAGCCCTCAGCTCCTATGTCCAGCAGGCATGTTTGGCACCTGTTGCCACACTGTAGCCATCATTATGAGCCCTAACCAAATAAACTCTTTTTTCTATAAGCTGCCTTGTTCGTGGTGTTTTATCACAGCAGCAGAAAAGACACTAATACACTTGGCATCACCTTTTTTCAGGTCTTTATCATGTTCTCTGGAAGTTCTGTATCTGTGGTTTGATTTCTGTCATTTAAATGAGAAAATTATTGGTCATTATTTCTTTAAATAATCTTGACCATAGTAGATTATAAGATGAGAATAGTTATAATAAATATCATAAGTACTCTTTTATCAATTAATCTATAGAAATCTTCTGTGAATTTTAAGCTGACCAAATGAAATGGTTTCTGTGTGTGTGTGTGTGTGTGTGTGTGTGTGTGTGTGTGTGTGTGTGTGTAGTATGAACATAATATGTATTATATTTGAAGAGTACATGTTTTGAGTTTTGGTTCTCAATTTAAATCTTTGGTGGTGTCTTACTCAGGATTTCTATTCCTGCACAAACATCATGACCAAGAAGCAAGTTGGGGAGGAAAGGGCTTATTCAGCTTAGAATTCCATACTGCTGTTCATCACCAAGGAAGTCAGGACTGGAACTCAAACAGGTCAGGTAGCAGGAGCTGATGCAGAGGCCATGGAGGGATGTTCCTTACCGGCTTGCTTCTCCTGGCTTGCTCAGCTTTTCTTATAGAACCAAGACTACCAGCCCAGAGATGGTCCCACCCACAAGGGGCCTTTCCCCCTTGATCACTAATTGAGAAAATGCCTTACAGTTGGATCTCATGGAGGCATTTCCTCAACTGAAGCTCCTTTCTCTGTGATAACTCCAGCTGTGTCAAGTTGACACAAAACTAGCCAGTACAGGTGGTATGTGAATGACTTTAGTCAACTTCTTTATATACATTACTGTTTTATTTTCTTTGTTAAATTAATGATAATATAAGTTACCTTATTCAATATATTTATTTAATTCATGTACTGGATGGCAATACCAAATTAAAAGAAAAATTGATGAAAAATCAAGAAACTATTATTTTTCATTTATTTATTGATTTTACATTCTGATTGTAGCCTTCCTCTCCTCCAGTCCCACTCATACAGTGTCTCTGTAAAGGCGGGAAGGTGTGGGAGGTGTGGGAAAGAAATACTATGAGGGAGGACCTATGTCTTTCTAAGAAAGAAACTTTCAGTTTTTAAGGTGATTAGTCCCAAAATCATATGCATACAGATAACAAGTAACAGCATACATACTGAGCAGGTTATATTTATGTAGTTAGGAATGTACATATGTAACAACTAAAGGAAAAGGAGCCATGAGAGAGGGCGACTGAAATACATGGGAGGATTGGGAGGAAAGAACAAAAAGGGGGAAAATTATGTACTTATACTTTTAAAAATAAAATGAAACAATTTTAAAGATACAGATATCATTTTAGGTGAAAATGTAAAAAAACATCATAGGTAAATTCTACCACAACAAACTCCAAAATATTTCAGGAGATATTACCTACTTAGAGGATCAAATAATTCTAGCATATATAAAATGGCAGGGACAATGCCATAGAACCAAGGAAGCCGTGTAACAACAGTTGGTTTAGTCTAAGTACAAACAAAAGAGTTTTGAGCATTGAGCAATGTCCTGCATTTCTAAACAGTCTCTGTATTGAGGATGTCAAGAGTGAAGCAAGGAGAGCCATGCAAAGGGGACAGTGGCTTTTATGGCAGGGAACTTCCAAAATGAAGTAAAAGTAATTAACATATTAGATCATAAGATTAACTTGAGTCTTTGAAAAAGGAGATAAATGAAAGGCAATTAAAATTGACTTAATGATACTGAAGCTCTGAATAGGATCTGGACCACAAGGACATTTAGAAAACCTTTGATGCACAGATGATATTTAAAGTGATGGTAATGAACATGATCGTGCATGTTGTTCAAGAAGATAGACCAGTATGATTTCAACCTGTACCATTCCAGAATTCAGCAGTCTAGAAAGGGAGGATCAGGAAAGAATATGATATGAGTCAGAGAAAGAGAGAGAGCGGGGGAGGGGAGAGAGACACAGAGAGAGAAAGGGGAGAGGGAAGACACTTGCACACACACATATATGCATACAAATGCACTTACACATACATGAACATGCACACACATGTGTATGTAACAGGAAATCATATTGAATGATACACTGATAAATAAGAGAATGATGAAAAGAGTGAAAAGAGGTGATTGTTTATTGAAAGCTATTGTTTATTCAAGGCATCTCTGAGGCTCTGTACAAAAACATCTCATAGGAGAGGTGGGCCAGAGCCTGTGCTGCTGTATGGTCTGGAGTAGCCACAGACAGAGTAAGAGCACCTCCAGTCTCCACTGCCAGTGAACATTTGTGTCTAGAATGCCATGTTCTATTTCAATTTTTTACCTTTGTCCAAATTCATGGACTATGAATATCAATATTGTAAATCTATGATAGATTTAAAAATCAAGGTGACTCTCCTAATAAATATGACTGATTTATTATTCTGATTCTTTGTGTGGTAAATCACTTGGGATTTATGCAAATGTTGTTCCATCTTCATGACATGATATATTCTAAGCTACAGTATCTGCCTTTTTTTTTCTACGGGGTTGGTGAAGGAGGAGGGTGCGTTAAGTTAATTTGAAATCTAGCTAAATTCTTAAATTCATTACCTCTTCATTTTTAGATTAGAGCAAATATTTTGGTAGATTGAGCAAATCATATTGCTTTTAGTAGATAAAGCAATAAGTGGATGCTGAGATTAATTAAGAGAGGAAAAGCTTAATCTTTTAATCAATCTCCAGGGTTATTTAGTGTGAATATATTCCAAAGTGATCAAGACGGTGTAATCCAAACACTGAACGGGAATGCCTAGTCTAGCAAAATCAGAACCTTGCCTGTGCTTTGCCAGGATTTATACATACTGTAGGGGTTTCTTAGTGTTTCCTTGACCCATGGTAGAGCAATAAAACAGCTTCAGGCAGTGGCTCTCAAAGTCTCCTGCAGAGAGCAAAGTCCTTACTTGGCCCACTTATCATAGGTGAATTTAAGCTCTAGAAACTCTTTCTAACCACCATTTTCTCAGTTCGCACAGGAATTCATTTATGGAATAGATACTTGTCTAGCCCTTGCTAGATAATAATATAATATATAATATATTACATAATTAATTGATTAAAAAATGTGGTATCCACCCCATAACAGCTACCTAAAGGTCATTGTGAAAATAAATTCTCCTCACCTGTGGCTAGACATCTTTATCATCTGTTCTTTCACTCTTGTGCCTATGCACTTACCCTGTCTAGTCCAGGATTGTCTTCCCAGATTGGCCTGATCCCTTCCATTCTGCATGATATTCCTTAGTTTTACAGTCTTCTAGCACACAGTTTCTTCCCTTCATGGCATTTTATCACAGCTAAAATTATTTGGGCAATTGTGTGTATTATCAACTCTTCATTATTGTGTGTACAATATTAAAAATATGACCTGACTTTTATAAGGTATATAATAACTTTGTTCAGTTAGTGAGTTTGACATTCAATAGAGAAAGGGGGAATAATTAAATGATACTAAGGCTTATAAGTTGAATGATATTATCATTAAACAGAGCAGTAGATGAAAGAGAAAAATAACTTGCTGTTTTCAGCATGCTCAAAATAAAAGGAACTGAAGGCCTCTTAGGGAGAGATATTCAGGACACTATCAACTGGAGTTATGGGAAGATTTTGAGAGACAACAATATATATTAAAAAGTCCTTACTTGTCCTATAATACATATACCTCATAGCTTAGCTAAAGGACTCAGAACAACATCCCAGAGAAAACACTAAACCAGAGGAAGGCTGTGTGGTAATGGTGCCAGCTTAACGAGATCTCAGTGCCTGAGTATCTGATCAAACAGTTCGAGCTGTTTCTGGGAGGATTTGCTCCTTGCTTGTTCTGCTGTTTGCTAACATGGAAATGGGGGCTGGGGAGAGGGTAGTCTTCAAACCTGGTCTTTGTGTGCCTTCTCTTTTCCTTTTCACTTTTATTTATTTATTTATTTATTTATTTATTTATTTATTTATTTATTTATTTATTTATTTTAGCTTGGTGACAGGCTTTCGCTCAGTTGTTCAGGCAAGATTCTACCTCCGATTTACCTGGGAATTGAAGCTTTTGCTGCCAAATCCTGAATTTTGCCATGTGAGTGAATCTGAGTACTCATTGTATGCATGTGCCTTATTCAATTAATTGAAAGCCTTAATAGAAAGAGAAGTAACTCCTGTAGAATAGAGATTCTGCCAGCAGACTGCTTAATGGCAAGGCTTCCTGTGCCTCTGTGTCCACTAGTTACTGATCTACACCATTAGTTGTGTGTGTCTGTCTGTGACTGTGTGTGTTTCTATGTGTGTCTCTGTGTGTATATTTTCCTACACGTACAAAGCAAGCATGAGAAATAATATGAATCGAAAATACTGTGGTGACTGAAGAATCATAGTCTTCTCAGACACAGAATAGTTATTTCTTGAGATCTTTCAAATCATACTTTCTCAAGACTGCTGATGCTCTCTAACCTGTACACATTCTTTGTGACAGACCTGCCCTACAAACGGGAAAAACAAGAAAAGGAAAGGGTAAAGTTGTTGGCTTAAGCACACTTTCCACTGATTGAATATTGACTCATATCTCTGCAAGCCAGACACAAACAAGTCAAAATCCTGATATAAAGTCAAGATGGACTAGCCAGGAAAGCTCGGTACGGCAACCACCTGAGCTCTCAGCCAAACCCAAACAGGAAATGCTGAGTCTGGAGATAATTCTGAACATGCCTTACCAGACTTCAATATAAACAATGAGTTGAAGGAATGGGCTCACCTTCTCCAAGCCCTTATAACAAGAATCATGAGCTTCTTCAAATGAAACTCTTATCCTACAGAGGTTTTGTTTCTAACAGCTGGTCTGGAACTCAGGTTTTATGAATGGAAGCTACATGCTTTTGCTACATGCTTACTTAAACCTAAATTCACATTAATTAATCAGTATGGCTGGCTATAGCCTCAGCCTTGGGCACTTGGGCATGCAAACAAACTCCTCCACTGTCCAATTTTCCAAGAGACAGGCAACAACTCAAACTTCCTGCAGGCTTCCTCTCCAGAGTTTGATGTCTTCAGGCATCATCAAATGTCACTAGAGAGAGAGGAGTAATAGTACTATGCAAGCATATACATATTAGAGTGTTCAAATGTTTCTCCATGTTACTAATAATGGGACTCATCACAGCCTGCATGTTATTGTTTGTTACTTCCTGAAAATATTCTCTGTTGCCCACAACAGAGCTGAGCACTAGAGTTGAGAAATGGAATTTTAGTAGTTTGAATACGAAACTCCCATAGATTAATATGTTTGAATGCTTGACCCATAGGGAGTAGCACTATTAGGAGGTATGGCCTCATTAGAAGTAGTGTGTCACTGTGGAGGCAGGCTTTGAGGTTATATACACTCAGGATATACACAGGGTGGTAAATAACCTCCTTTCACTGCCTTCAAATAAGTGTTGCCATGGTGGTGATGTTGTCTCTTCACAGCAGTAAAACCCTAACCAAAACAGGGCTGTCTTCCTCATTGTGTACTGGCTAAGTTACCTACATTTAGTTAGTCAATACAAATAAGAAAAGACAATACAAGAAAAGCTGATGTGAACACTGATTGCATTATGTGCTTTCATCGTGACATATCTTCCAAAGCTTCTTGGTTCCAGTTTCTGAAAGACTCATATAAAACAATTTTTCTGAAGTGTGTTCTAACATTTTGGCATTTTTCTTTCACACAACTCATCATATTTTCTCGTTCCATAAGTCTAAAATTAGGGAAGATGAAAATGAGAAATGGACATGTTAACACCTGCTGGGTATGTAGTTGACATTCTGGGATTAGAGGTGGAGATGTTCTGCCACTACCATTGCTTGTGTTTTCCTTCTAGATATACAGCCAAATAACTAAAATAGCCTATGCAAATTTTGTCAAATCCCCAAGAATCAATCAAATATAAATACTTCACATATAATCTACTTACAGTAGATGCAAGAATAATAAAGATTCAGTTTCAGCTATATTAAAAGTTTCATAGAAGAGGCTGGAATGATGGCTCAGAGGTTAAGAGCACTTCTTGTTCTTCAGTGGGCTTACCTTTAGTTCCCAGGAACAATGCTGGATGACTCACAACTGCCTAATACTTCAACTCCAGGAGATCCCTAATCTTCTTTTGGTCTCTATGGAGAGAGAGAGAGAGAAAGAGAGAGAGAGAGAGAGAGAAAGAGAGAGAGAGAGAGAGAGAGAGAGAGAGAGAGAGAGAGAGAGCAATCTCATAATACAAATACCCATATAAATATATGGTCTCTTTAAAAACTTCAAAATATCTGTCATGATATGTAATTGCTGTGGTGTATGGCAGATGAAATTTTAAAGTGATCTATACTCCTAGACTTATAATCTTTACATAGTTCCAGTTTAACTATATTTTTTATTTTATAAGTAACTTCAAGTTTTCTTCCTCCCACACTGTATAAACTTCATGTAATAAACATGCAATGAAAGAGAACACATGTAAATTTTGCAGTTAAGAGTGAAAGAAAGGTAAATAATCAAATCAGCAGTTCCATTCCTACTTAACTTATGCACTTACAATTACTCTCAGGTTTAGAAGTATGCTGACAATGTTTTTCTGACTTTTTCCCTCCATACTTTTCAGAGGGGAGTTCATTCTATAGCCAATGTAGCTTTTAACATCTCTTCCTTCTTTCACATCTTGAGTGCTGGGATTAGAGTTATGCACTGCAATACTTTGAACTGAACTCAGGAATTCTTGCATGCTGGGCAAACCCTATAACAGCTGAGTTATATCACCAGCCCAGAATTATTTTATGTTTATAACCTCTCTCTCTCTCTCTCTCTCTCTCTCTCTCTCTCTCTCTCTCTCTCTCTCAACAACCATATACAACAAACAATAGATGGATTGTGCTTTGTGTTGGCCAACTAATCATGAGGATGGACTCTGCCCTATGTGTGCATGGTATACCCAGTGATACTCCATTAAAGATAGATTTTTATTCTTCCAGCAGCTATCAATTGTAGATAACTTTATGGCTAGGTTTCAGTCTGTGTGCACTTGACCTTGTCCCTCTTGAATTCATCTGATTTGCATTTGTGCAGGTCTTATTCATGATATTATAGTCTCTGTAACTTCATATGTGCATCAGCCCAGTTTTGTCAGGAAAAAAAAGAAAAACTGTTTTCTTTGAGTCATCCACTACCCCTAAGTCTTACAATCTTTCTTCTGTCTATTTCTCATGGGTTCCTGAGACTTTAAAAGAAGTATTTGATAATGACATCCCATTTAAGGCTGAGTGTTCCACAGTCTCACACCCTTTGTATGCTGTCGACTTGTGGATCTCTGTGTTAATTTCCATCTACTGCAAGAAGCTTCAATGACGAGATGAGGGTTAGTGATAGAGTGACCTCTGGGTATATAAACATGTCATTAGTTATTATTTTAATGCTATATTCATTTATCAGAATAATAGTAGTGGATTTTCTGCTAGGTTCAATGTCCTATCTAGTCTTGCCTCTTTAAGTGTCAGGTAGGGATACCATCTCATGGAGTGGGCTTTAAATAAAAAATGTTCAAGAGGTTGGTTATTCTTCTAACACCACACCACTAGTGTAGCAGTGGGCATATCCCGCTGTGGTCATAGCTGCATGAGAAGGATAATTAGATTTTTAAATTTTTACTCTTTAAGAATCTTACATATGCTTAATTAGAGATTACATCTGAATCTGAAGATATAGCAAAGAGAAATACAGAAGCAAGATATTTCCTACTGCACACTAATTATCTCTAATATAAAATGACTTCATATAGACATGCATTAATTAGGATCTTACATTCAGTATCAGGTTACTCCTTTGTAATACCCTTGTTTCTTCAAAGTTTGTCATCTTTATTCATTATAGACATAGAATATATTTTGCCTCTCACAAGTCATTCTTCTTGCAAAAATAATGATAAAAGTATCCACAGTTTTGTTTCTATAAATAAGGACATTTTGACATTTAAGATTAATTGGCAGTCATACATCTAAAAAACCATAAAGGATCTGGGGTAAGGAGGTTTACTGAAAATGTTTTTACATAATTTTAACTGTTGCTGCCTTATCTGATGAACTGGTGAACCCAGGTTCACAAAGTTGCACCAAAAGTCACTACAGTAGAACATAAAAGGCATTGTCATTAATGTGATAGTATTTGGTCACTTAAATGCCTCCACTATCAAATTAATTATACAAAAGACTTAACTGAATTTTAGACTATGATAAAAAGTAAAGTTTCTTATGCATTTAAAATAAGGTCCTGTCAAACCAAGGTCAGAAAAAGGGATTGATGGCCAGTTATTACTTTGAAAGAAGCCATTATTCCATATTTTATAACAGAATTTGCTATGCTGAATCTTGCCCATAACATGCAGGAATTCTTTCCTAGGTGGTATAAAATGTTTTCTGATCAAATTAACTTGGTACTTTTTCTTTAGTTTATTGAACCTACAATGGTGTTGTGCTGGATAGTTTTAATTGAACTTAACTTTTGTTAGTCATTGGAAAAGATGTACTCTCAACTGAGAAAACGCCTCCATAAAATAGGCCTGTGGTAAATTTTCTCAATTAGGGATTGTGCTTCTAGTTCCCCTAAGCTAGTAGTCCTTGGAGCAATTAAAAAAAAAATCTATGCAGGGCATGGAGAGCAAGCCTGTAAGCAGCACTCCTCCATTACCTGTTCATCAGGTCCTGCTTCTTGGTTCTTACGCTGTTTGAGTTCCCACTCTCACTTCCTTACGTGATAGACTGTGATGAGAAAAGTAAAAGCAAATGAACTCTTTCCTCCCCATGTTGTTTATGATCATGGTGCTTTATCACCAATAAGAATAGGAACCCTAATTAAGATGGGTGTTAACTTCTCATCATTTTACAAACACTTGAGATGAACAATTCATAAGGAAGGAAGTTTTAGTTATGGTATTTGCTGTATTTGCACAAGAGGTGAGAAGGACACCACACCATGAAGCATCTGACCAAAGGACAGGCAGGGAGGAACAAGAGAAAGAAGAATCCCAATAGTACCTTTCCAATAAAACCTACCATCTAAATGCCACATATCTGTCCAGTAGAGTCATTGGCTGCTGACCTACTCTTTAACAAAGTGATGTACCTATTCAAAGTGATGTCACAATGTCATAAATCACGTGTTTTTAAACTTAAAACATTGGTTAAAGTGACATACATTTCCATGAAAATAATGGTTGAGAATCATAGTTAATTGTTCGATTATTTCTGCCATTGAATCTGTATTGATACTCACATTTCTTAAAACTCTGTGATAATTCAAGTTCTCTGTTAACATTGTTGAGCACAATGGCAACAATCATTCTAGAATCTACCTCTGTTATCACCTCACACAAAACTGAGTGTGTCGAGAACTTCCTTAGCAAAATGCCAAACACTGGATAGCTTACATAATACTTTATTTTGCACATTTAAATATGGACTTTTCTTCAGATTTCAAGTGGTCAGTTTCTCACCATGACCTCCCAGAATCTCTTCTCTACATACTTGGACTCTTGTGTGCAAATGTCTATCATTAACTATTCTGTTCAGGCGAGTACCGAAGCTCATTGTCTTCATAATGTTAGTAAGTATTGAAATTATAACCTTTATTTATAGTTTAGAATTAAACTAATTTGAAATGATAAACAATCTACACACTTTTCTACTCAATTACTTTTGGGGGGGTGGGTTTTGGGTTTTGGTTTTTGGTTGTTTGGTTTTTGGTTTTTGGTGGGTTTTGGTGGGTTTTGGTGGTTTTTGGTTGTTTGGTTTGGTTTTTGGTTTGTTTTTGGTTTTTGGTTTTTGGTGGTTTGGGGTTTTGGTGTTTGGTTTTTCCTTTTTCCTTTTTCCTTTCTCAATTTTGGTTTTTCGAAACAGGGTTTCTCTGAACAGCCCTGGCTCTCCTGGAACTCACTTTGTAGACCAGGCTGGTCTCAAACTCAGAAAACTGCCTTCCTCTACCTCCCATGTGCTGGGATTAAAGGTGTGTGCCACCACCGCCTGGCTAGACTCAATTTTTATACTTAAAATTTGAAAAAAATTACCAATTTCATAATATTGAATCTTTTGTCTGAAAACAGATTCATGTCTTGATTTAATTGAATCTTTTCAATATTTTATACTATTACATTGTCCCTCTTCTTTTTTATAAAGAAACTTTTTACTAATATGAAAAATGACTTTTATCTTAAACTTTATCATTTGCAGTACTCTTCACTTTTGTGACATAGGGACAAATTTCTTGTTTCAGACATCTTTCTGATACCTCTCTTTAATGTTCCATATAATTTATTTCTACCAGCAAGAAAATTTTTCTGTTCTTTATATGAAGAATGTACTTACTTCATTGTAAATTTTAAATGGTATGTTTTCTGGATGCAGGATTATAGACTGGCAGTTTCCCATGGGAGGCACTCACTGGACTTGTGCATCTTCTGAGACATCATCAGTAACATTTACTTTGTGTCCTGATTTCTTCAAGATGCTGTCTTTATCCTTTCACTATTTTGTCTGACTTTCTAATTGTCTTTTTGCATTGCCCCTCCTCCTTTTCTTCTTCTTCTCTCTCTCTTGTGTAAGGTTCCTGATGTTTTTTGTGTTTTGTATTCCTGTTGAATGGATTTTTAAAGACACCTGTTATTAAATCTTCACATATAATTCCAACTGTCATCTCTTCATTTTCTGAAACTACACTTTTACATATGCTGAATTTCAAGGAGTTCCTCCTATGCTGTTTACTTTCCTGTTTAGATTATTCTATTACTGTGTATTCAGCAGCTTATATATTTAAATAACTGAACGGCAAACTCGCATCACTTTCTCACCCTAACACATGCAAATGCCTCTGAAGAATTAGAGTCTGATGTTTCTTCCCGATTATCTTTGATGCAAGTGCAAGATCATGAACCTTGAAACCATTCCTATCTCCAGCCCTACACTAAAGCTTAGATCTAGTCTTAGGTTGAAAGGATAACCTAGTAAAATGAGGTTTTTAAACGTATCAGGCAAATCAGGTAAGATTAGAATGAAAGCTGGCTGAGTTACAATTTTGAAATATTTTAAAACATAGACGTGACAAAGCAAAACTCCTTTTCCTTATAAATAGCAAGGACTGTGATGATCTGATAAACATTGCAGTTTGCAATAACAATCAATGTAAATAATATAAAAACATCTCTGACTTATATTGTTCACCAACATCATAATTACTGCTAATACTGCAGTGGCTGATTACTTGCATTTACAATTGCATACTAAATTCCAGTTAGAATAAAGTAATTTTCCAGAATAGAAACAGTTCTGCTTCTGAACCCTGTCTTAGAAATATCTGTTTCAGATGTCAGCCAGGTTACCGAAACAAGAGTAGTTGCTTCTTTGCACATCATAGCATACCAGAATTTTTATAGGAAATATATAGAAATGTGACTTTTTTAAACAACCACACTGGTATTAAGTAACAGAGGTGAGGTTAATTTAATACACTATGTTGATAACCTGTCCATGCCACTCTAAAGTCAGTTAAAATCGAACAATGAGAACTTAACAATCAGTTACTTTATTTTACTCAGTCCATTACACTGTTCAAGAGGATAGTCATGGAAACAGATCTTCTCAGTGTATGCTCAAGTTGCTATGGAAACAGTGAACTGCATATAGTTCTCCAGAGTCCTCTTTCTCTACATTATGCTGCCATTCACCAGAGAATATGCATGTTAATATATGCACTGCAGTCAATAGAGGATCAAAATAATTATGTTTCTGTTACCAGACTCTTCCAAAAGGTGCGGTTCTAAAGACTTAGCCCATAGGCATACAGCATGGAACTGGTATCCCTTACTACTTATCTCACAGATTTAATAAATATAATCTGTTTTATAATAAAATTTGAAAGTAGGAGCTAGATTGCAACTACTACTTGAATATTTTGCTGAAAGTTTGTTGTTGCTGCTGCTGCTGTTGTTGTTGTTGTTGTTGTTGTTAAAGAGACAACCCTTTATAGCCTTCAGCCATGGCAGATGTAAATTCTAAAACTGCATGATTCCGTAAAGAGACAAATCTGACATATCTTCAAATACAGATTGTGTTGGAGACAAATACCACATACAAAATTCCAAGTAATGTACTTAAAGTAGTTATGATAAACAATATTGTACTGTATAAATTCCCCTTTTAAATTTAGAAATAATTGCATGTTAGTTTTCATCCACTAAAAAAAAAGGAAAAAAAAAAAAAGACCTTACTGAATAATTGGTTCTTTCTTACTGCAGTATTCTAAGCTCTGTTTTAATGATTTTACTTGACATGTAAGAATATAAATTTAAAAAAAAAAAGGAAGGATGTGTTGGCTTTGTTACAGGCTGTCTTTTTTTCTGAGAACTGAATCCTATTTTCAATAAAATTGAATGTCTAAAAAAGCATAATGAATAGTCTAGGAACAAAATTGATCCATCAATAAGAGATTCTGTCTATCAAGTAAATATTTTCAATTAATAAAGTATCAATTTTATTAATATTTCCTTAGACTTTACCTAATGTTATTTTTTCTGTTATAGAAAAATTAAGTAAAATTTGTAGAAATTAGATCATCTGTTTATAGTAGCCTGAACTAAATTAGCTATTAGGGAAGTATCTGTTCTCTTTCAACCTCGACAGTCAAAACACATTCTCTATATTCTGCTGTCATCTATCCTAGGGCTTCCTGTGGCTGACATTTTCTCAGATTTCCCTTCTTTCTAATGACATTCACAGTATAAATAACTCTTGGTCAGGGCTTGGTAAGTCCCTGTACCATGCCCTCAGCCCCTAAAGCCATCTCCACTCCTACAGACTTGCCTCCAGACATGAGGCCTACAAACTAGCTTTTTCTGGTGACTCCCTCCCAACCACACATATCTAAACTCTATTACCATGCTGCCATTTCCATAACACAGGCCTAACTCTGGACCCAGGCCTCTGACTTTATCTGATATCTCTCACTTTCATTAAAAAAGTATCTACTTGAGACATATAGACACAATTACAGAAAACCACCTGATCAAAATGCAGAAGGAAAAAAACAGATTATGGGTAAACAGATAACTCTACAGCACAACCCCTACACCCAATGTTCTGGAACTTCACAAAGAGAGGACAAAGTTATAAAAGCTAGAGTGCTCTGCAGTAAAGTTGACTTCAAGAAATGGCAGGGAAATTTTACCAATGATACCATAACAATATGACTGCCTAAACAGGACCTAAACAAGGAGACAATAACCAACAGACATATGTATATAGAAAGGAGAATTTCATAGGGCCTAGCTCATAGACAAAGAATGATAGTCATCTACGGAATGGGGAAAGCAGGAGAACTAGTCTTCCCCAGGGAAGAGACCCTTACTTCTTTATATAATACAAACTGTCAGCCCTGAAATTATATACACAATTCAATACTAAACAGACTCAAAAGGTTGTACTTACTATTTATATATTGACATGTATGCGAGTAATAAGTGTGAAAAAGTACTAATTACAATTACAAGTACAATTGCAATTCCTCCAAAAAGAGGTTGTGAATCTGAGAGGGAGCAAGGATATGGATGGGAGAGATTGAAGCGAAGAGAGAGAAGGGTAACATGATGTAATTATATAAAGTCTTTTATATTTTTGTCACAAATTTTATTTATTTTAATTTTTATTATGTCTCTAGTTTTATGAGCTTATAATATAATTATATCATTTTCCATTTGTTTTCTTCCCTACAAACACTCTCAATACGCCTCTTTGGTGCTTTTCAAATTCATGTCCTCTTTTTTCATTATTTTTTTACATGGCCTCTAACCTACAAAAAGAAATAAATACATATTCAGCAAAGTGCCTGTATATAAAATTAACTCAAACAAATCAGTGGCCTTCCTCTACTAAAAGGATAAACAGGCTGAGAAAGAAATTAGGGAAACAACACCTTTCAAAATAGTCACAAATAATATAACATATCTTGGTGTTATTCTAAGCAAGTGAAAGATCTGTATGACAAGAACTTCAATTCTCTGAAGAAAAAAAATGAAGAAGAACTCAGAATATGGAATAGATCTCCCATGATTGGAGATCATGGATTGTTCAGGATTAATATAGTAAAGATGGTCATTTTGCAGAAAGCAATCTACAGATTCAATGCAATCCCCATCAAAATTCCAAATCAATTCTTCATAGAGTTAGAAAGAGCAATTTCCAAATTCATATGGAACAACAAAACCCCAGGAGAGCAAAAACTATTCCTGAATAATAAAAGAACTTCTGGTGGATCACCATCTCTGACCTCAAACTGTACTAGAGAGTAATTGTAAAATCTGCATGCTTTGGTACCCTGATAGGCAGGTAAATCAATGGAATAGAATAGAAGATCCAGAAATGAATGCATACACCTATGGTCCCTTGATCTTTAACAAAGGAACTAAAACCATCCAGTGGAAAAAAGACAGCATTTTCAACAAATGGTGCTGGTTCAACTGGCAGTTAGCATGTAGAAGAATGCAAATTGATCCAATATCTCCTTATACAAAGCTCAAATCCAAGTGGATCAAGGACCTCCGTATAAAATCAGATACACTGAAATTAGTTGAACATATGGGCACATGGGAAACTTTCCTGTACAGAACACCAATAGCTTATGCTCTAAGATAAAGAATTGACAAATGGGACCTCATAAAGTTGCAAAGCTTCTGTAAGGCAAAGGATATTATCAATAGTACAAAACGGCAACCACAAGATTGGGAAAAGACCCGTACAAACGTACATCCAATAGAGAGCTAATATCCAATATATATAAAGAACTCAAGAAGTTAGACTCCAGGGAATCAAATAACCCTACTAAAAAAATGGGATAGAGAGCTAAAGAATTCTCAACTGAGGAATACCAAAGGGATGAGAAGCACTTGAAAAACTGTTCAAAATCCTTACTCATCAGGGAAATGCAAATCAAAACAACCCTGAGATTCCACCTCACACCAGTCAGAATGGTTAAGATCAAAAATTCAGCAGATTCTGGCGAGGATGTGGAGAAAGAGAAACACTCCTCCATTGCTGGTAGATTGCAATCTTGTACAACCACTCTGGAAATCAGTCTGAAGGTTCCTCAGAAAATTGGACATAGTACTACCAGAAGTTCCAGAAATACCTCTCCTGGGCATATACTCAGAAGAATTTCCAACTGGTAATAAGGATACATGCTCCACTATGTTCATAGCAGCCTTATTTATAATAGTCAGATGCTAGAAAGAACCCAGATGCCCCTCAACAGAGGAATGGATACAGAAAATGTGGTACATTTACACAATGGAGCACTCAGCTATTAAAAATGATGAATTCATGAAGTTCTTTGGCAAATGGATGGAAATTGAAAATATGATCCTGAGTTAGGTATGCCAATCACCAAAGAACACACATGATATGCACTCTCTAGTAAGTGGATATTAGCCCAGAAGCTCAGAACACCCAAGATACAATTCACAGACCACATGAAGCTAAAGAAGGATGATTTCCACAGTGTGGATACTTTGGTACTTCTTAGAAGGGGGATCAAAATTGTGGGAAGCCATTCTGGAATCCCTCGCCAGGCGAACAGAAATCTGTTCCAGGCAGTAAACAAGCCCATGTTTAGTGGATGGCCTGCCCTTAATCCCTGATTGGCTGAGCAAGCCTGCCTGGTGAGGTGATATGACCTGTGGTGATTGGTGGGAGCGTGGTTGTGGCTGGAGTGGGAAAAAAAAAACACTTGTAACCAGAGAGGCGGGGGATTTGAAGAGAGAAGCTGCCTGAGTAAACTGCTTTAAGAAGAACCTGTGGTTGCATTTTACTTGCTGGTTGAGTTGGACGCGACACAAAATATCCATGGGATGAGAGACAAAGTTTGGAGAAGAAACTGAAGGGAAGGCCATCCAGTGACTGTCCCATCTGGGGATCCATCCCATATATAGTTCTCAAAGTCAGAAAGACACTATTGTGGATGCCAACAAGTGCTTGTTTACAGAAGCCTGATACAGCTGTCTCCTGAGAGGCTCTGCCAGTGCCTGACAATTAGAGAAGTGGATGCTCACAGCCATCCATTGGACTGAGCATAGGGTCCCCAATGGAGGAATTAGATAAAGGACCCAAGGAGCTGAAGAGATTTGCAGTTTCATAGGAGGAACAACAATATGAACCAACCAGTACCCCCAGAGTTCCCAGAGACTAAACCACCAACCAAAGAGTACACATGTGTCAGGGCACTCTGGTGGAGTCAGCTTGTGAGGTAGAAATGCCAAAAGCTGCTCATGAGAAATGAATTTCTAGGACTCTCCTGGATGTCTGGCGAAAGCCAACTCTCCAGTTTGGATCGGTTTGTCAGGCGAAAAGCCTGGAAGCTGTTTCACGAGGATAAGAGTTCCATGGAAATTTTCCTCCCAGAGTTATGGCATTTCTTTCCCTAACCCATAATATTCAAATTTCCACCACATTAGTCTAGTGTATAGATTCACGTGCACTCTATTAAGCATTACCTTATAGTAAATGCCTTTTAAGATTGTATTCTGACATAGCTAAAGCCTTTTCCCAGTGTTCTTAGATTCCAGATAGCAGCAAGGAGCTTAACCCATTCAGTAACTAATTAAGCACTACCATAAAACAATAAAGCACAGTCATTAATTCAGTTGTCTGCAGAGTCTAAAATTCTCACTGAGATAGAAATTCGTATTACAGACTACATTCCATGCCAAGAGCAAATTTGTATACTATACTGAAAATAGATAGTCTTCAGATATAGATAAGAATTAACGAGGCCTAGAGAATTTTGGGGTCAGTGACACTACATTATTCTTGAGGCATGTCAAGAGTTAACTACCCTGGGGCTATGAACTCTAAGTGTAAAACTCTTGCCTGGCAGAAAGTGCTAATTTCTAATGTAAACATTTATCTGGTCCCTACAAATTCCCTTTGTAGTCACTCCCCTTGCATCTGTGCTAATCTCTAGTGTTAAACATTTATCTGGTTCCTTTTGAAGTCACTCCTTTTGCACCTGGAAAAATTCAATGTGCCTTATTCTGTTATGATTTGCAATTTATTCTGTATTATAAAAGTCTGAGGCTCGAATGGAACATTACATTCAGATTAAACACCTCTCTTGTGTGTTTGGCTGTCTGTCACTACATCCTAATCTTGCCCATCTACTCTAGAGACTCTTTCCTACACAGGCACAGGGGCCCAGAGGGTCTGCGGCACACATGGAGTGACTCAAGGCTCCAGCTGCATATGTAGTAGAGGATGGCCTTGGGGAACTTCAATGAGAGGAAAGGCCCTTGGTCTTGTGAAGGCTTGATGTCCCAGTGTAAGGGAATGCCAGTACAGGGAAGTGGGAGTGGGTGGGTTAGTGAGTAGTGGGAGGAGGGGTGGTATAGGGGGGGTTCGGAGGTAAAATGAGGAAAGGGAATAAAATTTGAAATGTAAATAAAGAAAATATCTAATAAAAATAAATTTTAAAAGTTATGGAATAAAATATACTCAGGCAAAAGGTAAAAAAGAAATATATATCAAATATGTGTGATAATATGCATTATTATCATAGTATATTTAAGTGTTTGAAAGAAGCAAACCCTTATTCTTAATCAAGAGTATATGCTCAAAAGAATAAGCATACAAACACAGGAAGAACACTTTGTTTTTATTCTAATTGTAGGGGTAACTCCATTTTTTCTCCATTGAATGGGGTCTGGCACTATCTTAGTCAGCTGGATTGTCTTAAAAGATTAGCACACAGGAAATGAAGGAAAAGAAGAAAAGGGTAATTGCTATAAATCATCAAATTCCTGGGATGGAGCAGGGGGCCTTGATGAAAGCAAATGTTTCACTGGCCTGGGAGAATTAGATCACTTTCAGAAAAGGCTTCCAAAGTGGAGGAGATACTGGGATATGGTTTTAGCCTTTATTTACTCTTGCCCTAAATACTCAGTGTTACACTTGGATCTGGAATACCTGAATGTAGTCTCAGACAGATGGAAAAAGAATTGAAATTGTCTATAAACTGCATCTGAGTGGTCTTCTCCAGTGGGATCTCAGTAAGAGTAGTTACATATACTACACACACACACACACACACACACACAAACACACACACACACACACACACACGGAGACATAATCTCACAGCAAACTCCATGATCTTCTGGCTCCTACAATCTTTCCATCCCTGTCTCCCACAATATTCCCTGAACCTAAGATGTGCAAGGTTTCTTTAGATATATCCATTGAAACTGGGACCCACAATTCTGCATATTGACTGGTTGTGGCTTTCTACAATAGTTTGCATTTGTTTCAAAGCAAAGCTTCCTTGATGGAGAATGAAGACTATATTTATCTGAGGGTACATAAGGGCCAGTGTTACAGATTGTTGTTAAGGATTATGCTGTTTTAGTAAATTAGTTGTTGTAGATTTTTCTCCAATAACTTTGACGTCACTAGCACAGAATAATTAGTTATCTAGGTTTCTATAACCAGGCATGGTCTCCCTTTTGTTAAGTGGGTCTTAAGTTCAGTTCAGGAGCCATTAGTGAACTCCAACATATGCACACCACTATTGTACCCCTAGGGTTATCACTGTGCCATGCTGGTCATTAATGTGATTCATAGGCATCAGAGCTCGGTAGGACTGTTGGATGCCTCCCTCTTTTGGGTGATGCTTTTTAGTACCATGAAAGGCAGTCCTAAGGGGCCCTTGTAAACAAACAAACAATATGCCCAAAGAGTAGAAAGTAATGTAAGTAGGGGTACCAAGAGTAGTTATATACTTATTTGAGTTCTACACAGGATTTTCCCTCCTGTTGTTTATTATTGCATAATTTATTTATAAAAGAACCATTGATGCAGATATACTTTATTTGTGGTAGGTTTTATAGAGTACAACTTTGAGTCATTAAACAGTACTATGTATCTTTAGGAACAATGAATAAAACTAATATTATTAAAATATTCAAGGTTTAAATTAGAAAAATGTTTAGAATTATAAAATGAAATGAATTCCAATTAATAAAAAATATTTTGCAACTATTTAATCACTATCAAGCTGCTAATAAAAGCTAAAAATTTATATGATACATAGTCTAAAGTGGAGCTTGGGATTTTTCTTCCAAACCCAATCAATATGCATGAACATGGCAAAGAGCAGGACTTAGTGATCAAGTTAACCTAGTTATTGCTGACTGTTACATTTATTTACACAATGACTGAAAGTCCAAGTTGTATTTAATCACATTCAAATACAGAAAAATTATACTAACTCACACTATTATATTAGTAAAAATACATACATAAAAATGAAAAATTGTAAAACATTGTATTACTACTTAATTAAGGATAGCCTAAAGTTGTGAGCATGGATTGTGGTATAAAATGATATAGATTAGTGTATATTCACAATTCTGAATTTTTAGAGCTGAGAAAATAGCTTAGCAGATCAAGTACTCAGTGTATAGGCATGAAAACCATAGTTCAGACTCCCTAATCAGGCAGACGTGATAGCCATCTACAATCCCAGCACTCTGGAGACAGACAGGGCATCCCCTGTGCAAGCTGGCTAGCGACATGAACCATGACTGGTGAGCTCCAGGGCCATCATGAGACCTTTCCTTGAGCAATACTGTGGAGAGAGTAGAAAAATTTATCTAATATCAACTGTGAGTATGAAACACATGCATTCTACATGCCCATGCATCCACTTGGACATGTGTGCCCACATATATGTGCAAAAACAAAAATGTATGTGTACATTCTAGCTATCTCTATCAATCTCAAATAGTACTTGTTTCAAAACCTATAATCATGCTATAAAAATGTCCTAAAAATGTTTAAAAGTAAAAATTGATTACTAGACTCAAAATTGGAAGTTTTATTGAAGAAATAATCACTTCTAGCTCTCCTAAATCTTAAGTCAACTACCAGTCCTTTATAGCTATAGTGACTAAAATACGAGAAGAAAAGCATAATATTTTAAATTTTATACTAAGTAAACTTAGATATTATAGAAATTAATAATGGCAGACCATGTATGTGGTGTGTGTGTGTGTGTGTGTGTGTGTGTGTGTGTGTGTGTGTGTGTGTGAGTGTGTGTGTGTATTATATACACAGGAACATGTGCAGGAAATAAGAAGGACACTAATATTCTTACTCTATCCCTCTCCACTTTATTGAGAAAAAGTTTAGCTTATCTCAAGCTTATATTTCTTGCCACTAAAACTCCACCTTGGCAAGTAAAATGAGTTAATGAAGCTACCTATTTAAAATGGATAACTTACATATATTTTATAATAAAACTAATCAAATCATGACAATAAGTTAGCATTCAGTCGGTGCCTCCTCATATAAAAGTTCAGAATAAAGGAATTACTAGCTTATCTTTTATGAGAAATGCCTAAAAATGATTTGTGTGGTTTTTAAAAAGTACTAAAAAGATGGAAAACGTGATCAGTACAGGGAACTTCTTCCACTGGCTGTCTTTAAATCTAATGATTATGGCAAGTCAAGGGGCATTAAGATTATACAACAATAAAAGAAACATGATATCATTCTAATACCTGCTATTTAAATTTCAAAAAATAAAAAGTTGCTCTTACCATTTTACATCATATCTTCTGGAAAACAACAAATCTAATTTTACTAAAACCCTGAGCTTCAGATCAAGTTGAACGTTTTGAGGGGTAGAGCACCCTACAATGACCTACCCCATCTTACATGGAAGCAAAGGCTTGATCAGCAACTGAAAAGACAAATATATCAGTTCACTGAGGAATTAAACAAACATTTTCAAACTTTATATTAACTTAAAATTTAGCTACCCTGTAGTTTTTCAAATCTTACACTTAATGATAATAGAGATGTAACATATTCAAAATAAATTTAGATTTTCTTCTTTAAAAATCTTCATGTTAAGTTTAAAGCCAAATTAATTTCTTCCTCCTGTGAATGAGTTAGTGAATAGGAACATGACGGCCATGCTGATTAACCAGCACTTAAGTAACTTAGATATTCATTTAAAGTCTTCAGCATTGGCAATGTCAAAACAGATGTTAAGCTCCTGTTGGCTGACAACAATGGGCCTGTGATGTCAAACATGATCAAAACTTTTATTTTTCAGATGCACCTTACAGTCTATGCACACTGGAAGTGTTTCTTACCTTTTGAACTTGTAGAGTGCTGAGCTACATGAAATGAAGACTTTATTTCAGTTTCAAAGCCCTTAGGGAGTTGGTTTGCAGATGTTCCCTTCTGGATTTGCCATGAAAAAAACTGGCATTTCATTAAAATGTGCTGACAATTGAGTGATTTGAGGAGGACTGACTCTTCTCACTCTCCTATCTGTGAGTCCCCATGGCTTAACCAAGTAATAGAATAGCTTACCATGTCTTTGCTTTGTGTTTCTAAACAGTAAAGGAGTTAGAAGTCACAAATTAACTAAATTATATTTATTTATCATTTACCCATGAGTTACCCTAGAAATTTTTCCCTTGGAAACATGAGTCATAAAATACCTTAGGGGAGGTATTTCCTGGTTTGAGGCATGTGCTCAAAATGGATTAAAAGTGCAGAATACCATTCCATAAGCAATCATCATAACTGCATGTTCTGTACTCACAAACTCAACCAAAATAAATAAATAAATATATATACAAAGTCATATCTCTTTCTTAGGTTATATAGCCCTTATTGTTTCACTATCCCCTAAACAATCAAATATGATTATTTTACATAACATTTACATTATACTTAGTGTTTGTAGAGCTCAGGATATAACTAAAAGTTGGAGAGAATGTCTGGAAGTTGTATGCAGATATTGCATCGTTTTAAGTTAAATCCTCGAATTTCAATATCCATAGGAATCCTAGAAAGAGCTCTGCATGGATCCTCAGGGACAGATGTACTTCAGAAGCTACTGTTGTGAACTTGAATCATTAGATTAAAAAAAAAAAACTCTAAAATCATTAGCACTCTGAAGAAGGTCCATACCTCTGAAGTGCCTAATTATTTTTGAGACACACCCACAGCCATAACTAATATCATACATGGACCTTGGTAGACTTTGGTAAAATTTAAGTCTTTTCTTACCTCCTTTCATAGAGAATAAACTTGCTGGGGCAAAATTGTGTCATATTTGTGAATTCACCTGTGGCAGAAGCTTTGAGGTGCCTTGTGCATAGGATTTCTCAGTAGGTGTCAAAGTAACTTTATTTGAAAGGTTTGAAAGCCCTACAAAGAGACAGGTATTTTCTCTCTCACAACCTCCCCTTTTCTCCCTAAACATGGGCAGAGGTCTTCTGGGGATGAAGACTATTTCTTACTAGTGAGGTAAATTCCATTTTGGGTTTTTCTTAATGTTTTTTTAAATATTTTTTTATTATGTATTTTCCTCAATTACATTTCCAATGCTATCCCAAAAGTCCCCCATTCCCTCCCCCCCCACACACTCCCCTACCCACCCATTCTCACTTTTTGGCCCTGGTGTTCCCCTGTACTGGGGCATATAAAGTTTGCAAGTCCAATGGGCCTCTCTTTCCAGTGATGGCTAACTAGGCCATCTTTTGATACATATGCAGCTAGAGTCAAGAGCTCCGGGGTACTGCTTAGTTCATAATGTTGTTGCACCTACAGGGTTGCAGATCTCGTTAGCTCCTTGGATACTTTCTCTAGCTCCTCCATTGGGGGCCCTGTGATCCATCCAATAGTTGACTGTGAGCATCCACTTCTGTGTTTGCTAGGCCCAATTTCCAATTCTAAGAAGGGGCAAAGTGTCCACACTTTGGTCTTCGTTCGTCTTCAATTTCATGTAAGAAATTGCATTCAGGTATCTACAGTTGGATACATTTGTACAGGTTTCTATAAAGGAATTGTCTTCTAGACTTGGGATACCAAAAGTCTTTATTGACATTTAATCTTATCAACTGCCTTTGAAGATAAGGTATTAAATTAATCATGATTTCACTTCAAATTTGAGAAAACTGTATCATAGATTCCACATATGAATAACATGAGTAGTATTCATGGAACAAGAAAATCTGGATACTTTGTCATATTTAATAATATTTTAAATTATTTTTACATAAAATATTTTACATAGTTCCAGGCAGCTTACAATTTTTCAGTAGATAATGTCTAGGAGTTTCATTTTTGTATGTTTTCATAGAATAATATAGGCACAAATGATATTTAGTAATGACAAATTTGAATCTTTTCTCACCCTCAGTACCTGAAAATAGTGGGCTTTATATCAATTCTTTTTCACTATATTTAAAATTAATAATTCACAAAATAATCTTTCTGCCATTTCTAATGTGTAATTGAAGAAATTTTCCCATTTTCCTGTATTTATTGACATATGATCATTTCTGTCTTTTCCTGAAAAAAATCTTAGCATTTAAATTTACCTTGTATTTGTATTACACTAATATCTCAGAGATATATCACTGAAATTTTCATATTATATTGTAATCATTTTCTGTGTCTGTGGTGATTTCTATAATAGGTCAATTCAAGGCTTGGACTCTAATTGTTCATTGTATAGTAATGGCTTATACTAATCTTTTCAAGGATGTGACATGTTTACATTTTAACTGATCTACTAATTTGCTCTAAGATATCTGCTCCCATCCTCATTTTCAATATTCTAATAAGTTGTAATTGACTAAATCTGCTGTTAATGTTTTAAAATATTTCAACA
Source organism: Mus musculus (assembly GCF_000001635.26). Classification (NCBI taxonomy): domain Eukaryota; kingdom Metazoa; phylum Chordata; class Mammalia; order Rodentia; family Muridae; genus Mus; species Mus musculus. The sequence continues at coordinate 14,007,045 of NC_000072.6, read as the reverse complement.
TATTGCTATTAATCACAATCTCTGTGCTGTAAAAATGAATAGTCTGATCTTTTTTAATATTCCCTTTCTACTTGCAGTTTAATATCCAACTGATCAACATTTCCCCGGTGCTTCTCTTTACCATGGCTCCAGAACCACCTCTCCATTCTAGTTCTATACAATCAACTTACTGTAGATTTCACATTGATTTTGGTCATGCAATGTTTGCCTTTCTAAGTCTGTCCCTTTGCATAACAACTCCAACTTTTTAAAAATGCCATATTTCATTTTCTTTAAAGGCTAAATAGTGGTCCGGTGTATATACATGGCACATTTTCTCTACATACTCACCAGTTTGCATTGTTTCCAAAGTGTGACTTTTGAGAACTCCAACAATAGGCAAGACCATGGAAACACTTATTCTTTATGCTGATTTCCTCTATGTATACACTCAATTAGAAGTGACATTAGTAAATCATTCTGTTTCATCTATTTCAGTCACTCTCCCTCCCTCCCTCCCTCCCTCCCTCCCTCCCTCCCTCCCTCCCTCCCCCACCCCCCTCTCTCTCTCTCGGCCTGATACTTTTAGCATTGCTGTACAAAGCTTCTTCATCATCCTCACCAAAAGTCGCTGTTTTTCTTTTTTCATGAAAAAAAAAAAAATGAAACCAGGTTCAGCTCATTATTGGTCATTTTAACAAATGTAGTTTAGTTAAAAAAACCAAAGCCCATGTCATCATCCGACTCCTCAGATTCTTCTTTCTTTGCTTCCACCTTCCTCTTTTCAGCTGGGGTAGCAGCGGTGGACAAGGCAGGACCACCAGCAGAAGCAGATCCAGCTGCTGGAGCGGGTTCACCAGCCCCTATGTTGCAGATGAGGCTCCTGATGTTGACTTTGGGGGGGGGGGGGACATGTGCAAACAAGCCAGGCCAGAAAGGTTCAACATTGACACCTGCTGCTTTAATGAAGGCATTGATCTTATCCTCTGTGACTGTCACCTCACCAAGGTAGTGCAATAAGGGCCCAGTAGATGCCGGTGAACTGGGAGACAGAGGCCATGTTGTGCACTGCCTGCATCGTATTGTGCTAGTTGTGGCCTGAAGTGAGGCCATCATCCCAGTGTGACCATAGCTTCTTCAAAAGGACCTTGCTCCTTGGAAGCATCTGAGGAAAGGCATGTTTTGTCTTTTTAGGCCAACCATTCTAATCCTTGCAAGAAGACATCTCAGAGAGGCATTTATGTGCTCTCCCTGAGGGAAAAAGTGATGCTTTCATATTTTTGTATTTTTTTTTCTTTTCTTAGTTTTAATTCATTGACTTTTAGGTGTGATTTTGAGAATTCCCTCGGCTTATCTTAACTTGTTTTTTCTCTTAGCTTAGCAAAGAGGAAATTAAACCACTGTTTTCATTTTTTTTTCTGCACTAAAAGTATTGTTTTAAATGTGTTCTTTCACTGTACTTTGCTAGGAGCCCATAATTTTATCAAGAAATCTTTAATGTTCATTAATGTCTAGATATTTTACCTCATTTGAGTTGCTAAAAGTTTCAAAAATTGTATTTGGTTATTTATTTTACTTTCCAAATGTCTGAGAAACCCATGTTCAATTCTTTTCTTGCTATGGATATACAATTTGCATTGCAGTGTCAGAAGTCAAAGCTGTATTCTTTCTGACTTAATATTTTATCTAGGTTTCTTCTGTGGCCTAATATATGCTAATTTTTTCATAAATGCTTTAATGTGCTTAAAATTATTTAGTTTCCCTTTGAAGAAAAATGAAAATGAGACCATTGCTTAGTGAATTATACTCACTGTAACTTTCCAAATTCATGTTCTATTTTATCCTCTTGCTCTGAGTCTAAGTTGCTGACATAATATACATCTCTACAAATGAAATGGAGTGTAAAATTAACTAATTAATTAATTAAAAACTAATGAAATGGAGTTATAATTATTGGTGAAATTTACATAAAAAATTTAAAGACAAAAGTTAAAGATGTATCAGGAAAATTATGAATATAAAAGAAAACATTACATTTCCCATCTTTCAGACAAGAGAGTCAGTCTGTGTCACTCCATTTTTAATGATGTGAAATGAAAATATTCAATTAATGTTGATAGCTGCTAGTACAGTTAAAAATACTTTGCAAGCTATTGTAAAGCTGTCAAGATATGATGAAGGAGCTGAGAGTCCCCAAAGAAAATAGAAATTTGGTATCAACAAAAAACTTTAAGATAGATTTACAAAATAGGGCCATTATTAAAATACCACTATTACAAGTGAATGAAGAGATCCATAGTAGAACTTATTGAGATAACCTACCCTCAAAACACAGGGTATCAAATGGCTATGTAAGTGTGTACCTGTATTTTCAATTGTTAATTGCTGTGCTGGCAGAGCCAAATGCTGTCAGGATGTTTGGTGTTGTCATAGAATACCATAGAAGGGCGTCGAATACTTGTTCTTCCTCACCTGTGCAAAAGACGATTGTTTAAGATTTTCATGTTTAAAAGCAACCAGTCTTGGTGAAGGTGGCCCTCAATGCCAAAAGGCACCAAAGGGAGATGAGCCATGTGCTGTCGTGATGCTGATTGGTGATTATTGGATGAGTAAGAAATGTGATTCTTTTCTATTTTGGTAGAATAAGGAACTGGCAACTGAGGCTGGGCCAGAAGGACAGGGCAGACAAAGGGGAAGAAGAGAGAAACGGGCTGGGAGGAAGCAGAGTGATTCATCACCTGTTCTAGCCCAAACTCCTCTCCAAAGTAACTGATTCTGTCCTCTCCTGACTTCTGACTGAATCTCTCTGCTTGGCGTCAAACTAACTCTGGAAATCTGTTCTAATCTTCTGATTTTTTTTCTCATTCTGTGGCTCTAATGAGCAACATTTTCTTCTCCTGCAATCTGTCTCTGTCTCTCTCTCTCTGTCTGTCTCTCTCTGTCTCTCTGTGTGTCTCTCTCTGTCTCTGTCTCTCTATCTCTCTCTGTCTCTCTCTCCCTCCCTCCCTTCCCTTCCCTCCCTCCCTCCCTTCCTCCCTCCCTTATATAACCTCTCTTTCCTGCCCTTTCTCAGGAGAATTAGGCATATACTATCTCTGATTCATTTCATCAAATCTTTCTCTGAGTTGTCACTTTGTCTTCCCCTCAATAAGACATCAATTTCAAACATGGCTGCTTTCTTCTACAAAACAACTTTACCTACAATTTTTTGAGATTAAATGTATGTACTAAGGGCGTGTCTGTATTGCAGCCAGAGGGACGAAAGATGTGTAGTGTGTCTGAATTCCTGCCGGATCACCCAGGCCTAGGTCTTATATGTACTTCACTGCCCGAGCAGCCATGGTGCTAGATTTAAATTATTCTACATAGAATGACTAAAAACAAACAAGCAAACAAAACAGTACTAATGATGATTAAAATTATGGAGCAAACCCTAACAGAAATATACATCAGAGCAGTTTGTTACACAGAGGTTTGGTTAATTTAAAATCAGAAAGTTGTATTTTTATTACAGTTTAGCACATTTCAGAGAACACAGAATTAATCTTGTTGCATTAGTTCTGTGGTAATGCAGAACAGAGTGGCAGGGTGCATGTGATAGGGTCAAGCTGTTCTGCTTAGCCCATGAAGCTAAAAGGAAGATATCAAAGTTCACAATTTCCTGTGTGTGTACACCACAAACACCTGAAGTCTTTCTCCTTCGCATTGGATCCTATGCCAGGGATCTAAGCCTGCTGCACAGGGAGTCCTTTAAGATTCAAACTAGAGTTTGGATCAACTTTGGAAAATATTCATCAGTATCTACTGACACCTGTTCTACAAAAAGGTAGAGGTTGGCCATTGTAAATCTGAAAACACAAAATTCAAGTGCTCCAGAAACTAAAACTATTGCAACACAGTGATAGAATACCATAGCAAGTGTATGTAATGGAAATCATTTGAAGCTAAACAAAGAATTCTCACCTGAGGAATATGAGGAATATTGAGAAACACCTGAAAAATGTTCATCATCCTTAGTCATCAGGGAAATGCAAATCAAAACAACCCTGAGATTCCATCTCACACCAGTCAGAATGGCTAAGATCAAAAATTCAGGTGACAGCAGATGCTGGCGAGGATGTGGAGAAAGAGGAACACTCCTCCATTGTTGGTGGGATTGCAAGCTTGTACAAGCACTCTGGAAATAAGTCTGGCGGTTCCTCAGAAAATTGGACATAGTACTACCAGAGGATCCCACAATACCTCTCCTGGGCTTATATCCAGAAGATGTCCCAACTGTTAAGAAGGACACATGCTCCACTATGTTCATAGCAGCCTTATTTATAATAGCCAGAAGCTGGAAAGAACCCAGATGCCCCTCAACAGAGGAATGGATACAGAAAATGTGGTATATTTACACAATGGAGCACTACTCAGCTATTAAAAAGAATGAATTTATGAAATTCCTAGGCAAATGGATGGACCTGGAGGGCATCATCCTGAGTGAGGTAACCCAATCACAAAAGAACTCACATGATATGTACTCACTGATAAGTGGATATTAGCCCAGACACTTAGAATACCCAAGATATAAGATACAATTGGTGAAACTAATGAAACTCAAGAAGAACAAAGACCAAAGTGTGGACACTTTGCCCCTTCTTAGAGTTGGGAACAAAGCACCCATGGAAGGAATTACAGAGACAAAGTTTGGAGCTGAGACGAAAGGACAGACCATCTAGAGACTGCCATATCCGGGATCCATCCCATAATTAGCCTCCAAACGCTGACACCATTGCATACACTAGCAAGATTTTGCTTAAAGGACACAGATAGAGCTGTCTCTTGTGAGACTGTGCCAGGGCCTAGCAAACACAGAAGTGGATGCTCACAGTTAGCTATTGGATGGATCACAGGGCCCCCAATGGAGGAGCTAGAGAAAGTATCCAAGGAGCTAGAGGGGTCTGCAACCCTATAGGTGGAACAACAATATGAACTAGCCAGTACCCACTGTGATCATGTCTCTAGCTGCATATGTAGCAGAATATGGCCTAGTCGGCCATCACTGGAAAGAGAGGCCCATTGGTCATGCAAACTTTATATGCCTCAGTATAGGGGAACGCCAGGGCCAAGAAGTGGGAGTGAGTGGGTAGGGGAGTAAGGGGGAGGCTATGGGGGACTTTTGAGGTAGCACTGTAAATGTAAATGAAGAAAATACCTAATAAAAATGTTTTTAAATGTCAAGAATTTGAGAGATAATGAGAGATATACGAGAGGAGTTGGGGAAAAGGGGGATGACTAAACTATGTACAAATACAGTGTTCATGGATATAATTCCAAATAAATAAATAAATACTAAAAAATCCAAATGTAGCATATTAAGCCACATTTTAAAATTAGTGATTTAAAATCACAATATTTTTTTCTGTAAGTCTGTGACTCAGTTGGATGTTCCATTTTGTGGTCTTGTCTGAATTCACTCATTGTGCTATGATCTTGCTTGGATCTTCATGTACAAAACAACCTTTGGAGTACATTGCTGTCTGTCAGTGGTGTACCTCAATACTACTATCCTTCAAGACTTTGATCTTCAGTAGCCTCCATTGAGTTTTTCACACCATTGTGTTCAAAGGGCTCAATAAAGGAAGTGTGGAAATTACAAGATTTTAAGAAATAAACCTGAAATTTGGACAGTATTATTTTCATAATAATCAATGTGAACATAAACTTAAAGCAAACTCGACTAAAGAAACATGACTCAGGGAATGGAGAATCACCTTAGTGGTTAAAGTATCTGGTACTCTTGAGGGACACCTAGATATGACTTGTACCACTCAGACTACAAGCTGTAATGTCTGTAAATCCATTTCAAAGGATTCCAACACTCTTTTCTGGCTTCTGCAGGTGCCAGACACACATGATAGGAGATGCCTTTACCACTGACCAAAAAAACCCCAGCCCTTGTCTTTTTGGACAAGGTTTCACTGTGTTTTCCAGACTTGTTTTAACTTCTGATCCTCCTTCCCCTGCTTTCTGATGCTGGTATTGCAGTCATGAGACATCAAGCCTGGCTTCATTTTCACCTTTTGCTTGAAGTTACTAAACTGTGAATAAGAAGACTATTCTGTGAGACATATTCTGTGACATTTGCGATTGAGAAATTGGAACTAAGCCTGGCGTGGTGCCACACTCCTTTAATCCCAGCACTCAGGAGGCAGAGGCAGGCAGATTTCTCAGATTGAGGCCAGCCTGGTCTACAGAGTGAGTTCCATAACAGCCAGGGCTACACAGAGAAACCCTGTCTCGAAAAAAAAAAAAAGAAAAAGAAAAAAGAAAGAAAGGAAGGAAGGGAGGGAGGGAGGGAGGGAGGGAGGGAGGGAGGGAGAGAGAAAGAGAGAGAGAGAGAGAGAGAGAGAGAGAGAGAGAGAGAGAGAGAGAGAGAGGAAGGAAGGAAGGAAGGAAGGAAGGAAGGAAGAAAGGAAGGAAGGAAGAAAGGAAAAAGAAATTGGAACTGACCAGCTCTGCTGAGTTTTCTATTATGTTCCATGGTTTTGGATTCAGTGCAGTGTGAATGGCAGCATATCATACACACATGGCAGAGGGAGTCATTACTGTCTACAGACTCAGTATAGATCTGTATGTTTTTCAGCTGAAGCAATATCTGTATGTGGTTTATAAGACAGGGGATGGTGGACTATGGGAGGCTTTGTTGAATGTTTTCCTTTAATCAGCTATCATCTTGTCAAATACTGTCCCCCTTTTCAAAAGGGGAACCTTAATTGTTCCTAGTGCGATGGATTAGAAGTAGTCTCTCTTGGTTTGTTTGCTTGTTTGTGCATTGTTGTCTTACATTGTGTTTAGGATTGCTCCATTTAGGGGAAAACAAATGTATTAGGAAAGAGGTAATTAACCTTAGATGTGAAAGAGAATTTGTTCAAACTCCCATTCTCCAGGTTACAGTCCATATCAGCTACATAGAAGCTGATAAACTGGGGCCACATCTACGGCATTTTTTAAGTTGCTCAGATGACTCAAAAGTATATCTGCTGTTGAGAACTGTGAGACTGAACCTTATGCTTTCACCATTTTTCTTAGCAAAGTTCACACAAATTCTTACTATTGATAAAACTCACTCAGTTGATAAAAAGTATTAATTACTTTATGTTATATGGACACTTTTTAAGTTATTAAATAGACTAACAAATATTTCTTTACTAGATATACTCTACTACTATGTTATCTTAGTACATACAACTCTACTCTATGTTATCTTAATAATCAAATATAATTTATATGTTTATATAAATAAATATGCAAAATTATGTTTACTGTATAGACTTTTGAAGTTATTACCTTAACTATGATAACAATCTATAATACATAAGATAACTTGTAGGAAAAATAGAACTGGAATATCTCGTTAAGTTTATCATTACCATATACTCAATTATAAAAGGCATTTTCAAGAAACTTCTTAAAAATAAATGTGCTTTGCGTGAATAATTTTGGAATGTACAAATATATTCAGCACTCTCAGTACTTTTGGTGAGTACTTTTTCATACGGTCGACTCTGGTGGATTTGCATCATTAGGAGAGGAACCCTTTCAGTATGAGCTTGGAGCATATTTAAACTCCTGTAATGATTTCCAAGTCTGAAAAGTCTGTGTGCACGAGGATGCCCACTAATGGGAAGTGTTTCTGGGGATAAGAGTCATGGCTAGAACGAAGTGCTTTGAGCAGTGACGGGAATATGACTTTAGGTGGAGAATGGTGGGGTGCTATGTCATAATTGATCACAGTTATTCTGTCTTCAAGGATGGCATTTGACAGAGATCTCTGTGGAGAACAGTGAGCATTACATCCTGGATGTGGTATAAGGCAGTTAGGACTTGAATTTCATTTAGAATTTGCTTGGTGGATAACTGAAGTTTTCCAAGTTTCATGTCTCTACCTTATAGACTTGTGATGAAGTCATGTGTCTACTGGCAAGATTGTTACAGAGTTTAAAATCAAACAACAGTTCATAAATCCTAAGCTTACTTTATTTATTTTTTTATTGGATATTTTCTTCATTTACATTTCAAATGCTATCCCGGAAGTCCCTTATACCCTCCCCCACCCCCGTCCTGCTCCCCCACAAACTCACTCCCACTTCTTGGCCCTGGCTTTCCCCTGTACAGGGGCATATAAAGTTTGCTAGACCAAGGAGCTTCTCTTCCCAATGATGGCTAACTAGGCCATCTTCTGCTACATCTGCAGCTAGAGACACGAGCTCCGGTGCTACTGATTAGTTCATATTGTTGTTTCACCTATAGGGTTGCAGATCCATTCAGCCCTCGGGTACTTTCTCTAGTACATTCGGGGCCCTGTGTTCCATCCTATAGAAGACTGTGAGCATCCAATTCTGTATTTGATGGGCACTGGTAAAGCTTCACAGGAGACAGCTATATCAGGGTCCTTGCAGCAAAATCTTGCTGGCATATGCAATAGTGTCTGCGTTTGGTGGCTGGTTATGGGATGGACCCCCAGGTGGGTCCATCCTTTCATCGTAGCTCTAAACTTTGTCTCTGCAACTCCTTCCACGGATATTTTATTCCCTATTCTAGGGAGAAATGAAGTATCCATGAGTTTGTCTTCCTTCTTGATTTTCTTGTGTTTTGGAAGCTGTATCTTGGGTATTCTAGGTTTCTGGGCTAATATCCACTTATCAGTGAGTGCATATCAAGTGACTTCTTTTGTGATTGTGTTACCTCACTCAGGATGATATTCTCCAGATATATCCATTTGCCCCAGAATTTCATAAATTCATTGTTTTTAATAGCTGAGTAGTGCTCCATTGTGTAAATGTACCACATTTTCTGTATCCATTCCTCTGTTGAGGGACATCTGTGTTCTTTCCAGCTTCTGGCTATTATAAATAGGTCTGCTATGAACATAGTGGAGCATGTGTCCTTATTACCAGTTGGAACATCTTCTGGGTATATGCCCAGGAGAGGTATTGCTGGATCTACCGGTAGTACTATGCCCAGTTTTCTGAGGAACCACCAGACTGATTTCCAGAGTGGCTGTACAACTAAGCTAACTTTAATCTGAATAATTCTCTCATCCAGCCAAGTTGGCACTTCCTGATTTCTTTCACTCACTCTATCCCCAACACAAGCCTGGAGTGAATATTATGTCCAGGTGAATGAGTTGTGGTAAATTTCTGAGGGCCATCAAGGTATTGGATGAGCCCTCTGCTTGCTTCTTTGCCCAATAACTTACATTATCAGGTGTCTAGATAGGTAATAAAATATTTGAAGTGATAGTCTTCTGATAATTGCTTTGGTGTTTTCCTCAACTTTAAGAAAAGTGAGTATAACTTAAATTTTTATCAGCATATTTATTATTTGGAGTCTTTCAAAATGTTTACCTCTTAATACCTATTGCTGTATCTATTAATACCTTGACAACTGCACTGTTACAGGTCCTTAGTGGTAAAGTCATTCTCTTATTTGGTACCTAGATAGTACAGAAAAAAAAAGTATTTGGATCCAAAAATATAAGGGATAATAATCTCAAATAGACCCTGGTTCTTGTCAGGTTCAATACTGTAGATGACTAAAGTCTACGATAATTGGGGTCTGTTGCCATTAGAACTGGAAGAAAGAAGGAAGTGGTTGGAATATCTGAAATGAGAATTCTATAATACAACAAAATTTTAGCTTTAGTAACAGAATTTTTAAATATAATAACTTCAAAGGTATAAAATGTTCATCAGTTTGTTTGGTTTTTTTTTTTTTAACTGATTCTGGCATAGCTTCTGTCCATATTAAAGATCGGAAGAATGAGGCTTTGTGAGATCTATAATGGCTGTGGTCTCAGCATCGGGACTTGAGGAATTTCAGACACATATCTGAGGAATGATTCTCCTGTCTTTTTAGCACACCTACTCAGGTAACGGAGAATTGATAACATAGATAATATGTCGTGGCCCCAGAGCAAATAGATTACTTGCATATAACAAGAAAAAATGACAGTAAAGATATATGAATTCATATTTTATATCTTAAGCACCCTCTCTACTTGAGTATAGCTCTCTAAATAATAGCGGTAAATAGATCTGTAGTGTTTCATAGTTTTCACTGGATGATAACAATAATGCCCTGAGGAAAAAAAATGACTTACCATTTCCTGCTTTGTGAAAAGTTAAGCATAAACTCAGCATGTGAAAGTGTGGTGTAGTGTAATAAGTATAGTAGAATGTTAATCACTTTTAAAGAAAATGTTTGTCACATACATAAATTTTGTATATATTGTGCAAAGTTGAATAGGCTAGCCCAAAGAGACATGTGTTATATGATCCTCTTAATGTGAGGGACCAAGAGTATCAATCAAAGTCATAGAAAGAGAAAGCAGATCACAGATTAGTAGAGATTGGGATGGGGAAGAAAAGAGAGCTGCGGAGTGGATATTTTAAAGAGAGAAATGCTCTGGGCATCTACGATGAAATATGAGTATATTCAACACCACCTGTATGCATTCAAAGTGAAAAAAATTAATGTTATGGGTTTTAGTAATAAAATCCTGAAAGCAAGGTTAGGAGATTTTGTCAAAAACCAATCCAGTGGGAGATTCAGCTCTAAGTCAATCCCATTTTTTTTTACCCTGGACACCTTAGTACCTCTTTCTGGACAGGATATGAGAGTGGCTGAATATTTTGCTGGCACACCTGCAACATTGCTATGATGAATACCAGGAGTTAGCACAGATCCTTCTAGGATGACACTTGAAGAAGCAAGCCTCCTTCTTGACCTAGCTGGACTACATCATTTCATGGAAAACATTAAAGCTCTGTTTTTACATGGAAAATAATTTTTGTGATAGCAAAAACCTATCAGTCTACTGTCTTGACCATTTTGTTCCCTTTTAAAATGGTTGCTTTCCTTGTTGTCATGGAAACGGCCATGAGTAGAAAACACTATATAGGTGCACAGCCACTCCAGAGATGAGACCAAGAATATGCTTGACCCACAGATGAGAAAAACATTAATTCTTACAGCCTTAAATTTACATTAATATTGTTGTCTTTTTGCATACTTACAAGGAAAGTTGAGAACAGAGCAAAGGATAATGACCTATTTTCAGTAGGATCTGGTGACTACCAAATATGGCCCTTTATTTCCAGTCAGAGATAGACAAAGCTACGTTGACAAATGATTGTGAGTAAAAGGGGACACCAGGTCCGTATGTCATTCCCATATGCAGGATTAATCACTGTGGTATAAACTTACAGCACAGAGAGTTCTAGGGTGTTATCACCCAGTGATGCACAAACCTGTCTGACATCATTTCCATTAGGCCAAGCAGTGTCCTGAATAACATACTGACTTGTACAATACTGACCCAGATATAAATGAAGTTAAAACCTAACTTGGATCTTTCCCATGGCAGCTAAATGGATGCTAATGTTTTCTTCAGTGTTTGCAGAATCCCACTGCTAAGCATTTCTGAAGTACACAGCACCCACACTTACGTGATCACGATTTGTTTTCAGGATCCAATCTTTCAAAACCAAGGTAGCCCAAAGATATTATATCCTTTATGAGGATTCAGAGTAAAGAAAAGCTGGGTGCTGTTCATCCCTATGATATTATTGAGTCTTTACTTTTTGTATCAACTCAAGATTAAATTTTTCTCAACAGTAAATCTCTTCCTTTGAAAAATTCAATTCTTCATGCCAATATTTCAGAGCTAATCCACCTTCCCTGACCTCCTGACATCTGGTGTCAAATCACCAGACTTCCTTCTTGATCTGTCTTCACAGGGATGCTGCACCTAACATAGAAATGTTGGGAAGCAGGTGAATTTTCAAGTCAAGACGGTGCAAAGGGGCAAATCTAGAGCAGATGAGGAAAGACAGGGATTGGGAGCAGGAAGGTAGGGAAAATAGATCAGTCGTTCTATTCTGAAATGGAGATGGTGGGACTGGAGGGGAGGAGGTTGATAAAGAGAAATTATAAGCATAATGTTGACATACCTCGGGCACTCATGACTGTGAGTGCTAACAAGCAAAATGAGCAGCCTTGGAGACATCTTCCTTAGTGCAGTTAAAATCTCATTATTTATCTGCTTAAAATATTCCAGGTACTTCAAAATCCAATTACAGTCTCAGCTCCCAAGATTTACATGACATCATAAAATCTGGTTCAAGTTCATAGCCTCAGCTTCAGCCTTTCTCTCTTTTCCATAGAAAGCTCAAAAATTACTAATCTCCCAATAACTTCTCAGTGCCTTCGTGCTTGCTAGTCTTTCTCAGAGCTCCCATTAGGTGGAATTTATCATCTATCTACTGAAATCCCAAGCAAGATCTCCTTCAAGATGCTCAAAGAAAGACTTTGATATCCCTGACCATCGATAACAGCAGTACTCTTCAGCAGTCGCGTTACCCATCACATTTGTCCTCTCTAAGCACCTCCGGGTGTTTGACATTATATTTCTTACATGATTACAGCTTTATCTCTCTACTAGAATGTGAGCTCCCTCAGGGACCCTATTAACAGTGCTTGGTGTGTAATGAGTCTTTAGAGAATTGACACTGTGGGAGAGAAAAATACATATTCATAGATATTTTAAAGTGTTGTAGAGAAAATACTGTATGTGGTAAAAAACAAACAAATAAAACAAAACAAAACCCCTTAGCTTGAAATTTACACTACCAGACTCACATACCTTCCTATGTCTAAAAGTATGTTCACTCTGCTATCACTCTGACAACGTACATGACATAAAAATCCTCCTGTATTTCAAGTGTGTGGTTAGTGGAGGAAAGAGGATCAATAGTTTTAAATTCAGCCTGGGATACACAGAGACTCTTTAAAAGCAAATAAAATGAAAAGTTAAAGAAAGACTTCCTTATTTTGGCTCACAATTTTTAAGACTTCCGTCCACAAGGGCATAAAAAACACTACAGTAAAAAAAAGCAGCTCACATCTAAACATTGAAGAAACATGGTGGCAATGGTGGTAGTAAGGAGAGAGAGTGAGAGAGACAGATCCAGAAAGACAGAGAGACAAAAAGACACAGAATCACAGAGATAGAGAAAGAGATAGTGAGGGAGAGAGACAGAGACAGGGGAGAGAGAGAGGAAAGAGGGGGGAAGAGAGAGAAAGAGAGAGAGAGAGAGAGAGAGAGACAGAGAGAGAGAGAGAGAGAGAGGAAATGTGGAATATATCTTTGCTACTGCAGTATCTCCTTGACTCCATCTTATTTCACTCATTGCTATAACCTATGGGACACACACATTCAGGGTTGGAATTCTCTCTATAGACAGACACACCCAGAATCATTTAACTCATTTATAAGGCACTTTTCAACCCAGTGAAGTTGATAACTATGATGAACCATTATGTACTGTGGTTCTTAAGCAGAGGTAGGAAGCATTAATTTCTATTAATAGAATCATTACATACTGTATTCAGAAGTAACTACAAATTTCTGACAGTACAGAATTTGATTAAAATTAAAACTCAAAAAACAACTTTCAGTCTTTATTAAACTAGCTACATAAAAGTTTATCTATATCATTTACATATTAAAAACTATATTTTAGAGTCATATATTATAGGAAGAAAGAGGCTGGTATGCTCACATCAGAGACCACCTCTTCTGTGCTTTAGAGTATGTTGATATATTATTAGGAAATCTTATTTTTCAAGAGTTGGTGATTGGTTTATTTTAGATAAGAGTAGTAAAAGTAAATTATTGTCCTAATATAAAACTGAAATTTATTAAAGATCTTAAATAAATCCTACACTTAAAAGTGTTGCAATAAAATTGTTGCTTTAAAAATGCTACATATCCATGTGAGAATGCTGTGCCCATAAAGTCTAAGTCTTATGTTTTGCCTTTTACCCATTAATAGGAGGCATAAAAGATCTGTATTTTATGCTAATAGAAAACTGATAGATATATACTTTCTAATGGAGCTGAATAAAACTAGAGAGAAATGTTAAGAATCTATGTGCAAATCTACATAGCAATGGAATTATTATATAACAAAAGAAGAAAAAGTATCTTCAATCACATACTCATAGAGCTAAACTGTCACATTAAAGATGGCATTTCTACCCTCTTCTGTCATTAACTGCTATACCACAAGTTTTATCATAAAATATCTTTAAAATGGTTTGCATCATCTGTTCAGATTTACAATAATGCTTTGAGGGCTTCTATTCCACGGAGAAGGGAAAATTAGAAGGCATTGTTAGTCTATAATGAAAGTAAGGTAGAATTTAAAAAATCTATTGGTTTTAGTATCAGTTTTCATTAATGCCTACAAAATAATAACACACACAGCATAAGGAGCATGTTTTTATAATTTTTTTCTTTCTGTCTTGCCTTTGTATTTCTGTATTAGACTATGGATATTAATTGCCATCATGAAATAAGATGTTTACACTTCCCGAAGGAAAAGAATCTTAACACAGTGGTTGCTAAGGCAGCAATCCAGTGGATATATAACACAGTGGTTGCTAAGGCAGCAATTCAGTGGATATATACAATCTATCTCCCAGTGATATTAGATTTAGATACAATTTAGTGTTAACAAGGGTGGCACAGATCTAACTAAACCCAATTCATCATAATGTTTCTCCATTTGAAAAATATACAAAGAAAGATAAGTTGTTCCTGTGAAATAACATGATTGGACAAGTGACAACAGTTGACATTTTCATGGTCCTCTTTGGGGTATATTTGTCATTTAGAAGAAAGCAGAGTACAACTACAACAACTTTCAGAATATCAGTATAAATAGAGCTATACAAAATCATCCTAAATTTGGGTTGACATTACTTAATCAAATTTCAAGCAATCTATGTGAACATGCTTATGGAAAGAATTTTATTTCTTTCAATTAAAATGTAAAAAATCTAGATGTGAGCAGTATTTGGAAATCCTAACAGATGTGCACAGAAGCTGGTAGGAAACAGTTTTACCATAGTCACTGGGGAATCCAACACTTTCTAAATCAACCTCTATTCTTTCAGGGAAAAATGAGTAAGTTATTACCTCACTTCGATTCAGCCCTTTTCTGAGTACATCAAAGAAGAGTATGCCTGCCTTCTGCTAACTAGAGTTACCATGGACTCCTTATAAAGGCCTTCTTTCCTCAAAGCTTTTGCACATGCAATAGTTTCCTACTGATAACAAGTCCTCACAGAGTTACTACTTTCAAACAAAGTTAATTTATCACTTTCTCTTACTCTGACTTCATGAAATGAGAAGTTATAGGCTTAAGTCAGAGCATCTACAGGACAACTTTCTTCTAGAAGCTCCAAGAATGAATTCTGTATTTTTCTCTTTCAACTTTTAGAACCTCCTGGATTCTACTTTATCCAGTTCATTCCAATTTCTTACTTTTATCTTCATACTTTCTATGACTGATTGTCTCCTGCTCACTGCACCCATTGTAGCAAGGACTGATGTCAGAGAAGATGTACCCAGCTCATTCAGGGTGACTCTCTCACCACCTTTAACATCATCTCAGATGCACAAAAAAAACATTTTAACCATTTTGAAACATATAGATCAAAGTTTCATTTCTGAGAGCAAATCTCCAGGAGGTTTGCTTTAGCAAATGTAGAACTGTGCTATGCCTGTTAAACACAGTTCCCTTCCCTCTAGGTTCCACTAACTATGGGTAGTCACTGTTCGACTTCCTTCTTCCAACAATTTGACAATTTTGTCTGTTGAATGTAATGGCAATCTTATAGTATGTCTTTTTGTTGTGGATTTAGCAGAATGTTCTCAAGGTTCATCCATTTGAAAACATATTTTTTTTAGCACACTGTTAATGTTGAATTTAATCCCATCATCTGTAGAGAACAGACCGCCCAATCAATTTATTCATTGACATTCTTAGCTTGATTTGGTCTGATAATAACACTACTATGATGATGTATGAACTTCTCAATAAGACCATGTTCTCAGGCCTCCAGTATACAGATGCATAAGTACACACATACACACACACACACACACACAGAGAGAGAGAGAGAGAGAGAGAGAGAGAGAGAGAGAGATGTTTACCCTTTGATATTTTTCCTTTTAAAAAATATTTCCATTATATAGAGAAGATGAATGGATAAATTACTAAATAACTATTACCTATGAAAATAGAGGTCTTATTTTCTTTTTTACTTTCTTATTTAATTCCTTTGAATAAAAGATGTATAACACCATGGCTTCAAGACAATTAGCCTCTGCTCGAGCTATCAGTAGGACAGATAAGGAGATGCACCAGCAAGATGTAGAGAGAGGGTTTATGGTCCAACGGTGGCTTTGTGACTGCAGAAATTCAAGTGCTCTGTTTCTTCAGCATCTAAGTTACAAATATCTACTTCATCTGGGGACATACCCTTCCAGGAAAGTTCATATCTAATGTCTGAGAAAGGCAGAAATATTAATGGACTAGCCATTTTCTCAAACTGGCAGTTTGAGAGTTATCATCCCATGTAGAGCTTCCAATGGCTACTAATAATTTCACAGTGGCTAGTTCCTTCCTATGCGCATTTCTCCTTTCTCAGTAGTCTCACAAAAGTCTTTTGCCCACTTGTATCTCAGACTGCTTCCGGTATTTGTCTTCAGAGAACTAGACTCAAAGTAGGGAGCACAAATGGATGTTGGGAGATTCTCTTTCAAAATGGCATACTGTTAGGGTTAGTGAGTTGGAGCATAAGCCGAGAGAAGCTGGAGATTAGTACCCAGGCTCCAGTTCAACAGTTGTAGAGCTCATATAGGATATTTGGGAGTCTTCACAGCAGAGTGGCTGGATTATAGTTTTGTTTTGTTTTTTGTTGTTGTTGTTGTTGTTGTTTTTCTTTTTTTCTTGTCTGTAATTTTTTTTAATTATCATTGCTTTAAATGTGTGAAGCTGAGGTAGTTCTCATCTAAGTACCAACTATATTGTTTTGACTATGTGACATAAAACAGGGAAATTCTACTTTTTGGTTCTAGAATTTTTTTTGGTATATCCACACCCCACTAATGAAATAAGTTTGTGAGAGTGTCCTTTTACAATGTGTCAAAAACTATGCTAAAACTCTACGTGCTTCAGTTTTCTCCAATTACATGTCTTATTTAAAAGTTACCTTTAATTAAAAAATGTTTTAATGAATGTTGAAACAGAAATAATTTTACTTATTTAATGTTCATCATGAATTTTCCAAAATAGTCATATAAATTTATTGATTCGTTATAAGCCTTTAAAATCCTAAAACATGTGTATTCAAAATGCAGTGATTATTTACCATCAGAGGTACACCCAGGTTGACTACATGGAATTCCTGCTCTCTAGACTGAGAAACTATATGGACAGGAAGACATTCAATCTTCATCATCCATAAATATCTTTCAAGATCTGCAGCTGTCATTTTATTATGGTTAAAAACACAAAGGATACTTGATGTTAATTACATCCCATATTATAACAGGGAATCTGAGATCTCAGTTTGGGTCAGGAAATTCTTTCAATATTCAGAGAAATTTAATGGGCACAGAAGTTTTCAGGAATGTTGCACCATTGAACTATCTATCAAGGGATTAGTTTATTTGTATGTATGTCTGTTTTTATTTGGGTTTTCTTTTTTTTTTTTCTGTTTTGACTTGTTTCTCTTGTTAAGATATGGTCTCACTTTGTAGCCCAGGCTGGCCTTGAACTCACATAGTGATCCTTTTTCTCAGTAGTCTACTGAATACTTGAATTTCAGTCATATATCAATGTGCATATCAACTGAATTAGAATTCTTTAGCTCAAAAAACATTTTAAGGCATCTCAGTTGCCAAACTTTATATGAAATGGTCCTCAAGCATTAATGTTGCCTCTTATAGTCCTTTGACAGATCCTAGAGAAAGTCTTGTGTTTTTTCAAAACATTTTATGGCTGACTCATGGATGCTTTAGTGATTCATTGGGGCTTTTTGCTGTTTGTTTCTTTTCCTTTTATTTTCCTGAGGTACTCAGGTCTAGCTCCTTCCTCATTACTCATTATACACTTGTATCCTCATTATTCCCCTTCTATTCTACCAGCATATGTCTATATATATATATATAATTCTTACTCATCAGGGACTTTTGAATTATGTTTCTGGTCTCCAGGTGATTGGTACTTCTGCCCACCACCCTGAACAACACTCTACCTATCATCATATGCCTGCAAAACCTAATGAAGGTGCTTACTTCCTTGGGAGTCAGCCTAGTAATATCTTTAGAGGACCTGCTGTGTTCACAGCATAGCATTCAAGCTAAAGGAAACTACAAAGGGTGAAGCTCAATTCTTTTAAAGACTGTTAGAGATGAAGGCAATGATAGAAACCGAAGCATAGTTCCTCAAGCCAACTCCTGGTAATAACTGAAGGTGCTGATTTCAGGAGAAAAAATGGGTACACATTAAATACTAAGAAATTGGTGGAATCACATATGAACTGCACTCTGGACATATCTATCACTGACATGCATATTGAAATTAGAAAATAACAAAGTCCCTTCTTTTAAAAAGGAGCTACTTTAAGTCATATGTCATTTTGCCTCTCAGCAATAGCATACCATTCTTTTAGAGAGCTCATACAATTGTGTGCTATAAAAGTATGGTTTTAGAATCCTCAAATGCCACAGAAAGTATGCGAAATTTGTGAGCAACATGAATAAGGTAAGAGCAATAAAGTAACAATATTGGATTGTACAAATTTTATTACAGTACATAATATACTAGTATAAATTACAGAATCAGGAATGGTCTGTAACTCTTTACAATGTCAACATTCTAAATGTTAGAAATCTTCTAATACTGTCCTGCTGAGGTATGCTGAGATGCCTCTGCAGCCTAAGCCAATGGCTGCAGCTGCATGCAGATCAGAGCATCTCTGCATGGCAAATCCAGGTAAAGAGGGGGTTCCTAACTCAACCCTTCTAGATCTTGTTACTGGGGAGATACCAATTGTTCCAACTTCTAAAACATGAGCCATACAGATCTTCTAAGCTAGTGTAGTAGGACAATCTGTCAAAAACGTATTCTGTAGCCACTATAGTTTGGAAATACTAGGCACATCCTAGTATTCGATACTACTATTCCATCACAGAGAAAAACAAACATTAGCATTTTAGATTCGGATAACCATGTCAGAAAAAGAAAGAGGGTTTTTACTTTTTATTTCAACCAAATTTCCCAAACTAAGTTGACCAGGATTCTTCATTCTTACAGAAAACCCACTGACTTCCCACAAAAATATTGCTTCAGAAGATACTTATGGAAATATCGACCCATCCAACTGATAGGCTTAGCCAGCTTCTTCCTCGTGAAGTTATTGCTTTCATCTTTGTCATGGGGGAATAAAGTCAGGCAAGGCTTGCATCCTCAAGAACCTCTCAGAGGTATATAGAAAACAGGAGATTGAGAGCTAACTGTACTCCCAGGGAGAAAGGTTTCAGCACTGTGGTAGACATATAAAGTAGCACGCAAACAGATCCACAGGAAAGGAATGAGGTCAGTGATACAAGACAGAGCTTCAAAGAAAGTATGGAATTAGGAGACAGACTCCAGAGCAGGTAAGACTTGGCTGTATAGAGAAGACAGGTGACAGAGTGTATATCAAGGGATAAAGACCCCATAGATAATGGAGGTGATGAAAAGGAGGTATATAACCAAGGATTTTTCAGAGTAGATAACTAAACTAAAATATAGCCAAATTGCCAGGCAGTGGTGGCGCATGCCTTTAATCCCAGCACTTGGGAGGCAGAGGCAGGTGGATTTCTGAGTTTGAGGCCAGCCTGGTCTAGAGTGAGTTCCAGGACAGCCAGGGCTACACAGAGAAACCCTGTCTCAAAAAATTATATATATATATATATATATATATATATATATATATATATAGCCAAATTGCCCCCACCCCTCCCATTTAACCTTCATGTTTGATGACCATTTCAACACAAAAATCACCATTCTGGAAGAGCAAACCACTTGAAATAAGGCTGAAGCCTTGGCAATAATAAGTCAATAATTAAATCAGAGATCAGGACTTTCAACATATATGTTAATATTAATGTACTGCAAAGAAAAGATAGAATGAGAATGAGAGTATGGGCTACCAATCCTGAACATGCCACAAGAATTCATAGTAGAAAAGGCATGCAGGAAGATTTGTCCAGGTCTTGCTTGCTTTTGAGAGGGGCAAATGGAATTCTCTCTTACAGAGATAATTCAAAGGTAATATGAAAGGTGGCCTGAAGGAAGAATATAGAGGAAACAAGAATGCCAATTAGAAGTATGATATTGCACTTCCTAGCATAGATTACAAGCACCAACTTAAGGCAGGATTAGCAATTAAGGCAAAGTGATAGATATAAGTGAAATTCAATATGCTCTATTGATCAATTAGTTATAGAGTTAAAATATCAAAAAGGATAAAGAGGTTTTGCCTATTTCCCATTATAAATTATCAGTTAAGAGTTAGCTTTATTTCTACAAATACTTTGAAACAAAATGATATGAATTAAGAATTAAAAGACGTATTATGTATTAAAAACTGTTCCATTTATAAGATTTTACTCTCCGCCCTCTCTCCCTCTCCCTCTTCTTTGCTCCCACCTTGTCTGTCTCTTTCTCTCATTTATAAAAAAGTACTATAACCCAAAGAAGCCATCCTGACCAAACTGAACCAGACACCAACCCTAGTTTCTGTGATATTCACCAGGAAGTCCTAATTATTTCTGACTGTTCATAGTAAATCTATGGCATTCAATAGATGTCTTTACTTATGGATCTTTCTATTGAAAATACTGTTACTTTATTACTATTCAAGCACTGGAAGGGTAGTTTGATTTTTATGGATTTCTTCGTTTTGGAGAATTTTATAATGTTTACATTTCCACTTGTCTTCCCTTACTTAGTATCCTCTATTCAAAACATGTAAGTTTAGAATATTATAATTCTTTACATAAATCATTTCTGTATTTCACTCTACTAACAATAGATATTAGTTAATTCAAACAGTAGGTGTTATTATAATTTCTTAGAGATGTAAGTTGTGTCTACATTTTACAACTTTGTTTTAAGACCAGACTTACTTGAATTTCTTCAGTCTAGCTAATCATACAAAAATTGTTATTTCAAGATTCTGAAAACCAAAAGCTTATCAAAATAAAAATCACATAGTTAATGCTTGCAAGACCGAGTCTTTGGAAATAATAATTATAATATTAATAATAATCCTTATGTCTTGGTTATATCTTCTTCAAGACAATACTAAGCAATTAAGCTTGGCTGTCAGCCCTGTCTTGACTGGATTTCCATTGACAAGCAGATATCTAAACGTTGCTGATTGGGGAGCCCAATTTGTAAGTATCCAAATGAAAGCTGACTACTGAATAATTAGCAACTCAAAAACATTGCCTTTATAGTAATATGTATGTATGCATGTATGTATGTATGTATGCATGCATGTATAAGCCCCATTTTGGCTTCTCCATCCTAGAGATTTGGCATGATCCAGTACAACAGAATTAACAGCAATGGTCCTAGAGACCCAGCTCGGCAGATATGAGAAGAGCTAATGTAATTAGGAATTGTTTATTAGCACTGTTGTGTGATAGTACATTTGCTCTGACGTTTGGAGCCTTGTTCTATGTAGTTTAGATAATATATTACATTCCCGATGAAAATATTGATCATTATATGCATTGAAAATCTCTAATGTTAAAAACAATGACTTCATGAACTTCGCAGGCAAGTGGATGGAACTAGAAAATATCTTCCTGAGTGAGGTAACTCAGACAAAAAAGAACACACATGGCGTGTACTTACTGAGAAGTGGATATTATTCCAAACTCCCAGAATGCCCATTGTACAACCCATAGACCATAGGGAGCTTAGGAGGAAGGAAGACCAGAGTGTGGATGCTTCAGTCAGGCAGAGGGGGTAACAGGATGGCCACAGGAGGTAGAGGGAGGGGGCACCTGGGAGGGAGAGAGAAGGGGAGGAAACAAGGAGGCAGTATCAGGTATTGAAGGGGACAGGCAAGAGGTACAGAGGATCAGGAAATTGAATAAAAATATGTAGCAGCAGGGTTGAGGAACTGGGGATAGCCACTGAAGGGTCCCAGATGCCAGGAAAATGAGAGGCTCCCAGGACTCAAAGGGGATGATTTTAACAGAGAAGGGGAGATAGAACCTGTAGAGACCACTTCCAGGAGACAGGCATGGCCCCCAGCGGTGGGAAGGAGCCACATGCCCATCTCAAAGTTTTCAACCCAGAAATGTTCCTGTCCCAAGGAAAAACAGGGACAAAAAAAAAAAAAAAAAAGAAAGAAAAAAGAAAAAGAAGAAGCAGAGACTGAAGAAAGGCCATCCAGGGACTGCCCCACCAGGGCATCCAGGATCCTGGGAGGACTGCAACTTGGGAGGTTCAGAGAACAACTGACCAATGCAGATGTGGATGCTTGGAGCCAACCATCAGACTGAGCTCGGGGACCCTAGGAGAGAAGCAGAGAGGGTTTGCTACCCTATAGGAATAACAATGTCATCGGAATGGAACACAGTACTCCCAGGGACTAGACCACCAGACAAGGAGTGCACAGGGATGGATCCATGGATCCAGATACATAGGTAGCAGGGAATGGCCTTATCTGACATGAATGGGAGGAGAGGCCCTTGGTCCTGTGGAGGTTTGCTGCCCCAGTGAAAGGGGATGATGGAGGGGTGGGACAGAGAGGGTAGGTGGGTGGGGGAGCACTCTCGTAAAGCAAAGGGGAAGGAGGAGAGGGAAGTAGTGGAATGGGAAATATCATTTGAGATGTAAATGAATAGAATAATTAATAAATAATAATAAATTAAAAAAGAAAATCTCTACTGTTATATTATTGACCATGTTCATTTGTTAAGAGTAAAAGCCATCCCATATTTTGCAGTAAGGGGAGGCTTATTTACAAGAAAAACATTTTCCAAAGCTGTAAAATTTAAAGTCACAAATGAATTATCAGTTGTGATGTAGAAAGAATGACTGCAGTAAGTAAGTAATATTACTGAATGACCAATAAGGCCTCATGTGTGTGGTCCATTATCCAACTTTTAACTCTGGAAATCTAGAGCTGATTTTGTCTATGTAGGTTGCATTTCTTTTTCTCATGGAGGACTTTGGACTTCACAATGCTCCATGTTGTACTCTTCACTGAAGAGGCTAGTGCTATTTCAGATGTTTTTTTTAATCTCTGCTGAAGCACTTATATCTAACTTCCTCCATGAGAATATTATATTTTTACAATATTCTTTGGATATTTTCACAGCCTTTTTGGCCATATTATAATTCTCTATCATGAAAATCACACAGTGAGCTTATGAGATGAGAGCTGGGATCTCCACCAAGTGGGCTGAAGGGACTGACTATAATGAAGTTTGATCTCTTATCCTGGTTATCCAAAGAATTACAACTAAATCCAGATTACTTCTAAAATCAATATAGAAAATTGTCTGGGCATGAGACTAGATATACATATAAATAATGCATAATAAATATTTATTGATAACCTCAGCTATGAAATTAGGTTCGTTTTTTAGTTAGACCTCAGCAAATTATAGAGGATAAAGTAAATAGGATTTATTTCAATGGCGAATGTCAAGAAGTACATATACATTACAACTAAAGAAAGAGGAACCCCCCCAGCTAGGAATCAAGTACCTGACTTAAAGATGGTAAGTAGTATGACAATAGACAGTAAGGTCTCTGAAATGTGGTTATACAAAGGCCATAGTAGATGCCAAGGACACGATCCATCCTAATTCCTGTCAAACAGCTCAATGATGCGCCACATCCCAGAAGAATGAATGCAGGATATTAGCCATGCAACAGGCTGGTATGAAAACACCCATGTCTATAACTTTGCAGGGATATTTTAGATGGATAGAAAGTCTACCCTATACCATCACATATTTGTGAAAATTAGATTCTCAAACATTCATTTGTCTTTATTTTTCAAGATTTCTCTAGGCCTTCTCCTCAAATCCCTAATTCTGGCAATTCATAATTGTTTATGTGAAAATTATGTTCCGATTTTAAATCCTCAAGCATTTGGAGATATGAAGTTGGGAATGACATCTGTTCCAGTTGGCACTTCTCCATCATCTCCATTGCACTACAAATTTTACTGACAAGGTTTGTAACTGTGGGAAGCAGGTGCAGCCACATGGGCCAAGATGGTGTCCTGGCCCATTGCCAGGTCCCGTGAACCCCACATGTTTACTGCCTTACCCAAACATGAGCAGTAAAACTGCATGCGTAAGCTGCCTGCCAATCTAGACTATTCCTCGTGATCTGGATCTGTCAGCCTATCTGTGACTGACCTGAGCTTGTGCCTGAAGCGTGTGTGATTCTGATTAGATGAGGTGGTGTGGAGCGAGATGAGGTCAGGTGCCCCGAGTATAGGAGTATAGCGCTTGCTGCAAGAAGGACAGGGGAAGAAGAAGCAGCTGGGGAGAGAGCTGGAAGGGAAAAAGCTGCAAGTAAAGAAGCTGCTACATGAACCCGCTTTGGTGTCTGTGTCGTTCTTGTCTCTGTGGGTCAGAGAGTGCAGCAAGTGGTGGCCCGTACGGGGAACTCATCCCGTTGGTTGGCAACAGTAAGTAAAGAAAGTACAGACCTTTGAAATTTTGAGTAAGCAGCTGTAAGGAAATTTTAGTAAGCAGTGGTAAGGAAATTTTGGTAAGCAGCAGTAAGGAAATTTTAGTAAGCAGCAGTAGGGAAATTTTGGTAAGCAGCTACTGCTTTATCAGTAAAGACAGGTTTCCCAGAAAAAAAGGGAACGGAGCATTAAGGTTCTCAGGAATAGAGACGAAGGGAATTTAAAAAAGCACAGGCCTGTCAGGTGCCCGGAAAAAAGGGGACGGAGCACTAAGACTCTCAGGAATAGAGATGAAGGCAATTTCGGTAATATGGGTTCAACTGCGACTAAAATGAAAGTAAAAATGTTAACCATCTGAGTCTTGGTCAGGGCGTGCTTGAGGGACAGCAGTGGAAAGTACAATGCTAAAATAGAGGAAGGAGCAGAGGCGCTTGAGGGGGCTAAGGAGATTGCTTCTCAGGCTAGCAGCCGAAAACCTAAACAGCTTAGACAACAAACCAAAGATAAGAAAGAGAAGAAGGAATCTAGCTCTGAGGGGTCTACTAGTGACAGTGCCAGGACTGATAGTGACAGTGGCGTCTGTAGTCAGATGTCCCACTGGAGTTTGAGTTGTGGTAGGCCGCCCGAACCATCAGCCCCTCCGTTGCCTTCTCCTCACCCCTATAAAGATGAGGGAGACAAAAGGGGAAAGCATAGTCTTCCTGCAGAAGTCTGGAAAAATGTGCCCGCTGTTGCAGGGGTCATCCCAGTATTTCAGGACCAACAGGGGCAATGGTATCATGAACCCCTGGATTGGAAGGTTGTACAAAGATTGAAGGAGTCAGTTTTGACTTATGGGGTCCAGGCTGCCTTTACCATAACTCAGGTTGAGTGCCTACAGCCGTACTGTATGATGCCTTTTGATTGGCAGAACCTCTGCAAGACCATTCTTTCAGGAGGAGGTTATTTAACATGGAAGGCTGCTTATATTGAGCATGCCGTTGAACAGGCTGCAGCTAATGCTGCCACTGGACTCCCCAATGCAGCCTGGAATGTAGACATGTTAATGGGGCAAGGGAATTTTGCCAACAATCAAACAGGTTATCCTATACAGGTTTATGAGCAGATTAATAACTTTGCTCTTAGAGCTTGGAAGATGCTATCAGGCACTGGAGACCTTGGGGCCAGCTTGTCTAGGGTGATACAGGGACCCAATGAGAAGTTGCAGACTTCCTAGCACGACTAGTGGAGACAGCCAGGAGAGTATTCCCGGATGTTGATGCTACAATGCCACTGGTCAAGCAATTAGCCTATGAGCAAGCCAATAAACCCTGCAGAGACACCATATGCCCTTATAAGAGCAAATCACTGGATGTATGGCTAAAGGTTTGCCGAGATGTGGTGGACACTCCACTGACCAACCAGGGGTTAGCAGCAGCCATAGTTCAGGCTCAAAGGCAGATTCCTCATCAGGGTGGATGGCAGGAGGGAATCAAGGGGGGATGCTTCTCTTGCGGGCAGCCAGGTCATTTCAAGCGAGACTGTCCTAACAAAGGAAGACAGGAGATTCAGACAGGCATGTGGCAGCCCAAGTTATGTCCTCGCTGTTGCAAAGGAAATCATTGGGTTGGAGAATGTCAATCCAAGTGGGATGTAGATGGTTGCCTGCTAACTTCTCACTCCTAAAAACAGAGTGCGGGGCCCCCAGCCTCAGGGCCCTCAAATATATGGGGCCATGCAGCAGACTCCCACACCGTGGCCGAACCTTCAACACATTCCCCAGCGCAATCGTCTATGGGTGTCCCCAGAAGAGCTACAACAGGAAGTGCAGGACTGGACATCTGCGCCACCACCAGACTCATATTAACCCCAGAAATGGGTGTGCAGATGATTGCTTCAGACTTTAAGGGTCCTTTGCCTAAAAACACAGTTGGCCTCTTATTAGGACATAGTTCAGCAGCCATTAAGGGATTAATGGTGTCATTGATCCTGACTATGAGGGATAGGTTAATCATGGTTTCCTCCCCCAGAGGGGTGTCTACCATTGCCCCTGGAGATACAATTGCTCAAATTTTGCTTTTGCCTAGTCACCATGCTAGCTTCCCTTCAATGGGACTGAAAAGAGGAAATCGGGGCTTTGGCTCCACTGGAATACAAATTTGAAAGCTGTTATCCTTATGGTTAACCAAAAAATGGATTGGTTGCAGGAACAGATGAATATTTTGGAGCAGTTAGTATTTGCTTCCTGCATTACTCATATGTCAGGAATGTGTGTAACCTTTGTTCAGTATCAGAATTTTTCCAGAGCTGCAAATCTGTCTTGTGCAATTGGTGTGGTGCTGCTAGGAAATTGGAGTCATGATCTCAACACAAAGATGAAGGAATTGCGAGCATTGGTTGTTGCTGTGAACAACACCCATGTGGAGATTGCAACTGCAAACAATGGCTGGATATCATCCAGGGAACTGTGGAATTCTTAAAAAAATTGGGGAGGCATGGCCTTTTGGGCGCTCCTGCTGACTGTTGTTTGTGGAGGAATGCTTTGGTGGATGGCACACATGCAAAGGTGGCACAGGACTGATAAACGAGCCTTAGTTCAGGCTATGGCAGTCTTGGAAGCAGGAACATCCCCCCAATGTTGGCTCAAAATGCTGGATCAGTAATCAATGACGGGTAAGACCCTCACGTGTGCATACCAACCTAAGACAGGATGGCGAAAGTGAGTTCATGACTCCCATGACAGGTAAGGATGTGGCATGGATGGGGCGACCTAAGACAAATGCTGATCCCAGAGCTACTAATAAAACAAAAAGGAGATGTGGGAAGCAGGTGTGGCTTCATGAGCCAAAATGGCATCCTGGCCCATTGCCAGGCCCCGTGAACCCCACATGTTTACTGCCTTGCCCGAACATGCACAATAAAACTGCATGCGTAAGCTGCCTGCCAAGCTAGACTATTCCTCGTGACCCAGATCTGTCAGCCTATCTGTGACCCACCTGAGCTCGTGCCTGGAGTGTGATTCTGATTGGATGAGGTGGTGTGGAGCGAGATGAGGTCAGTTGCCGTGAGTATAGGAGTATAGCGCTTGCTGCAAGAAGGACGGGGGAAGAATAAGCAGCTGGGGAGAGAGCTGGAAGTGAAAAAGCTGCAAGTAAAGAAGCTGCTGCGTGACCCCCACTTGGTGTCCGTGTCATTATTGTCTCTGTGGGTCGGAGACTGTGGCAGTAACCTACAACATTCATTTTCCACAGACGGTATATGGCACTGGCCTTTCATCAGCACCAAGCCCTGCCTGAGCTGTTTTCAGACTCACTATAAACTCCAGCTATGCACTTTCCTCTTCACTCTTTGGGATTCTTTCTCAGTGCAATTCTCCCCATGGTTGTCTGAAATCTTAATACAAAATATACGTTCATATAAGCTTCTGTACTGGTTAGTCTTTTGTTAGGAGATAAAGTCATCTGGGAAGACACTGTGCCAACTGGGGAAATTCCTTCTTCAGAATAGTCTGAAAGAAAGGCAAGTCTGTATTGCATTCCATTTATCTTTCCTTTTTCTTTTTTTCTTTTATTTATTTATTTATTTATTTATTTATGATTAATGATTGATGTGGGAGGGCCTAACACACTGTGATCAGTGCCACCCCTGGGCAGATGGTCAGGAATTGTATAAGCAAGTTGAGGCAGCCATGCAGAACAACCCAGTAAGCACTGCTCGTCCATGGCGTCTGCTTCAGTTCCTGACTCCAGGATCCTGCTTGAGTTCCTACTCTGACTTCCTTTTCATGTTTAACTGGGACTGGGATGAGTATTCCAAAGAAACCATTTTCCTCCACCTTGTTTTGACGATGATATTTTACCACAGCAAAATAGCCCAACTTTGACAAAATTGGGTACCAAGATCATGATGTATTGTTGTGACAGTCTTGAGTTATATTGCTTAACGAGGGATTGTGAAGGGTGCTTGTTGCTTTGGGTTAAAAAAAAAATCCCAGCATTTTTCTGACAGAGTTTGTGACTTACAGCATTGATTTTCCACAGACATTGAAATTTCTACAGGAATTGAAAAGGTGAAGGAGAAAAGCTGAGAGCTCAAAGCTTAATGGCCTGTTCTGTATGAACTTGAAAGATAATGCTAAGAGCAATGCAGACAATGGAAGCAGATCTTATGGAGTTTCAGAGAAAAATAGGAATTCTATTAAGAGGCAGTTTATGATATTTTTGATTAATAATATGTAGTTTCTGGTCAGCTGCAGTTGAAGAATCAGCTATGATTAACAAGAAATCAGTACCACTGAAATTAAACATTTGCTTTACAGGTACAATCAGTGTCTGGGCTGAGAAATTATCTGTGATAGGAAATTATGTGTGAGGTAAAACATTCTAGAAATGGTTTCCTCAGGGTCAGCACACAGAAGCTGTGTCCACAGAGGGCCAAGGATGTATCTTCAAGATAGCAGCTGGGCTTGCTAATATATGTTTTGCCTATGTGGTGTTATCTTATAATCAGATGACATTTTAATTCCTACATTACTTTTTTTCTGGTTTTTTTGGTTTTTTGGTTTTTCAAGACAGGGTTTCTCTGTAGCTACATTATTTTTTTACATTGTCTTTTTATAAAATTCTTGCTTCTCTCAAACTTCATAATACAGGTTTTCATTGTCTGCATTTATCTTAGGGTTCCAATCATTTCTTTAAACTTAACTGTGAGGATTCATGAGATACCTCACTAGCTAGAGGCACCTGTGTGACATCTGAACTACCTGAGTTGAGTCTTCAAATCCCACAGGTGGCAGGACAGAATGAACTCCAAGTGTTTCCCTATCACCTCCACATATCTGTTATGATACATGCACAGCTGCACCCATGCACACATTATAGATGGATGGATGGATGGATGGATGGATGGATGGATGGATGGACAGGCAGACAGACCGATGATAGATAGATAGATAGATAGATAGATAGATAGATAGATAGATAGATGATAGAAATTTCTGAACTACTAATTTGCTAGTTATTTTATTGTCTGTTAGGCATTTTGTAACTTGGGTGCATCTCACAGATGCTATGAACATGAAATAGAAACGTACAGAATAGGCTTAACTGTCTATAACTTATACTGTTACAGTAGTACTGATTAATTTGATTCTTATTCTGACTCCCCCCCCCTCCCTAAGTAACTCCAGAATGAAAACACAAAGTAGTATCTTATGAATAAGTTTCATGAGCTTCTCATGTGGAACCAAAAACCAGAGACCTTTTACAGAGTCGTGATCCCAGTTCCAAAAGGCTAGAAAGTAAGGTCAAGAAGAGATAGTTAGTGATGGGCTGCTGCTGTGTCTGCACCTTAGAGAGAGATGCCTGTGCTTGGGCGAGAGGACACAGAGCACCTTGCAACCCACCCTGTGCTCTCCCATCCAGCAACACTGAAGCATTAGAGATAATTGTGTGAGTTTGTGTGCACTGGAATGGATGAAGCCAAGGTTATATTCTGAGCCTCCCTCAATGTGGAGACAGGTCTCTTTCATGTTTAATTTTCTATTTCATTTGTACAAACTGCTGGAGACTTCAGAAGCACTCAGCGGGCCTGAGGATTGTTGATGGATTTCAAGATTTGTTGAGTGCTTTAAACTGCAATTAATTATATGTTACTGTTCAGAAAGTGTTGTGCCACACAAATTTTTATAATTGATTTGTATACACTTATTGAATGTGTGCTATGCCTGCATTGTGGTCTGTAAAATGTTTGACAGGCATGTTTCAAATAGTTCATTTGTGACTATCACTAATTGCCTGTATCAATTTGTGTAATTTTAAATGTGTTGCTGAACTAATGCCACCAAAGTTGGATATTGTCAGTCCCACCTCACAAACCTAAATGTCTCCAACTTACTTTTTTACTAGTTAACAGGAAAATTTTAAGAATCAATAAAAATATACTGTCCTTTTCTTAAAGTCAATTTTTAAAAATTCTTCCATCAACAATAATGTAGAGATATATGTAAAAGAAATCTTAGTTTTTCATATTATGAATTTCTCTCACCCATTGCAGCCACTGTGCTATGAAATCTTTGAGAAGAGACTCATAGTCCCTGGCCTAGCAGCGTACTTTATTCTTAGAAGTAATTGAAAAACAGGGGTGGGGGAAATTCCTAAATTCGTATTACAACAAAGTAAAATTTTTCTTCTAAACTGCAGTCAATCTAAACATTCTGAAATGTGCAAAGTAAATGGTTTTTATTTTTGTTTCCTTGTTGTTTTGTCACAGGGTCTGCCTGTGCAATTCTTGCCAGCGTAGAGATTGCTACATAAACCAGGCTGGCCTCAAACTCACAGAGGTCCACCTGCACCCGGAGGGCTGGTATTAAAAGTGTGCTCTGCTCATGCTCATCAGAAACAAATTTGTATTCTAAATGTTGATCTGGTACAAGGTTCCTTATCTTATCCTCTTAACATTTACATTTGTATACTTAAACATATGGAATAAAAAGGTATTTAATATTTATAGACAAAGACCTAAGTAGTTTTTAAGTATCTCAAGAGATTTTCCGTGTGTTTTTTCTCTTGTGGTTGTTCATAACAAAAAGAAGCACCTCAAACAAGATTATAGAACCACAGTGAATCCAAAGATAGCCTTGTTATTCTCTCACTGTGTACAGAGACTGATGCCAAGAAGTTAGAAAAAAAAAATAGAACCTTCCTGCTGATATATCAACTCAGTTTCAAAAATATCACTAGATAGAGAAACTGATGCTTTCCAGGTGAAATGTTGTTTCACCGTAATTGAGCTAAACCAGAACGGAACATGAAATGCATAACTTAGATTTCTAACGTCCAACCACACTAAACATAAAATGTGTCTTTGTAGGGAGGAAAAAAAATACACCCTTTCAAAGTAATCAGTTATTGGGAAACCTGTCTCTGGATACTTTCTGTAGCTGTGTAATGCTTGCTTGGAAGCCTCCATAGGCAGCTGAGTCAGGTTGCTTGAATAGGGTATTAAAAAAAGAATCTGTCTTCACTGGGATCTCCGTAGGGCCTCTAGGGTTAGAGTTCCTGCAGGATCGGTGGAGTCTGCTGTGTACCCAACTGTATGCACACTGCGACCCTCTCCCTCCCCACTGCACATCCTGCCTCCTTTGCGGCTCTGTGAGGGACTCACTTGCCAGGCTCTCCCAGGGAATCCTGCCCACAGTTCCCCACTGCAGTCTTTTGCCAGGAATCTGCTCCGTAATATCAAATAGGCCACTTTTTCCCCGTTGATAAGAGAGTTCTCTCTGTAGCTCTAGGAAAACAGATTCCTCGTGAAAGCCCGATGAGACTACTAAAAACTGCATTTTCTGGCAAATCTTTGGCAGATAGTAAAAGTTACCTAAGCTCTTCGGAAGAAGCCAAGAAACATACTTCATTATTATTGATACTGCTGTCAGCGTGTCAGGGGCTTACTTTTTAATATTTTGAAATTAAGCAAAGCCGGGGAGATGTTAAAGAGTGTCTATAAGGCAGTTAATAAATGCAGTGCAACAGCACACTCAGGAGATGCTATGTAAATCTGCTGAAGATCGTGTTTGTCAAATGCGAATCACAGGAAGGCAGTTGTGTAAATGCTTCAGGGAGTCTTCCTATAGTGCAAATATGCTCTTTGACTTTCTGTGCTGTTTATAAATCTCCTTTTATTATATGGCATGCAATCGATAAAGCTGGGTAAAAGTGGAAGACATTTGGGGTTTAGCTCTCATTATGAATGCATTACATTTACATACAGATGGAGATAATTTGGGTATATCTTCCAGCTTTTGTGGGGCCCTACCAGATTAGCACCAAAATGACTGCAGCATCATATCCCTTCCCTCCAATATACCAGAGAAGGCAGGATCTGCTGAGAGAATCCAGAGAGCAGTACTAACAGCTTTTTGAAGACCCCATGTTTTTGCACAAGAAATCAACAGACAGATACTCTGGACGCAGTCAGGACCCGCAGTCTTGTTAGAAGTCACAATGTACCTATATTCATTCATCTATAAAACTAGTCCTTTTCCTCTTTATCCTCCTCTTAGCTTTTAATTTTATGAGTCATATCTTTCCTTCATGGTTTAGCATTTTAAAATTTCATATTAACTAGGGGTTTTTACACTAAAATGCCAGTAAATATGTTATTATTGCCGTGTGTTGTTAAAACGCTTTAAAGGTACATTTCCCTCATTTTCTAATTTTATCTTGTAATTTTCTTCTAATTTGAGCACATTTCATTTTCAGCCTCCTCTAGGTGATTTTCTCTTCATCTTTACCAGAGCCTTAGTTTTCCCTTCTTTACAAGGTTATAGAGCTCTCAATCCTCTTCTTAGTTTCGATAACTGTTATAAATTGATAAACATGTTATAAAATTTGATAAGCATGTTATAAATTTATCAACAATTGTTTCTATGGAAACTCAAGGTTTCAAAGACATAGGATGCTCCAACTCTTTTTTTTTTTTCATTATTGAATATTTTATTTATTTACATTTCAAGTGTTATCCCCTTTCCCAGTTTCCTCTCTGGAAACCCCCTATCACATCCCCACTCCCCATATGTCTGTGAGAGTGCTCCCCCACCCACCCACCCACCCATTCCTACCTCACCACCCAGGCATTCCCCTACACTTGTGCATCAAGCCTTCACAGAACCAAGGATCTCTCCTCCCACTGATGCGAGACAAGGCCATCCTCTGCTACATATGCTGCTAGAGCAATGGATCACTCCATGTGTACTCTTTGGTTGGTGGTTTAGTCCCTGGGAGCTCTGGGGGTTCTGATTGGTTGATATTGTTGTTCTTCCTCTGGGGTTGCAAATCCCTTCAGCTCCTACAGTTCTTTCTCTAACTCCTCCATTGGATCTGCATGCTCAGTCCAATGGTTGGCTTCAAGAATCTGCCTCTGTATTTGTCAGGCTCTGGCAGAGTCTCTCAGGAGACAGCTATATCAGGCTCCTGGAAGCAAGCACTTCTTGGCATCCACTATAGTGTCTGGGTTTTGAGTTTGTATATGGGATGGATCCCCAGGTGGGGTAGTCTCTAGATGATCTTTCCTTCAGTTTCTGTTCTATGTATTTCCTTTAAACAGGAGCAAGTCTGGATTCATAATTTGGAGATGAGTGAGTGGTCCCATCCCCCAACAGGAGGCCTTGCCTAATCTCTGGAAATGGTCTCTATAGGTTCTCCCTCCCCTTTGTTGGGAATTTCAGCTAATCTCATCCTAGTTGGGTTCTGGGAGCTTCTTGCTTTCCTAGAATCTGGGACTTGCTGGTGGCTACCCCCAATTCCCCATCCCCTATTGCTACATACCTCTTTTCAAATTCCTGACCCTCCTGTATATCATCCCTATTTGTAGTCTGTCTCCTCTCACACCTGATCCTGTCTCCCCCTTTTCCCCCTCCCCTCCTCTATTCCTCCAAATTTCCTCCCATCCTTTATCTCCCATGAGTATTTTGCTCCCCCTTCTACAAAGGACTGAAGTCAACTCTTAAAAGTTAATAGATGAAAGCATTCCAGTCCTAGGTGGTGGCCCTGAGCATGTCCACCATGCTACCTTCACAGCCAAGTCACTGGTTCCCTTCCACCATTCTAACCATATTCAAGGGTGTGTTTACAGAGACTCTCACTTCTATATTTGCATGCTTAAGCCACTAATGATACTACCTGATTGGTTAAAACTGGTTTAAAGAGATAAGAGGTAACATCTTTTCAGAACATTTTAAGATAAATGAATTAAGTGTTCTAGCTGGGTATGGTTGTACACATCTTTAATCCCAACAGTGGGGGAAGTGATGCAGGAAGATCTCTGTGAGTTTGAGGCCAGTCTGGACTACAAATTCAGTTTCAGAACAGCCAAGACAGTTACACAGAGAATTCCTGTCTCAAAAACAAAACAAAACAAAACAAAAACAAACAAGCAAACAAAAGGAGTCTTACAAATGCAGTACCTCTACTTCTTTACTCAGTTGCTATCATGTAGTTATGTGTACTACTACTTTTAAATCCACTTCCTATGGATGAAGTGAGTCCAGGAATTGTTTACCTCTCTGTTGCTACTCAGTGCCCAAAGGTTAGATGCTAAGTACAACTGCAAAACGTATTGCAAATATCGAAATACACACGTGAAGTGAATAAGCTGTCCACTGCACTTATTAGACAATATGTTGGCAGGATGCTTTTTTAGCCATCAAATGCTTCTTATTTCCATCCATTTTTAGCTGATACAAGAACCACTGAAATCACTGCCACTGAAATCAACTAACACACAATGTCATAAGGGGAAAATCAGAAAATAGACAAGAAGAAATTAATTCAAGAAGAGTTTATCTACACTTAAGTTATATATAATATTACCATGATTTGGCAATTATTTATTGTTAATAATAAATTGTAGGACTCTTTGTTTTTAGTTATAATCTCTATTATTTATAGTTTGATATTTAACACCTAGTTGAATAATTGATTTTCCTACCTTAATTTCTGGTAAATTAATGAAACTTTGTTTTTTTTAATTAGGTATTTTCTTCATTTACGTTACCAATGCTATCCCAAAAGTCCCCCCATACCCTCCCCCCACTTCCCCTCCCCCCACTCCCACTTCTTGGCCCTAGCATTCCCCTGTACTGAGGCATATAAAGTTTGCAAGACCGACAGGCCTCTCTTTCCAATGATGGCCTACTAGGGCATTTCCTGGTACATATGCAGCTAGAAACATGAGCTCTGGAGGGTTACTGTTCCACCTATAGGGTTGCAGATCCCTTTAGCTCCTTGGGTACTTTCTCTAGCTCCTCCACTGGGGGCCCTGTGATCCATCCAATAGCTGACTGTGAGCATCTACTTCTGTGTTTGCTAGGCATAGCCTCACAAGAGACAGGTAACCCAGTCACAAAAGAACTCACATGATATGTACTCACTGATAAGTGGATATTAGCCCAGAAACTTAGAATACCCAAGATACAAGATACAATCTGCAAAACACATGAAATTCAAGAAGAACAAAGACCAAAATGTGGACACTTTGCCCCTTCTTAGAATTGGGAACAAAACACCCATGGAAGGAGTTACAGAGACAGAGTTTGGAGCTGAGACGAAAGGATGGACCATCTAGAGAATGCCATACCCGGGAATCCATCCCATAATCAGCCTCCAAATGCTGACACTATTGCATACACTAGCAAGATTTTGCTGAAAGGACCCAGATATAGCTGAAATTTTGTTCAACTAATTCAACTATATTCCTGCTACAAGCATAGTTAAATACTTTCCATTTGATATATCACTTATTCTTGGTATAATTACAGATATATTTTTATTAATGAAATCAGAGATTATCATAATAAAAACTATAATCCACAGAACAAAATTAGGATATGGTGGATTGGCCTAATGCTGCTTGTATTCTAATGCTAAGTGGTGGCCTCCCCAGAGGGACACTGCCCCCAGTTAATTCTGATTAACTAAATAAATAAATATAGATGTCAGCAGCCAATAGCTGGGGAGAAGAAACATATAGGGCATTGAGGTTTCCCAGGTTAGAAAGCCTGAGAAAGCATCAGAGAAGAGAGAGAGAGAGTGAGTGGAATAGAAGAGTGTACAGCAGAGGAGAAAGGAGGGCCACCATAGTTTATCTGAGCCATAAAATGTGGCCATGTGTGGTGGCCAATTGGAAATAGAAGCAGACAAGAGGAAACATAATGGGGTTATGGATAGCAAGACAGGTTTTAACAGTATTGAGGGTAGGCAGTTCCCCAGCTATTGTGCTGTTTAAGCCATACTAAATATAAAAGCTCTCTCTCTCTCTCTCTCTCTCTCTCTCTGTGTGTGTGTGTGTGTGTGTGTATGTGTGTCTTTCACCTGGGAATATGAGTGGTTAAAGGCAGGAAGGAGCCCCACACAGGGATTTTATTAAATACTTTTTACTACATTAGGGTTTGTACTTTCAAGACAACTTCAATTTGAATATCTGTGTGTCAAGGTAAAAACCAGCATATGCTGCTGAGTCCTGCACAGCTCTGGAAGATCTGGTGTGACATCATTCCTCAACCCTGGAACAGAGACAGCAGGACATAGGCCTCCACAGGTATCAAAATTTACTGGGTATGAGGCTTGTAATATATGTTATATAAATTCATGTTCTTCTGGGAAATATTCTTGTTGCCAAGGTTATCTGGGAGTGTTCTCCCTGCTAAGATTAATTACTCCATGATAATTAGAAACAGAATGAGTCCAAGAGTCAAGAGTGTGTCTGTGATCCTTAATAAGATGCTGAACACTATGGCCTTTAGGACAGTCCTTAAGGCTGTGGGAAAGAACTCTGAAAACATGAGTCCAAATGTATATAATTTCTCAATTATGCAAAATATAGGGATGCAATATGAATTGTATGAGGAGCTTCATGAATCTGAAAGAGCAGGGGCAGCTGGACTATGAGCCACTTTGTTAGAAAGATTAAGGAAAGAGATAAAGAGATTTGTGGAGTAGTGGTTTCATGGCAATATCTCAGCTAGCTTACTGTCTGTGTTTACAAAGGCAGACAGATTTCTGAATTTACTTGCAATGATTAAAAAATTGTGTTTACTGTCTTTTTCTGAGTATCAAGGAGCAAAGGTCATGGGAATCTGATTCATGGAATAATCAAAAGGGAACCTAGAGTAAATGACTGAATTGATGTGTAAATAAAAGACTGGGCTTTGGTCTGTAGGTGCTAAGCTATCTGAATGAATTGTCTGGAGATATTCAGAGAAAACTGTCTTGAGTAGAATACAGAGTGTCAGCCTGTATCCACTATTTGACTACTAGTTGCTTAGCCACTCTCAAATACCCCTTCTCTCAAGAACTCCTCTCCAAACCAAGGCTGGTCTTTGGCAATACACTTACATGCCTGTTTAGATTTGTTTATTTTATTTCATTATTTTACCTTAGGATCTCATAGTTAGATATTGTGGTACATTTACAATATTTTTTTAAAAACGTTTTAGATAATAAAACCAGAATATAAGTAAGATTGCAGAACTTCTTCCAAAAAAATATTCTAAAAATACTCTCCCCAAAAGAAATTGGTGAGTAATTTTATTTATATGAGGGTTGAAAACAATCATTCTGTATGTGTTGAATCATAAAAACAAATTATTCACAATACTGATTGTGATGTTCTCACATTATATTCTGACATTTTGAGGCAAACAAGGCAGAAAAAGAATATGAAGGAAAAGGGAAAAAGGAAGAGAAGAGGATGAGAAAGAAGAGGAAGGAGGAAGGAAGGAAGGAAGGAAGGAAGGAAGGAAGGAAGGAAGGAAGGAAGGAAGGATGTAAGAAGGGGAAGAAGGAAAAGAGGAAGAAGAAGGAAAAGGATGAGACCAAAAAACAAGAAGGAGGAGAAAGAGGAAGAAGGAGAAGATGAAGGAGAAGGAGAAGAAACAAGAAAATGAGAACAAGGAAAACAAGAACAAGAACAAAAGGAAAAACAAGAGGCATCAATTCTATGCCTGACAAGTTATATTTGCTAAATGTAGGTTCAGAGCTGGATCCTGAGTCCTGCTTATATTTGTTTCATTAAAAGACTAAAGCTTTCTGCTTGCATACCTTCATTTTCTCTTGTGTATTCTAGAAACCTGCTTATATTCAGCAGCAGTCACTAGCTTGGATAACTCAGAAGTCAATACTTCCAGTGACAAAGCCTTTTTTGTCTGTTAGTTTCCGAAGAAATGATTGTGCTGGGAAGAAGCAGAAGAGAGAGAATTGTTAGGAGCTTTACAAACATGAGAGCTCCAAACTGAGCTTCTCTCTATAGCTTTCCACAACATGCTGCTAAAGCTGTTTTTAATAGTTGAAGCATTTGGACTCCATTTAGGATGCTGAAATAAAATGACTTCAGTTTGAGACAACAGGAAAAAAAATGTGTAGCTTCACAAAAATACTAGCAGCCACTATTTTATTGTAGTCTTACTTTTTCAGGTTAGGGTCTGGGAAGAACACCAAACGGGAATGCTAGTGACAGTTGGCCAGACACTGCTATCTATCTGCCAGCATGTTATAACATGAACCTTTTCTTCTTATAAATGCATAGCTATTTTTAAAATGATAAATCATAATGATTTGGGGGGTGTAAGTGTTTGGGGCCAGGTGCAATGGTGTGTGTAGGACAGAGGTCAGGGTCCTATGTCATCCTCCATTACTCTTCACATTAATTTTTGAGACAAGGTCTCTTACTGAAACTGGAGCTCACTTTGGCATAGATGGCTCACCAGCAAGCCCTAGGAAGAAACCTGTCTCCACTTCACTGCCACTGTTGTTCTAAAGATGTAAGCATATACTGCTTTTATGTGGATGTCAGAAGTCTAACCATGGGTCCTTATGCTTGTATAGCAATCACAACCACTTACTCAATTGAGCCATCTCTCCAGCCCCAAACTGTAGTTCTTACATATGTAAAACTTTGCATATAATTCCAAAAATATATTTTGATAAATAGAATGTAAAATAAGCTCAGTATAAATATAACATAAAATCTTATTTAAATGAATTCATACTTTTCAAACTACAGAATCACAAAAAAACATACATTTGAATCTTATGATATTTTTTAGCACTAAAAATGTCTTTGACTAGAGAGATAAATAGGCAAGAGACTTTATTCAAGATGGTTGCAACAAAAGGACCACAGTACTATAGTGAGAGAAAAAAAAATGGCCTCTGCCCCTCTAAAACAAAAGGCAAAAGAGTTTTAAGCATTGTGATTAGATAGTGAAAAGTACCAGAGGATATTAGGTGAAAAGGGTGTCAAAGTAATTTAGGATACCTGTGCTGACTAGTGGGTGGTATTGAGTTAGTTTCCTGCTTTTCCTAAACACGGGGGGATTGGATTCTTTCCTCTTCGATGGCCATGTCTCAAAGGAATCTTCTTAAAAATATACTCCAGGGTTCTAAAACTGGAAGTAGCTAGGAGAATACATACATCTAAACGGAACAAAGAGAGCCGGACATGGTGGTGTCCCAGCACTCAGGAGGCAGAGGTAGGCAGATTTCTGAGTTCGAGGCCAGCCTGGTCTACAAAGTGAGTTCCAGGACAGGCAGAGCTATACAGAGAAACCTTGTCTCGAAAAACTCAAAAAAACAAACAAACAAAAAAAGGAACAAAGAGTTTATAAATGCAAGCTTTCCAAGGATAATGCTATTTGAGAAAAGAAAAACTAATGAAAACTGAAGGCCAATTAAGCTCTAACTAAAGTTTAATCCAAGTACAGTGGAGTGAAGGCAGTTAAAGGCTATTTTGTCCCTTAGGATGAAAAATGAAGAATTGCATATAAGATGTGATGATACACAGAGTAAATACTTGCATATAACAATTTGTGAATATTTTGCGACAAGGTCTCTCTCTAAGCTGGCTATACCAAGTTGGCTAGGCTAGGCTTTCCAACCAGCAAACCCCTAGGGTACTCTTGAGTCTCTCTCTCCAGCTCTTGGATTACACACAAACACCATCACATCTAACTTTCTCCATGATTCCAGGCCACAAACTCAGGCCATCATGCTTGCACAGAACTTTGCTTTGGAGCTGTTTCTCCAATGCCCAGAATTTCACATTTCAAGATATGTATGTATGTATGTATGTATATATATATATACATATATATATATATATATATATGTATATATATATATATATGACATTTAAGCCAAAAAGCTTGTTACAAAATGAAAAATGATTCTACAGAGTTGGATCCATATTTTATTTCAGAACTGTGTGCAAAATTAATGAGCATTTCAAATATAGATGTTTAAAAATGTATTCTCCAAAGAGGAACACTCCTCCATTGTTGGTGGGATTGCAGGCTTGTACAACCACTATGGAAATCAGTCTGGCGGTTCCTCAGAAAACTGGATATAGTACTACCGGAGGATCCAGCAATACCCCTCCTGGGCATATATCCAGAAGATGCCCCAACTGGTAAGAAGGACACATGCTCCACTATGTTCATAGCAGCCTTATTTATAATAGCCAGAAGCTGGAAGGAACCCAGATGCCCCTCAACAGAGGAATGGATACAGAAAATGTGGTACATCTACACAATGGAGTACTACTCAGCTATTAAAAAGAATGAATTTATGAAATTCCTAGCCAAATGGATGGACCTGGAGGGCATCATCCTGAGTGAGGTAACACATTCACAAAGGAACTCACACAATATGTACTCATTGATAAGTGGATATTAGCCCAAAACCTAAGATACCCAAGATATAAGATACAATTTCCTAAACACATGAAACTCAAGAAAAATGAAGACTGAAGTGTGAACACTATGCCCCTCCTTAGAAGTGGGAACAAAACACCCTTGGAAGGAGTTACAGAGACAAAGTTTGGAGCTGAGATAAAAGGATGGACCATGTAGACACTAGCATATCCGGGGATCCATCCCATAATCAGCTTCCAAATGCTGACACCATTGCATACACTAGCAAGATTATGCTGAAAGGACCCTGATATAGCTGTCTCTTGTCAGAGTATGCCTGGGCCTAGCAAACATAGAAGTGGATGCTCACAGTCGGCTATTGGATGGATCACATGGCCCCCAATGAAGGAGCTAGAGAAAGTACCAAAGAAGCTAAAGGGATCTGCAACCCTATAGGTGGAACAACATTATGAACTAACCAGTACCCCGGAGCTCTTGACTCTAGCTGCATATGCATCAAAAGATGGCCTAGTCGGCCATCACTCGAAAGAGAGGCCCATTGGACACGCAAACTTTATATGCCCCAGTACAGGGGAACGCCAGGGCCATAAAAGGGGAGTGGGTGGGTAGGGGAGAGGGGGTGGGTGGCTATGGGGGACTTTTGGTATAGCATTGCAAATGTAAATGAGCGAAATACCTAATAAAAAATGGAAAAAAAAATGCAAAAAAAAAAAAGTATTCTCCAATAATAGTAAGTTACTTAATCGCCATTTCTAAATCACATTTCAAATCTTTCATGTGACTTTTGGCTACAATATGACCATTTTTATGATTCAATATGCTACTATGAGTGTCATGTTTTAGCATAACATTAAGATTTTTGTGATAGAAAAACATGGCTGTCTTTATATTTTCATGTTTATATGTTTCCGAGTATTTAGAACTAAAAACTATTAAATAAAAAAAATCACACAAATATTAAGCCTTGAATCATTCCTTTTGAGACATTATTGCTCCAAAATAATTTCAATACTCTACAATTTTGCATGCTGCAATGAGAGCAGTGAGTAGCCAACCACAGGAACATCACAGAAATGTTGCTTAATAAAATGCTCTTAGCATGCAGAGAGTGCTATCCCGTATCTCTCAACCTTTGCTTCCTGCCTCCAACTCCTCCAAAGCCGAATATTTTATAAGATAGATTTTCTTGAATATTATTCTTTCCTCTACTTGCCTAGATATGGAAATTGCCATTTTGCATATAACCTAAGGTTAAATAGTCACATTTCTGATAAACAGAATTGGCACTTCTGTTAAGTATTGCTTTCAGCGAGCTCCTTGCATTTCCATTTTATATTCTTTAATTTAGAACATTGCTAAGCCTACAGATGTGCAGAACGTGGGAAGAGAAAGAAGTTTAAAACAACACACACACATACACACATGTGCCTGCACACATATATAAACACACGTACATGCACATACATGCACCACTTCCAGGAACTAATAGGCTCCTCTGATTCCAGAGACATATGGGAGATAAAGTTCAGGAACATAATGAGAAAGGTCACTGCAAAGCTGAGGTTATGTCCTATCACACACTCTAACTCACTAGAAAGCATTAGTGAAACGAGGAAATTCATTTGAACCACTTTAAACCTCCCAGAGGAAATGTGCTATAAAAATTCAAGACACTGTTGCCATTATTAAAGCTATTATTGCTAACATTTCTCATTGTGAATACAAAATCAGGAATGAGGAGGAAAGGCTGGTAAAGAAATGAGACCAGTGCTGGGGAGGAAGGATGACATTTGTTATTCAGATAGATAATGAATTTGGTTATGTTGAATCTGTGTAATACAATTGCTCTGCTACAATCTTTTCTAGATTGTGAGAAATAACAGTTTTTAATATAAATGTGGGCATTTAAAAGAAATGACTGTCTACAAAGTTGGGATATTCATTTTATCTCTTTCGTGATCCGTGCTACAGCATCATATGCACAGTTTCCTCTCAAAGGAAGTTTACAGGTGGGGCCTTTTTATGAGTTTACTAAGAAACAAACAAAAGAACACTGCTGGGGACTGTGGATCATGTTGCCAGGCTCTGTGCATTCATGTATGTATTGGTCTTGCTGTTTCTAAAGGCCTTTTTTCTTGGGTGTTCTACATTCCATCTGGCTCTTAAATCATTTCTGCCCCCTTTTTCTGCAAGGTTCCCTGACTCCTGAAGGGAAGGAACTGATGGAGACATCCCATTTAGAACTGAGAGTTCAAATCTCTCTCTCTCTCTCTCTCTCTCTCTCCCCCATAGGGCCCAGTTATGGGTCTCTGAATTTATTCCTATCTATTTTAAAAGAAGCTTCTCTGATATTGGCTAAGGAAGCCATGCATCTATGAGGATAGTGGAATGTCAATAGGAATCATTTTGTTGCTCCACTTTTAGCAGATTAGTAGTATTTGGTTTTCCCCTAAGTCTATGGCCTATCTAGTACCAGGTCCTTGGGCATCATTGAAAACTGATTCTCTCATGAAATAAGTGCTAAAAGTAAATAAATATCTGATTGTTGCTCCCATAAGCCTTTTGCCACTATTACAATAGCTCGTTGTGTATGTACATCACCACTTTAGATCAAAGGGTTTATAGCTGAGTTGGTATTCACATTTCTCCTTTGGTAGTGTGCATCATACCTTCCAGTATATGAACACTAGTCCGTAGGGATAAAGGCACTAAGTAGGCACCAGCTTGACATCTCCCTACCAAGGGAATTGTGTAGGTCTTGTCTTCAGCATCCCAGTCTTCACATGAGTTTGCAGAGAGCAATCAATGACCTTGGTAATACCTTGGGTTGTTTGGGGTTTCCAATGGAATTCCTTGGGTCAACAACTCCATTAGGTGGAACTGACTCCTGGAACTGGAGGCTTCATTTAGTGACAAGAGATGCTCAATCAATGCTTCTTCTCTCTCATTATTTAGAAATTACAGCAATGTACATAGGGATGTGAGAACGAAGGCCAGACATCTTTCTATAGGCTAGAGCACTGTTGCAAAACACTGGATCTGACCTAGATATGTTCTAAAATGTCATCTTCTCATCAAACTAAAATTAATCTACTAGAACAGATCTAGTTGAGCACATATCACACATTTTGTCTGTCAATAGCTGTAATGTGGTTAAATAATTGGTTCTTTAGAAATGTAGATGCCAGTAAATACATCTTAAGAACCAGAACTTAAAATGGGTGCTCCATATATGGCATATCGTGTTCTAATTCTCAGAAAATAATTCCTATGAGAAAAGTGCAAGTTAATAGCATAAATTAATTTAAAAAGAGAATGTGATTTTTCTAATGAAACAATTCTGTAGTTCACATCAAACATTTATATTAACCTTTTTACTTTAGCTTAATACTAAGACTGCAGTAGTCAAAAATAGTTATGAAAATTACTGCTATTTCACAAGAGATCCAGAATTCACACTAACCCTCACTTTTTAATTTATACTGAGTATCAAATATTACAGTCACTGTTAGGATACATGCACTCTAAGCCATAAGCCAAATCAAGTTTTTTAGAGATCCATATCATTAGAAATCTGTGTTTGCCTGATTTTCAGCAGTCGTGGGAAGCATTCATGGGAAGTACTAGCATGATCCCTGAGCACCAAAAATAAGGCATAGAGAAAATAGATGAGAGTCTTGTGAAAGTTCATTATTCATAATTCATTTCAGGAATATTCACAGAATTAGTGATCAATGAAGATAAATGTTACTTCTGTGACTCTCCTTAGAGATCTTCATAATTGGCCTGCCAGAAAATCTCCAACAGCTAGAAGTTGTCATTATCCTTTCTTCTTCACACATACAAGAAAATGTACTCAAGAAAGCCAATAGATCCAGGCCTAGTTAGTTTATTGTATACAGATAAAATCTACTAGCAATACAGATTTCCTTAACATTCTATGTGTGGTAAGCTGACCAATGGCCGCACAGTGAATGTATAGTAACCATGAGTATATCAGGCTACACCGCAAAAGGGAATCACAGTTTAAGAGGGAATTAAGGCTCTTACCAGGTGAACTCTTGCATTATCTGGGTGTGACCCACAGAGCACATGAGTCCTTATATATGAAAGTTCAGATTTAGAGAAGAGCCAGTTACTGCTGACTTTGAAGACTTAAGACAGCCTCAAGCCCTGGTGGCAAATAAAA
The DNA here is from genome assembly GCF_000001635.26 of Mus musculus. Taxonomy (NCBI): domain Eukaryota; kingdom Metazoa; phylum Chordata; class Mammalia; order Rodentia; family Muridae; genus Mus; species Mus musculus. The sequence continues at coordinate 13,962,067 of NC_000072.6, read as the reverse complement.
AGACTTTTTCTTTGCTCCCCAAGAAGAATCCATTGGCCAACACCTTGACCTTAATGCCAAGACCTGCATCAGATTACTGACCTCCAAGACGGTGAGATGAAAAACATGCATCACTTAAGCCAACAAAGATATGGAAGACTGTAATATCAGTAATAGGAAACCAAATACTGATCACAATGAAAAAGGTGTAGCAATCAAATTTCTAAGTAAAATAACTCTAGGGTTTGGTTGATTCTGTACATGGGATCCATGTAGGCAAAAAATGATGGTCTCATGTAGCTACAGCCCTTTGAAAATTAATAAGCTATTAGTCAGGGAATGTAAAAAAACAATTCCAAAAATTGTACTTTTTAAAATCAATCTACTTATTGTCAAGCTAAGTGTTAACTAAACTTTCTTTGATAGGTCCCACTTAGAAAACAAGACAAATATCAAAGAGCCTTAAATATAAGTGTTCTGCTGAATGTTTTTAAATTTTACAATTTTGTAAACATTTGCCTTGTTTCCCTGATCCTGTACATGTGTTTTTCCCTTGGCAATGTAGGTGTTAATTTTATATGCAACTTGACTGGGATAATGATTGTATTTGTATTTCCAGATGAGAGGCAGAAAAAGAAAAAAAAACATAAATGTGGACTGGGGGGAAATTCTGTCTCCCCTCTGTCTTCCAATTCAGATATCTTCCATCTTTTGTTTCAGAGAGGAACTCAGGCTAGAACATATGCCATCACTTCTTCTAGCTCTCTGGCTAAATGATTATAGATTATGGGACTAGTTAGCATTCGTAAATATGTAAACCAATTATAGTAAACATCTCTATAAACAGTAGTATATCTAAATGAAAAAATTGAATATATTATGCCTTATATAGTATATATGTGTATATACTAATACATTCTAAATCGTGTGTGTGTGTGTGTGTGTGTGTGTGTGTGTGTTCATGCCATTTATATTTCTCTTTAAAACCTAATAAATGTACAGTGAATGTAGAAAGTGACTCTTAATGGCAAACCAAAAGATACAGAGAGACAGATCCCATGAGATCTTCTCCACCAAGATAAGAAAGCAGTAAGGGATTGAAGAAAAGGTAGCATGGTAGGACTTGAGTTATGAGTTTTAAAATCATCCTCTGGGGATTTTGCCGGAGCACCTGGGGTAAACATCTTGGTTCTCTGACAACTCAGAGACTTGTCTGCGCATGTGAGAGTATGAACTACAGAAGCTACACAGCTTCTGGGACAGGCAGAAGGGATGCAGCTTCTGGGGCAAACCACATTTAGGGCTCCAGATATCCAGGCACCTTCCCTGCCAGAGGAGAGGTGTCCGCCTCACCTGGGAGGGCTTTGCTGGAGTACCTGGGGGAGCCATCTCTGGTCCTGGATCTCTCAGTTACTAGTCTGTGCAAGTAAGAGTGCAGACTACAGAAATGACACAGCTTCTGGGACAGGCCCTGTTTCGGGCCTTCATCTTCGGCCAGGAGGCAGGTCTGAATGCCAGATATCTGTGCACCTTCCCTGCAAGAGGAGAGCTTGCCTGCAGAGAGTACTCTGACCACTGAAACTCAAGAGAGCTAGTCTCCCAGGTCTGCTGACAGAGGATGACAGAATCATGGGAGGAACAAGCTCCAACCAGAGACAACTATAACAACTAACTCCAGAGATTACCAGATGGCGAAAGGGAAATGTTAGAATCTTACTAATAGAAACCAAGACCACTCACCATCATCAGAACCCAGCACTCCCACCTCAGCCAATCCTGGATACCAGAACACACCCAACAAACTACACTCAGATTTAAAAGCATAACTCATGATGATGGTAGAAGATATCAAGAGGACTTTAATAACTCACTTAAAGAAATACAGGAGAACACTGCTAAAGAGGTAGAAGTCCTTAAAGAAAAAACAGGAAAACACAACAAAGCAAGGGATGGAATTGAACAAAACCACACAAGACCTAAAAAGGGAAGTAGACACAATAAAGAAAAACCAAAGTAAGAAAAAGCTGGAGATAGAAACCCTAAAAAAGAAATCTGGAACCATAGATGTGAGCATCAGCAACAGAATACAAGAGATGGAAGAGAGAATCTCAGGTAGAGAAGATTCCATAGAGAACATGGGCACGACAATCAAAGAAAATGCAAAATGCAAAAAGATCCTAACTCAAAACATCTAGAAAATCCAGGAAACAATGAGAAGACCAAACCTACAGATAATAGGAGTAGATGAGAATGAAGATTCTCAACATAAAGGGCCAGCAAATATATTCAACAAAATTATAGAAGAAAACTTCCCAAACCTAAAGAAAGAGATGCCCATGAACATACAAGAAGCCTACAGAACTCCAAATAGACTGGACCAGAAAAGAAATTCTTCCTGACACATAATAATCAGAACAACAAATGTACTAAATAAAGATAGAATATTAAAAGTAGTAAGGGAAAAAAAGGTCAAGTAACATATAAAGGCAGGCCTATTAGGATTACACCAGACTTCTCAACAGAGACTATGAAAGCCAGAAGATCCTGGACAAATGTTATACAGACATTAAGAGAACACAAATGCCAGCCCAGGCTACTATACCCAGCCAAACTCTCAATTACCATAGATGGAGAAACCAAAGTATTCCATGACAAAACCAAACTCACACATTATCTTTCCACCAATCCAGTCCTTCAAAGGATAATAACAGAGAAAAAAACCAATACAAGGACGGAAACCATGCCCTAGAAAAAGCAAAAAAGTAATTCTTCAACAAACCTAAAAGGAAACAGCCACAAGAACAGAATGCCAACTTTAACAACAAAAATAAAAGGAAACAACAATTACTTTTCCTTAATATTTCTTAATATCAATGGACTCAATTCCCTAATAAAAAGACATAGACTAACAGACTGCCAATTCAAACAGGACCCAACATTTTTCTGTTTACAAGAAACCTATCTCAGGGGAAAAGAGAGACACTACCTGAGAGTGAAAGGCTGGAAAACAATTTTCGAAGAAAACGGTCTGAAAAAACAAGCTGGAGTAGCCATTCTAATATCAAATAAAATCGACTTCCAGCCCAAAGTTATCTAAAAAGACAAGGATGGGCACTTCATACTCATCAAAGGTAAAATCTTCTGAGAGGAACTCTCAATCTGAATATCTATGCTCCAAATGCAAGGGCAGCCACATTCATTAAAGAAACTTTAGTAAAGCTCACAGCACACATTGCACCTCACACAATAATAGTGGGAGACTTCAACACTCCACGTTCATCAACGGACAGATTGTGGAAAAAGAATCTAAACAGGGACACAGTGAAACTAACAGAAGTTATGAAACAAACGGGTTTAACAGATATCTACAGAACATTTTATCCTGAAACAAAAGGATATACATTCTTCTCAGCACCTCACTGGACCATCTCCAAATTTGACCATAAAATTGGTCACAAAACAGGCCTGAACAGATACAAAAAAAAATGGAAATTGTCCCATGCATTCTATCAGATCACCATGGACCAAGGCTGATCTTCAATAACAATATAAATAACAGAAAGCCAACATTCACATGGAAACTGATCAACATTCTCCTCAATGATACTTTGGTCAAGGAAGGAATAAAGAAAGAAATTAAAGACTTTTTATACTTTAATGAAAATGAAGCAACAACATACCCAAACTTATGGGATACAATGAAAGCATTTCTAAGAGGAAAACTCATAGATCCGAGTGCCTCCAAAAAGAAACTAGAGAGAGCATACAGTAGCAGCTTGACAAAACACCTAAAAGCTCTAGAACAAAAGGAAGCAAATTCACCCAAGAGGAGTAGACTGCAGGAAATAATCAAACTCAGGGGTGAAATCAACCAAGTAGAAACAAGAACTATTCAAAGAATCAACCAAAGGAGATGCTGGTTCTTTGAGAAAATCAACAAGATAGATAAACCCTTAGCCAGACTTACTAGAGGGCACAGGGACAGTATCCTAATTACCAAAATCAGAAATGAAAATGGAGACATAACAACAGATCCTGAAGAAATCCAAAACACCATCAGATCCTTCTACAAAAGGCTATACTCAACAAAACTGGAAAACCTAGACGAAATGGACAAATTTCTAGACAGATACCAGGTACCAAAGTCAAATCAGAATCAGATTGATTACCTAAACATTCTTATATCCCCTAAAGAAATAGAAGCAGTCATTAATAGTCTCCCAACCAGACAAAGTCCAGGACCAGATGGGTTTAGTGCAGAGTTCTATCAGACCTTCAAAGAAGATCTAATTCCAGTTTTGCACAAACTATTCCACAAAATAGAAGTAGAAGGTACTCTACCCAACTAATTCTATGAAGCCACAATTACTCTGATACCCAAACCACAGAAAGATCCAACAAAGATATAGAACTTCAGACCAATTTCCCTTATGAATATCAATGCAAAAATACTCAATAAAATTCTCGATAACCAAATCCCAGAACATATTAAAACAATCATCCATCCTGACCAAGTAGGTTTTATTCCAGGGATGCAGGGATGGTTTAATATATGGAAATCCATCAACATAATCCACTATATAAACAAACTCAAAGACAAAAACCATATGATCATCTCATTAGATGCGGAGAAAGCATTTGACAAAATCCAACACCCATTCATTTTAAAAGTCTTGGAAAGATCAGGAATTCAAGGCCAATAGCTAAACATAATAAAAGCAATCTATAGCAAACCAGTAGCCAACATCAAAGTAAATGGTGAGAAACTGGAAGCAATCCCACTAAAATCAGGGACTAGACAAGGCTGCCCACTTTCTCCCTAACTATTCAACATTGTACTTGAAGTCCTAGCCAGGGCAATTCGACAACAAAAGGAGATCAAGGGGATACAAATTTGAAAAGAAGAAGTCAAAATATCACTTTTTGCAGATGATATGATAGTATATATAAGTGACCCTAAAAATTCCACCAGAGAATTCCTAAACCTCATAAACAGCTTTGGTGAAGTAGCTAGATATAAAATTAATTCAAACAAGTCAATGGCCTTTCTGTACACAAAGGATAAACAGGCTGAGAATGAAATTAGAAAAAAACACCCTTCTCAATAGTCACAAATAATATAAAATACCTAGGCATGACTCTAACTAAGGAAGTGAAAGATCTGTATGATAAGAACTTCAAGTCTCTGAAGAAAGAAATTAAAGAAGATCTCAGAAGATGGAAAGATCTCCCATGCTCATGGATTGGCAGGATCAACATTGTAAAAATGGCTATCTTGCCAAAAGCAATCTGCAGATTCAAATCAATCCCCATCAAAACTCTAACTCTAGAGACTGTCATATCCAGTGATCCATCCCATAATTAGCCTCCAAACGATGACACCATTGCATACACTAGCAAGTGTTTGCTGAAAGGACCCTGATATCGCTGTCTCTTTTGAGACTAGGACGGGGCCTAGCAAACACATAAGTGGATGCTAACACACAGCTATTGGATAGATCACAGGGCTGCCAATGGAGGAGCTAGAGAAAGTATCCAAGGAGCTAATGAGATCTGCAACCCTTTAGGTGCAACAACATTATGAACTAACCAGTACCCCGGAGCTCTTGACTCTAGCTGCATATGTATCAAAAGATGGCCTAGTCGGCCATCACTGGAAAGAGAGGCCCATTGGACACACAAACTTTATATGCCCCAGAACAGGGGAACTCGATTGCCAAAAAGTGGGAATAGGTGGGTAGGGGAGTTGGGGGGAGAGTATGGGGGACTTTTAGGATAGCATTTCAAATGTAATTGAGCAAAATACGTAATAAAAATATTTTTAAAAAATTCTAACTGAATTCTTCAATGAATTATGAAGGCCAATTTGCAAATTCATCTGGAATAACAAAAAACCTAGGATAGCAAAAACTCTTCTCAAGGATAAAAGAAACTCGGGTGAAATCACCATGCCTGACCTAAAGCTTTACTGCAGAGCAATTGTGATAAAAACTACATGGTATTGGTATAGAGACAGACAAGTAGACCAATGGAATAGAATTAAAAACCCAGAAATGAACCCATACACCTATGGTCACTTGATCTTTGACAAGGGAGCTAAAACCATCCAGTGGAAAAAAGACAGCATTTTCAACAAATGGTGCTGGCACAACTGGTGGTTATCATGTAGAAGGATGCGAATTGATCCATTCCTAACTCCTTGTACTAAGGTCAAATCTCAGTGGATAAAGAAGCTCCACATAAAACCAGAGACACTGAAACTTATACAGGAGAAATGGTGAAAAGCCTTGAAGATATGGGCACAGGGGAAAAAAATCCTGAATAGAAGAGCAATGGCTTGTGCTGTAAGATAGAGAATTGACAAATGGGACCTCATGAACCTGCAAAGCTTCTGTAAGGCAAAAGTCATCGTCAATAAGACAAAAGGACCACCAACATATTGGGAAGGGATCTTTACCTATCCTAAATCAGATAGGAGACTAATATCCAATATATATAAAGAACTCAAGAAGGTGGACTCCAGAAAATCAAATAACCCCATTAAAAAATGGGGCTCGGGAACTAAACAAAGATTTCTCATCTGAGGAATACCGAATGGCTGAGAAATACCTGAAAAAATGTTCAGCATCCTTAATTATCAGGGAAATGCAAATCAAAACAACCCTGAGATTCCATCTCACACCAGTCAGAATGGCTAAGATAAAAAATTCAGGTGACAGCAGATGCTGGTGAGGATGTGGAGAAATAGGAACACTCCTCCACTGTTGGTGGGATTGCAAGATTGTACAACCACTCTGGAAATCAGTCTGGTGGTTCCTCAGAAAATTGGACATAATACTACGGGAAGATCCAGCAATACCTCTCCTGGGCATATATCCAGAAGATGTTCCAACTAGTAAGATAGACACATGTTCCACTATATTCATAGCAGCCTTATTTATAATAGCCAGAAGCTGGAAAGAACCCAGATGCCCCTCAACAGAGGAATGGATACAAAAAATATGGTATATTTACACAATGGAGTACTACTCATCTATTAAAAGGAATGAATTTATGAAATTCCTAGGCAAATGGTTGGACCTGGAGGGCATTATCCTGAGTGAGGTAACCCAATCACAAAAGAACTCAAAAGATATGTACTCATTGATAAATGGATATTAGCTCAGAAACTTAGAATACCCAAGATATAAGTTACAATATGCAAAACACATAAAACTCAAGAAGATCAAAGACCAAAGTGTGGACACTTTGCCCCTTCTTAGAATTGGGAACAAAACACCCATGGAAGGAGTTACAGAGACAAAGTTTGGAGCTGAGACAAAAGGATGGACCATCTAGAGACTGCCATATCCAGGGATCCATCCCATAATCAGCCTCCAAACGCTGACACCATTGCATACGCTAGCAAGAGTTTGCTGAAAGGACCCTGATATAGCTGTCTCTTGTGAGACAATGCCAGGGCCTAGCAAACACAGAAGTGGATGCTCACAGTCAGCTATTGGATGGATCACAGTCCCCCAATGGAGGAGCTAGAGAAAGTACCCAAGGAGCTAAAGTGATCTGCAACCCTATATAGGTAGAACAACATTATGAACTAACCAGTACCCCAGAGCTCTTGACTCTAGCTGCATATGTATCAAAAGATGGCCTAGTCAGCCATCAATGGAAAGAAAGGCCCATTATTCATGCAAACTTTATATGCCCCAGTACAGTTGAATGCCAGGGCCAAAAAGTGGGAGTGGGAGGGGAGGGGAGGGGGGGAGGGTATGGGGGACTTTTGGGATAGCATTGGAAATGTAAATGAGGAAAATACCTAATAAAAATATATATATAAAAAAAAAAAAGAATTCTCACCTGAGGAATACCGAATGGCTGAGAAGCACCTGAAAAAAATGTTCAGCATCCTTAATCATCAGGGAAATGAAAATCAAAACAACCCTGAGATTCCACCTCACACCAGTCAGAATGGCTAAGATAAGAAATTCAGGTGACAGCAGATGCTGGTGAGGATGTGGAGAAAGAGGAACACTCCTCCACTGTTGGTGGGATTGCAAGATTGTACAACCATTCTGGAAATCTCTCTGGCGGTTCCTCAGAAAATTGGACCTAGTACTACTAGAAGATCCCGTAATATCTCTCCTGGGCATATATCCAGAAGATGTTCCAACTAGTAAGAAAGACACATGCTCTACTATGTTCTTAGCAACCTCATTTATAATAGCCAGAAGCTCAAAAGAACCCAGATGTCCCTCAACAGATGAATGGATACAGAAAATGTGGTACATTTACACAATGGAGTACTACTCAGCTATTAAAAAGAATGAATTTATGAAATTCCTAAGCAAATGGATGGACCTATAGGGTATCATCCTGAGTGAGGTAACCCAATCACAAAAGAACTCACATGATATGTATTCACTGATAAATGGATATTAGTCAGAAACTTAGAATACCCAAGATATAAGTTACAATATGCAAAACACATGAAACTCAAGAAGAACAAAGACCAAAGTGTGGACACTTTGCCCCTTCTTAGATTTGGGAGCAAAACACCCATGGAAGGAGTTACAGAGACAAAGTTTGGAGGTGAGATTAAAGGATGGATTATCTAGAGACTGCCATACCAGGTGATCCATCACATAATCAGCCTCCAAACGCTGACATCATTGTATACACCAGCAAGATTTTGCTGAAAGGACCCTGATATCTCTTGTGAGGCTGTGTTCTGGCAAACACAGAAGTGGATGCTCACAGTGAGATATTGGTTGGAATACAGTGCCCCCAATGGAGGAGCTAGAGAAATTACCCAAGGAGCTAAAGGTGTCTGCAACCCTATACGTGGAACAACAATATGAACTAACCAGTATCCCCCAGAGCTCATGTCTCTAGCTGCATATATAGCAGAATATGGCCTAGTCGGCCATCATTGGGAAGAGAGGCCCCTTGGTATTGCAAACTTTACATGCCTCAGTACAGGGGAAAGCAAGGGCCAAGAAGTGGGAGTGGGGGGGGGAGGGTAGTGGGGGGAGGTATGGGGGACTTTTGGGATAGCATTTGAAAAGTAAGTGAAGAAAATACTTAATTAAATAAAAAGTCAAAATATAAAAATAAAAAATAAGGATACCTCCCCCCCAAAAAATCATCCTCTGGATTCTAGGTTAAACACAGTTAGTAGTGAAAAGAGAGAGATCAGGCAAGTGGCTCTTTTTGCATACAAGAGTATTTTGGATCACACTGAGAGATCAGAGCAAGGTAAAACCTGTATAAAAATATGAAAGAACTAGTGAAAGTTAATGAAAGGGTTAGGGAGGTGGCTTACTGGTAAAGTGTTTGTCACACAAGCATGAAAACCTGAATTCAGTTTATTCTCATGCCGCCTCTCCACCACCTTTATCAGAGCTGTGGATCCTGAACCATAGAGATAAGGTTTCCTTTCCTCACACATCTTCCCTGATCTGAGTCCTCTGGGTCAAGCCAAGGTTCTGTGAGCAGCCTGCTAGCCCAGCGGGATCTCCCCACCCCCACCCTCGTCATTGGACTTGAGGATCCTCAACCATCCAGACCGGCAGGTCCAGAACCATACAGACCTGCTGGTCTAGAATGATACAGCCCAAAGATAACCAGCCTAAAGAAAGAGATGCCTATGAATATACAAGTAGCTTATAGAACACCCATTATACTGGACCAGAAAAGAGTACCCACTGCCAAGTAATAATCAAAAATACAATTTACAGAACAAAGAGAGAATATTAAAAGCATCAAGGGAAAAAGGCCAGGTAACTGACAGACAGATTGATCGGAGTTACACCCAACTTCTAAAAAAAAGAAGAAGCTACAAGGGCCTGGGCAGTTATCTTACAACCTCTAAAATAAATAGGTGACAACCTAGACAACTATAGTCAACAAAACTCACAATTGCCATAGATGTAGATAACAAGCTCTTTCAAGAAAATCCAAATTGAGACAATATCTATCCACAGATCCAAATCTAGCCCTACAGAAAATATTAGAAGGAAAACTCCAACACAAGGATAACTCCATCCAAGAAAATATAGGAAATAAGCAATTCCATACTAGCAAAAACAAGGAAAGTGCACACACACACACATGCGCGCGCGCGCGCGCGCACACACACACACACTACACACACCACCAACATCAAAGTAACAGGAAATAACAATCATTGGCCATTAATATCTGTCAATATCAATGCACTCAGTTCTCCAGTAAAAAGACATGGGCTAACAGAATGGATGCAAAAATAGGATCCATCATTCTGCTCCATACAAGACACATACCTCAGCAATAAATATAGACATTTCCTGAAGGGATGGAAAAAGTTTTGCAAGCAAATTAACCCCAGAAGGAAGCTGGAGTAGCCATTCTAATACATAATAAAGTAGATTTTCAACCAAAATTAATCAGAAAATAAAGACAAAGACAGTTTATACTAAGCAAAGGAAAAAAATCTACCAAGATATCTCAATTCTGAACATCTATGTTCCAAACACAAGGGCATGCACATTTGTGAAATAAATATTGCTGAAGCTTAAATCACACATCAAACCCCACACATTACTAGTGGGAGACTTTAACACCCCATTCTCACTATTAGACAGGTCATCCAAACAAAAACTAAGCAGAGAAATAATGAAATTAACAGACATTATGAATCAATTAAACATAGCAGACATCTAAAGAATAGTTTATCCAAACACACACACACAAAATACCTTCTTTTCAGCACTTCATGGACCCTTCTCAAAACTGACCATATCTTAGGTCATAAAGCTATCCTCAACAGATACAAGAAAATTGAAATAATTCGTGGTATCTTATCAGACCACTATGAATTAAAGTTGGACTTCAACAACAACATAAACACTGGAAAGTCTACAAACTCATGGAAATTGAACAACTCTCTACTCAGTGAACTCTGGGTCAGGAAAAAAAAGAAAGAAAGAAATTAAAGGCTTTCTCCAATTCAGTGAAAATGAAGGTACAACATCATACCTTAAGCTTCCATAAAGAAATTAAAAAGTTATCATATCAGCAAATTAAAAGTACACCTGTAAGAAAAAACAAACAAACAAACAAACAAAAAAAAAAACAAGAAGCAAGCACATAAAAGACTAGGAGAAGGCAGGAAAAAATCAAAATCTTGGCTGAAATCAATCGGGTAGAATCAAAGAAGACAAGACAAAGAATCAGCAAAATCAAGAGCTGCTTCTTTGAGAAAATCAACAAGATAGACAAACCCTTAGCCAACCTAGCCAAAGACAGAGAGACAATATCCAAATAAACAAAATCATGAATGAAAACGGAGACGTAACAGCAGACACTGAGGAAATTCAAAGAATGATTAGGTCTTATTTCAAAAGTCTGTACTCCACAAAATTGGAAAATCAAAATGAAGTGGTTGATATTCTAGACAGATACCAATTATCAAAGATTCATAAAATATGAAGATGATCAAAAATAAACTGCCAAGACAGAGAGCCACCACAGGTTGTTTCTTGCCACCAAGTGAAGCTTGCAGACTAAAATTGGGTTACATGTAATTAAGTTTTTGGCCAAAGGAGTCCATGAGAAACTCCAACAACTCATACTGCTTCCTAGACTTTACATTGCTCTCTACAAACTGTGTGTGTGTGTGTATACATATATATATATATATATATATATATATATATATATATATAGAGAGAGAGAGAGAGAGAGAGAGAGAGAGAGGAGATAGTAAAGAGGAAGATAGAGTCCTCTCCTAATAAAATCCAGACTATTTCTCTTCAAAGCATGAGGGCTTTACCATCTGTTAAACTGTATTTTCAAAAAAATAAAAATTTAACCCTCTTTTGTGTTTTTGTTGCTGTAATAAAACAGTATGTCCAAAAGTGGATTGGGTTTGAAAAGAAAGGGTTGATTTTATTTTACTAGATAAAATCCATCATTATTGGAAACAAAGGCAGAGACTCAAAGCAGGAGCTTGAAGCAGAAACCAATGAACACTCTATAGAATTGCTCCCAGGCTTCTTATACAGAACAGGCCGACCTGTTTAGGAGTGGTACCTTTCACAGTAGGTTGGTTCTTGTGGGGCACTGGGCTATACACAGACAGTCTGGTCTCCAGTTGCACTGAAGTCTGAACCCCGATGGTGATAATTCACCTACATGATATGGTAGGCGGTCCCTCATGCTCCTGGAACTCTGGCTCCTGCCTAAGTTACCGCCCCCCACGGCCACTCACAGCATGGTCAGTTGTCAGTAGGCAATGGTCCAAGCTTCTGACCTTCAAGCTAAACTCCTCCCCAGTTACCTAGCAACAGTAAAGACCATAAAAAGGGCTGTTTAGCCCCTGCCTGCTCTTACTTCTCACTGCTGTCCTTTTACCTCTTACTTCTTATTCTCTTACCTCTTACCCCTCTCTCCTCTCTGTCTTCTCCTCTCCTCTCTCCTTCTTACTCTCTTTCTCTCTAGCCTTTTCTCTCTGTCTCTCTCTGTCTCTCTCTGTCTCTCTCTGTCTCTCTGTCTCTCTCTCTCTCTGTCTCTCTGTCTCTCTCTTTCTCTGTCTCTCTGTCTCTCTGTCTCTGTCTCTCTCTCTGTCTCTCTCTCTGTCTCTCTGTCTCTCTCTTTCTCTGTCTCTCTGTCTCTCTGTCTCTGTCTCTCTCTCTGTCTCTCTCTCTGTCTCTCTCTCTGTCTCTCTCTGTCTCTCTCTTTCTCTGTCTCTCTGTCTCTCTCTCTGTCTCTCTCTGTCTCTCTCTTTCTCTGTCTCTCTGTCTCTCTGTCTCTCTCTCTGTCTCTCTCTGTCTCTCTCTCTCTGTCTCTCTCTCTGTCTCTCTCTGTCTCTGTCTCTCTCTGTCTCTGTCTCTCTCTGTCTCTCTCTCTCTCTCTCTCTCTCTCTCTCTCTCTCTCTCTCTCTCTCTCTCTCTCTCTCCCTTCTCTCTTTCCCCATGCCTTTCTACAATAAAGCTCTAAAACCATAGAGAGTTCATCAAGATCCACTACACTCATTATGGTCAGTGTTGGGAACCTCTTCCCTCTTCCCTTATTCCTCTCTCCTATAACCCTGGTGGCTTTAGCAAAGTAGCTCCAGGGTTCCCAGGTAAGGCTGCCCCTTGGCCACCCCATGAAGAGTGGGTCAGAGGCTTGAATGCCCACCCAGGGCTGAGTAGAAAGTGTACGGCAGCTCTCCCACTCCTGACAGACCAGAGAAACTATAGAGCAATTCTATAGAGTGTTCAATGGTTTCTGCTTCAAACTCCTGCTTTGAGTCTCTGGCAGGTAAAACTCTGGCAGGGTGTGGGTCTACCCCCCCCCCCTTCCCCAGGGCCACCTTTAGTTCCCAACAGGTTCTCTTACATCACTTAGCAATCAAGAAATTTCCCATAGGCAAATTAAACAGGGACAATTCTTCAATTAAGATTGCTTCTTCACAGATATGCATTGACAATTGTTTCCCCTAAGACTGACAATGAAGAGTAGTTATCACACTTTTCCTGTGGGCTATCTTAAACATTCTACAAGCTTTTCTATTAGTCAAAATATATTGTCTATCATCATTATATATAAACATGTATGCAGATCTGTTACATTACCTATGATTCCAATAGTAATCTCAATAAATTGGTATTAAGTGATCATTAAAAAAACAAAACAAAACAAAAGTAAACCAAGCCTGGTAAAACTATAGTCATTCAACTCCCAGGGGATGGGATACATTTTTCAGGCTCCACATATAACTTAATGTGTTCCCACTAAGTTCTAACTTCTGGACTATTGTTCACTTACTTTGGTTGCTCTGTGTTTTGCCAATTCCTCTGTGAAATTTTCTCTTCTCCCATGTGACAGCCCTGTTAATCAGTGCTCAAAAACTGTTTTATGTTCCAATGTTGATGTATTACAAATACTTTCTTTATCTATTTCTTGGTCCTCCTTCTGCCTTTCTTCCTCTAAGATTTTCTTTAAAATTCATCCCTCAGACTTTTGCTTCTAGCATTTTCAATATAATTTCTCCATGAGATTTCCTTTCTCTCACTCATGCCCCATTAAATCCCATGCTTCCAAATGCATGTTGCCATTTGAATGTCTCCCTTTTCCATCAGAGTCTGTGAGTTTAAACTAATCTTATTGCCTGCCTTTCCAAGGTGATGCCAAACTCCAAATTCCCTTTTGATAGTAATTTTTGCCCTGATTATCTGCACTTGGAGCCTCAAAACTGTACTCCTGGCTTTTTTCTTTCCTGTCTCCCACCCCTGGTAGTATTCTTTGTGAGCACATGGTCCCCTTCATAATCAAGTTTCTTTTGTTTCTTTCTTTCTAAGTTTCAATTTATCTTAATATTGGGTAGAAGGTAGATACAAGATACATGGACATGAAAGCAACCACAAGCCTTTAGGCCGGTTGAAAGAACAGGAGGAACTTCTAGTTCCAACAAGTTCTAAGCCAACATTGTGGAGAACACATCTTAAGCTCACCTAGCAGAGGGAGGATGAAGGACTCAAGAGAAAGGATAAATGAAGGAGGCACCCTCGTTCCGGTGAGCTGATTTACTCTTGTATCCTAAGCTTCCAGTTTAACTGTTCTCATAAATTCGAAACAAATGCACAAAAAGGAGAAACATACTTAAAATTAACTTCATTGTCAATTTGGTTAAAAATTGTAGGTTGGTTTGCACATATGTAAGTAGATAGCTGCTTTTTTTTTTTTTTTTTTTTTTTTTTTTATGAAACCGCACTGACTAATAGTTGGTTCTATTTTGATGCTACATAACAGTCAAGTAAGGGGGATACATGACTCCTAATCAGGCAATCCTAGGTTTTAAAAAGATCGAGGGAAGCACAATTTAACTGTCTTAGAAGAGGGAATATACTGGGTGGTGTTCCTACGTGCCTTTTATCCCAGCACTCAGGAGGCAGAAGCAGTGTGTCTGGATAAGTTCAAGGCCATTCTGGAGTAATGTATTGTGTAAATATTATCCTTGTTTTATTCAAATGTTGATTTCTGTGCCATCATATTTGGTTGCAAGTCTGAGAATCTTCTGTCTCAATGTTGTGTAAACATTGCTCCCCATATATTCCTGAATTAATCAATGAAGAGCTGATCAGCCAGCCAAAGACAGATCAGGGGAATGAATAGAGCAGGACTTCCTCATAACCAGTGAACAGGAAGGGAGAGAGAGGAAGTGGAGATCCAGCCGCTAGAAGAGGGTCCAGGGAACATCATAAGATGAGAGCTGGACCAGAGAAAGCCACAAAATACAAGGATCTCAGGGATTTTGACTGAGAGATAGCCATATTACTTAGAGGTTAACATAGATTAATATTGCTCAGTTGTGCTTTAGAACTGCTATATAAATAACATAATCCTTCTCAATAATTTGGGAGCCAGCTGGATTAAGAGAATACTGCAACATTTATAAATTTTCACTAACAGCCTGTCTACAGCCCAGGCCACAAAAAGAAATCCTGTTTTCTCTTTAAAAAAAAACAAATAATAATAATAATAATAAATAGAATATTTTTCATAGATCTATTGATGTAGATAATATAACCCTAGATATACATACTACTCAATCATAATTGATATAGAACTCACTTATACTATTTTTATTTCAAGCCATTCAGTTCTATGAATGTACCAATATTATTCTATGCTTTCCTTTTCAATGTTTTGATAAGAGTTTTTTGAAAATTTCATATGTGAGTACTGTATCTACATAACTCATACCCTACACTCTCCCTTTTCTAACTTTTCCCACTCTTCTCCCAGATTGATGATCTCTTTAATAATAGTTATTGATACATATATACATACATATATATAATATATATAATCAAATATACATATTACCTACTCTGTGAATTTTAGCTTTGTTCATACGTGTGCATGTTCATAGATGACCACTTGAGATTAGAAAACATATATGGAAGTTTATCTTTGAATTAATAACCACACCAACATTTTTCTTCTTGCTCAGGATTGCTTTTTTTATCCTTTGGCTTTCTGGTTCCACATGGAATTATTTTTTTTCTATTTCTGTGAAGAATGTTATAGACATGTTGACTAAAATTACATTGAATCTGTCTTTTATATCGAGTAGAATGGTCATTTTCATAACATTACTTCTACCTATCCACAAGTATGAATGGTCTTTCCAGTTTTAAATATCTTTATCTCTTTCTTAAGAGATTTAAAGGTTTTTTTGTACAGATCTTTGACGTTCTTTGTCAAGTTTGGTTGGATTTAGTCATAGAAAACTTTAAGTCTGTTGTGAATGTGAGAGTGCCAATGATCTATTTCTTACTGTATTGTTAAAGTATGTAAAAAAAAAAAAAGCTACTGATTTTTGCAGTAGAGACTTGCTTTCCAACATTGGGAATATAAATTGAGTTTCTATCCTGCCACTTTGCTCAAAGCATTCATTATTTCTAGAAGTATTCTGGTGGGATTTGGGGGTTGTTTGTGTATAATTTCATGTCATCTGCAAAGAGGAAGAATTGGACTTCTCTTCTGATTTTAGTTAAATCCCTTTGTTGTCTTATTGTTCTAGCTAGTGGTATATTGAAAAGAAGTAAGGAAGACTAGACAGCCCAATATTGTTCCTAATTTTATTTTTTTTAATTTAAATGGGGTTTTTTTATTACGTATTTTCCTCAATTACATTTCCAATGTTATCCCAAAAGTCCCCCATACCCTCCCACCCACTCCCCTACCCACCCATTCCCACTTTTTGGCCCTGGTGTTCCCCTGTACTGTGGCATATAAAGTTTGCATGTCCAATGGGCCTCTCTTTCCATTGATGGCCAACTAGGTCATCTTTTGATGCATATGCAGCTAGAGTCAAGAGCTCTGGGTACTGGTTAGTTCGTAATGTTGTTGCACCTACAGAGTTGCAGATTTCTTTAGCTCCTTGGGTACTTTCTCTAGCTCCTCCATTGTGGGCCCTGTGATCCATCCAATAGCTGACTGTGAGCATCCACGTCTGTGATTGCTAGGCCCCTGCCTAGTCTCACAAGAGACAGCTATATCAGGGTCCTTTCAGCAAAATCTTGCTAGTGTATGCAATGGTGTCATCGTTTAGAGGCTGATTATGGGATGGATCCCTGGATATGGCATTCTCTAGATGGTCCATCCTTTTGTCTCAGCTCCAAACTTTGTCTCTGTAACTCCTTCCATGGGTGATTGTTCCCAATTCTAAGAAGGGGCAAAGTGTCCACACTTTGGTCTTTGTTCTTCTTGAGTTTCATGTGTTTTGCAAATTGTATCTTATATCTCGGGTATACTAAGTTTCTGGGCTAATATCCACTTATCGGTGAGTACATATCATGTGAGTTCTTTTGTGATTGGGTTACCTCACTCAGGATGATGCCCTCCAGGTCCAACCATTTGCCTAGGAATTTCATAAATTCATTCCTTTTAATAGCTGAGTAGTACTCCATTGTGTAAATGTACCACATTTTCTGTATCCATTCCTCTGTTGAGGGGCATCTTGGTTCTTTCCAGCTTCTGGCTATTATAAATAAGGCTGCTATGAACATAGTGGAGCATGTGTCCTTCTTACCAGTTGGAACATCTTCTGGATATATGCCCAGAAGAGGTATTGCAGCATCCTCCAGTAGTACTATGTCCAATTTTCTGAGGAACCGCAGACGGATTTCCAGAGTGGTTGTACAAGCTTGCAATCCCACCAACAATGGAGGAGTGTTCCTAATTTTAAAAAGATGCTTTAAGATTTTCTCCATTTAGGATGACAATGGCTATGAGTTTTATATATATATATATATATGTAGGCTCTGTTATGTTCTACAGATATATAGAGACTCGTTCTAGTTCTACTACTATTCTGTCTAGTAATTCATCAGCAGTGACTGCTGTATTTTGTCAAGACTTTTCTGTATCTATTGAGATGATGATGTGGGCTTTACGTCCATTTCCATGAGTTATTAGTTATTGATTCATGTATACTTCTTCATACCTGAATCTCTGAGACAAAGCTGGCATTATCATGGTGGATAATCTTTTTGATATATGCCTGCATTTTGGTATGCAAGTGTTTTATTGAGGATTTTTTACAACTGTGTTCATAAGTAACCTTAGCTTTTAGTTTTCTTAATTTGTTGTGTCTTTCACAGGTTGGGCAGTAGAGTAAAACTGGCTTCATAGAAAGAATTTAGAAGAGCTCCTAATGTTTCTAGATAATTGGATAATTTAGAAGGATTGGTTGGTTGCAAGTATTGTTTAAAAGTATATGACTCTATCTAGGTCTGATCTTTCATTTCTTTTTTGTTCTTTAGTCAAACGGTATTTTATTACTATTTTCTCTCTTTATTTGCTACAGTTCTGTCTGAGTTACTTTTCTACTATAATAAAACACTATGACCAAGGCAAGTTATAAAAGAAAGCATGTAATTGTGGCCTACAATTGTAGAGAGTCAGAATCCATGAGCATCAAGATAGAAAGCATGCCATCAGGCAGGTAAGCATGCCATTAGACCAGAGCTGAAGGCTTCATCTTGATCCTCAAACATAAGACAGTAAGAGCTAACTAGGAATATACTGAGCCTTTGAGTGGAATATAAAACTCACTACCAGTGACGTAGTTCTTCCAACAATGCCATAACTCCTAATTCTTTCCAAATTGTTTTACCAATTGAGGATCAAATATTCAAACATTGAGCCCACTGGGGCCATTCTTATTCAAGTAACCACAGGGTTTGTTTAGGTTATTGATTTCATCTTCATTTAACTGTAGTACTTTGAGAGAATATAGAAATTTATGCATTTCTTTTAGATTTTACAACATACTAGAGTACAGTTTTCAAACTATTCCTATTTAATATCCTAGATTTCTTTGGTATCTGCTGCAATATTTCCTGGCTCATTCATGACTCTGTTCACTTTCAATAAATATTTATGCAATATACCAAATATGATTTTAAACCATATATATTAATAGAAAAAGATCAGAAGTAGCATGCCACTTCGTAAACTTTTTTGTATTTTTCTTTATCAAAATGATGTTCTTTGCCATATACCTGTTTGATGACTAGCATTTTAATATTTTCCCAGTGATTATCTGCTAGATTACTGTTTTAAAGAAATAAAAATACCTTTTTCATCTCAGAATCACACAATGAATAAATTGGGTGTGTAATACAGGGAAGTAGAATCAATGGTTTAGGCTTCATACATTTCACACCATGCACTTCATTCTGACTATGCCTTGGCATGGCTCTTCCTCAGTTTCAATATTCAGCAGTATCCAAATTAGGCATTTCTGTGCTTAGAAGCCTAAGGTTGCTGACTTACCTAGGATGGAGACATTTCTCAGTATTAACAAAGTTTATAAACTTCAGATTCTAGAGGAACACTCTTGATCAAGTTCCATCAAAGCCTAAAGGTAGAATGAAGTAAACTTTAGCATTTCCTTATTAATTACGACAACTCATATTTTAAAAATATAATACAGCAAATATATAGATAAGCTTTTGATGATTCTTTGGACATTCATCAATACTAGCCATAAACTGCCTTTTTGTAAGTTTTTTCATTATACTAATTGAAAGAAAATGGGAATTTGAGATTCAAATCACCATGTTCTTAATTGTACTATGCTAGAGAGTTTTAACTGTCAATTTGTCACCACCAAAAAAAATCCAGAAAGAGAGTACTGATGAATTATCTAGATCAGGTTTTATATATGGAGGACTACCTTGATTGGTTATTCACTGGGAAAATCCAATCCATTGTGGATGATAGGATTCCCTAGGATAGGTTTGAAACAAGTGTAAAGGTTTAAAAAGTTAAAAGGCAAGCACGTAGCATGCACACAGCATTAACTCTCTGCTCTTGGCTGCACAGATAAGATGATACTCTGTCTTGGGCTTCTGCTGCTGGGCCTTCCCTGAGGTGATGGACTGTAATCAGGGATGTGTGGGCTAAAGTAAACACCTTCTTTCTAGGTTGCTTTCTGTCAGAATATTTGTCACACAACAGAAAGAAAACTAGACGCTCTTTTCCCAGAACAAGGTACTAATTAACATTTCTGGTCTATACTCCCCTTGTACATAAATAAGTGTGAGGAGACTACAACCTTCGCTTCTCTTTGCCCCCCCCCCAGGGATTAAATATAGCACCCATCACATAGGGTGGCACCTGGTATTTCCTGCTGTTCAGCAGACATACCATAACGATACCATGCATCAGTGGTTGACTTGTACAAAACTAAAAATGAGGTTATTATATGAAGCTTTTACAAAGGCCACCGAAGAGCAGAAAGCAAAGGTAAACACTTGGCTGCCTTTCTGAAATTAGTTTAGTCAGAAGTCATGTACAGGGTCTTTTATCTGTGGAAGGCCAAGTGCTAGGTGCTAGAAGCCCAAAAGTGCCTATTTATCGACTCACAGGGATGTGGGGGATGCAATCATAAACACAAGGCAGTGAAATTATAAGAAAAGGCAATGAATATCTCTCGTTTTAAAGATTTCCCAAGACTGCATCATTATGTCACATGTGTATCCATGGGCAACTTCCTCATTCAAAATTCATTTAGTGTATTTGTAGATTATCAGCACTGCTGGTTTTCACACTTGGGGAGTGAAGAAAAGGCATGAGATGGGAGTGTAGGTACTCAGTCCTCACCTCATTCCACTCAAACACAGCAGCCCTCAGTGATCATTTTTACATTCTGGGGTGAAACTTTCTCGGTTATTGGTAGAAAAGCTGTCCAGAGAAAACATAGCTTCAGTGTCACTGATAGGAAGGATTGTTTCACTGAACAATTCAGTTTCACTAAAGACTTCAAATTATTCAAGTAAAACATATAATTATGCATACATAATTTCTAAATGTTAACAAGGGTATTGCTAAAAGGTCTCCCAAGCTTATTAGCTAAGATCTGGAAAACGAAAAGCAACCACCTATTTACAGACCTGAGGGAACAGCATGCCAGACAGAAGGAACTACCAGAGCAGGCAGTGTGAGTTAAGAAAGATAGATGGCCTGTCTCGGGGACGAAAGGATAAAGGCATGGGGGGCTGAACATTGCTGACACACAGGAAGGTAAGACATGTCAGAGCAGGAGGAGGAATGTCTGAGAGTTTACAAGGTCTTGTGGGCCATGATGCAGAATCTGAATTCTACTCTATATGAAATGGAAGGTTACTGGAAAATGTGATTAGTATGGGCTTTTTAAACAGTTGTGGCTTCTGTGTGAGAATGGATTAAGAAGCAGAAGAGAAAGTGACACTTTTCAAGGTAAGTATGAACATGTCAAACAGAGCGGTCCTGTCTTGTGGAGAAGGTAATTGCAGGAGAGTTGTAGAAACCTAGATACATTTTGAAGGTAGAATCTTCACAAACTTACTGGTAAATTAAAAAAAAAAAAAAAAAAAAAGATTGAAATGTTCTTTCTAGCTTTGTGAGCCAGAGATGAAGATGCTAGACAAACTCAGGAGGAAAAGTTCATGGCGTGCTTTTTGGACTTGCTGATCTTAAGTGACTTTGTGGTAACCCAGCATATCACTTATGTGGTTAAATACTATAATGATAATGAAAACATCTAATTATCAAACACTTTTACTACATAAAAAGGTACTGTATTTTGCATGAATGAAGTAATTTATCCCTCAGAACATCTTATGAAGTAATTATATAATTGTACTTATCAAAAAGAAAACTCAGGACCAGAGAGAGTAGGTGACTTGGTTAAACAACTGGGAGACCTGTAAGGTGGATATTGTGCATCCTAGGCCAACATCTTAACTTCTTATTTCACAGTCCATTGTTTCTCAGACCCTTGGGCCCACTACATTAGATTTGAAAGTAAATGAATATATATATATATATACATGGGTTATTCTTTAGTTTATGAACATTTTTGTGAAAATGTGCTTATTGTGCACTTTCTAAATAACCTCAAGATTTTCATAATATTCCAAGTTCTATTTTTTATTCACTGTTATGAATAAAACTAAGTGTACAAAAAAAGTGGAGGGCATGGAGTGACAATGAGTAGTATTTTATATTTAAAAAGAAAAAATGGTTAGGGTTGGCTTCTCAGAGAAGGTGTCAGCTGAGTAGAGAGATGACAGAGATAAAGGTGTAAATTATGCATATAATAGGCTTAAAGAAGTAGCCCAGGCCAGACAGGTTAGGTCGAAAGTCTTTAAGTATCAAAACAATAATTAGCAAGGTAGCCAAGGCATTTAGTGTTAAATATATTTTTAAAATACTGTAGTTAAATCCTAACATATACTTAGTTATAAGAGAAGTATAGGCACAATTAATGTCATCTGAATAGACAGCTTGCATATAGAAAAAGGTTTTGATAATGAAAATATGGATAGACTTAAAACACTTGTGACTTAAAAGTCAGATTTAAAAAAAAAAAAAGGAAAAACCTATAACAACGATGAAAAGAAAAGGTTATCAAAGAAGAGAGAAAAATATGGTGTCTGAAAAGTTAAAAACAAAGAGTACTGTCAGGACACGATAAATTATTTTGATACAACTAGCAAGTGGAGCAAACTGTAGACACGTTAAACAGTGTAGAAACTGGTGCTGATCTGGAGTAGCAGTTGCACTGATCCTGTTAAATGGGCTTTGCTCCTTAGCAGAAGAAAGCCAACATGCTTCTATACCACTCTCAATCGGATGTACCATTGATGGGCTCCCTGAGAACTGTCTTCTGTCAACTACTGTCAGTTTGGGGGGTTAAAAATTCATTTTAATTGGTTTGTGATTTGTTTTCTAAGGTGTACAAAACCTCAACCCTGATTAGTTAGGGATTTTATTGCTGCAAGAAAAACATGATTTAAAAAAACACACACACAGACACTAAAAGAAAATTGGGAAGAAGGGGATTTATTTGGCTCATATTTGACATTGTAGTCCATCACTGAAGTAAGTCAGGACGAGGACTCAAAGCAGGAACCTGGACGCAGGAGCCGATGCAGATGCCATGGAGGAGATCTGCTTACTGACTTGTTTCTCATGGCTTGCTCAGCCTGATTTCTTGTGGAAGCCAGAAAAGGGCTACCAGCCCAGGGATTGTACCATCCACAATATGTTGGGACCTCCCCCAACAATCACTGATTGCAAAAATGCCCCCAAAAGCTTGCCCACAGCCTGATGTTATGAAGGCATTTTCTCAGCTGACTTCTCTCCTCGCAAATGACTTTATGTCACCTTGACATAATACTCAGCAGCACAAAGCCATACCTTAACTGCTTTGTAACAGCTTGTTTGTTTCCAGTGGCCACAGCCCATCTTGTGTCCTGTTTCAAATACTAAAGGTGTGTTAGAGAAGTGGAAACATGATGTGTAGACTTAAGGCCTCAGAAATACCTGAGTCTTATTATTGGCTGGGAGCCTCTTGTGACCATATCTCTGAGAAAGAAATGCTAGCGTAGCTAGTGAGATGAAGTTCTAGACTCAGACCAAGTGAAGAAGGCAGGGAATAAGGGGGTGCTGCTCTAAGCACCCCCTCCTCACTCACTCTGTCCTGAGGACTTTAAACTGTTCACCTTAGCTGGACCTACATCTCCCTAGACAGAGACAGAAAATTCCAGTCAACACAAAAGTCTCTCTCCGTGTCTGCCAAGCAACAGTGGGACAGCAGTGGGCAGAGGAGCTGGCAGTTAGGTCCAAGCCTTTGAAAGAGGGAAGAAGAGGACAAAAGCTAATAGAGCTTTCTAGTCTAGGCCCAAGCTTTGTTATTCTGGGAAGGAGAAACCTGAGAATCCACCATGTCTTCCGTGCTGTTTCTAGTTGTCTGAAATGCCCCTCTGTCTAGCTCCAGGATATGCAGTCTACATGGGACAAGCCTCCATGTTGACTTTTGTGTTTGTTTTGTTGAGAAAGAGCCTCTTGTAGCCCATGCTCACCTTGAACTTGCTATGTGATGACTTTTGAACTCCTTTTTCTACATTCCATGTGTTCAGATTAAAATGCACAGACTATGACACCAGGCTGACAGAAATCCTCCCTCCAGGTGAAATATGTGAATAACACAGAGGAAGGAGCACAGGGTTGGAATGGTGAGAGGAATTCAAGAGACGAACATGCTGCAGGCTCTCCACTGAGAAATAATCTGTATGTCTCAGTTGCTTGTGCAGTTTTCTGCTGTGTAAGACTATGAGCCTTGATAATATTGGGACTAGGAACAGGCTGGACTCTTTCCACTATCTTTCTTTTCCAACACCCTTATAGTAAACTGTCCACTGAGGTCCAGCCCTGAAACATGCTTTGCTCACCTCAGAATTTAAAGTCACAGAATTTGCATGCCAGCTCTTTGCCTGCTTAGAGATCTGTGCTTGCTAGTGCCAAGTTGTCTGCCAGCATACATTCTCCCTGGTTCTTCTCAAACAATTGTTTACCTACGAATTGGCAATGATTCTAGAGCTAAATCTTACCTCAGAGGCTGGATTTCCTTTCTTCCAAAATCTTCAGGAAAAGATAGTTCCTGTATCTTTCAGCCAATAGTTTAACCCCTAGAAATCTATTCTTAAGAGAAGTAATAGCCCCCCTGACAAAAGAAAGCTGCTCATTCAAGCTTTGCTTCTAAAAGTAAAAAAAAAAAAAAAAAAAAAAAAATTAGGTATTTATTTCATTTACATTTCCAATGCTATCCCAAAAGTCCCCCACCCACTCCCACTTCTTTGGCCCTGGCGTTCCCCTGTACTGAGGCAGATAAAGTTTGCATGACCAATGGGCCTCTCTTTCCACTGATGGCCAACTAGGCCATCTTCTGATACAATGCAGCTAGAGACACGAGCTCCAGGGCGTATTGGGTAGTTCATATTGTTGTTCCACCTTTAGGGTTGCAGATCCCTTTAGCTCCTTGGTTACTTTCTTTAGCTCCTCCATTGGGGGCACTGTGATCCATCCAATAGCTGACTGTGAGCATCCACTTCTGTGTTTGCTAGGCCCCAGCATAGTCTCACAAGCGACAGCTATATCTGGGTCCTTTCAGCAAAATCTTGCTAATGTATGCAATGGTGTCAGTGTTTGGAGGCTGACTATGGGATGGATCCCCAAATATGGCAGTCTCTATATGGTCCATCCTTTTGTCTCAGCTCCAAACTTTGTCTCTGTAACTCCTTCCATGGGTGTTTTGTTCCCAATTCTAAGAAGGGGCAAAGTGTCCACACTTTGGTTTTCGTTCTTCTTGAGTTTCATGTGTTTAGCAAATTGTATCTTGTATCTTGGGTATTCTAAGTTTTTGGGCTAATATCCACTTATCATTGAATACATGTTGTGTGAGTTCTTTTTTGATTGGGTTACCTCACTCAGGATGATGCCCTCTAGGTCCATCCATTTGCCTAGGTATTTCATAAATTCATTTTTTTTAATAGCTGAGAAATACTCCATTGTGTAAATGTACCACATTTTATGTATCCATTCCTCTGTTGAGGGGCATCTGGGTTCTTTCTAAAAGTAAAATTTAAAATTACTAAAATTGTGTTGTAGTCATGAGCACTATACACAAATACAATATTTGAACTCTGTGATTCTTCTTTTAAATTATAGCAAAATCATTTCTATGTTTAATTGTCTAGGCTGTTA
Source organism: Mus musculus (assembly GCF_000001635.26). Taxonomy (NCBI): domain Eukaryota; kingdom Metazoa; phylum Chordata; class Mammalia; order Rodentia; family Muridae; genus Mus; species Mus musculus. Next base: position 13,936,522 of record NC_000072.6, on the reverse strand, counting down.
GAGTCTTTTTTAAATCCAGAATTGTTAGTTGTAAAATGTTAACCCAGGTAAACAGTGCAAAAGTTCTTCTTTCAGCACAAATTTTAAAGTTAAGAATATCTTTTGTCAAATTCTGTAAATTGATGGGGATTTTCTTAAGTGAAATGACATCCACCTAAACATCATTCTTATTTATCAATCATATTATTGTTCTGCACCAGCAAGATGGCTCAGCAGATAAAGGCATTGCCACCAAACCTGATGACCTGAGTTTAATTCCCAGAAACCAGAATGTGTACAGAGAGAAATAACTCCAGAAAGGTGTCCTCTAATCTCTATATGGACAACATGGTACATGTACACACACACACAGAGAGAGAGAGAGAGAGAGAGAGAGACTACAGAATTTTTATGATTATTGTTCTACATTTACCCTCTTCTTAATGGTAACATGAGTACCTGTTAAATACCATATCTAGGAATGTTTAAATTTTTTCAAGATTTTCTTGTTTATTCTACCATATTGATGATAACAGTGGTAGTCTTATCTTTTATTATGAAATTACTGGATGCCCCAAATATAGTTCTACTTGCTTTACATAAATTGAATAAGTCATAACAAACCACTATCATAGCCCCACTTTACAAGAAGGAACACCCGAAGAGATCAGTATTTGTAGAATCAGGGAATCAATCCCTAGGCATATGACCCAATATATGCACAAAAAATGTCAATCCCATGTTTTGGGGGTCCATACAAAGAGCTATTTGTAGAGCTAAAAGTCCATGTCAAATATGCCTATTTCAAATCTCAGATTTTCTGGATTCTATACGGCTCATAAAACATATTTTTGACACTGAGCAGCATAGTTATCAGAGATGTTTATAAAATTTTACTAAAAGTAAAAGATACTTTATCTAAAGTGTTTTGATAGCCTGAAATAGGTTCTTAAGATTGATTAGTTCAAATGAGCGGCCTTAGTCTCAGCATTCACTACTTATAACCCTGCAGAAAAAATAATCAGGCCATCACATTATAATAAACATTGTTAGCCCACATAACACCCAGTCAGGTACATTAAATATGGAAACTTAAGCCATATACTAAAATCAAGAGTCAGGGAACCTGGAGATGACTGTAAGAATACATTGCACTAACAAGCACATAATTCAGTTTATTTTTAACATTGTGTTAGTGAAAAACATACTCTGTCACATCAGAATAATTGTGCCAATTTAGCCAACTTCTGGGTACACGCTGTCATATGTCTACTTTCTCTTTAACTTCAGCTTAATACCAGCTTCCCAGACAATCTTCCTGATAACCAGAAGCCTGAGTTAGTTAACTCTTATGATGTGGTATGCTAATGATTATATATATATACATGTGTGTATGTATATATGTATATGTATATCTGTATGTATATATATACTTCATTTAAGGCTAAGTCTGCCATGGAAGCAGGTAGTGATCATCAGATCTTCATTCTCTTTCCACTACTCAAAATCCAATCATCAAATCTTGTATGCAGCTACATAAAGACCACTGCATATGGCCTCCCCATGCCTAGGAAAATAACCAGATGCTGGTGTTACACCTGATTTTCTTCCTTCTGTGGACCCCCACAGGGAATCATGGAGTTGGCCTGATCTAGCTGCTTGGGGGAAAGCACCATAGGTTTTATAGGTTAGAACCCATGGCTCCTGGGGCACAATGCGCCTTCTAGTTCCTGAGAGACTAATGCACTCCCTCAGATAGTCAAGTGTTCAGGCCACTTTGTGTTTCTATGTATGTTCCCTTAGTAGTCAAGGAAGCATGGAAGCTTGACAGGATAATCGGTCTTAGACATTAATTTGTGTGCCATGTATGGCAGGCAAAGTTCTTTGTATCCTGGCAAGTACAACTAAATGAATCCTGGTAATTGCCTTTATATTCTGTTTCTGATAGAGGTATAAAAAGTCTAATTGTTCTCAATAAAATTGTCAGAGCATCAGATGAGTTGTGCCCAATCCAACTGGCCTGATTTAATTCCTCACAGCCAATGAATTAAATTAAATTAAGCCTTATGGTTGCTATCAGGTAAACTTGGCCCAGCAAACAAGAATGGGTGGTTATAGACCTCAAGTCTCTGTTCTAACCCATCTTCATCCCTAAGCATCAACTCCAAATACTGAGAAACACATCTAACCAAAACCTCCAGTGACCACACTTCACATGCTCTCAGAAACATTACCTACCAGGCAACTAAACCACCATACGCTCCTAAGCACCAGTAAAAAAAAAAAAAAAAAAAAAAAAAATATATATATATATATATATATATATACATATATATATATATATATATATCAGGAACAGAACACCCACCCAACAAAAACAAAACTAGATATCTGCACCTAGAAATATAATTCACCCAACTACAGATTCCTTTGTAAAAAAAAAAAATCAAATCAATAACAACCATGACAATATGTGTCCATTAAGCCCAGCAAACTTACCACAGCATGCCCTGAGAGAGGTAGGATAGCAAATGTGCAAGAAAAGGACTTCAAAGTAGTCCTTATGAATACGTTAGAAATTCTTAAAGAGACAATGAATTAATCCATTAGAGAAATCTGTGAAACTACAAATAAAGAGTAGAATGAAATGAGGAACATAGTTCAAGACTTTCAAGTACAAATTGAAACAATAAAGGACATCCAAAGGGAGGGCAATCTAGAAATGAAAAGTTGAGGAACTCAAAATGTCAACCCATAGTCAAGCCTCACTGACAGAATACAAGAGATGGAAGACAGAATCTAGTTCTTTGGTGACAAGATAGTGTCTTAGTCAGGGGTTTCTATTCCTGCACAAACATCATGACCAAGAAGCAAGTTGAGGAGGAAAGGGTTTATTTGGCTTACACTTCCATACTGCTGTTCATCACCAAGAAGTCAGGACTGGAACTCAAGCAGGTCAGGAAGTAGGAGCTGATACAGAGGCCATGGAGAGATGTTCTTTACTGGCTTGCTTTCCCTGGCTTGCTCAGCTTGCTCTCTTATAGAACCAAGACTATCAGCCCAGAGATGGTCCCACCGACAAGGGGACTTCCCCTTGATCACTAATTGAGAAAATGCCTTACAGTTGAATCTCATGGAGGCATTTTCTCAATTGAAGTTCCTTTCTCTGTGATAACTTCAGCTGTGTCAAGTTGACACAAAACTAGCCAGTACAGATAGAAAAGGCAGATACCTCAGTTACATAAATGTTAAATCTAATAAATAAATAAATAAATAAATAAATAAATAAATAAATAAATAAATGTTAAATCTTTAAAAAAAAATAATCCAGGAAATAAATCCTGGGCAAAATAAGGAAAGGCAACATCTACGAATAATAGTAACAGAGGAAGGAATAAAATCTTAACTCAAAAATATAGGAAATATTTTTCACAAAATCATACAAAAAAAAAATCCTGACCTAAAGAAAGAGATACCAATTAAGGTACAAGAAACATACAATGCACCAAATACACTAAACCAGAAAAAAAATTCCACACAACATATAATATTCAAAACACTAAGAGTAACATGACTTTTCAATGTAGATTCTAAACTCAAAAGGGGACTAAACAGATGTTCAACAAACTTTAAGAGAGTACAGATGTCAGTCAACTACTATATCCAACAAAACCTTTAAGTACAATGATACGGAAAATAAGACATTACATGCTAAATCCTAATTTAATCAATATCTATCTACAAATCCTGATCTCCAGAAGACACAGGGACAAAAATTTTTACTTGAAGAAGGTAAACACACCCAAGAAAACACAAGAAAAAAATAACCCCAGGGCAGCAAATAAAATAAAATAAAATAAAATAAAAATAAAAATAATTAAAAAAAAAAAAGAAAGGTAAAGTCTGCTTGAAGAAGTAATCCTGTGCCACAGCTCTCAATACCCAAATACCACCAGGAGACATATGGTCTTCCAGGAGTGCCGACACATGTGTGAGCACAGGGAATACCACTTCTGCTCAGAGAGGCCTGCCCAGTGCTCTCAGGACACAGAAACCAAAGAGCAGTCTGGGACAGAATCCTTCTGGTTTCCATCTGCATCCCAGAGCTAACCCTGTGCCACGACTTCCTCCTGGAGAGATCTGGTTTTCCAAAAGGGCTGACACACAGGCTTGCAAAAGGGACAAACCACAGTCAGAGACAGCAAGACCAACTAACATGAGAGATAAACAAAAAGCAAGAGGCAAGAGCAAGAACATAAACAACAGAAACCAAGGTTACTTGGCATCATCAGAACCCAGGTCTCCCACTATAGGAAGACCTGGATAACCCAACAAGCAAGGCTCTGATTTAAAATCACATCTCATGATGATGTTAGAGGACTTTAAGAAGGACATAAATAATTCCCTTAAAAAATATATAGGTGAACACAGGTAAACAGGTAGAAGCACTTAAAGAGGAAACATAAAAATCCCTTAAAGGATTACAGGAAAACACAACCAAACAGGTAAAGGAATTGAATAAAACCTTACAGGATCTAAAAATGGAAATAGAAAAAAAGAAAGAAAGAAAGAAAGAAAGAAATAACAGAGGGAGACAACACTGGAGATAGAAAACCTAGGAAAGAGATCAGGAGTCTTAGATGCAAGCATCATGAACAGAATACAAGAGATAGAAGAGAGAATCTTAGGTTCAGGACATACCATAGAAAACATTGCCACAACAGTCAAAGAAAATGCAAAATGCAAAAATATCCTAACCCAAAATATCCAGGAAATCCAGCACAGAATGAGAAGACCAACCCTAAGGAAAATGGATATAGAAAAGGGCAAATGTTCCCAACTTAAAGGGCCAGCAAGTATCTTCAACAAAATTAGAGAAGAAAACTTCCCTAACCTAAAGAAAGAGATGCCCATGAACATACAAGAAGCCTACAGAACTCCAAATACATGGGACCAGAAAAGAAATTCCTCCCGACACATAATAATCAGAACAACAAATACACTAAACAAAGAAAGAGCATTAAAAGCAGTAAGAGAAAAATGTCAAGTAGCATAAAAGGCAGACCTACCAGAATTACACCAGACTTCTCACCAGAGACTATGAAATCTAGAAGATCCTGGGAAGACATCATATAAACCCTAAGAGAACACAAAATGCCAGCCCAGGCTACTATACCCAGCAAACTCCCAATTGCCATAAATAAAGAAACCAAGATATTCCATGGCAAAATCAAATTTACACAATATCTTTCTACAAGTTGAGCACTACATAGATAGTAGATGGAAAACGTCAACACAAGGAGGGAAACTACACCCTAGAAAAAGCAAGAAGTAATCTTTCAACAGACCCAAAGGAAGACAGCCACAGAAATATAATTCTACCTCTAATTTAAAAAAAAAAAAAAAAAAAAAAACAGGAGCCACCAATCACTTTTCCTTAATATCTCTTAACATAAATGTATTCAATTCCCTAATAAAAAGACATAGACTAACAGACTAGATACCTAAACAGAACCCAGCATTTTCTGCATATAGGAAACCTACTTCAATGACAAAGACAGACACTACCTCAAAGTAAAAGGCTGAAAAACAATTCTCTAAGCAAATGGTCTGAAGAAACAAGCTGGAGTAGCCATTCTAATATCCAATTAAATGGACTTTCAACCAAAAGTTATCAAAAATGATAAGGAAGAACACTTCATACTCATCAAAGAAAAAATATACCATGAAAAACTCTCAATTCTGAATAACTATGATCCAAAGGCCAGGGCACCCACATTCTTAAAAGAAATTTTACTTAAGCTCAAAGCACACATCATACCTCACACAATATTGTGGGAGACTTTAACACCCCACTCTCATTAATGGACAGATCATGGAAATAGTAACTAAAAAGAGACACAGTGAAACTAACAGAAGTTATGAACCAAATGGATTTAACAGAAATTTATAGAACATTTTATCCTGAAACAAAAGAATATACCTACTTCTCAGCACCTCATGGTACCTTCTCCAAAATTGGCCATATAATCTGACACAAAATAGGCCTCTACAGATACAAGAAGACTGAAATAATCCCATGCATCCTATGAGATCACCCTGGACTAAGGCTGTTCTTCAATAAACACACACACACACACACACACACACTCCACATACACATGCCCTACTCAATGACAACTTGGTCAAGGAAGAAATTAAGAAAGAAATTAGAAACATGAGAATTTAATGAAAATGACAAACAACATACCCAACCTTACGGGACACAATGAAAGCAGTGCTAAGAAGCAAATGCACAGCTCTGAGTGCCTCCAAGAAGAAACTGGAGAGAGTATACACTAGCAGCTTAACAACACACTTGAAAGCTCTAGAACAAAAAGAAGCAAATACATCCAAGAGGAGTAGAAGGCAGAAAATAATCAAACTCAGGGCTGAAATCAACCAAGTGAAAACAAAAAGAACTATACAAAGAATCAGCCAGGAGCTGGTTCTTTGAGAAAATCAACAAAATAGATAAACCCTTAGCCAGATTAACCAGAGGGCACAGAGACAGTATCCAAATGAACAAAATCAGAAGTGAAAAGAGAGATATAAAAACAGAAACTGAGGAAATTCAATAAATCCTACCACTGGAGACTATAGTCAATGAAATGTCTATTTCATGAAAATGTCGATGAAATGAACAACTTTCTAGAGAGATATCAAATACCAAAGTTAAATCGGAATCAGATAGTCCATCTAAATAGTACCATAGCCTCTAAAGAAATAGAAGAAGTCATTAAAACTCTCACAACTAAAAAAAATCCCAGCACCAGATGGGTTTAGTGCAAAATTCTACCAGAACTTAGAGGAAACCCAAATACCAATACTCTTCAAACTTTTCCGAAAAATAGGAACACAGAAGAAACACTACCCAATTTGTTCTATGAAGCCACAGTTACTCTGATACCAAAACCACACACATACCCAACAGAGAAAGAGCATTTCAGGCCAATTTCCCTTATGAATATTGATGCAAAAATACTCAATAAAATTCTCACAAACCAAATCCAAGAACATATCAAAATGGTCATTCACCACGATCAAGCAGGTTTCATACCAGGGATGAAGGGGTGTTTTAATATATGGCAATCCATCAGTGCAATCCACTAAATAAATAAACTCAAATTAAAAAGCCACATAATCATTTCATTAGATGCTGAGAAAGCATTTGACAAACAACATCACTTTATGTTAAAATCTTAGAAAGATCAGGAATTCAAGGCCCATACCTAGACACATGGAAACTGAACAATGCCCTACTCAATGATAACTTGGTCAAGGAAGAAAGAAAGGAAGAAAGAAAGAAAGAAAGAAAGAAAGAGAGAGAGAGAGAGAGAGAGAGAGAGAGAGAGAGAGAGAGAGAGAGGAAGGAAGGAAGGAAGGAAGGAAGGAAGGAAGGAAGGAAGGAAGGAAGGAAGGAAGGAAGGAAGGAAGGAAGAAAGGAAGAAAGAAAGAAATTAGAGACTTTAGAATTGAATGAAAATGAACAAACAACATACCCAAACTTATGGGACACAATGAAAGCAGTGTTAAGAGGAAAACTCACAGTTCTGAGTGCCTCCAAAAAGAAACTGGAGAGAGTATACACAAGCATTTGACAAAATACAACATCCTTTTATGTTACAAGTCTTGGAAAGGTCAGGAATTCAAGGCCCATACCTAAACATAGTAAAAGCAATATAAAGCAAACCAGTAGCCAACATCAAACTAAATGGAGAGAAACTTTAAGCTAAAATCAAGGCTGACCACTCTCTCCCTATCTATTCAATATAGTACTTGAAGTTCTAGCTGGAGCAATTCAACAAAAGGAGATCAAAGGAATAGAAGTTGGAAAGGAAGAAGTCAAAATATCATTATTTGCAGATAACAAGATAGTATACTTAAGTGACCCCAAAAATTCCACCAGAGAGTGTCTACAGCTCATAGACAACTTCAGCAAAGTGGCTGGATGTAAAATCAACTCAAAAAAATCAGTAGCCTTCCTATACTCAAAGGACAAATGGTTGAGAAAGAAATTAAGGAAATGACACCCTTCACACCAGTCACAAACAATATAAAGTAACTTGGTATTTCTCTAACCAGGTAAATGAAATATCTGTATGACAAGAACTTCAAGTCTCTGAAGAAAGAAATCGAAGAAGATCTCAGAAGATGGAAAGATCTCCCATGCTCACTGATTGGAAGGATTAATATAGTAAAAATGTATTGCTGAAAGCAATCTACAGATTCAATGCAATACCCATCAAAATTCCAAATTAATTCTTTATAGAGTTAGAAAGAGCAATTCTCAAATTCATTTGGAATAACAAAAACCCCAGGATAGTGAAAACAATTCTCAACAATAAAAGAACTTTGGGGGTAATCGTCATCCCTGATGTTAAGATGTACTACAGAGCAATTGTGATAAAAATTTCATGGTATTGGTACAGAAATAGTTAGGTAGTTCAGTGGATTAGAACTAAAGACCCAGAAATGAATCACCACACCTATAGTCACTTGATTTTGACAAAGGAGCTAAAACCATCCAGTGGAAAAATAGACAGAATTTTCAATAAAATGGTGCTTGTTCAACTGGTAGTCAACATGTAGAAGGATTCAAATTAATCCATTCTTATCTCCCTGTACAAAACTCAAGTCCAAGTCGATCAAGGACCTCAACATAAAACCAGAGACACTGAAACTTAAAGGGGAGAAAGTGGGGAAACGCCTTCAAGATATGGGCACAAGGGGAAAATTCCTGAACAGAACACCAATGGCTTGTGCTGTAAGATCAAAAATTAACAAATGGGACCTTATAAAACTGCAAAGCTTCTGTAAGGCAAAGGACACTGTCAATAGGACAAAATGGCACCCACAGATTGGGAAAAGAGCTCTACAAATCCTATATCCAATGACAGGCTAATATCCAATATATGCAAAGATCTCAATAAAGTTAGACTCCAGAGAACCAAATAACCCTATTAAAAAGTGGGGAACAGAGCTAAACAGAGAATTCTCAACTGAGAAAACTTGAGTGGCTGAGGAGCACCTAAAGAAATGTTCAATGCAAATCAAAACAACTCTGAGATTCCATCTCATGCCAGTCAGAATGGCTAAGATCAAAAAAATTCATGTGACAGCAGACTTTGGCAAGGATGTGGAGAAAGAGGAACACTCTTCCATTGCTGGTGGGATTCCAAGCTGGTACAACCACTCTGGAAATCAGTCTGGCAGTTCTTCAGAAAATTAGGCATAGTACTACCTGAGAACCCAGTTATACCACTCCTGGGCATATACCTTCTTCTGTGATGCAATGCATCTTCTGTATTGCCAGAAGATGTCCCAACTGGTAAGAAGGACACATGCTCCACTATGTTCATAGCAGCCATATTTATAATAGCCAGAAGATGGAAACAACCCAGATGTCTCTCGACAGAGGAATGGATACAGAAAATGTGGTAATTTACATTTGTAATTTTTTAGAAATATTTATTTATTTATTCAGCTATTAAAAACAATGATTTCATGAAATTCGAAGGCAAATGAATGGAACTTGAATATATCATCCTGAGTGAAGTAACCCAGTCTCAAAAGAACACACATGGTGTGCACTCACTGATAAGTGGATATTAGCCCAGAAGCTTTGAATACCCAAGATACAATTTACAGACCATATGAAGAAGGAGAACAAAGTGTGGATGCTTCAGTGCATCTTAGAAGGGGGAAGAAAATACTCACAGGAGGAAATATGGAGACAAATTGTGGAGCAGAGACTTAAGGAAAGCTCATCCAGAGACTGCTTCACTTCCTACCTGGGGAATCCATCCCAAGTACAGTCACCAAACCCAGACACTATTTCAAATGCAGGGATGGGACATGCTTGCTTAGAGGAGCCTGACAAATACAGAAGCAGATGGTCACAGCCAATCATTAGACTGAGCGCAGGGGTCCCTGATGAAAGAGTTGGAGAGGGGACTGAAGAAGCTGAGGGGGTTTGCAGGCCCAAGGGGAAAGGAGCAACAGTGTCAATTAACCAGATCCCCCTGAGCTCCCAGGGACTGGACAACCAACCAAAGAGTACACATGGAGGGAATCATAACACTGGCTGCATATGTGGCAGAGAATGGCCTTGTTGGACGTTAGTGAGAGGAATAGTCCTTGGGCCTGAGGGGTTTTGATGCCCCAGTATAGAGGAATGCCAGGGTTTGAAGGCAGCAGTGGGCATATGTGTGGGAGAGCACCATCACAGAGGCAGGAAAAAGGGGATAGAGTAGAGAGGTTCTGGAGGGGAGACCTAGAAAGGGGATAACATTTGAAATTTAAATTTAAAATATCCAGTAAAAAATAAATAAAATTTTTTAAAAGAAAAAAAAAAAGGAAAAGCCCACATCACAACGACAAAGAAATGAAAATGGCAAACATTACTCACTGATAATTTTGAACATCAGTAATCTCAATTCTGCAATAAAAGATACATACTAACAGGATGCATTAAAAATAGGCCCTCCTTCTGCTATATACAAGAAACACACATTAACATCAAGGGTAGGGGCTAGAGAGATGGCTTAGCAGTTAGGGCCATTGGCTGCTCTTATAGAGGACCTGGTTTCAATTCCCAGCACCCACATGTCAACTCACAGTTGCCTATAACTCCAGTTCCAGAGGCTCTGACACTTTCATACAGACATACATCTAGACCAAACACAAAATGTACATTTAATTATTCATTTAATTAATTAATTTTTTAAAAAGCATCAAGGGTAGCACAGCACCTCAGAGTAAGAAGATGAAAATAGATATCTCAGCAAATGAACTTAAGAATCAAGCTGGTAAAGACAATTTTTTTTATATTTGACAGTTTCTTTTTTTTCTCCTTTTTATTTTTTATTGGATATTTTATTTAAATGTATGGGATTCAATAAACTTTATTCTAAAAGGCAAGTTCATAGTACTAAAATAGTGCCTACATAAAAAAAAAATTTTTAAAGAGATCTCACAATTACCAACTTAAGAACATGCTTGAAAGTGTCAGAATAAGAAGAAGAAATTAACACTGAATAGGAATAGATGCCAAGAAATAATCATAATCAGGGCTGAAATCAATATAGTAGAAACAAACAACAACAAAAATATTAAAAAATTAATGAAATGACAAGTTGGTCCTTTTTGAAAACCAGTAAGATTGACAATCAATGAGCAAATAAAACAAAATGCAGAGAAAGAATATCCAAATTAACATAATTAGTGACAAAGGGGGAGAACAGCAGACACAAAAGAAATACAAACACATCCTTTAGGAACCTGTACTCAAATTGGAAAATGTAAAAGAAATGGATAGTTTTCCAACATATACCACCTACCAAAGTTAAAGCAAGATCATGTAATCAATTTCAACAGAACTCTAACTGTTCTTCAAATATAAGAAGTAATTAAAAATCTCCCCCCCAAAAAAAACTAAACAAACAATCCAGGGCCAGATGGCTTTAGTCAAGACTTCCAAAGAAGCGTTAAGGTCAATACTCCTCAAATTATTTCACAGAACATAAATAGAAGGAACACTGTCCAGTTCTTTTCTTTTATATACAGTCACAGTTACCCTGATACCTAAACCATGTAAAGACCCAACAAAGAAAGAGAATTAAAGACCAATTTCCCTTATGAACACAGGTGCAAAACTTCTCAATAAAATAGTTGCAAACCAAATCCATGAACACATCAAAAATGTCAGTCTCCATTTTCCAGTAGGCATCATCCCAGAGGTGTAGGGATGGTTCAATATCCATAAATCAATGAATATAATCCACCATATGAACAGATCAAATGACAAAAAACACATGATCATCTTATTAAAGTTAGGAAATGCCTGTGACATTATCTAATACTCCTTCATGTTAAAGTCCTGGAAAGACTAGGAATACAAGGAAAATACCTTGACATATTAATGGCAGTTTACAGAAAGCACATAGAAACATCAATTCAACGCATGTTCGCTAAAATCAGGAACAAGACAATGTTGTCTACTATCTCCATATCTATTTCATTATAGTACAGAGCTAGAGCAATAAGGCAGCTCAAGGGTATACACATTGGAAGAGAAGTCAAAGTATCTTTATCTGAAGCTGGTATGGTAGTGTACGTGGTGACACTAAAAATGCTGCTGGGAAACTCCTACAGCTAATAAACACTTTCTGCAACGTAGCAGGATACAAAATTAACTCAAGAAAATCAGTATCTTTCCTATATACACATGACAAATGGACTGAGGAAGAAATTAGGGAAACAACACTTTGCACAAGAGACTCAAAAATATAAAGTATCTTGGAGTAACTCTAATAAGCAAGTGAAACACTTGTATTATAAAAAACGTGTAGATGTTGAAGAAAAAAATTTAAAAAATATATCAGAAGATGGAAAGATCCCCCATGCTCATAGATCTGTAGGATTCGTATAGAAAAAATGGTCATTCTACCAAAATATATTCAATTCAACCCCCATAAAAATTCCAATCCAATTCTTTACAGACCTTAAAAGGATAGTTTTCAGCTTCATATTGAACACAGAAAAAAGCAGGATAGTAAAAACATTCTTGAATGCTAAAAATAAAATTAAAATATAATATAATGGTATTAATTACTAATATTCTGATTAACTTAAAAAACTCCTGAAGGTATCCACCAGCTAGGGTCTCAAATAGTACTGTGAAGCTATTGTAATAAAAACATATGGTTAAGTAGAGATCAAAGGACTAAGGCTGGAGGGAGGGATTTCCTTAGGAAGGGGAAATAGAATTGGTAGTTATGGATAGATGTGAAGAGAACTTGAATAGAAGTATGAGAAAGGAGTAGAGATAGAGAAAAGAGTATGAGAGGGAATACTAGGAGAGACAGCTAAAACTAAGGGCCATTTGAGGGGTTGTATACAAACCTAATATGGTAGAAGCATCCTATAATATACACATATATGAAGGTGACCTAAATAAAATTGTCAAAGAATGGGGGAGACAAAGCTGCAATTAAGCATATCTCGTCACCAAAGGAAGCATCTAGTACCAGGAATAAGTTATATATAATTGAATTCTTGGCCAAAGGGGTCTCATGAGAATGTCAAAACAAACCAGGCTATTGTCAAGGCTATTGGTGTCTCTTCACTAACTGTAGGGAAGTCCCTATTACCGAATACAGCAGCCATCCTGCTTATTGAATATGAGGGAGTTGAGTTTGTGCCTATCTAGACCTCTCACCAATGATGACTAGTATTCATGGTACTGAACTGTACCCTGCATGGTACCAAAGGAGAATGGTAAATACCAACCCAACTACAACCCTTTGTTATACAATGGTAACTAGTGCCAGAATAATACATTGGTGCAATAGGAGCACAAAGATTGTGGAAGTAACTAACCAATATCTGATTTGAATTAAGTGCAATTCCAAGAGATGGAACTCAATGTTGTTGGGTGGTCAAGAACCTGAGACTATATAGGCCAAGGACCTAGAAGAAAACCAATACTACTGTTCTAAAAGAACATAGCAATAAAATGACTCCTAACAATATTTTTGCTATACTTTTATATCAATGACTTGTTCAGTTGTCATCACAGAAATATTCCCCTCAAGCAAATAAAAACATACAAGCAAACCAGATGCAGAGACATGGAATACTCAGCATTAAATGAGATTTCTCCATCCAATCCCTTCCCTCAGGGGTGAAGGAATACTGCAGAATAGAAGGTAGAAAAATTTTAAGAGCCAGAGAGGATGGAGGATACCAAGGAATCAAGGTCTTCTGGACACAACAGTGCTGGCACACATATAAACTCACAGAAGCTATCAGTGTGCACAGGACATTTATAGGCCTGGACCTGATGGCATCCCAGATTTGAGAATAAATGTGGACAAAAGCCCACAGTCCTAACCCAGGAGCTATCTCCAATCTCATAACTTCTCACAAAGGAAAAATTAGTTTTCTCTAAGGTTGTTACACTGGGAAAACAAACCATGGGTAGGCACCATGACTATCAGTAGATGGCCAACACAAAGCAAATTCAATGGCATTTTTGGATGGCCCTTGTCTCATAATGTTAAGTCAGAGCATTTGTTATGGGTTTTTTTTTTCAGCCTTGCAAGTCCTTATATAATATGGCTTCTTTTGTGGGATTCCTGAGTATGTAAGTGCATGTGTCTCTCCAGCTGTATGTGTTTCTTGTGACTTTTCATTGCCTCTTTGCCTTGATTGCTTGTTTTCCATATTATGGGATGTCTTCAATATATTTTATTTTAGCATTCTTCCTTAGATGCCTGTCGTGTTTTCTCATGAGAAACAGAAAGAGCCTGGATCCAGACAGGAAGGGAACTAGCAAGGAGAAGGAGAAAGCAGAATGAAGGGAACTATAAACAGAATACATTATATGAAAAAAATCTATTTTTAATAAAGGAAAAAATCATCTAACATAATCTTCCACTATAATCTTGCTTATAAATTTCTTTAGTAAATACAAATGTTTTAGGAATAAAGGAGAAACACTGTGTCTTTCATCTTTAAATAAAGATGTCACTAAAAACAGAGATGATGCTCCCACTAAATACTACATGCAACTACTCTAATCTGGGCACATAACAGTAAAAGGAAAACAACAGAGAAACCTGTGTTTATGCCCCATACATTTTATATTAGTGAGGATATATAGAGTGAGGGAGTCAGTGAATGAATGTTAGGTGACATTATAAGAAATATGGAATGCAAAGTATCCAAGGCAGATGATGTATAGGATTTCTGTGGGGGTTAAAGTTTCTGTTTCATGAAGGATGGCAGTAAGGTTGCACTTTGAAGCTGACAGAAGAGCAGAGAGGTAAAAGAAACAGAGAGTGACCCAGTCGTAGATTAGAGGAGAGCTTCCTAGGCAAAGACAACACTGAATACATGACATCTTAGCAGAAAAAGGGCTTGTTGAGGAATAGCAACAAGCATCAGTGTTTGGAATGTGCTCAATATACCCTTGATAAATGAAGTAATTAATGTGTTCTCACGGGCAGAGCTCTTGAGAAGCAAAATAAAATCATTTTAATTTCCCTCCTCTTCCTTATGTTAAAAATGCCAATAAAGGATGAAAGGATGGCAAATAAGAGAAAGTAGCAGGCGGAATCTAGACAATAGATAATTAAGTAAGGACTGATTGCATGATTAGCTCTTCCTATTTTCACATTTGCATAAAAGCCTTAAGTCTGAAGTAGTCAGACTCTATGCACAATAGCATGCAGATTTATTTAAAATTAGCATATGCATCATTTGCCAAAGCACAATCATATTGTTAGACTGTCGTGTTCAGTTTTGAAAGATTTGCTTCACTGGGTAAAATCTAAATTTTATTTCATTGGAGTTATATATTACTAATTGATCCTTTCTTCTCTTCACGTTTCTTATCATTTAAAACGCACTAGTTACCATGGAAACAAGGTCATTGAATGAGGGCAAATCTTAGTGACATCCGCAAGTGAAATATTAAATCAATTACTATAATGGCTGTGCAATTTATAGTAGTTACTTAGAAGAGGTTTCACTGACATAGTGTGAAATAAATATTATAGACTGAAAGTATGTGCATCACGCCTTCAAGAGTGTCTTCCCCCACCATAGCTGACGATGTCCATCAACAGATACCCTCATAATACTTGTCCCATGTTAGACACAGAAAATATCTTAGAAATTAAAGTGCAGTTGCCCTGAAGGAAAATGATAGATACAGACCCATACATCCATACACCACATACTGCCTTCTATTCTATTCTAAGTCCTTGCCTCTTTCTAGCTACCTCTTTACATGAAGGTATCAATTTCTTAACCTGGCTACTCCTTTGTATCAGAAGAGTCTGTCTTGGTTCAAGAAAACCCAGCAGCTACACAGCTGCTCAAGCAGTGAAGACTCAGAACATGATGTCATCCCTCACACAAAGCTATGATGTCTCACCTAGAGCGTCTCATGCATGAAGTCTACCATTTATTTCTGTATGTTGAGCATTATCTTCCCAAGAAAATCTCTCTTAAAGTGATTACATAACTTACAGAGTTAAAAACAAGAACACTATTCAGAATTTCTCAAGCTTTATTTTGAGAAGACATAAACCCCTCCACGAGGAAGCTGCTTTCAATGGGCACATATCAAGAAATGGGCAATGAGAATGAACAAACTCCTATTGTTAAACAATAGCATTGGTGCTTTGAGATCCTGAGCGGGAGGTAGAGAGCCAAAGAAGAAATGGATGCAGGTAATGAGTTTTGGGTGTGAGTAAAGGATAAAAAACCTGAGGCAGTAAAAGAGAAAACTAGGAAGCCCAATATGAAAATACTTTGTAAATGACTGAACCTAGAATACCACACATAGTGAGAAAAAAGGAGCCATGAATGACATTTGGAAAAATCTGCATAAGCTCTCCATTGTAACGCTGAGTGCAAGGAATCCAGCCTCAAGTGACATGTACAGTTTGAAGCTATTTCTCTTAAATAGCAGAGTGATCAGAAATGAGTATTCTGAGGTGCTCAAAATCTTCTATGTTTTGATCTTGGAGGGGGGGCCACATAGGTATATATGCACATACAAAATTTCATAAGATCTACATTTAATATTGATGAGCTTTTCTGCACTTTATGTTTCAATTTTCTAAAACCTTCTTTTAAAGACTGCTTTATTGAGATGATCAGCACGACAGACAACAGATGCTAGTTTCTGTCAGGATCTTAAAGGAATTATTTAGAATGAATCTCAACACTGCTTATCTGGAACATTAGTTCTCTTCCTGGCATGGAAATGACAAGGGCATCCCCAGGGATCCACATCATGAATCCAGAGATGCTCTGAGTCATAGAGAAAATGATGCCATATTGATACTGAAGACACAAGGCTGTGTCAGCACACTGACAGCCAGCCCAGGACTGTCTGTGACTGGCTAGAAGGGGGGTAGGGAGACATGAAGCAAAAATCATAGGTCTGAATCTTATGAACTTCCCGACCATTCCAAGAACACTGTACACTACATGGCATGGATGTCTACCTCAAGTCCCATCTGCTGTGATGATGGGAACCTTAGTGAACAATGGAGAAAATAAAATAAGACAATAGCTATGCCTCAAATAAAACAGAAAGCATTTGGTTTGTAGTATTCATTGATTCGGTAAGAAGAAAGTTATGAGATTTGGGGGAAACAGCTTTGGAGAAATATGGTAATTATTCTCATTGTCACCTTGACTACATAGAATTACCTGAGACATAATCTTGTGTGTATGTGAAGTCATTTTCAGGGAAGTTTATCTAAGGAAGGAAGATTTACCCTGAATGTACATTGCACTATTCTATGATCTCAAACTGTAAAACCAAGAAATCAAGCATAGCATCAGTATTCATCTCTCTGCTTCCTGATTGGATGCAGTGTTCTCAATAGCCTCATGATAACACCATATGCCTCTCCAAATATGATACACTATGAAACAAATAAGCCATTCTTCCTTAAGTATATGAATATATTCATAGCACCAAGAAAAGTAACTAATATGGGAAGGATGGATTCTTGGGTGCCCCTCCTGCTTATACTGAGACACTAGCAGGTTTGTAAGCAAATGGTTCAAGATCATCATCTGTGGAGACAAACTGACCGGAGAGAGAAGATGCCTTCTGCGACAGGGTTAGAGAAAGTGGGGAATTAATGTGGAGGCTTTCTATTAATCAAATACTCCACAGTACAGGCTGGGAAGACTCACTGACTACATGAGAAACTTCTCTGCTACAAATAACTTGGAGCACTTTGTAACCTCTTTTAGAGGAAGGATGGTGACTAAGAAAGGTGCTTCTTGGGTTCAAATTAAGCACATTCATATACATTAGTGTCTCTATATGACCCCAGTTATATCACAGACTTGACTCTGCCAGGGTAGAGCTGCTGTAATAGCACCTAAATTTTCTTATAGAGAACTTTCTTTTCTTTTATCTTTTTTTATTAGATATTTTCTTTATTTACATTTCAAATGTTATCCTCTTTCCCAGTTTCCCTTCTGAATATACCCTATACTCCCCCTTCCCACTGCTCCTCAACCTACCCACTCCTGCTTCCTGGCCCAGGGATTTCTCTATACTGGGGCATAGAACCTTCACAGGACCAAGATCCTCTCCTCCCATTGATGACCAACTAGGCCATCCTCGGCTACATATGAAGCTGAAGCCATGAGTCCCACCATGTGTTTTCTTTGATTGGTGGTTTCTTCGCAGGGAGCTCTGGGGTTACTGCTTAGTTCATATTGTTGTTCATCTTATGGGGCTGCAAACCCCTTCAGCTCCTTGGGTACTTTCTCTAGCTCCTTCATTGGGGACTCTATGTTCCATCTAATGGATGACTGTGAGCATCCACTTCTGTATTAGTCAGGCACTGGCAGAGCCTTTCAGGAGACAGCTATATCAGACTCCTGTCAGCAAGCTCTTGTTGGCATCTGCAATAGTATCTGGGTTTGGTGGTTGTATATGAAATGGATCCTCAGGTGGTACAGTCTCTGGATGGTCATTCCTTTAGTCTCTGCTCCACACTTTGTCTCTGTAACTGCTTCATGGGTATTTTGTTCCCCCTTCTAAGAAGGATTGAAGTATCCACACTTTGGTCTTCCTTCCTCTTGATTTTCATGTGTTTGCAAATTGTATCTTGGGTATTCTGAGCTTCTGGGCTGATATCCACTTATCAGTGAGTACATATCATGTGTGTTCATTTGTGATTGGATTGCCTCATTTAGGATGATATCTTCCAGATCCATCCATTTCTCTAAGAATTTTGTGAATTCATTGTTTTTAATAGCTGAGTAGTACTCCATTGTATAAATGTACCACGTTTTTTTTATCCATTCCTCTGTTGAGGGACATCTGGGGTCTTTCCAACTTCTGGCTATTATAAATAAGGCTGCTATGAACATAGTGGAGCATGTGTCCTTATTATAAGTTGGAGCATCTTCAAGCAGAGAGAGTTAATAAAAACTACTATTCATACAAATCCCCGCTACAGATATTGCTGTTGCCTAAATACAACCTAATTACTTTCATTCTCTCTCTCTTCTGTAAGGTAACACTTTACAGAGAACAGCACCAGACCCCAAGATGCCATTCTGTAGGTTTAAACAAAATAGACCATTCTGCTTTGTTAGCTTCTGCTATTTATGTCCTAATGCCAAGGAGAGTGTTCATCTTCTCTTACTTATTGGGAATTGTAAAACTTGGAACTGTGGACCCCATTGTGCTCATGGTTCAAAACTGAACCAAACTCAGAAAAAAGTAGAATGAGGTGAGGATGGGTTGAAGTCACTGTCAGGTGCACGGTACTTCAGGACCTCCAGATGAGAGCCAAAATTTTCAGGGCCATTGAAGACAGTCTGAGCTGACTTGTCTGTCAATTGTTAGCTAATCTATTGTGATTTAATTTGCTTTATTCCTACTTTTAATAACCTTAAGCCTTCCTCAAATAAAACAAGTTGAGTCAAATATCAATATTCCCTTTAAATAAAAGTAGCATGCCCCAGCATTTCTGTTTCCATTAAGGACATAGACATTTTTACACAATCACTATGTAAGTTATTTCAAATTAATTATGATAAATTAAATTTCTTCACCTGGTCAAGGCCAAAATAACAAGTGTAAATTAAAGCATTTGTTTACCTTTTCATATTCTTTGTGACTATTATTAAGAAGTCCACATTCAATCAGATACTCTAGAGCTAGCCTAATTAACATGAAAGAACTGAGATATTTTAGAATACAGAAGTATCTTTGCTAGAATTCAATCTGAAGTAAGAGTAGAAAAGCAAAGTAGGTAACTTGAGTTCTTTCCTTCT
Organism: Mus musculus; assembly: GCF_000001635.26. Classification (NCBI taxonomy): domain Eukaryota; kingdom Metazoa; phylum Chordata; class Mammalia; order Rodentia; family Muridae; genus Mus; species Mus musculus. The sequence goes on along the minus strand of NC_000072.6, from coordinate 13,916,668 downwards.
AGGAAAAAAATCTGGAGTCAGAGGATGACTTGGTCAGTACACTGTTTGCTGGACAAACTTAAGGACCTGAGCTCATATTCCAGAATCCCTGTAAAAAGATAAAGTACAAAGGTATGTAGATCACCGAAATTCATGAACCAGCCAGCCTAAATACATCAATGAGCTCCAAGTCCCATATATGCCTTTATCTCAAACAAAATTAATGGAGATAATGACACACAGTGTCAACTTTTGTCTTCTGGGTGTGTGTGCTCACACTTGTACATCCACTGTCACACACTATGGTGATTTGAACAGGAGTATCAATATTTCAACATATGTTCATATATTTGAAAGTTTTGTCATTAGGTGTAGCCTTGCTGGGGGAAGTGTGTCACTGGAATGAGGCCGGGGAGTGCTTCATGGTTCAAGAAGCACAAGCCGGGTCCAGTGGTCTCTATCACTTCCTGCTGCTTGTGGATCTATATGTAGAACTCTCTACTCTTCATGAAGAACATAGCTGCCTGCATGCTGCCATGCTTCCTGTAAGGCTGATGATGGACTAATCCCCTGTAACTATAAGCAAGTCCCACTTGAATGCTTTTCTTTGTAAGAGTTACCTTGGTCATGGTGTCTCTTCCCAGTCATAGAACACTGACTAAGATACACACAAACATAAAATGTATACTTGCACACCCACAGAGCAAACAAGCAGAGCAACTGAACATATTAAAGAGCCTCTGATTAGCAAGTTGTGTGATAAGGCTTATGTTTAGTCTTTTATGTATTAATGTCACTATTGACTGAATTTGTTTTAGCAATATTATCTCTTTAAAAGTTTTGAAGACACACAGACTTTACATGTTTATCATTAATCTAAATCTAGTATGGAACCTTTTCCCTCCCTGTACTCAGGTGTCTGCCCATTGCTTCGTTTGAGTAGAAAAGTAACTCTTCTTGATGTGTCTGGGAGACCACAAATCTACTCATATCTCTGAATTATAACATTATCTTTGGGATCCACGCTAATTTAGAAGGGGAATATTCTCAATTATATTGTTAACAATCAAGATTCTCTTGGCCAATGAAATATTTTTACTTTACTTTACTTTAAAAATACTCAACCACATATATCTAGGATCCATATTTCAAGAAAGTTATTTACTACTCTTTTAACTGTGAGCTGTTGAAGCTCCTGTGTGAAGAAAAACTAAAAGTAACATTTCACTCATTTCTTATTTCAACCAATTATACAATATTGCTGGGTGTAATTGACAAGCTGGAGTGACTTCCAAATAAATAATAATTTCACTTAATGGCTCAGAAAAAACTTCAAAGCCGACTTCTCCTTCACTCTCCAGATCACCTGGTTCTGCTCTGTCCACATACTGGCTAATAAAGTAGAAACACTTCAGAGTACTACTAATCACTCTGAGAAAGAGAAAACTAAGATGTCTCTGTAAATTTGAACTTTGTTCCCACTTACAGACTGAAACAAATCTATCTATGAAGACAAAGAAATAAAAACTCAAAATGCCCTGAAGTCAACAGTTAATAATAAACAGAGCTAATGAATACTAAGTCATAAGCAAAAGAAAAAAAATCACATAATGTTCTAGTCCTCCAGCCTCTGCCACCTTGCCATTTTTCCCTACTGCAGTGAGAGATGAGATGTCCTTTCCACTGCCTAAGAATGGTCTTCTCCTCTGTTCCATTCTTTCCTGAGTCATCCAACATCCTAGATGTTCTCAACTTGTGCTAGTGCTCTCCTACCCTTGCTTGTCAGAACCATGTGAGCAACCCCTGTTCCAGACATAAGCCTCACTTGAGCCTTACCATTTCTATTTATTCTTAAATATCCCCCTTTCTGTTCCTCCTCACAGCCATAGATTTGAAAATGGATTTACACAACCCCAGAACTGCCTCCTTCGCTCCCATTCATGCCTCATGTCACTGTCCTGGTGACACCTTAACTGTTTTCACTGTCACAAATCACCTCTTATGTTGTTAAATTCAATGTATATATTTTTTAAATGCAAGCCCTTAACTCTTGAAGGACGTGCCCACTCCTTACTCTATACTTTTCACTCTGCTTGTTTCTCAGCAATGCTTTTTAGGTTATCTTTCTATCTTTTTATAAGGTTCTGCTTCCACTCTTGGAATGAACCTAACTTGCTACCTGTCCTTTAAATAATCTTATTCACGCTGTATGACGGGAAGAACTCCCGGGAGTCAGCTTAATTTTTTTTTCCAGGGAAAAGGTATACAAGGTTCTTAGGGTTCTGTACATGAAGAGCTGATTGATCATAACACAGCACCTAATTATAATACGGACAGGAAGGGCTGATTGGTTGTAATACAGCACCATATGTGTAGGAGGAACTGATTGATTATACAGAACACATTTCCTAATTATCATATGGGCAGAAAGACTCATATTCTGAATCATGTGGCACGTGCAGGGGTCAGGCATCTGTGCCTAGAGAGAGTCTCCCATTAAGGTAGGTTAAAAAAAAAAAAAAAAAAAAAAAGAGGAAAGAGAGTCTTGTGGACTGCAACCTTAATAGCCTGGCCCTCTAACACCTAGGGCATTATCCTCTATCCTCTTGTGTATCTTAATGTAGTAACTATTACTTAAATTTCAGATGCAATTGACTTCACAGAGAAAAAATGATGTTCTATAGCCAAAACTGAAAAGAAAAAAAATATTTTACTAGCACTTCTCTAAACTACAGTGAAACAAACTCTAATATGAATATTACTCCTGAAACTGGCATAGTGGATATTTAATGAATACTTGTAAAGTACATTTGTAATTTCACTATGTAGCTTTTATCTGAGCATCTCCATTCTCAGACTCTGTTTCTGGGTAGATCTTGCATACCCAATTGCATGGAGATTTACAGGAATGCAGATTCTTCTAATGATTCTCTGACTCTTGAAATGGATCTATGAGTTACTGCTCAATTCAGAAAAATTATAGCTATAACTGCTACCATTAAAGACTGAACTGTTGCACTAACAAGCAATCCTAAAAATCAACACCGTATTCGCAAATAAATAAATAAATGCCTGGCTTCCTTTTCTCTAATGCTACATTTCTATTGATGACCTCTATTAACTAAAAGGTTCGGGAGGAATGTCATGGACTGAATTGTATCTCCTAAATTTCAACTGTTGAGGTGGAACACAATCATTATGGCCATTCATAGTGCGTGCAGCCCTCCTCTCTTACAGCACCATGGCAGATGCCTTTACCAGCTCCTGGAAACCAGTGGACAGCAAGACTTTTGCTCACTACATGAAGTCTCTTGATAAGAGCTTTGCCACTAGGTAGGTGGCTAGCATGACAATCCTACCACAATCATTAAGGACAGGAATACTGCCATATTAAAGATAAATAGCACATTCAAGAACACGGAGATGAGCTGGGTTGAACTTAGTGAGATAACTGCATATAACAGGAAGTTGCTCATGACCCTGGATGGAAGTAGGCTTGTCTCTGTACAGAGGTGAGACAGGCAGGAGACTACACTTTTTTTAATTAGGTATTTTCCTCATTTACATTTCCAATGCTATCCCAAAAGTTCCCCATACTCTCCCCCCACACACACACTCCCCTACCCACCCACTCCCACTTTTTGGCCCTGGCATTCCCCTGTACTGGGGCATATAAAGTTTGCAAGTCCAATGGGCCTCTCTTTCCAGTGATGGCCGACTAGGCCATCTTTTGATACATATGCAGCTAGTGTCAAGAGCTCCGGGGTACTGGTTAGTTCATAATGTTGTTCCACCTATAGGGTTGCAGATCCCTTTAGCTCCTTGGGTATTTTCTCTAGCTCCTTCATTGGGGGCCCTGTGATCCATCCAATAGCTGACTGTAAGCATCCACTTCTGTGTTTGCTAGGCCCTGGCATAGTCTCACAAGAGACAGCTATATCAGGGTCCTTTTAGCAAATGCTTGCTAGTGTATGCAATGGTGTCAGCGTTTGGAGGCTGATTATGGGATGGATCCCTGGATATGGCAATCTCTATATGGTCCATTCTTTTGTCTCAACAGAGGAATGGATACAAAAAATGAGGTACATTTACACAATGGAGTACTACTCAGCTATTAAAAAGAATGAATTTATGAAATTCCTAGGCAAATAGTTGGACCTGGAGGGCATTATCCTGAGTGAGGTAACCTAATCACAAAAGAACTTAAATGATATGTACTCACTGATAAGTGGATATTAGCCCAGAAACTTAGAATACCCAAGATATAAGTTACAATTTGCAAAACACATGAAACTCAAGAAGAACGAAGACCAAAGTGTGGACACTTCACCCCTTCTTAGAATTGGGAACAAAACACCCATGGAAGAAGTTACAGAGACAAAGTTTAGAGCTGAGACAAAAGGATGGACCATCTAGAGACTACACTTTTGTGGGAGCTAAGTGACCAGAAATTCATCATGATCACCCATGGTAATGTGGTGAGCACCTGAACTTACATGAAGGTGTGTCCAAGCTGCACCATGTACTTTGGTTGGAATTTTTCTGGAGCCAAGCAGAGCAAGCCTGGATCCAGTTTCTATTGTGTATGTGGTTTTTTTATAAAAATTGTATCCAAAGGGGCTCTGAGGTCAATAAAGTAGAGCCAAAGGGAAAGACAACAATAAAAAGAGCATCAGCACTTGAAGGCCAAACTTTCAGTATAACTGTTTTTAGACAGAGTTTTTTGTTGCTTTGGTGGGGTTCTCTTGTTTTGTTTTGTTTTGTTTTGTTTTGTTTTGATTTGATTTGATTTGATTTGATTTGCTTTGTTTTGCTTTGTCTTTTCTGATTGTTTGCTTCATTGTTTTGCTTTTGTTTTTATAATAAGCTTTTGATAAATCAATAAAGGGTAAATGACCTCCTAATGATAGCACCTTAGTCTAAGAGAATCAGTGTCCTTATTAAGAGAGGTAAAGACACAAAGAACATTTGCATATGGAGAAGACCATATAGGTAAAGACAAACCAGAAGATGGCCATTAACAAATCAGGAACTAAAACTACAGAAAAGTGAGTTATTGACAGTGCATAGTTGCTTGGGCAGGATAGCCACTCTGTGTGTATAGGCCCACTGCTAGGTTTTCCTTGTACAACTCATGCTTATATGAGCAGTGGGTTAACAACAACAACAACAACAACAACAACAACAACAACAACCACAACAAAGAGGCATTAAATTGGGATAGGTAGATATGGTCACGTTCCATTGTATAGATGTATGAAATTCTCAGAAAATTTAAAGCTAGAGGTATCCTGATTTGGGACTTCCCATTTCTCCAAATACAAGAAAATAAATGTCTGCAGTGTGAACCATGCAATTATGGAGTAAGACATATAACTAAGAACTCATTAGTACCAATAATCTTTTTCATCTGGACACCATCTCCTGTAACATTCAGAGGACCCATGTGAAAAACAACTTGTCCCTCAGCACTGGGAATATAGTCAAAAGCATGATACGTACCTCTCTGTTCAGAACAGGTGTACAACTCCCCTGGAAAAGCCACCACATTAAACTACTACTTTCCTAGGTGGAGTTTGAGCATTTCAAATGAGTAACTTAACAAGAGATGAATGGTATCTGGTAGCAGGACCTGAGCTGAACTTAAGGAAAATACTAACTAATCATGGAGATGTCTGCCATTCTTCTCAGTGTCTGTTTTAAAATACAGCACTTCCTCAGCAACACAAACCAGAAGTTTGGTCTTTGTGGTGGCTCACTCCTGAACTTTCTCTATGCTTTCCCGTGCTGCCAAAGGAGTAGTCACCGAGGAAAATATACTTAGATGCATCACTTATCTTTTCCAGCTCTACATTAGCGTGACATGGTTTCTATGCTAGACTCAGCACACAGAAATTCCATTACAAAATCGATTTATTTTTAAGTTCGGCATCATTTCAAAGACAATACTACAAAGTCCTATAAACTATGTCATTCCATTTAAACCGAACGCGCATGACGACTTTGGAGTTTTTTATATTTTGTACAAGGCAGAAATCTTCTAATTATGCTATAAAACAAGGAAACACTGTCGTATCTACAGTGAAGCACAGTAAGTAAACACTCTGAATGGTCACTTTTTAAGTCTACAATAGGTTTCAGAGACGTTCTTAGCACTAATGATAACCAAATTGAAACCTGCAATCAAGAAGTCTGTCCTTTGCATTCTGCTATACCCATAGACCAGTGTCGAAATCAGCCATAATCCGAAAAGTTGCTTCCTGCAGTAGATGTAAACTAATACAGAGATCCATGAGTACACAATATGCAGAAAATCAAGAGACCTTGTAACACTTCATCCTAATGGAATGTCTTCATCAAACACCTTACCACTGGACCAGGAAACTGTGTGAAAGAGAAGGAAAGAATTTATGAGCCAGTGTGTGTTAGGGATTGGTTTTAATGCTGTCTCAATTCAATTTGCTTACCAAAGGCCGAATTCCCAGACACTGAGGGTCTCCACCACCTGCTGGATATGATTGGCAATAAAGAATTGTCGTACAGCCAATGACTGGGCAGGTAGACTGAGGTGTGACCTGGAGATTGGTACAGGCTAAGATACCGGAACCGAAGAGCAAACGGAAAATTGCCATGACTCTGGGAGAAGAATGGGACTTAAGAGCTTCAGGGAAGAAAGCCAACCAGTTATGTAAGAATTCTGGTAAGTGGCCACTACCACTTACTCAATTGGGCCCGGGGTAGCAGGGGAAGGTTTAGGAGTCTCTGGAGTACCAGAGAGGAGTGTTTGCTAACAGGGAAAGGTTTAGGAGTGACCAGACTTTGAGCTAGTCATGGCATGTCAGAACTGTCAAGAATGAACTGGCGTGGGTGTGGGTTGGTATAGCCAAAATTACCGCTACAAAAGTGGGTAAAAGATAACCACAGAAACAATGCCTCCCAGACACAGTAAGGCTGTTGCTCATATAAACTCACACAGACACTAACAGCACACACTGGGTCTGCACAGAATCATGCCAAATGAGGTACCAGTACTGAGAAGGAATCTGGAAAAAAAAAAGCCCTCATCCCAAATCCAGAAGCTATCTCCAATTGACAACTGCTCCCAAAGGCAAATTAGTTTTCTCCAATGAAGTCTCACTGGTATACAACCCACATTTAAGGGAGTTCCTATGCCCAATAGCAGATAGCTAATACACAATGAGTCACAGGTTTGTTTGTTTGTTTTTTTGTTGACATTTCATCTCATAATACTTTGGGCTTTGTTTTACCTTAGCTCTGCTTATCTATTATGAGTTCTGATTTTGTGTTTTATGGGGTGTGTGTGTGTGTGTGTGTGTGTGGTTGCGGATGTGTCTCTATGTATGTGTGTTTCTCATGCCTTTGTGGTTTTTCATCTTCTATTTGCTTTGGGTTTTTTTTCTAGCCTTTTAATTTAATTATTGACCAATTTGCTTTCTAGAGAGAGAGAGAAGTCCTAGAACTGGATGGCTGAGGAGGTTAGGAGGATCTGAGAGACAGTGGAGGGAAACAGTAATCATACATAATGCATGGAAACATCTTCAATAAATGTTTCTGTGTTTGAGTAAGTATGAAGAAATCCATCCTAAATTATGCTTGCATGGAGCTGAACATGAGAAATGTGGCCTACATTTATCATAGAATATTTTTTGAAACCGTTCCCACACTGTCCTGGTGAAGTCAGCTGTTACAGAGAAAGGGCTCTCCATCTCCCAGCACAGTCTCAGGAAACTCCAGAACCAAAGAAGAAGCCATGATGTTTGGTGGAACAACAGCTATGAGGTAGGATACCAGGGGAAGCAGCAACCTGCCCTCCCCTCGTATAATATAAAAGTTATCATCAGACTGTTGTTGGCACATCTCTGGCCTTTGGGAAACCATCCCAGAATGGCCACTAATACCAGCAGCTGTGGCCTCCCTAGTTCTTCCTGCTTTTATTTGCCTTCCCATTTGGGCTACATTACTGGACATTTCATACTCCAGCTCACTTCATAGCCTTTTTATGGACTTTCTTTTCCAAAGGACATGACAGTGTCTTCTGCATCTCACAAATACTCAGCACCTAACCTTTCACAGGGACTCTGTTGGCCTAAAAGTCATGGTCAATAGGATTCTATAGCCTCTTCATCCCAGTGCCTCAGGCAGCACTTGCTCACCCCAGGTCCTATTCCACCCCAGCTCTTCTGCTGGATAACAAAAAAAGGACAATTGTTAGGAGTTAGATTTGTTTGTGATTTGAATATTAAAGGTGCCCAACAGCTCATTTGTTGAAGTCTTGGTCTTCAGATAAAGCCCCTCTTAGGACAGTGCATCTCTATCTTCTTAATCCTTGCCCTTTTGAGACAGTACCTCATGTCATGTTGAACACCCCCCCACCATAAAATTATTTTTGTTGCTATTTTGTCATTTTGCAAATATGTGAATCACAATATAACTATCTGATATTCGAGTTATCTGATAGGAGACACCTGTGAAAGTACTGTTTGACACCCAAAGGGGTCACAATCCACATTCTGAGAATCACTGCTCTTAAGAGATGATTAAAAATGTTAGCAGTTGAAGCCTGTCTGCAGGAAATATTTCCTTGGGAGCATTCCTTAAGGCACGCAGACTCTTGTCTTCATTTCTTTTGCTTCCTGGCTACCATGAAGTGTGCATGATGAAATTCTACCGGGCAGGTCCATGAGCAACCAGACCAAGCAATGACTAAGGCCCACAATAAACCTTTTCTCTGTGAAGTTGGTTTCCCTTAGGCAGTTTTTCATTGCAACAAGAAGCGAACTGCAACCCATTTTCTTATTTTAGTTTCTATCCACTGCTCTGTTCAATTAAGGAGTGGTGTATGATAGTTTATTTTAATCAGTAAAACATACACTCCCCCCCCCCGACTACAACTAATACCACACACCATTTGACATCTTGATGAATATATACACTTTTCTCAACTCACAAAGAGGCATCCCATAATAGTACCTCCCTGCTGTCATAGCTCCCAACAGCTACCTCAGAAGCTGATGACAGGCTTTGCTCCACGTTGGAGGAGATTCTTTACAACGCTCCTTGGAGATAGACAAGGATGCTCAGGCTTGGGTGTTTGGATGCCCAGTGTTTCTTCCTCATGAATCTAGGAATGTAGCTGAATAAAAGGCTAATAAAAAAATAATGAAGATTTCCTGGATATTAACTTTGTGGGAATAAGCCTCCCAAATACTTCTCCATGCATCCTCAAAGCTTCACCTCTCAGACCCTCCTAACAGCCTCTGCTTATTAATCACTCTTAGTGAAGTTAGAATGTAACACAAAAATGTTCCTCTGATCACAAATGTGAAACCAAGTAATGTGTAAGATTTTTGTACACGTTATCATTTTTGCAACAACAACAACAACAACAAAAAAAAGAGATGTGATTTGAGCACTGTGATTCTACCAAAGGACAAACCCTTCCAATAAATCATGTTGTGATGCAATACACAGACACAATGTGGTTTTAAGAAAGAACTAAAGGAAAAGGTAAGTGCTAATTGACAGTTAAGCTGAAAAACTATCTATAGGTTTCACTTTGAGCCCTCCAGTCTCTCTCTGACTTTCACTCTCATTTGTCTTTTGTTCAGGTAGTGTCCTCTAAGGGACCAAAAGGTCTCTTTCTCTTTTTAACAACATTTGAAACTTTAGATGGCACTCTTCTTCTACTCTACAGGATAAATGATTTGTAATCCTCAAAATTTCTCATTAAAATAAAATTGCTACATGGTGCCTGGATATACTTGCTGATAACAACACAAAATTAACAGATTACTTAACTGTGTCCCTATTTGATTTGCTGTGTGCCAGATGAAACCCTGGTAAAGGGAGACTGAGTTTCTTAGTTTTAATGAAGTTTTAAAAAAAAAAAAGGAAAATTTTAAAGGTGAAAGCTCAAGAAACTAGGATGCCCAAGGGAAGGTGAGCAGTCAGGAGAAAGACAGCTTTACTGCTACGTGGAGGGGCAGACGTGTGACACCTGCAGAGGAGGAAAGTGATAAACGAATGTAGGGCGTGGTTCTGATGTTTTGATCTGGAATCTGCATGTGAACACTGAAGATCCTGTTCACCACTTGGTTCGATCAATAAACATAGATGCTAGTGGCTAATGATTGGTCGGAAGAGGCAGGGCTTCCAGGTTCCCACGGGCAGGCTAAAAGATACAAGAGGAGGAAAGAAAATTCACCATGCTTCGAAGGGAGAAATTGCCATCAGCCATGTGAGATCTCTCTGGTAGATGGAGCGGCCATTGGCTTTCTTCCTCGACTGGGTCTGGGGTATCCAGTGGGAGATTAGAAACAGAACTAAGCTGAGGGCAAAATTTAGGGTGCTGAGCAAGGAGAAGGTAACCGGGTAACTAATTGAGGGAAGATTTAGAGGGGTTGAGCCGGGAGTGAAGGTAAGGGCACATTAGCCAGGGGAGGCTTAGAAGTGCCCAACCATTGAATTAAAAATAAGCTTGTGTGTGTGTGTGTGTGTGTGTGTGTGTGTGTGTGTGTGTGTGTGTCATCCAAGGATCCGAGGGAACCAGGGCGGTGGCTGGTAGCGTGGTCCATCCGGAGCTTAAAGCAGGGTAGTAAAAACAACACACTCCATAGGAAGAAGTAAATAGAGTAGAAACCTTGATCATTCTTGCCAAACTGAACAATTTCACCTAATCTAATTGAAGAGACAGCTCTAGAATGGATGATAAAAGACAACAGATAAAAATGATAAAAACTGCCCATCACAGCATCCTGAGTTTACTGTTATGGAACGCAAATCCTTTTCTGTTGAGACTCTCTTTGTACATAGCCTTTACTTAGATGATAAGTTTCGTAGGACAAATGAGTTTTTATTTGTATAATACCAGAGCCTAATGCATATCTTGGCATGCAGCTGAAGTTCTAATCATTCTTTGATATTAGTGTTGTTGTTTTGAAGTTTTGAAGGTGCTGTTTAAACACAACAATTCACAGATGTTAAGCAACACTCCTGTCACTGAGCTATACCCCCAGTTTTCAATTTATTTTGACAGTTAAATAGACAAAATTAATTTCTTTCCTTTCCTACATTCTCTACGTGAAATCTTGCTGTGGAGAACTGAGTATACTTCACACATGATGGGAAATTGTGGATCAGGTTTCTTAAATGAGAAAATGAGAAATGGGAAATGAGAAATTAAATGTGTCATCTATAGGATATGGGCTCACCACTCTAACCAAGAAGCTGTGTGCAGCTGAGATCTGCTGGCAATGGGAAAAAAATCACTTTCCTTCACTGGAGTCCCATTGGATATACCAACCACACTCCAGAGCAAGCCTCATGTCCAGGAGTAGTTAGTCCATGCAAAAAGAACTCAATTGTATTTTTGCAAACTTTTTTTTAAATCTCATCTCATTTTGTTTGGGCACTTCCTTTCATTTTCATCCTTTGCTTGTTTATTCTTATTTCCTCATTGTTAGTGTGTGTGCTTCTTGATGTAATGTCTATGTTTCTTGGATTGTTTTGTTTTGTATGATTTATTATTATGTGTTTTGTTCTTATTTGTTTTAAAGAGAGAAAAAACACAAAGTAACATTCGTACAGAGGATGGGGAAGATCTGGGAAGAATTTTGGAAGGAGAAAACATAATTAAAATTTATTGTGTAAAAATTATTTTCAATAAAAATAAACAAATCAATCAATAAGAAATGCCGCTATCACTGGGGCAGTGGTGGTGCATGCCTTTGATCCCAGCACTTGGGAGGCAGAGGCAGGCAGATTTCTGAGTTCGAGGCCACCCTGGTCTACAGAGTGAGTTCCAGGACAGCCAGGGCTACACAGAGACACCCTGTCTCAAAAAACCGAAAAACGAAACAAAACAAAAACAAAACAAATGACACTATCTTTACTTAGAACTGTGGCAAACATGTACAATATTACAACAATGTTATTGTAGTGTCTTATTTACTGCCAAGACAACAAATGTGTGCTTACAAATGCTTAGTAATGTAATATTTTATTATACTTATCTATTATGTTTATATGTATGTGTGTGTGTGTGTGTGTGTGTGTGTGTGTGTGTGTGTTATGTGGGAAGTGCACACTATGACATTGAGGCCAGAAAATGATTTCCAGGAGTTGATTCTTTCGTTCTACTATGTGAGTCACAGGGATGACACTGAGGGCACCTGTCACACGCACCATTATGGGTTAAGTGACCTCTACATACTATATTTTTATACAAAACACTTGAGTCAAGCTCTAGTTGGATTTCTATCACATTATACTTCAAAATATGCAGGACAGAGATTCGTGAAGTACACTTAATGATTAAAAATCAGTTCCTCTAAATGTCGTATATAGCTTAATTTAATTTCCTGATTATGTAATGTATAAAATGTATCGGTTTTTCCCCAAACATCTCTTCTACACATTATCAAAATAGTCATACTAAATTATTTTTAAAAGACAGCATTTAGTATTCAATCAAATAATGAAAATGTGTTCCTTCCCAGTGGTTTAATAATAATTCTTGCATCACAAACTCTGAATATTCATGTTATGGAAATGTGCCCTACTTCTATAGATTTCATCAGTGTCAACGGGTGCCACAGCAGAACATGGGACAGTTAGTCAGTTTTTAACACCTTCAGGATTCTAGCAATTACCAAATGTCTTCTTTGTCATATTGTCCTTAATTCAACTTTTGAGTAATACTGAGACACAAGAGACTGGCCAGTAAACATTTTGCTATCATTTTGAAAACAGTCACTTAACTGTATACAGTTATGTTGTTACTGATGGAAGTCTTGGTTTAGCTTCATCTCTGTGGCTTGACGCATCCGATTTATTCAGTGGGAGAAATAAACCAGTCAAACAAGGTTTTATTTCTGTGTTAAATCCACTCATGAAATATTTATTTTACCCTCACTTTGCTATTAGAACGCACTTGTCAGTGGTGTGATCGTGATTTTTCTTCCTCAAAGCATATACTACTGTCTTTAACCTTAGTTGTCTCAGTGTTGTGACCTCTGTACAGCCCCTTAATCCATTTGGGATTCAGTTTTTTGTTTGTAAAATGAATTAGTGGATGAGATTGGTGCCAACAGACTTTTCTGTAAAATGGTAAGTATTTGGGATTCATGGGACATTTGTTCTCTGTGATGTCTATGCAGGCCTTCCATTTTAATGGAAAGACAGCTCTAGAGAATGTGAGATGAACGAGCATTTCTGGGTCTCAACAATATGCTGTTATCTAAACAGCCAGATGGAGAAATGGCCCTGTGTCCTGAAGCCTGCTGATTTCCCTTCCTTCAAGTCTTTTTTTTTTTTTTTTGGAGCATTATAATATGCAGCATACACATAACATCTGAGCACTACAAGGAAAAGTGCACTATCAGCTCCCTGTTTTTTGTAGTTAAAACTCATAGACATTCCTCATTGTGGAATGATCGCTATAGAACATCTCTGATAAGTTCCTAAAGAACCCTGCTCATCACAGAGTAATTAGGGTCACTCCCGTGTGGCCAGATGGTACAAACATTACTGATGGTTCCATCATCGCTAGATGTTGCCAGATCCAGACTGAGTTTCTTGTTTCTGAATGAGGGATAAATATGCATATCTGCTTACAAGAATGATGGGATTTCGATCTGGGTTTTGTGGCTTGTGGGGGGGCCTAAAGGAACTAATCTGCATTTAAAAATGAATCCTAGAAAGCAAAAGCCCAGTTTGCAGATGCCCAACCTCAGGATTTAAAAGACAAAATACAGCACTCTGTCTTGGTGCAGAAAGATAGTACTTTAGTGATCAGCCCAGTAATCTATGGCAAAGACTTCCTTTCTGAGACACTAAAATAAAAACAACAGTGCCTACCACAAAGGGGTATTTTGAGAATTGGACATAGTGTGCATAAAGCACCTTATCCTTCTTTGGAAGGTACCAGTGCCTTCATCTACCAGAGCCTTCATCTACCAACCAGTGCCTTCGTCTATCAGTGCCTTCATCTACCAGTGTCTTCATCTACCAGATTCCATCTAATAAGAAACGGTTATTTATAAAGCTTCAGCCAACATAGATCTCTTCCAGTTTAAAATCTTACCTCAATTTCCATATGCCCTGTCATACTAACGTATGGGAAAATATTACACAGATCTCTTTGCCCTTCCTTGCAATTGTCACCTCAATAGGTAATGTCTCCCAATTCATGAAGACATTCAAGGGCCAGCAAGATTGCTCAGTGTAAAGGTATTTTCTTCCAAACCTGGCAACTTAAGTTTGATCCTCATAACACACAGGATAAGAAAAGAAAACTGGCATCCATCCACATACATGGTATGGCATACTACCCCATGAACACATGCATTGGCGCACGTCAACACACACACATAAACACACACACACATACACACAAGTGTTTTTCTTCTACACAAAATGACATAATATTATCCTCTAAGTTTGCTGTAGAGTTTTGATACACTATTGCTTTCATAGAGAAAGATGATGAGGATTTTGATGTTTAATGTGTGCAGCATTTCAGTTTCATAAAATGAAGACAAGACAAGCCTCTGTTAAGGATGTGAATGTTGAAAGTACTTGTGACCACTGAGTTGAATCAAAGTGGTTAAGATAAATATTTTATGTTTTGTTTTTTCTGTCTAAATGAAGCATAATGTTTTATTTCAAGAGTGAAAATCAAGGCTGGCGAGATGGCTCAGATATTAAGAGCACTGACTGTTCTTCCAGAGGTCCTGAGTTCAATTCCCAGCAACTGCATGGTGGTGCACAACCATCTGTAATGGGGACCCAATGCCCTCTTCTGGTGTGTCTGAAGACAGCAACAGTATAGTCACATGCATGAATTACATAAATCTTTAGAGAAAAAGGAAATCCCATTAGCTGAAGACTGTATGTGACTATACAGATGGCCCCATCTCATGATAGTCCAATTGATGATTAGAAGAGGAGAGGAGAGGAGAGGAGAGGAGAGGAGAGGAGAGGAGAGGAGAGGAGAGGAGAGGAGAGGAGAGGAGAGGAGAGGAGAGGAGAGGAGAGGAGAGGAGAGGAGAGGAGAGGAGAGGAGAGGAGAGGAGAGGAGAGAAGAGAAGAGAAGAGAAGAGAAGAGAAGAGAAGAGAAGAGAAGAGAAGAGAAGAGAAGAGAAGAGAGTGAAAAATCACCACAGGCATGCATATGGATAAACATACAGAGCACGTGCTTTGCGTATCACAGTGGCTGGCACATCATAAGCCTTTAAACACCTATGGACTTCTGTCTTTGTCACATCTGAGTTTTGCAACAATTTCCTCACTTCAGGCTCACGTGTGAGAATTTCTAGTGTCTCTTCCTCAGAACATAGTGGGTACTTAATCATATTCTGTCCATTTCTGCTCCTTAGCAGTTCTGTGTGCGTGTGCTTTATCTTGCCAAATAGATTGTCAGTTCCTGTTGAGAAGGAGCCAAATCTTATATTTCTTTTTATTCCCCTTCATGCTCAGTGCAATTTTGTCATTATCTGCTGGCTAGGATTCTACATCAAATGAGACGGGTCCTCCCAAAGCCAGCACATTCCAGTTGCCACTGCCTGCTCTTGGGTACTGGCTGTTATCAACCAACGCTGTGTATTGATTTATTCCTTTATCTAGGAGTCTCTATTTGGAAGAGAAGCAGTGGATGGGAAATATAAAAGAAAAGCAAACGGATAAATAATACATGATTGTTCTCAAAATGTATATGATTGTACATACAAGACAGGCACAAAGAATTTTGTAAAACTACAAGAAAAAAAATGGTGCTATTTCCCATGTGTGTTACAGACAAAATAAAATTTTAAGAGTCCATGGGTAATATAATGAAAATTTAACAGGAGATTAACTTTTAAAAAACAGAAGCACTGTAAGGTATTTTCTTTACAGTTTTTTTCCCAACAAGGAAAATGGTGCTTGTTTATTAATGTTTAAGTTTGATATAATAATATATTGTTTTCAAGATAATAATAAAAACCATATCTCAAGCACTGCAATCAATACTAGATCAAAGGTGAAAGGGGAATATTTCTATTTATTGGTACATAAAGAGCCTCAGAAAAATTACTTACCAGTGAATACAAAATTAGCAGACATTCAGTCTGAATATACCTTTGTTTTGACAAAGCATAGACCCTTCCCACTGTGCAAGCTATTGATTCGTCAGACATGTATTGAGTGTGCACTATGAGCAAAGGTTGTGGAGAAGATATAAAACTAAAGAAAACATTCTTGCTTCATGGGACACTTATTCCCTGGAGAAGGCAGTTCTACACTCTAATGGCTATACCTGGTTGTCAACTTGACTATATACCTGGAATGAACTACAATCCAGAATTGAAGGGCTCACATATGATCCAGATCTTGAGGCTGGAAGACACAAGTTTCTGACCTGGATCTTGGCATGGAGATCTTGAGGCACTGTGACCATGGAAAGTTTAAGCGCAGGCAAGGTAGTACACACCTTTAATCCCAGGAGACTAAGACAAGGAGATCTCTGAGTTCAAGATCAGCCTGGGACAAAGCAAAACCCAGATCCAAGTATGGTGATACACAGCTTTATTGTGGGCCACACCTTCTGCTGGAGGCCTACATAAGGACATTGGAAGAAGGAAGATTCACTCTTCTTCGCCTGCTTGCACTTACTAGCCAACATTTCTGTTGTAAACTACTTCTACAGAAGACCAGCTGAAACAACTAGCCCCATGGGACTTAGTAACTACTAGATTCTTGGACTTCCCATTCACAGCTGACCATTGTTGTGGTAGTTGGACTACAGACTGTAAGTCATAACAATGAATTCTCTCAATACAGAGATATTCTATAAATTCTGTGACTCTAGAGAACCCTGACTAATACATACAGAAATACGAATTCTACAAAATGCAGTGAACCTAAGACTCAAGTCTGCAATAGACATAATGAGATATGTTAGAAGGAAACTTTACTTACCTGAAAAAAATTCTGTCAAGTATCTTTATAAAATCTTAAAGAATAAAATAATCAATGGCATCTTCTATATGCATAATTTCTAAGGAGATATGCTGTTCATAGTCTTATTGTACAGATGAGAGCATAGAGGCCAAACTTCAACAGTTTCTGAGTTGGGGAGCACAGCTCTAAGCATATTTTCTCTCCTTGGTATGCTGCATAGGTGTAGAAGTTCACCATGAAATGAGACAATTTTGCCATTGGAACATTCAGAACAAGGCACAAAATGAGAAATTACCCCACATGAGACTGTACAAGCCAAGCATTTCTGGAGCAGGAAATAGTTGATAATAAAATGAGACAATTGGGAACCATATTATTAAAATTCCACATCACACTAAGGACCTTGAAATTTATGCTTCATAGACTAGGTAGGAGCATTTTTTTATTTGCGTGCTAACAGATAATTATGGGAGCTATCTGGAGGGGAAGGGATTTCATCTGAAGAGCTGTGACAAACTTCATAGAGAGCTATGGAGAGGTTGGGAGTAACATATGTCTAGATGAAAAAGTAGGTAGAACTCAGTGATAAATTGGACCTGACTACCTCTGCCCATCAAGATTTCCTGTTTCAAATAACTTGTTCAGGAAAAAAGCGAAAGCATAAATATGATAAATATGTGAACTTGTCATTTTGGAAGTGACTGGGCATGGTGCCAGGCAGAGGGGCATTAAAGATAAATAAATCAGGCACTAGAAAGATGGCTCAGCAGTTAAAAGCACTTGTTGCTCTTTTAGAGTATAAAAGCTCATTTCCCAGTACCCACATTGAGGGGCTCCCAAACACCTCTTACTCTGTCTTCAGGGGACCTGATGTCCTCTTCTGTCCTCAGGGACCCACGTATGCATGTCCATATACACAGAGACCCATACATAAATGATGAAATAAAAAATGAAATTAAAACCTTACAAAAGAATGTTTTATAAAAGGGCAGGGGGTGTGACTCAATAAATAGAGCGCCTGCCTAGCAGGCACAAAGTGTTGAGTCTAACACCTACCATCACACAAACCAGGGATGGTGGCACGTACCTACATACTCCCGCACTGGGAAGATGAAAGCAGGAGGATCAGAAATCCAAGTCCAGCCTAGAATACATAAGACCCTATCCTAGTTAGAGTATAGTGTGAACTTGACACATCCTAGTCATTTGAAAGAGAAATCTTGACTGTGGGACTGTACAGATTAAAATGGCAGACAGGTTTGTAGAGAATTTCTTCAGTCCTAATTGTGTGGGAGGGCCTGGCCCACTGTGGGTGGCATCATTCCCTAGAAAGGTAATGATGAGCTACATAAGTAGCAAGCTAGCTAAGCATGAGCCTATGAGGAAGTTAGAGTCTAAAAGCAGCATTCCTCATTTCTGATTCAACTTTCCCCTTGAGCTCCTGTCCTAGCTTCCCAAAATGATGAACTATAAACTGTTGTTTTCAGTCATAAGATTTTTCAGAGCAAGAGAGAATGACACTAAAACAGCCTACCTCAAATAAATAAATAAATAAATAAATAAATAAATAAATAAATAAATAACACCCAGCTTCTAGCCTAGAAGTTTCTCCAGTCTGGATTTACCTTGACAAGTAGAACAGGGGATTCTGTGGTTACAAAAGATGTAGATAAGCATCAAAAGTCCAAGGCAAGGACAGTTCCCCTAACTCGAGAGATAAGTTTAAAAGGGAGAGCTTCCATGCTAAATGTGAAGAAAGAAGCAGACCATGTCCAGTGTACCCTACATTACTTGGTCTGAGGGTCTCTTCAGGGCAGACTGGCAGAGATAGAGCAAAGCAGATAGCTTTGATGTCTTATACAGAGGAGGAGGATCAAAATGTATATGGGGAATTTGATAGATGCTACTTTCCCTACTAAAGTCCCAAGTAGATGAGGAAAATTTAGGTCAAAGAAGTATGAAAATGAGAGGCAAGATAGTGTTCTACAACAAAACTACCAACCAAGCTACAGATTAACACTGCTGTGTGGCCATGGCTTCTCATGCCATTTACCGCAACTCAGCCTTCCTACACCTTGATAAGGTCTTTTAAATTACCTTACAGTGCTTACATTAGAGGAGTACTGCATCAGTCACAAATATTGCTCTTTGTGAATAAAAATTCCCATTATAATAAATGTCTATGCAGGTTTTTTTTCTAGTATCTATTCTAGCATCAATTTCTGATTAGCAAAACCAATACCAAACATGCAATATTGTTTAAGTATGAAGCCTTATTCCTAATAAAATAATTCATGTGTTTAGGTATTTTTAAATTTTTTTGAGAATTTTCTGTATAAGTACTATTTTTACATAATTGTCATGCTTTCCTCTCCTCCTGTAACTCTTCTCAGGACTTCCCCATTCTCTCTTGAATTCGCGGCTATTTCTCCTGCTTCCCAGTTGCCTGTAGTTCTTTGTGTAGGGTTGAGGTCTTGTGGGCTTTTCTTCCATTTAGGTGGGTATATCTAGTGGTATCATCCTAGCTCTGCTCACATTCAGGCAGTCATGGCAGTAGAGACTTCATTAAGTAAGCTTATAAAATAATATTACCCTATAATTTTACAAATATTCTTGGTGTTATTTATCTCCCCTTCATCTTTCTGTCTCTCCGTGTTAACCTCCATCATCCTTTCACAGATAAAGTCTTACCCATTTTACCCATACCCCCTTCATAGCACCTATATCTATTTCCCTCTCTAGAGCTCCTTCACCCTCACCACAGGTACTTTCTACTTCCCTGGCCCCTGCTAATATTACTTCAAACACAAGAATTTGGAATTAGTATCCATAAATAATAGAGAATACTCAGCACTTGCCTTTCTGGTCTGAAGTACCTCGTGAATGTAGTATTTTCCAGTTCCATTTGTTCATCTACAAATTACATGATTTCATTTTTCTTTACAGTTTAATAAAATTCCAGTGTGCAAACATAGTCGATTTTCATCATCTATTCATCAGTTGAAGGTTATCCAGGTTGTTGCCATTTCCTAACTACTATATATAGATCTGCAGTGAACATGGCTGAACAAGTGTCTCTAATAAGAGAGCAAGTCCTTACAATACACAAAGGAGTTGTATAGATGGTCATATGGTAGATCTTTGAGTTTCTTGAGATATCTTCCTGGAAATGGTTCTCCTACTTTTAAACTCAAATTTATACCATTACCTCAAACAATCAAATAAAAAAAGGTGGGAAATGGTCACAGAAATATATAACAAATTTACTACATTGTTGGGTGATTAATTCTATCATCCATAACAGTAATACAAATCACACAACCAGATATTTTATTTTGAATAATTTCAATATTCCTTACAAAATGGATTAGATACATTTTCTACTATTTATTCATCTTTCCAAATAAAATAAAACTAAGTAAATCTTCCAAAAAAGAATAAAATAATTTACTTAAAGGGAAAATATTTAGTAATTTTCCCAAATTGTACTATGTTTTAATATGCTGACAATGGATGGCCTAGCATTAAACTCCCCGAAGTTTGATCTAGGTTGACGAAGTCTATCTGAACCAAGGTTTCATTCTCATTTCTTCATGGATCACTGCATGGACACCTGCAGGGGGTCCTCAACACCCACAGCACTTGCCTGGACTCAGCACCTTTTCTTAGCCAGTGGGGGAAGAGCCATTCCTTTGTATATTGTAAGGACTTGCTCTCTTGATTTCCTTGACTCTAAGGCCAGAACCACTTGGCTAAAGCTGCCAAATTCAGCTGCTTGCTGGCCTGAACTTGGCCCTCTGATTCATTTACATTTGCATCAGCTTTCCCTTCTTGATAGTTTCCTTCACTGCTTAAACTTCTTTAATTCCCTTTTACAAGTTGGAACCTTAACTGAGTGGGATCTTACCTGAGGTTACTGCTCTTTTGATTCCACTTAGTGTCAAATTTTTCTTTAAATTTTAATCTTCTAGAAGCACTGGACTTAGCTCCATTACACTCTCTAGTGCTTTCTTTTCCCCTCAATCTGTACATTTGGTATTTCTTTTTGTCTAGCTTTATCTTTTCCATTACTGACCTAA
This sequence comes from Mus musculus, assembly GCF_000001635.26. NCBI lineage: Eukaryota > Metazoa > Chordata > Mammalia > Rodentia > Muridae > Mus > Mus musculus. The sequence continues at coordinate 13,895,651 of NC_000072.6, read as the reverse complement.
ATAAGAGTGATTACTAATAACCATATGATATGATCAATTCTAAGCTGTCTTGACATCTCCTCTGCCATCATTAATCAAAAACTCGGGCAGATTTTCAGGACATGGGCAAAAGCAGCCACCTCTTTGCTGAAATACATCAAGAATGGTCACTAGGTTGCTTTGTATTCACTTTGTATGATTTCTCCCTCTGCAACTTCCTGTGCTGGTCTCCCACTTGTCTACATTTTTCCAATACAAGTGTCCTTGCTACTAGTATAGCCCATAAAATCCCGACTTAAACCACTCAGTCACTTTTCTAGTCCAAAGTTCACATTCTGCCAATATACAGCATGGTCATGCCTGTCACAGCAATACTCGGTTTCCTGGTATCAACTACTGTCTTCATCGCTATTTTATTGCTGTGAAGAACACCATAGCCAAAGCAATTCTTATAAAAGAAAGCATATAATTTGGGGGCTTGTTTCCAGAGGTGAGTCCATTATCATCCAGGTGTGAAGCGTGGCAGCAGGCACATGGCTTCATGTAGACTTGGTTCTGGAGAAGTAGATGAGAGTTACATCCTGTTCAGCAGACAGAGAGAAACACTAGCTGTTAGCTTTTTTGATACCTCTAAGTCCACTTCTGCACTAGGCATAGAGAGAGTTCTTTGTATTCACACATAATCACTAGGAGAACCAGAAATGTTATACACACAGGGTTGTCCCTTCAAGGAAGGTATGAATAACTTGTCGTTCACCCAGAAGACAGAACAATCATGACCTCTGTACTGTGTGGCCAAGAGCATACCAGATCCTCCCACAGGCCCTGATCAAGAACTTGGTTTTCTGATCAATCTATTCTATAAGACTAGCTACTTACTCATACTCAATAGGACTGTCTTCTTGCCTCTCATAAATCATTACTTTTCCAGCTGTGGGGGTCACAAATACTTCCTCACCTTCTCTACATATTTCAAGTGACATACTTCCTCCAACAAGGCTATACCTCCCAATCCTTCTAATCCTTCTCAAATAGAGCCACTCTCTGGTGACTATGCATTCAGATAAGTTAAAGTATGAAGTCCACTCTTATTCAAACCACGACAGTTGTATTGAGAATCATCTTTTCCATCTGGCCAAACTACCTTTGCTCATCACTGTAAATTATAGAAAGCTATTCTATAATAATAATAATAATAATAATAATAATAATAATAATAATAAAATATAAAAATAAAAGTAAAAAACCTCTTCTTACAAACTCTTCATCTCAGAGTTTTATTTCTAATCTAAAGCCCACTGTGAGAATTATTATAGTAGTTTTATTATAGTGGTTTTTGATGACTTTCTCAGTACTACTCCTGGTGTAGCTTTCAATTTTACTTCAGAGGTATGAAACTATTTAATGAGGATGACACAGTATAATCCATCTCTAACTGGCTCCAACTCCATTTAACTCTAACAAATTTTAGGAACTAATAGATTAGAATTAAGTTATATTTAATGTCTATAATTTATCCTGATCAACTTTGAGTGCCTAACCAAAAAAAAAGAAAAAGAAAAAAAAAGAAAGAAAGAAAAGAAAAGAAAAGAAAAGAAAAGAAAAGAAAAATTTGTTAAATGCATTTTAATTACCCATTATAAGAGAAGTAATTAGAAGTTCTAGACAAAATTCTATTTCAAAGAGCATAAAAGTAAAAAGATAATAAAAGCAATTTGTCTACAATAGATCGCCATGACTCAGAGATATGGGAAATGTATTTTGTTTAAAAGATCTAGTAAGGCCTTTTCTGTCAAAAAAAAATCATGAATACAATGGCATCTGTGTTTTATGTTCCTAATCTTTTAAAAGCTCCTCTGAAGGTTAGTGAGAGGTCACCATAGACTTAGCATGGTAAGTATATTCTATTTATTGTCTTCTAAATTTTGTGTACATTTTTATCTTTCCTATCAACTGGTAATGGGTATTTCCTTTACAAAATAACAAGCATTTTATAAAATTCAACAGTTATCCAATTGTCTGCAGCCTTGTGTTCCCTTAAGTTTTGATTCCTGGAGTGCCTAAGCAAGCTCTGCACTGTATGAAAAGCACAACAAGTATTTTTGATACTCCTATGTTCAAAGCGCGAGCTTACTTCAGGGTAGAAGTAACCTAAATATTTGGAAACTAAATCAAAGCACTTCACTTCCTAAAAAAACACAATCTTAACATGAAAATCTACAATGATCTAAGACTTCACTATCTATACATGGCTAGATGTTTACAAGTCTACTTTATTCATTTTTTACTTGTTGAACATAAAATATAGGTATTTATAAGAAATCTATTTTTAGGGCCTGGAGATATGTCTCAACACCTAAGAGAACATGTTACTCTTATAGAAAAGAAGCTTGTGTTAGATTCTTAGCACCCACCTAACAGCTCACAACCATCTGTAACTCCAGTTATAGTAGATGAGAAACCCTCTTGTGACTTGAGAGCTCCTACATAGCAACTGGAGCATATATACACCCTCACCCACCCACACACACTCACATACATACACATAAAATAAATATATTCCAAAATCATTTCTTCGGACTTTCCATATTCCAAAGCATAAAGAAGCTTATATTTTGTTCCTCAGATTATAAGATTTTCAGCAGTCTAAACAAAACACACAGGATTTATTTATTCATTTATTAATCTTAGTCTCCATGATAATTTATGAAAGAAATGCAATCATATAGGCTTCTGATAAATATGAACGGTATTAAAAATATATGCTTACATACATAAAAATAGTTTTAAATTTTCTCTTCAAAAAGAGAAAAAAAGAGGGCTTTACCACAGCATCTGGGGGAGCCATCTTGATTCCGGGACTCCACCTGGACTAGTCTGCGCAGGTGAAAGTGTGAACTGCAGAAGCTACACAGATTGTGGGACAAGCCCTGTTTCGGGCCTTCATCTTCTGCCAGGAGGCAGGTCTGAACGCCAGATATCTATAGACCTTCCCTGCAAGAGGAGAGCTTGCCTGCAAAGTGTTATAACCACTGAAACTCAGGAGAGAGCTAGTTATCCAGGTCTGCAGATAGAGGCTGATGGAATCACAGGAGGAACAAGCTCCATCCAGAGACAACTATAACAACTAACTCCAGAAATTACCAGATGACTAAAGACAAACATAAGAATCTTACTAACAGAAGCCAAGACTACTCACCATCATCAGAACCCAGCATTCCCACCTCAGCCAGTCCTGGGCACCCCAACACACCTGAAAAGCTAGACCTGGATTTAAAGGCATATCTCATGATGATGATCAAGGACATCAAGAAGGACTTTAATAACTCACTTAAAGAAATACAGGAGAACACTGCTAAAGACTTACAAGTACTTAAAAAAAAAAAACAAGAAAACACATTTAAACAGGTGATGGAAATGAACAAAACAATACTAGACCTAAAAAGGGAAGTAGATACAATAAAGAAAACCCAAAGTAAGGCAACGCTGAAAATAGAAACCCTAGGAAAGAAATCTGGAACAATAGATGGGAACATCAGCAACAGAATACAAGAGACAGAAGAGAGGATCTGAGGTGCAGAAGATTCCATAGAGAACATCTGCACAACAGTCAAAGAAAATTCAAAATGCAAAAAGATCTTAACTCAAAACATGCAGGAAATCCAGGACAAAATGAAAATACCAAACCTACAGATAATAGGAGTAGATGAGAATGAAGATTTTCAAGTTAAAGGGCCAGGAAATATCTTCAAAAAAATTATAGAAGAAAACTTCCCAAACCTAAAGAAAGAGATGCCCATGAACATACAAGAAGCCTACAGAACTCCAAATAGACTGGACCAGAAAAGAAATTCCTCCTGACACATAATAATCAGAACAACAAATGCACTAAATAAAGATAGAATATTAAAAGCAGTAAGGGAAAAAAGGTCAAATAACATATAAAGGCAGGCCTACCAGAATTACACCAGAATTTTCACCAGAGACTATGAAAGCCAGAAGATCCTAGACAGATGTTATACAGACACTAAGAGAACAAAAATGCCAGTCCAGGCTACTATACCCAGCCAAACTTTCAATTACCATAGATGGAGAAACCAAAGTATTCCATGACAAAACCAAATTCACAAAATATCTTTTCACGAATCCAGCCCTTCAAATGATACTAAAGGGAAAATACCAACACAAAGATGGAAATTACACCCTGGAAAAAGCAAGAAAGTAATCCTTTAACAAACCTAAAAGAAGACAGCCACAAGAACAGATTCCCACCTTTAACAACAAAAATGACAGGAAGCAACAATTACTTTTCTTTGATTTCTCTTAACATCAATGGACTCAATTTGCCCAATAAAAAGATAGACTAACAGACTGACCACACGAACAGAACCCGACATTTTACTGCTTACAGGAAACCCACCTCAGGGATAAAGACAGACACTACCTCAGAGTAAAAGGCTGGAAAACAATTTTCCAAGCAAATGGTCTGAAAAAACAAGCTAGAGTAGCCATTCTAATATCAAATAAAATTGAATTCCAACCCAAAGTTATCAAAAAAGACAAGGAGGGACACTTCATATTCATCAAAGGTAAGTCTGCCAAGAGGAACTCGAAATTCTGAATATCTATGCTCCAAATGCAAGGGCAGCCACATTCATTAAAGACACTTTAGTAAAGCTCAAAGCACACATTGCACCGCACACAATAATAGTGGGAGACTTCAACACACCACTTTCATCAATGGACAGATCATGGAAACAGAAACTAAACAGGGACACAGTGAAACTAACAGAAGTTATGAAACAAATAGATTTAAAAGATACTACACAATATTTTATCCTAAAATAAGAGGATATACCTTCTTCTCAGCACCTCATGGTACCTTCTCCAAAATTGACCATATAACTGGTCACAAAACAGGCCTTAACAGATACAAAAATATTGAAATTGTCCCATGAATCCTATCAGATCACCATGGACTCAGGCTGATCTTCAATAACAACATAAATAATAGGAAGCCAACATTCACCTGTAAACAGAACAACACTCTTCTAAATGATACCATAGTCAAGGAAGAAATAAAGTAAGGAATTAAAGGCTTTTTAGAGTTTAATGAAAATGAAGCCACAACATACCCTAACTTATGGGACACAATGAAAGCATTTCTAAGAGGAAAACTCATAGCTCTGAGTGCCCCCAAAAAGAAACTAGAGAGATCACACATTAGCATCTTGACAACACACCTAAAAGCTCTAGAAAAAAAGGAAGCAAATTCACCCAAGCGGAGTAGAAGGCAGGAAATAATCAAACTCAGGGGTGAAATCAACCAAGTGGAAACAAGAAGAACTATTCAAAGAATCAATCAAACAAGGAGCTGGTTCTTTGAGAAAATCAACAAGATAGATAAACCCTTAGCCAGACTCACTAGAGGGCACAGGGACAGCACCCTAATTATCAAAATCAGAAATGAAAAGGGAGACATAACAACAGATCCTGAAGAAATCCAAAACACCATCAGATCCTTCTACAAAAGGCTATACTCAACAAAACTGGAAAACCTGGATGAAATGGACAAATTTTAGACAGGTACCAGGTAACAGAGTTAAATCAATATTAAGTTAACGATCTAAACAGTCCTATATCCCCTAAAGAAATAAAAGCAGTCATTAGTAGTCTCCCAACCAAAAAAAGCCCAGGACCAGATGGGTTTAGTGCAAAATTCTACCAGACCTTCAAAGAAGATATAATTTCAATTCTGCACAAACTATTCCACAAAATAGAAGTAGCAGGTACCCTAACCAATTCATTCTATGAAGCCATAATTACTCTGATACCTAAACCACAAAAAGACCCAACAAAGATAGAGAACTTCAGACCAATTTCCCTTATGAATATCGATGCAAAAACCCTCAATAAAATTCTCGCTAACTGAATCCAAGAACACATCAAAACAATCATCCATCCTTACCAAGTAGGTTTCATTCCAGGGGTGCAGGGATGGTTTAATATATGGAAATCCATCAACGTAATCCATTATATAAACAAACTCAAAGACAAAAACCACATGATCATCTCGTTAGATGCAGAAAAAGCATTTGACAAGATCCAACACCCATTCATGATAAAAGTCTTGGAAAGATCAGGAATTCAAGGCCCATGCCTAAACATGATAAAAGCAATCTACAGCAAACCAGTAGTGAAAATCAAAGGAAATGGTGAGAAACTGAAAGTAATCCCACTAAAATCAGGGACTAGACAAGGCTGCCCACTTTCTCCCTACCTATTCAACATTGTACTTGTAGTCCTAGCCAGAGCAATTCGACAACAAAAGGAGATAAAGGGTTACAAATTGGCAAGAAAGAAGTCAAAATATCACTTTTTACAGATGATATGATAGTATTTATAAAAGACCCTAAAAATTCAACCAGAGAATGCCTAAACCTGATAAACAGCTTTGGTGACGTAGCTGGATATAAAATTAACTGAAACAAGTCACTGGCCTTTCTCTACACTAAGGACAAACAGGCTGACAGAGAAATTAGGGAAACAACACCATTCTCAATAGTCACAAATAATAGAAAATACCTTGGCGTGATTCTAACTAAGGAAGTGAAAGATCTGTATGCTAAGAACTTCAAGTCTCTGAAGAAAGAAATTTAAGAAGATCTCAAAAGATGGAAAGATCTCCCATGCTCATGGATGGGCAGGATCAATATAGTAAAAATGGCTATCTTGCCAAAAGCAATCTACAGTTTCAATGCAATCCCCATCAAAATTCCAACTCAATTCTTCAACGAATTAGAAAGAGCAATCTGTAAATTCATCTGGAATAACAAAAAACCTAGGATAGCAAAAACTCTTCTCAAGGATAAAAGGACCTCTGGTGGAATCGCCATGTCAAATCTAAAGCTGTACTAGAGAGCAATTTTGATAAAAACTGCATGGTACTGGTATATCGACAGACAAGTAGACCAATGGAATAGGACTAAAGACCCAGAAATGAATCCACACACCTATGATCACTTGATCTTTGACAAGGGAGCTAAAACCATCCAGTGGAAAAAAGACAGCATTTTCAACAAATGGTGCTGGCACAACTGGTGGTTATCATGTAGAAGAATGAGAATTGATCCATTCCTATCTCCTTGTACTAAGGTCAAATCTAAGTGGATCAAGGAACTCCACATAAAACCAGAGACACTGAAACTTATAGAGGAGAAAGTGGGGAAAATCCTCGAAGATATGGGCACAGGGGAAAAATTCCTGAATAGAACAGCAATGGCGTGTGCTATAAGATGGAGAACTGACAAATGGGACCTCATAAAATTGTAACGCTTCTGTAAGGCAAAAGACACTGTCAATAAGACAAAAAGGCCACCAACAGATTGGGAAAGGATCTTTACCTATCCTAAATCAGATAGGGGACTAATATCCAATATATATAAAGAACTCAAGCAGGTGGACTCCAGAAAATCAAATAACCCCATTAAAAAATGGGGCTCAGAGCTAAAAAAGAATTCTCACCTGAGGAATATCGAATGGCTGAGAAGCACCTGAAAAAATGTTCAGCATCCTTAATCATTGGGGAAATGCAAATCAAAACAACCCTGAGATTCCACCTCACAACAGCCAGAATGGCTAAGATTAAAAATTCAGGTGACAGCAGATGTTGGCTAGGATGTGGAGAAAGAGGAACACTCCTCCATTGCTGGTGGAATTGCAAGCTTGTACAACCACTCTGGAAATCAGATTGGTGGTTCTTCAGAAAATTGGGCATAGTACTACCTGAGGATCCCGCAATACCTCTCCTGGGCATATATCCAGAAGATGTTCCAATTGGTAAGAAGGACACATGTTCATAGCAGGCTTATTTGCAATAGCCAGAAGCTAGAAAGAACCCAGATGCCCCTCAACAGAGGAATGGATACAGAAAATGTGGTACATTTACACAATGGAGTACTACTCAGCTATTAAAAAGAATGAATTTATGAAATTCCTAGGCAAATGGATGGACCTGGAGGGCATCATTCTGAGTGAGGTAAACCAATCACAAAAGAACTCACATGGTATGTACTCACTGATAAGTAGATATTAGCACAGAAACTTAGAATACCCAAGATACAAGATACAATTTGCAAAACACATGAAACTCAAGAAGAACGAAGACTAAAGTGTGGACACTTTGCCCCTTCTTAGAATTGGGAACAATCACCCATGGAAGGAGTTACAGAGACAAAGTTTGGAGCTGAGATAAAAGGATGGACCATCTAGAGACTGCCATATCCAGGGATCCATCCCATAATCAGCCTCCAAACGCTGACACCATTGCATACACTAGCAAGATTTTGCTGAAAGGACCTTGATATAGCTGTCTCTTGTGAGACTATGCTGGGGCCTAGCAAACACAGAAGTGGATGTTCACAGTCAGCTATTGGATGGATCACAGGGCCCCCAATGGAGGAGCTAGAGAAAGTAACCAAGGAGCTGAAGGGATGTGCAAGCCTATAAGTGGAACAACAATATGAACTAACCCCGGAGCTCGTGTCTCTAGCTGCATATGTATCAGAAGACAGCCTAGTCGGCCATCAGTGGCAAGAAAGGCCCACTGGTTGTGCAAACTTTATATGCCCCAGTACAGGGGAACGCCAGGGCCAAAAAGTGGTAGTGGGTGGGTAGGGGAGTGGTGGGGGGTATGGGAGACTTTTGGGGTAGCATTGGAAATGTAAATGAAGAAAATACCTAATTAAAATAAAATTTTAAAAAATTAAAAAATATCTAATAAAAAAAGTTACCTTAAAAAAAAAAAACCCTTTAAAAGAGCAACTTAAGGGAGAAGTGGATTTAATTCAGCTCACACCTCCTACTGTCCATCATAGTGTGAAAGTCAATGTGTTAATAACTGAAAAAAAATCACTAGTCACACAACATCTGTGTCAAGAACATAGAGATACAGTACATGCCTACTGTTAAGTATACCTTCTAGGGGAAGATGTCTACTTTCAGGCTGAGTCTTCCCACTCTATAGACCCTACAGACACCATCATAGGTCCACCTGGTCAAGAGAGTCTCTCACTTACACTCTCTGTTCAGATGATTGTGTCAACTTTCTAATAAAACTTAACAGAGTGATCAATTTTATTAGGGATCGGAAGTCAATTTAAAAAGAGAGAGAGAGAGAGAGAGAAAGTCCCATCTTTGTTATAATTTGAAATAAAGAAAGATCCAGCTGAGGGAAGTTCAGTGGTATAGCTAAAGTGTATATAGCTATATTAAGGGTAAAACTTACCATGTTTAAGGCTTTGGGTTCCATACTCAACATTAGAGAAAAAAAGAGTTCCTGACTTAGCCTCTCCACTTCTGGATTAATAAACATGCATCACCATACCAAACAGAAGCAAGTTTTTGTAATAAACATCAGACAACTAACTCAGGACTTGAGGATGGTTGAGAGGCCCTGATAATATAATCAGGCAACATCTGATTTAGAGGAATCTGATTGGCTTTTTCTCTCCCTTAGTGATACAGATATAGGCCAGATTAGACCAGATTAAAAGTAGATAAAGGCAGGTTTATTCCCATGCAGCTCAAAAACTGAGTTCCTAGGCCAGCGCTCTTGAGTGGGCTGGGGAAAACACAGAATCAAGGAGTGATGACATGTTAGCACAGAGTTTTCTCCAAGAGGGCGGCAGTGGAGGTGGGGAGTGGGGAGGTGATGTCGGTCTTTATGCAGGCAGGAGGGCAGATGGGGTTTTCCAGTTTGTACAGGGGATGAGCAGCCTAACAGAGTCAACAAGAACATACATTTCAAATATCATTTTAAGGTCTGAATCTCTTCACATCTCAGCCATATGTTCACCAATCTAAACTTCTGATTGATCAATTCACTGTGATCATGACCAACAATTGTATCTTAGAACTGTTGAAATTACTTCTCTTTATGTGGAATTAAAACACATACTATTTGTACCAGTGAGTAAAATAATCTAGAACAAATTCAATTCTTCTCCTTTGGAATCATTATTACTATGGACAGAAATATTACCCACGTTAATTCAAACTGAGCTTCATAGTGTCTAAAACTTTAATGTCTTAGAAGTTAAAATTATTCAACAACTATTTTTTAAGCATGTATGGGCCCAAGCACTACTTTGTCTGCCACTAGCTGTGTGACAAGAACACTTGTTAGAGCTACTTGATTTTCATAATAGGATAACTATCTTGCTACTTGCTGATCTCAGTTCCAAAGCATATGGATGGGCCTTCAGCCAGTAATTTAGAATGCCAACACTCCAGGTTATCCAGCTCTTTCCAAAATCCTACTGAGAGGGAAATGTTGACTGAAGCTAAGTCCAAGGGCTTCTAAATTCAGACTTTGGGTAAAACTCTCCCAAGAAAGATGTTTATTTGGATGCCACAATATGACACCTCTCCATTAACTCTACCGAGTTGTAGTTTATGGACCCTGATCTGATAATGTAATGAGAAATAACCATACAAAACTTAAAACAATACTGCTACTTTCTTTTTATCTTTTTTTGTGCGATAAGGTCTTACTATGTTGCCAAGGCTGATCTCAGTTTCCTAAGTGCTAGGGTTACAGCCCTGAGCTACCTCACCTAGGAAGTCACTGTTGCTTCTGACAGCTGAAGATGTTGCCCATTTGTTCACAGTCCATTTCAGTGCTAACGTTTTGGTTTCACTAAATAATCAGCTGTTGCTACATCTTTAGAGATGGAAAGTCAGAATGGCTTCAGACTTATAAAAAGCAAGCATTATAGAGAAAGATATAATAATTAAAAAGCACAGAAAAATGCCATTTGATACCTATACAAATACTATAAAACACTTGTATTTACTGCTTCATGACTAAAGTCAACTTGGGCCTTATCAAAAATGTACAGTTAATTAAGCTATTCAACATTATAGTTAATTAATCTATTCAACATTATTCAGTTGTTTCCAGATATCTACCTCCTAAATAATCTCCCTGGGGTAAATGGGTTTCCCCAATGATAAAAGTCCAAATATTAGATAAATGTAAAAAGTCCTTGGAGAATCTGTGATAAAGTTCTATAATAATAATAATAATAATAATAATAATAATAATAAGCTCCACTTATAAGTAAGATGCAAGTGAATTCAGAGCATACCAATTGTGGATAGAATTTGTCATCCTTGGATAGACTCTGTCATCCTTCCTGTGTCCAATGCTATCTTTATTACATTTATTTAATGTCTGATAATAAAGACAGAATATCTTACCAATGGTATTAATGAGTAGATCAAAACAAAACAAAACAAAAAACCTAGACCCTGTTGTTGGCAAGCACAGTACATTCTCTTTACACTCTCTACTGTTAACCTAGGATCACAAAGGTAGACTTTTAGATGGACGGCAACTACTTATTTTGTCTCTCTTTAGAAGTTTGAGCTTAACATGCTTTTTAAGATGAATCCAAATTACCAACCAATGAAACTGAATAGTGCTGCACAGGACTGTCTCCTCATGAGCATCAAATGCCATCATTTTTATAGACAATATTTAGTAGTCCACCTTTAAAATATAGAAATTTGAGAGGGTAGAGACCTCCTTGAGCCTACAAAGATCATATGTGCACACACACACTCACACACACGGGGAGAGAGAGAGAGAGAGAGAGAGAGAGAGAGAGAGAGAGAGAGAGAGAGAGAGAGAGAGAAATTGTTTTCTGCACTCAGGAGGCAGAAGCAGGCAGATCTTTGAATTCGAGGCCAGCCTGGTCTATAGTGTAAGTTCCAGGATGATCAAGACTAACACTGAGAAACCCTGTTTAAAAAAAAAAAAAAAAAAGAAGAAGAGGAGGAGGAGGAATAGGGTTTTCCATAAAGTATGACTTTTTAATTGTAACTATTACTACTCATGAGCATTTTAAATTCACATAACCCGACCTTAGCTCATCTACAGTTAAGTTAATTATCATAATGCATTCCATCATATTTAAATTGGGTCCAGATAAAACATCTATCAAGTAAGTAATATGAGATATATAACCAAAGTAATTTTACCCACAAAATGGCCAATCAGAAATTGTACACATTTTTGGATCTATGGAAACGAAGCTAAGACCATTTGGTCATGATTCACTCTCCTGTGCTATCTGCATTTTCTATCTTGTGTGTTTTAATTTTACAAATTTCATGCTGTCTGTAGCCATGGTAACTAGCTCTTAATCATAATGAGCACCTGGTCTTTACTGAAGAATTAATATTTCCTTATGAACTACATACACTAAATTTCTCACATCCTTCCTATTTTTGCAGCCACTATAGCTCCAGCCCTCCAGTAAAGTACTCCAAAGGGTCTTTATGTCTGTATGAATTCTGTGTAATATATAAATGTGGCAAATTTTATGGTGCTTAAAAATTGGAAACATATCAGAATCCATTTTCATTGTATATTTTCATATGCAATTTAGACATATTTAATTTTTAAAGCATTTTATGCATATTTGTTGAATTTTACTCACAATAAATTAGGTGAATACTAATGTTGACTCACTCACCAAACTAGATGATACTTCAATGAGTCACCCCCTATGATCTAGCTTCCAAAAGAAACTTAGAACATTTTATTTCAAAGAAAATTAAAATGTTACTTGATTCTATGAACATTTTTTTTTCAAGTAATAGCATGTAGACAATGAATGTATAAAGAAGAGAACATGAGGAGGAACCCATAAAACTAAGGGCTACTTGAGTTGTATGGAAACCTACTACAATAGACATTTCTTTTAAAAGATGTGTGTCTGTGTGTGTAAAAAATTATGTAGAGGAATTTTAATCCAGCAACATCAGACTAACATTTGACAGAAGGAATCCAAGATAGGATATGCCCAAGTCTCACGAGAACAGCCCAGGAAAGAGAAGCTGTTCAAGAACAGCTCAGGGACAGAGAGTCAGTTGGGAGTTAATGCAGTGAGCACAGTGCATTGGAGTTGAGTTCCTTCATGAATTCTTGAAGTTCTGTGAAGTCAGCAGAGGCAGTTGAAGCCAGAGTATAAGAAGGAGCTCAATTAGAACAAACTGCAAGAGTTAGTCTGAGGCCAAGTAGAACAATTCAGTGAAAATATAGAGGAGACAGACTGAATCAGTCAGCTTGGAGAGGAATTTGAGCCAGAAGTGCTGAGTTGAACCAGCCAGCCAGAGTTCAGAAAGGACTAGAAAAGATAACCTTATTCGTCAGTAAGCTTCTGAGATGACAATGAAATCAGGCAAATAAAAATTACTATTACATGCGGTGCCCAGTGTTATTGGAGAAGAAAAAAGCACACCAACATTGGAGAAAGCAAAGGACATCTGACAGAAATATCTCAGAGGACAAGAGATGTCTGACAGAAAGCTACAGGGGAGAAATGTGCCTAGAATTGTCTCAAGAAGGAGCATCAGTTCTTTGAGTTAGGCTGGACACCCAGAAAGACTCAAGAAACTCCAGAACATTGGGAGCCAAGAGCAAGGACCAACACAAGAGCCTTTGAGACAGTAAGCCAGCCTGAAAAACTATTTTAATTATATAGACAGGCTTTTCCTGCACTAAAAAATGGTAAACTTAAGACCAATGCCACCATTGAGGGGATAGAAACATTACTTGAAAAAAGCAATGCAGTTCTTTTTTTCTTAATTAGGTATTTTCTTCATTTACATTTCCAATGCTATCCCAGAAGTCCCCCATACCCTTCCTCCACTCCCCTACCCACGCACTCCCACTTCTTGGCACTGGCGTTCCCCTGCACTGAGGCATATAAAGTTTGCAAGACCAATGAATGTCTCTTTCCACTGATGGCCGACTAGGTCATCTTCTGATGCATATGTAGCTAGAGACACGAGCTCCTGGGGGAACTGGCTAGTTCATATTGTTGTTATTACAACTGTGTACACAGGAGTAAACCCCTCCCTACTTTCAATTGTAGTCTTTATATATTTCCTCTCAAAAAGGTTGAAAAAAAAACTCTAAATGAACAACAAGAAAAAATAGCTGTGGTAATACAAAGGCTTGAGAGACAAGAGACATAGGAACTAAGAGAACAGAAACTGCTTAATTGTGAACCTATGGTACCTAATGAAATTAAGGATCAAGATAAACATTGAACTTGAGGAAGGTGGCCACCCCCACTAGCTTTCTCAGTTACCCAGGAACAAATGCCAGAAAAGGGTGAAAACTCACAAAATGAACAACTAATCAAGAATTCTATTAAAAATACAAGATCTTAAATAATTTTTTAGAAAATCATTAGTAACTTGTGGAATGCACTTACCCGTTGAAAGACAGATGTTAAATACCTGGCTACCAAAAACAGGATTATCTCATAAGCCTGGAAAGATGTAGCAGCAGCTGTATTCGAAGCTAGTTCTCAGTTACAATGGCTGGCAAGATAATGAGAAAAAGTTGCAATTATGGAAAGTTATAATGGGTCTAAAGGTGTTAATATCATGAAAGACCAGTTGATAGGTAAAGGTCAGTTTGGTTGATTTAAGACAGCAGGTGCAATTTGATGACTGTACTGTTATACAGTCTTGTTATTATTATTAAAGATACTATAGCATCTTAAAGAGCCTGGGATAAGGTGGAGGAACACAGAAAAAAAGACCTTTATCATTCACAAAAATTATGGAAATCCCCAGAGAGATGTTTGCTGACATGCATTAGTGTCCTCTCTAAACAGGGCAATATCAGACCCAGATGTGAGACTTTAGCTTTTGAAATGCAAATACAAAGTGTAAAAGTTCCTAGACATTTAAAAGTTCAATTAGCACCCATGGATGAATGGATTAGAACTCCTGATATTGACCCTAATGACTACGCAACTGGACAACTAATTGTCAATAATCCTAGATATCAAAATGTCTGTTGTCTACTGTGTGCTGGTTTTGGCAAAAGCATTACATGCAGGAAAGCCAAATCCATAACCAGAATAAGCGTCTACTTCTATAAGAACAAAACATTGTCCTACCCAAGGAGGAAGTACTCCACTGTAGTCAACCTGCCACCAACCTGCTGGTGGATCACCTTGAGGAATGGTGCCGTATCTGGGGCTGAGTGTTAGTCTCTGCTGTTGATAGATCTAGCATTCAGCAGCAGCTATAACCAGCTCAGCCTTGGTGAGTAGAAATCCACGTTGTTGAGCCCAAGCATAACCTCCATCTCGGCCACCATGACCACTTAATTGAGCAAGGACAGGGATGGCTGAGGAAAGAGACTGACTGTCCACTAAATGGGTCATTTTATCCATATGATTATTGAACTCCTCCGCTGCAGTTACCTTTTCGTGAGCATTTACATGGGACACAAATATCTTCACGTCCTTTGCCCATTTGGAGAAATCTATCCATACACGTCTTCCCCGGATGTCTTATTCACCAATTTTCCAATCATGATCTTTCCAATACCTGACCATCCAGGCAATCCATAGGCTACAGCCCATGAGTCAGTGAACAACTGTACATCTGGTCATTCTTCTTCCAAGCAAAACGTAATACTATGTGTGGATCCCAGACATCTGAACAAGAAGCTATAATGTTGAAGCAGCCTTAGAGCCCCCTTGATGTTTGAGATCCCAGAGCCATGGAATATCTGCTGAGGAAAGCTGCTAACATGGAGTGGAACCAGCCAAGGAGAATTGTACTGCAGTTAACAAAGATGAGAGGATTGGAGATCTGAAGAGCACTTTGGTAACAGACATTGAGATGCAGAGTTTAGAGTTTGCCCAGCTGGTTTTGGGTCTTGTCTGTTCTAGAATGTTCACTATGTCATTATGGAATGGTAGTGCATATTCCATGGTGTTTAAGGTAAGTGATCTGCTTTTTGATTTTGAGTTTACAGGGGTTATAGTGAAGTGATTGAATCTCAGAAAAGATTTCGAACTTTGGACTTTTAACATTGTTGAGACTTTTATAGACTGGGAGCTTTTGAAGTTGGACCAAATGTATTTGCATTATGCTATGGCTAGGTGTGGCCTCAATAGACTCATGTGCTTGAATAAGCCTATCAGGGCCAGGGAGTAGAATGTTATAGTTTGAATATGCTTGGCCCAGAAAGTGGCACTATTACGAATTGTGGCCTTGTTAGAGGAAGTATGACAATGTGGTTTTTACTACCCTCATCCTAGCTGCCTGGAAGTCAGTCTTCTAGCAGCCTTCAGACAAAGGTGCAGAACTCTCAGCTCCTCCTGCACCATGCCTGTGCCATCACTGCCATGCTCCCCCTTGATGATAAAAGCTGCTAACAGGGAACCTGTAAGACAGCCCCAATTAAATGTTGTCATTAAAAGGGTTGCCTTGATCATGGTGTCTGTTCACAGCAGTAAAAACCTAACTAAGACACAGTGGGAGATGAGGTGTTTTGAAAAGCAGTTGTAGGCAAGGTGCTCCTAGAGACTTCTCTAGAAGACCTCATCCTTCCAGTATTTGTAGGTGTGGTAAGGGTAGGCATTGGACTAATGAATGCAGATCTGCAAGAGATAATCCCATGTTATTGGAAAACTCACTATGAGATAACCCTGGAAACTCCAAAAGGGGGTTAGCTTTTACTGGTGCAACAAACAACATGACCCAGCCATTTCCTGTCAGCAATTGACAGAGCAACTAGAGAAAACTAAACTATGTATTGGAGATCTAGTATGAGTTACAGAAAGAATTGGTACCCTAGACTTATCCAGAAGTAAAAATATCACACTATCAATTAAAATTCCATGCTATAAAATAACCATTGGAGTGAATATCACCAAAGACAATGGAACTGGTTTCTAAAAGAATTAGCCTTACCTCTCAAGGATTCAGTGCATCCAGGAATTATAGATCAAGAGTTCAAGGGAGAAATTGAAATTATGGTTTATGTAAAGAATAAATATGAAGCTTAAAGCAGGAGACAGGATTTCTTACCTTCTTCCAATTTTGTAAGGCAAAGGCAAAGCAGCCCCAGTTGAAAGAACAGGAAAATTTGGAGGTACCAGAAGAAAGGGTTTTTTTTTTCTTAAGTATTAACAATGAGCAGAGATCAAAATTAAAGTTAAATAGTATTGAAATTGAAGGTTTAATGGACACAGGAGCTAATGTAACTGTAATCTCACAAGACTCATGGAATCCACCTAGGCCCCTTCTGAAGGTATACACGCAGTTTATTGGAATTGGAACATTATCCCAATAAAACAAAATGTAAGCAAAATTAAATGTGTGAGATCAAAGGTCAAATAGGAAGATTAAAACCTATGTAGCAGATATGCCCATAAACCCATGGGGAATTGGTCTACTATAACAATGAGGAACACAGATTAATATTCCTCCAATCTCAGGCAATAGAGACCTATTTTAGCTGACACTGCATGTTGATATTTTATGGAATGTGGTTTGATTGTTTCTGTTTAAACAGGTGAGAATCCCAGACTGCTAGTGTGGATCTGGGCACAGTATTCAAATATCAAGTGTCTAGTTTATGGGGGATTGATCTAAACATCTAATTGTGCCTTGATAAATAAAAATCGGAAATAAGATTAGCTGGAGGAAAAAAAAACCGGCTTAATTAGATAGACCTGTATACTTTAAAGATGTTTTAACATCAGAATGGGAGTCAGGGAATGTGTTATGTTGGTGGGGAAAGGGTTTTGTCTAAATTTCCACAGGTGAAGAGAGACTATGGGTTCCACTAAAATTGACAAAGATCTGATCTGAATAGGAGATGCTTCCACATGAAAGGCAAAACTGAAGGAATGAAGAGATGCTGAAATATGGCAGAGAGATAGCTCGGTAAACTGAATGGAAAAGAACAGAGCGTTCATCAGACTGGCAGACTGTAAAGCCTTGGATGGTGAAATCGACAACTGGTGAAAGGCAGATGATCAGAACAAGCAGTGATGAAGAATCACAGCATCAACAGATCTTCGTAAAGACGTTCAGACTACTATGGAATTGATAATTGTTTCCATTATAAAAGTTATACAGTCTACAATTTTTTACCATAAATAAAAAGGGAAAAGGTGTAGAGGAATTTTAATCTAGCAATATGGCTGCTGTAGCAAAAGATCACATCCAAAGACCTTCTAGATCACCTTCTAGTGTGATCTCGATGAAATACAGACTCACCTTTAACCCCAGGATATAGAGGCAAGCAGATCTCTGAGTTCAAGGTCAGGCTGGTATAGAGTAAGTTTCATGTAAAGAAAAGCTTAGATCATATTGGTATATATTAGTCACCATTTCAAAAGTTTCTTAAGGATAAATGTCAAACAATCTTACATCATGCTACATTTTAAAAACAGTTTATGCCTATAGAGGAACATTTTAAATAAAAGAGCTGTGTCTAGACTGTGTTCTTGTGGTGCCAGAACTTTTGGGAGGCAAAACTTTTGGGGATTTGGTGGGGGGGGGGGGGTCAACAGAGATATATCATTAGAATATGTCTTAATTAGGGTTACTATTGCTGTGATGAAATTCTATAGCCAAAAGAAAATCGAGGAGGAAAGGATCTATTTCACTCACAGTTCTACTATACAGTTCACCATCAATAGCAGTGAGGGTAGGGATTCACACAGGACAGGGACCTGAAGGCAGGAGCTGATGCAGAAGCCATGGAGGAGTGCTCATTAATGGCTTGCTCCTCATGACTTGCTCAGGACTATCAGCCCAGGGATGGCACCTGCCACAATGGGCTAGGTCCTCCCACATCAATTACTGATCAATAAAAGACCCTGTAGGCTTGCTTACAGCTAGGTTCTTATGGAGGCATCTTCTCAGTTGAGGCTCTCCTCTTTATGACTTTAGCTTGTGTCAAGCTGACATAAATTTATCCAGCACTATGAAGGGAATGTGGGACTCCAGTCTCTTCCTCGGACTTCCCATTGAACAATACAAGCTCAGCCACAGTTGTTCTCTTCTGCTGTCATGTGACTCAGCCAAGAGAGAGGGCCTTCATAAGAACTGAGCAGATTCCAGCTCTATGTCCTTAAAGTTTAAGGCTAGTTACAGAGACAAAGTTTGGAGCTGTGACGAAAGGATGGACCATCTAGAGACTACCATATTCGAGGATCCATCCCATAATCAGCTTCCAAACGCTGACACCATTGCACACACTAGCAAGATTTTGCTGAAAGGACCCAGATAGAGCTCTCTCTTGTGAGACTATTCCGGGGCCTAGCAAACACAGAAGTGGATGCTCACAGTCAGCTCTTGGATGGATCACAGGGCCCCCAATGGAGGAGCTAGAGAAAGTACCCAAGGAGCTAAAGGGATCTGCAACCCTATAGGTGGAACAACATTATGAACTAACCAGTACCCTGAAGCTCTTGACTCTAGCTGCATTTGTATCAAAAGATGGCCTAGTCGGCCATCACTGGAAAGAGAGGCCCATTGGACTTACAAACTTTATATGCCCCAGTACAGGGAAATGCCAGGGCCAAAAAGGGGGAGTGGATGGGTAGGGGATTGTGGGGGTGGGTATGGGGGACTTTTGGGATAGCATTGGAAATGTAAATGAGGAAAATACTTAATAAAAATATTTTAAAAAATTAAATAAAAGGAGTTGACTCAAAAAAAAAAGTTTAAGGCTATAAGTTGTAAGCCTACAAAATTGTGACTCAAGCAAGCTTTTCTTTTTATAAAGTTAGCTGCCTTAAGTATTTCATTATAGAAACTAAAAGCTGACTGACATATCCTATAGAAGATGAAACCATTCTGCTAATAAAACCTCTAACATCCTTATTGTTGTTAATAATAATACTTTAAAACTGACTATACTCAGGCATTTCATATGTCACCTCATTTAAGCTGCATTGCCATTCCGATGAATTGGTTATATCCTCATTATCAATAAGAGAGTTCAATATTGAAGTTTTGTGTCACTGCTATTCAAATAGTTATCAAGAAGACCACAAAATGAAAATGCTTGTGAGGAAACACAACAGGGGAGCTCCTATACTCTGTTAATGAGGTGAATTAGTATAGCCATTATGGAAAACAGTATGGGGGGACTTTAAAACTTGAAAACAAAACTATCATGTAGCTCAACAATCGAACTAATGAGTTCATAGTCAAAATAAATAAAAGCACTACCATTCATATATTTTTATATATATATATATATATATATATATATATATATATATATATATATATATATATATAATGTGCCCTCATTAGGTGTATATATAAATATGTATCAATAAAAATTTAAATCATAGTAAGAAGCTAGATAATTTGTGTTTCTAGATAAATGAGAGAGGTGAGTTTTGTGACAAGTAGTGATGGTCTTCAAAGTCTATCAGTTCATTATTGTAGATAAAATGCTATATAATCTCTCACCTCAAGAAACTATCAGTTTCTCTCACATAGGCGTTCTGAATTAGGAACCCATGAATTTAAATAAAATTTAAGTCTGCCACTGTTATTGATGGAGATGCCCTCTCTTCCTTGACAACATAAGGTTATAAATGTAACTGTATCCTAGTTTCACTTCCTGTTGCTATGATAAAATGCTCATAATTACTCAAAAGCAACTTGGGATCAAAGGAGTTTATTTCAGCTCACACTTCCAGGTTATAGTTCATTGTTCAGGGAAATCAAGCTAGTAAGAACCTGAAGCAGCTACTCAAATTCACGTTCAAGAGGAAGGAGAGTGTGTGAATGAATGGGTGCTTGTCAATGCTAAACTTGCTTTCTTCTTATCATTCACTTCAAGCCCATACCATAAAATAGTGGGAGCACACATTTAGAGCAAAAATTCTCATTTCTAACCAAGTTAAGAATATCTCTCAGAGGCATGCCCACAGACAACCTAATTTGGACAACCTCTCACTGAGAATCCCTTGCCAGGTGAATGTTGATTGCATCATGTTGCCAACTTGATTCCCACCTTACCATAATTCATTGATGAGATAGGACCACATCCTCCAGGAATCTAGATGACACCTGGATCTACATACAAAATGACTGTCTTAGTAAGGTTTTTACTGCTGTGATCAAACAACATGACCAAAGCAACTCTTATAAGGACATTAAATTGGGGCAGGCTTACAGGTTCAGAAGTTCAGTCCATTATCATCAATAAAGGAGCAAGGCAGCATCCAGGCAGGCATGGTGCAAGAGGAGCTGAGAGTTCAACATCAATGACTATTTAGCTTTCATATCCTCTATAAAATAATACTACAAGAGGAATTTAGGGTCAGCAGGTACTGAAGTTTGTTCATTTGTTCTATTTTGACCAACTGCATAGTTGTAGAAAATGTAACATCCTATCTGGTTACTCTAATGATTAATTATCCTAACACAATGTTCTCACTGTCAAATATCCATTATTGATGAGAAATACTGACTAGCTCTGGGTTAGTCCTTTTTAATTGTGAAATTTAACTAACATATTTCCACTCACTTGGTTTGGCTCAACTGCTAATGAGGAAGTCTGGGTTTTATGAATTCCCTGACACCCACGATTCACTGCAAAATTCTCCTGTAGGCACATTGTGCCTCCTCTGATAGATCCCAGAGGTGCCTTCCCTTCCGGGCCCATTGGTGACTCATTTCTAATGGTTATAAAATCAGCACAAACCACTTCTTCTTTCTTTAATATTGTTTCTTAGTAATGGCTGATTGGGAAATTTACTTTCAACTGCTGAGATCAGTGGCTTCCACAGTATTCTTTGTCCCTATCACTGGCTAACAGGAGTCTTTATTTTAGTGGAAATGCCATTAACTTAGATTTCTGAATTGAGAAACTAAATTCTGGATTCTGTATCTCAAAATGTTTAGTGTAGTCATCTAGGTGGCCTCAATGAATATATTTTACAAATCTGGGCAGAGAAAATAAGTATAAAGCATTATATTTAGGATCTTGTTTTAGATTCAATTGCATCTTATACTCTCACAGAAGTCTTATTATTAATAAGAAAGATTTTTATATTTTATTATAGGAAAAATTTTTGATAATCAACTTTGAATGAAGATTCAAAATAACATATTAAGCATCTTCATAAATTTGTCCAAAAGCAAACTTCTTGCTTGTAAGATACTTTGTACTATGAACAGAAAAAGTAACAACAGTAATACCATCCTGTATTGTACTACCCTTATTCATTCATTTACAAGATATCTACTAAGTATCTAGCATACAGGGTACTGTTCTACTAGGTGAAAAATCAACCATGAACGAGATGAAAATATTTCTACCTCACATAGAATTTCTACTTGAATGTGTTTATCTACATAATATAATAGTAGAGTGTGTTAATTTTGTGTTTTTGTTTTAACTAAGATGGAAAGGGAAGCTTGAACAAAGCTCTAAACCCTGGATGATGCTAAGAATAACTATGACAAATCTGTCGGAAAGTATTACTGGCAGAGAAAACAGCAAGAGCAAAATGTCAATAGAGGAAAACAAATTAGCTTTTGTATTAAACAGTCGAGCATTAAATGTGCATGGAATGGAAAGAGTATGTGAGTGGTGGAACCCCCTCAGAGGTAAGGAGAGTAGTTCTGAGATTTGCATCTTGACAAGTAACCTGAAAGTTTGTCTAGTATGGTGGAACCGTTGTTTTAAAGTAAAGGAATAAATTACTATTAAAAGAAAAACAGACTAGTTAGAATAGAATGAGGAAAAAATAGAATTATAATAGCCTCTAACCTAAAAGTGCTGTTGTAAAAGCATTTCCTTGGATTTCCAATACGGAGAGAACCTAATTAGCAAAATGCAACAGATTTCAGTTTAAAACTATATTTGAGCCCAAAATATCCCTACACCAATTTGTACCACGGTTTTACAGATAGACCAAGTCATTAGTTAATTTCTAACTACAATAATTGAAAAGATGAACATTTTTACCATGCATAGACTCTGCAAACTTAAAGCTTAAGCAAGACACTTTACAGACTCAGGAACAGAAAAGTGTACAAGCACTAACTTTAGTCTGCAGACTTCCACTAGCTGAAACAAATACATAAGGAAAAATAAAACCTCCCAAATGAAAACACTGGAATGTAGGAGGATATTTTGGAAGTCATAAAAGCAAGAGGTCCTATTCCAAAACTAATTGATAGGAAAGATACAAAGCCAAAAGCAACATAAGACAAGTGCAATTAGAGTGAATTTGTTAAAATAATTAACTTTAGAAAAACAACACTGTCAATCTATCAGACACAACTTGCTTTAATGTGTTCACCACCTCTGTGAAGCTCCTGTAAAATCTTGGCACATTTATTTCATCAAATTATTGTTCCTAGCTAATGTCGCTGAAGTTCCTGCCAAACGTCTTTTGGGAAGCAGAAGTATAAATCATTACCGTCAGAGAGATACAACTGTGTTTAAAAGGAGAACCAACAACACAAGAATACAAGCTGATTATAGACACTCAACTGAGTGTGCCCACAGTATTCGCATGATTTTTATCAGGACAAGTCCGGGCACCTCTAACTCAGCACCGTGAGTAACTTACAATGAGAAGATGACAAATTGTCAGTAAGTATGAAAGTGCTCGGGCCAGAAGGAACATTTAGTATGGATATCCCAGGTAACAAGACTTCAAGAACTTTTCAAAGTTAATGCTTACAGATGCATGTGAATAATACTTATAATGGTTTTGAGTACTAAACTTGGCATCTTAAAATATTGGGAGGCTGTGGAGAGTGAACATTCTGAAAAAGACAAGAATTCGAATCGGAAAAGATCTGTGTATAGGGCTGAAACCATATTTTCTAAACCTGATTTGCACCACAAATGATTCAATATTTTCCAAACTTTCTGATTAAATGTGCTTATTTTCCCCGTTAGTTTTAAAAAATTAGCAAATGTCATTAGGCACATTTGGAAAATGATAACGGGGATTTTCTGCTGCAGAAATGTTGGAAGGCCCCAGGTTTGAAACATTCCCAAACAGATGGCTTCCCTCAGCTACCCTCTCCCACGGTTACTTCCTTATTTCAGAGTACTAACAAGACATATTCATGCGGCTAGAATTCCTTTACAGGGCAGAAAACACGTATTGTTGTTTCGTTAGTCCTACGAATTCACTAAACCTTTTCTTGAACACTCACCCTCTCTTTAACAGTAAAACCAGAGGGCAAACTTGTGAAACCCGAACAACAAGCAGCCTGTGGTCTATCCCTCAGTCAGGGATCCCAGAGCGCGCTGTGCATGACGGGAGTAGGCAGCAGGGCTTGTGGGAAATGTAGTCTGGCGACACCGCCCTGCTCTCCATTCCTGTAATGGCTGCTTTCGGTCCGGTAAGGTACAAACTCCGCTCCCGGGGATTCCAGGATTGATTCTCCTAGTGTACTTGCACAACCCAACAAATTTGCACCCTCCCAGGGCGAAGGAATTCCAGATCTTTATGTTAGATCTTGGGATGAATTTGCTTCTCGGCTTGGTTTCATTTAGCAATCTGTGTGTGAGAACTAACTTTAAATCTAGTAGTCTCTTTTTGAAGGAACTGTTAGGGAGTGTTTTCTGTACTCGTTACCAATTTCTGTCCTTGCTGTTCGTTTCTCACTGACTCTAGCTTCCTCTTTAAAATAGGCTGTGTCACGAGTAACCTCTTAGCCTCAGCATCCGGAAGTTCCAAAGAGAATATTTCACGTTGGGTAGAATTACTTATACCCTTGTTTCGGTAAGTCTTATTAATTCCTTACAACTTCACAGAGTCACGTGTTGTGTTGAATTTTCTAGATAAGAGACATGCTAATAAAATGTGACTTTTACCTGTTAGGGTATTTTATTTGGCAAGTATCTTATGCATTTTTCCCTCTCTTTTCTAATGATAACCTAAAATGACTGTCTTTAGTTTTGTCATCTTAAACTGACATCTGAAATGATTCACAAATTCCAGTCTAAAAGATTGTTTTATATTAATATTGTCATTCAAAAAAAAAAAAATAAGGCTTTTTTTTTTAACAGTTTCTTTTGTTCGGTGTTTAACTTCTAGGCAAGTTCAGCCCTCCAGATCCTAGCATCATGAATTCAGTTTCAACGCAATTGATCTTAGTCCTCGCTTCGCTGCTTTTGATCCTGCCTGTTGTTGAAGCAGTGGAAGCTGGAGACGCGATTGCACTCTTATTAGGTGTGGTTCTCAGCATTACCGGCATCTGTGCTTGCTTGGGGATATACGCAAGAAAGCGAAATGGACAGATGTGACTCTGAAGGACTCTTCTGAATTAGACTGCACCCTGACCAGTGTGCTGAAAACCATTGTTCTGTTGAGGCCGACCCCAAGATTTGATCTCTCCCGTTCTCAGCAAGAGGGTTACAGTTAGCTGAGAGTTAACACTCTCAGTTAAGAGATGCTTTCACGTTCATACTTGTTTCTTCTACAATGGGGGCAGATGGGAGTGGAGGGCAGATGGGAGTGGAGGGCGGCTCTTAACAACAAAGAGTGCACTAATAATGTGGCCCATAACTTGTATTTGCTGCTTGGGAAGGGGCCAAAGTGAGAGGGCTTAAGTTTGCAAAAGTATTATTTCATACTTTCAAGTTGTCAGAGCACATGGAATTGGAAGATGGAAGTATTTGTTCAGAATCTAGTAAATCTATATTGTTATAATCACTGCCTCTTGCATTCTGGGGATCTCTCTCTCTCACTCTCACTCTCACTCTCTCAGAGAACCGGTTGGGGTGGGTTTTGGATTTGTTTTATTGTTGTTACTGGTTTTCTTTTTTTTTAATGCTTCTGTTTTTATCTCGCAAGTTGATATTGTACTTAGATCTTAGCCAAAAACTTTTATCTCTGAGAAAAAGTTTAATAAAAATGTACTAAACATATCTAATACTAAAATAGAGAAAATATTTGTTAAAAGATAACTTTACATTGAGTATCTTCTCCTTGTGAGATGTATTGTATCAAATACATAGCCATTATGCCATCAGTTCACCTATTGTTTTGGTCTGCTTGTATCTATGAGCTAATTATTTATAATCTGAGTGAAAAGGGACTGGTTATGTTACCTTAAAGGATCACCATGGGCAAGAAATGGGCATCTTTGAGATAGACGAGGATTCTGATAGAAAATCCACAAATAGGAAAGGAAGTGTTTTGATTTGTACACCAGCTAAAAAGGTGTACCCTCTTTGCCCTAGTAATTCCAAGAGTCCCCAAACCAATAGATTACAGAGATTTTTAATTCACATTTTTGGGCCCAGGACAAATATTCTGGCTAGAATTTAAATTAGAATGTTATAGTTTCAAGAAAAACTACTCAAACTGTTAGTACCCAAGAGTCACTTCAGGTCCTTTTGTTCCAAACAGAACTTTTAATTCTGTCTGTATTGCATAGAAGTTGAGAAAGTGGAACCTGAAGACCCAAGCTTGGCAAGGATCTTCAGGCCTTTGTTTGATTCTGAAGAATGAAATAGTCTCAGTAAGTCAAAGTAGTCTATGTTCTCAAAGTAGATAATCCAGCTGTTCCCCAAAATGCCTTGTCCAGTCTCACTCTCCAGATGCCCTTACAGGCCTTGGCTTTTGTCAGGAAGCAGGCTGTGGCCAATAAAATTTAGTGTGCAGACCCTTTCCCCACTGAACTGATGTGGCATGCCTGAGAGTTCCAGTTAACAGTAAGAAGTAGTAAGGAATGCTTACATTATAAAGACATGGAAACCAAATGGGTTTACTGGTTTTTTTTTGGAAGGTATTTTATCTTTTCACCAGAGAAAAGGCTAACAGTCTTTGTTTGGGTAAATTGGCATTTAATAAAACGTGTTCATGCATGCTTAGGAAAAAAAAGAACATGCAGGTGGCAGGACAGCTGTCATCTTTTGTCCACCAGCTCATTGGAGCAGATTTAGAAAGGAAGCCTTCTCTTCCTTGCCAGTCTCAACTTCTCTGGGATGGGGAAAATCTAACGTAAAGCCCATTATAAGCCGAAGTCATTTAATCACCTCCTGTTTTCCTACAGGAAAACAGTCTTTACTGACAGTGTGTTTCCAAAACTACTCCAAAGAATGTTTTCAACAATGGCCATTTCTTATTTTATCCTTAAAAGCAGAGGTAGAGGGATATGCTTTCTAAACATTTTAGCTTCACTGGGCCAAGGAGATGACTCAGTGGATAAAGGCGAATTCCTTTACTGATGACCTACCTGAGCTGGATCCTCAGCATCCACATCAAGGAAGAAAAGAACCAACTCCCACAGCCGACAACACCCTGACCACCATACGTGTTCCCAACATCTCACATATACACTAAATAATTAGTGCTTAATAGAATTAAAAGTGAGAAGGGAGGAGCTTCATTTCTTACTTAGACGATAAGATTTTGCTTAAACACAAAAACCTGGGCTGGACAGATGGCTCCATTGATAACAATGCTTCCTGTACAAGCATGAAGATCTAACACCCCTATAAAACCTGGGCAGCAGCACATGGGTTAAAATCTCCACCCCAGGGATAGAGACAGGTGTGTCCCTGGGCCTTCCTGCCCAGCCACTAGCCACTGCACTGAGTTTCAGATTCATGGAGAAGCCCTGCTCTCAAAAATAAGCCTGAGTGAGGAATAGGTTCGGTGCTCTGTCCTTCTTATGTGCACACTCATACTGTGCGCACACACAAACACACACACACACAAAGTCTTAGGGTGGATCTTAACCACCAGCTCCTTTGAGAATCTGATAAATACTTTTGATTATTATTTTTCCCTAACTAAATATCCACACATGCTCACATCTTCAGATTAGTTCACAAAACTTGCAGAGCTAAAACCCATCTAGGAATCGACAGTTAAGAATCTCTGGTTTGCTTGTTCATTTGTTCCCCAAGTTCAAATTCTTTCCAATTGCACAGTTCATTACATTGCTTGCAGAGAGAACAGCGGTAGGATTGACAGGTGTCCCTCGGGTGCCTGGCCCAGAGTCTGATGTATGATAAATGGTCTGCTAGTTAGATGGGCTGAGTTTAGTTTTGAAAGCCAGAAACAGTCAATAAAGAATTTAAGGTCTTTGTCAATATTTTTTATTTCTGCCCCATAGCTTTCAGGGCTTTAATTTTACTCTTCAGCAGGTAAAATGTATCGTGTATTGGCCTGGGCATCTTTAGTTCATTCTAGATGGGATTTTCTAAGTTCTTAAATTTAGAAGATTTTTGATGTTCTTGTTGTTGTTTTGTTTGTTTGTTTTATTTTTTATTAGATATTTTCTTTATTTACATTTCAAATGTTATCCCCTTTCCTGGTTTCCCCTCTGAAAATCCACTATCCCCTCCCTAACTATCTGATTACCAACCCACCCACTCCAGCTTCCTGGCCCTGGCATTCCCCTATACTGGGGCATAGAACCTTCACAGGACCAAGGGCCTCTCCTCCCATTGATGACTCACTAGGCTATCCTCTGCTACATATGCAGCTAGAGCCAGGAGTCCCACCATGTGTTTTCTTTGGTTGGTGGTTTAGTCCCAGGGAGTCCCAGGGGTACTGGTTAGTTCATATTATGCTGGGGACAGCATACAATGACTGGGACTTCCTGCAGTAGGCCATGATGGAGACACCTCAGAAGCCCACTGTAGCTCCTTGTAGAAAAGGATGGCATCCGGGACCCTTAGAAGCAGAAGACACATCCCTCCAAGGGACCTGCCATCTGAAATAAGGGACTGCCTGCAGTAGGCCGGGATGGAGACATCTCAGTAGCCCGAGGCAGCTCTTTGTAAAAAAACAAACAAACAAACAAAAAAACAAAAAAAAAAGTTGTTCCCATTTCTCCTAACCTTAGCCCTGGACAACGGCTATATAGATTTCATTTGTGTGTGACTGCTTTTTAGTTGGCCTTGGTGTGCATAATTATTCTAT
The DNA here is from genome assembly GCF_000001635.26 of Mus musculus. Lineage (NCBI taxonomy): Eukaryota > Metazoa > Chordata > Mammalia > Rodentia > Muridae > Mus > Mus musculus. The sequence continues at coordinate 13,866,897 of NC_000072.6, read as the reverse complement.
TATAATTGACTTTCTTTACTTCTTTCTCCTGCTCTGGTGAATTCTGTGAAACTAGATGTTCCTTGATGTAATGATTCCTAAACAATTAAAAATTGAAGCATGGGCACAGCACAGCACAGTACTGATGTCCCAGGTGCATGCTGTGTGTTCTCACCTTGGAAACAATGTAACAGCACAATGGCAGTTCCAGATTAACACTTGACTTGCAAAGAAAGTTTGAAGAAATTATTAGAAAATGAAATAGAGCCAGCATTGGGACCCCAAGAAAGGAAAAACTTATTAAAGTTATGAAATAAGTTTTGAATAATATTTGAGAGTGGTTCCTAGATAAGCAAGTATAGAATATGTAAAATCTTATATTAATAAAACTGAGTCAAAACACTGGGACTCTTTGCACAATGGTGTGCAAAGCTAGCACAACTATTGAGTTAAAAGTTAAGTTGATTCTTTCTGGCCACCGCCTGGCAGCTTTGCCCATGTCATTTATCATTAGAGCTTCACAGGAAAATGCAAGTAGCTGGCCTTGGAGCTCTGAGCTCTGAAGTATAATAAGTTGAAGTTTAAATAATAATGTTTGTGATTATTATTATTTTGGTTATAGGCCATGGAATAGGGAAACTTGAAAGTTTGGGGATCAATTATAATTCTTGATTATTTGTGGGGCATAGTTATTCTTTTGATTTTGATTGGCAGTGATTGTATAATGTCTTTTTCCTACCTGCTTTTGGAGTATCAATAAAAGACTGGGGTAAGAGAAAGGCCAGAGAGCAAGTAGAGAGCATGTAGAGCTCGAGTGAGGAGTGTGTGAGGTGAATGTGGAGCGTGAATGAAGAGTGAGGGAGAGAGACAGAAAGGAGAGAGCATGGGAAGAGTGAGTGGAGAGAGAATGTGAGGTGTGTACAGAGAGTGTGTGTGTGAGTGAAGAGTGCATGTGGTGTGGGTGTGAGATATGTGTGAAGTGTGTGAGCATGAGAGCTCAAGAAAAGAAAAGCACACAGGAGAAAGCAGAGAGCACAAGAGAATGCAGAGAGTATGCAGCTTCAAGCTGCAAGCAAATGAGAGAGAGAGAGAAAGGGAGCAGGGAATGAGAGAGAAGAGAAAGAAACTTTAAGCCTTGAAAATTTTCCTGTCAGCTTGTACTCAAAAAAAGTAGTCTGTGTATATTTCTTCTGCACCTTCCAGATATCCCTGCTTCCAGTTAAGAACTCTGATCCTGTGCTGGACCCTGACAATATTGTTGTTCCTCCTATGGGGCTGCAAACCCCTTCAGCTCCTTGGGTCCTTTCTCTAGCTCCTTCATTGGGGACTCTGTGCTCTGTCCAATGGATGGCTGTGAGCATCCACTTCTGCATTTGTCAGACACTGGCAGAGCCTCTCAGGAGACAGCTATATTGGGCTCCTGTCGGCAAGCTCTTGTTGGCATCCACAATAGTGTCTGGGTTTGGTGACTGTATGTGGGATGGATCCTCAGGTGGGGCAGTCTCTAGATGGTCATTCCTTCAGTCTCTGCTCCACACTTTGTCTCTGTAACTCCTTCCAGGGGTGTTTTGTTCCTCCTAAGAAGAATCAAAGTATCCACACTATGGTCTTTCCTCTTCTTGAGCTTTATGTGTTTTGCAAATTGTATCTTGGGTATTCTGAGCTTCTGAGCTAATATCCACTTATCAGTAAATGCACATCATGTGTGTTTTTTTGTGAAAAAAATTGGACATTTCCCCCCAAAATTAGGGAATCTTTTTCCATTATTTCTTCAAATACTTTCTCAGCCTGGCCATTTCTGCTTTTATTTTAGGACTCCAGTGACCCAAAATTGGATGGTTTATTGTAGGCCTACCTAACAGTTAGCCTTTTTTTTTTCTGTTATTAAGATTATGTAATTTCTAGTGCTCTAACCACAGATTCACTAATCCTACAGTTGGTTTGTTTGGTTTTTTTTTTTTTCAGTTAAAATATATAAATTCCCTTTTCTTTGTATCTTTTGTTCAATTGCTAGGAGACAATACATTTGTTTCAAGCAAGTCTTTGAGTGGTCACTGAAGAACCTTCTTAGTGACTGCTTCAGTATCTGCCACACGTGATAATACCATTTCTGTTATGGCAGTGATGAGTATTTAATGTGCTTAACAGTAGCATGACAAATGCTCAGCAGTAATGGCTTAGTCCATTTAGGATGGGACATGGAATTTGGTTTGGCATATTCAGAAGAACAGATCTGGTCCATGGTCCACCAGGAAAAATGATTGGCTCTCAAATCATTGAAAGCCGTAAAGGCATAAGCAAACTTGGGTTGGAGACAGGGCTCAAGAATTAAGAGCACGTAACTGCTCTTCAGAGAACCTATGTTCAAATCCTAGCACCCATGTCATGACTCACCCATCTGTAATTCCAGTTCCAGGGAATCCATTGTCTTCATGCAGACTCAAAGGTATTAGCATGCATGAGGTGCACAGACATTTGTACAGGCAAAGCACCTGTACACATAAGATAAAATCATTTTAAAGAAATATTAAGCAAAGTAAAAGTTAGTGTATGCTCCTCACGAAGATGAGCAGGAAAGAAGCTCCTAGCTTGATTGACTAGCCCTAACATGATTTGCAGGATAGTACATTTAGGTTTTCAAATTTTTAGCAACTTCATTTATTTAAATATTTTCTATCCAAAAGTATAATTGCTGTAAAAATGGGCTACAAAGGCCACTTAATTTCTCACTGGCAAAGTATATGCTCCAATGCTCATTTCTGCTGGCTATTATTTATGAATGATTGAAAATATGAGTTGATTCTCCACAATCTGAGATAATGTTGTGAAATGTTATAGACAAGAAGGGTAAGGACTTGTAAAGGGCTAATCATGGAGCACTTTGTTAAACACTGGGATTATAAATACTCTCTCTCACAATGCTAGTCATGATAATTATGTTCCAGTTAAATGTGCATTAATCACTTAGCAAAAGAATTTAGAAAGCATGTTCACCAAGAATGAAAACTATATCATATTTTATTTCATGCAATTTGTAAGAATAACTTTCACTTCAGAGCATTTGACACAAATGTAAAACAAGTTTATGAGTCTTGGTATATTATATGCTAGCTTCCAATTCTTTGTGTAATGCTTTGGCAGACAACACCTCTCAAGCCTCAACAGTGAGGTCTTTTGGTTGGTTGGTTGGTTGGTTGGTTGGTTGGTTGGTTGGTTGGTTGGTTGATTGATTGGTTTGTTGGTTGTGGTTGGTTGGTTGGTTTGGTTAGGTTAGTTGGTTGCCTAAATTATGTCAGAAGTCTATACAAGGCTTCCTTGTAGCAGAATGCTGTGGCTTCATGTTGTTTATTTGTAAAAATAGTAAGGATCATTAATATGCTGACAACATTGCAGTGGCCCGTTTTCAGTCAGAAGCTATGAAGATTGGATTCCATCTTCCAACTCTTCACTAACAGTGGCACTTTAGGCTCCATTCTCCCAAGTTCCCACCACCAACTAGCGTACTAAACACTGAAAGACTCTTTATTCCTAAATGTTGCTAGCCCTATCGGTGAGTCACCTTGTGGGCTGCTGGCTTTGATTGGGAGTGGCTGAGCAATAGCTTGTTTTTGTTCTTGCTTCTTGAGATGATCCCTAATCAAGTTCATTCAGATCAAAAAATGTACTGCCCTGACACTACTAAACTGAATCCAAAAGCCTACCAAAGGACTAAACTGACATTGTGGTATGTCTGGAACTTGGCTAAAACATTTTCCCAGTGTCTAAAACAGACAGTTGATGGAGCACCTTTTGCTCCGCCAGTCTAAACACCTTCTATCACTAAATCCTATTCATTCACTTTCAAAATTTCCCTAATATCTGTCCATTTCCATCCCCATGGTTCTACCAAGTTCAGTTAAGATGATGAGGTGGATAAAATCAATAGCACCTGCTAGCTGGTCTTCTGACTTCCTATCTTACTCCTCTGCAACGTTTTCCATGCTCAACTGTAATGAACTTTTAGGAAATAGAGTCTCCATTGCAATGACCATTCGCCAGTAAAATTGTGTGGACAGGGGTATGTTTATGTTGTAGGACACACTGACACGCTACAGCTTCCATGACAAGATGTTTTCTATGCTTTGTTTTGTTTTGTTGTTATTGTTTTCTTGTTTGTTTGTATGTTCTTTTTTTTTTCTTATGGGTGGGAGCTTGCAAGGTTGGAGGGTAAATATGAGGGGACTGGGAGATGAGTAAAACTGCAGTTCATGATGTGAAACTCACAAAGAATCAATAACAATTAAAAAGAAAAAGAAAAAACACACGGAGTCTGGTTTGGAAAGAAGAAAGGGGTCACTGGAAATAAAAAAAAGAGAGAATAATGGGGGTGTGCTTACCACTCTAGTTGCCAGTGGGAACCTGGGAGAATGGAGCCTAAAAATTCTCGTAAAATAACCAACTTTATTCAGAGCATCAGGCAATTTATACTCTGAGTGTTAAGAAGCATCACATGAGTAAAGGGTCCAATCACAAGGGCAAGCTGCATGTGGCAAAAACATGGCAAAAAGACAAGCCACGTGTGGCAAAAACATATTTTTACATAGAAATATAAAAACAACAATAGCCAGCTGTGATAAACAACCTAAAACAAACTCACTCCTATCCACTAGACCGAGGAGAGGTATAAAAACCAGTCCAAGAACAATTCTGTGTTTTTGAAGAAACTGACATCAGCAGACCACATCCACCGCATATATACATATATATGTAGAGAGACAGAGACAGAGATTTTTAAGAAAGCCCATTATGTAGAATTAATATAAACTTTGTTAAGAAAGAAAAGAAAGAGAGAATCTTACTCTGCTACCCGACCTAGCCTTGAACTCTTAACGTTCAAATCTTCCTTCTACTGAAGCCTTTTGAACAGCAGTGTCTATAGGAACACTCGACCCTTGCCAGTAGTTAAACAACCACAAACACAAATCTGATCCTATTATTAAACATGCCAACCCCAAATCCTTTGTGAGGCTTCCTGTTTGTACGAATTCCTTAGAATCCTAAATCTTAGAAGAAATCGTTTCTTCATTGCCCTTAATTTTTCCAGACTACATCCACAACCGCTGTCCTCACTTCCTAGGAACAGCACCTAGCGTGCATTCTCCTCCCTTCCTTCCCTGTCTCACACTTGTACGCCCATGCTCACTTGGCCTCTTGCACTACCTACGGTAGCTTACTCCAGTGTGGCTGACTTACTTCCATAGATACAGGCTTAAACAGCATTACTTAGGACATTTACCCCATCTTTCTTAGTGCTCACAGGGTTTCTTTGATATCTACCAGGGACAGATCACACTGAGCTGGAATCTATATCTGTATATCTTCATTTCAAACACCCTCACCCCCATTTCAGAATGATAAACTATGGGAGGAAGAACCATGTCTCAAATGGTTCAGGGTTTTCCAGAAGAAAAGCTAGTGCGTGATTTCATGTCTCCTTGCTCATCTGTGCTGTTACTGTCTCAGTGTAGCTCTGCTAACCATTTAGACCTTGCATAGAATAGTCTAAGGTTCACTTTGTTTTACCCCATTCTTTGGTATTTATATTGGAGAACAGAATTTTAACAAATCTTTAGAGCCTACTAGTTTTGACTAACTGATATTTATTAAAATTTAGCTGCATTTTCTGGATTACTCAATGCTCTGTGTACCATGCAATTGAGAAATACAAGCCATTTTAAATGGTAAGGCCATTTTCTTCTGCACTATGCCTGTTTCCCTGTTCATATCATTCACAGCAAAGACATTTTGCCAGAGATACCAAAGTCAAATGCTTTCCCAGGCCTCCAAATTCAATGCTAGTATACGTTGCAAAATCTGGTTCCCTCCTTAAAGCTTTCCCTAAAGGGAATTAATGATAGTCATCCGTAGGAATCCATGATGCATTGTTTCTCCTTATATATTGTGTATGTTACATTAAACCTTGATTTTCACATCTATTTATTAATATATATTTTTATACTTGTGGATGGACCTGGTGCTGTTTGTATTTTGATGCTAATTCTGATCTCCTGGGAGGGACTGAGAACAAGGAGTGAGTCACATATACTCAGGTGATTTCCTGTGAACCAATCCCCTTATGAATTAAGGAGCCAATCACTGGGTGAGTAGGAGGAACTTCCAGGTTGGACAGAGGAAGAGAGGAAGCAGGAGAGAGTTAGGTCCTTTTGGAACAGGGATAGCATAAGGGCAAGATGTAGCTGCTAGAGTTTCCCCAGTATCACGGATCCACCACTAGAGGAATCAAATTTAATAAGGCTTACCAGATAAAGTTTTAGTTGTTGCACCCTGAGATTGAATTAACATTGCTTCTGAGCTAAGTTTGTGTGGTGTGTTTCTTCTCACGGAGAATCAACTGGGTTCCAGAGAGAAATGTACTGTGGCAAAGCTTATGTGCACCACAAAGGTCATGGGGGTTCTGAAGGATGGAGACGGCATGGTAACGACCCTCCAGTGGAGAGATTGTGGAGTTCTGAGTCAGAGTCTCCATGAGATAAGAACATGCCTGACATTGCCAGCCAGTGCACAGCTGGCCAGGCCGCAGGGGCAGAGAGTTGCCTGCACAAGCACAGGAACATGCTGGGTTCATTTTTTTGTTTTGTTTTGTTTTGTTTTGTTTTGTTTTGTTTTGTTAATATTTCCCGTACATATATTTCCATTCCTCCTGATCTGCCATCAATCTAGAACTTACACTCTAAACTTCTTGAAATCAAGTTTGTCCTTTTTACCATTGCAGTCACTTTCAAACCTAATCTACCCTGTAAGAAATTTCAGTCTATACTTACTTCTCTATTTAATTTAGTTCCTCAAAATCTCAAGGAAATACAGCGGTCTTGGATAGATGAGTCTTAATGTTGACAGAGCACCAGATTAAAACTGAGAGTAGTACTCTGCAGTAACATTACATTGGGAGTTTTCCATTTACAGAAAAATGTGTGACCTCTCTTTTCCTGAGATCAATTGTAACTTAATATCTTCTCTTACAGTAGTATTTAGATAACACTACCACAGGAGAGGCCAAATTTCGCATTTCATGCAAACAAGGAATCTGTGTCAATCAAAAAGGAAAAAAAACTACCAGGATCCAAAAATCCTTTACTTCCGAAGATGTCTCAAATAAATGTAAATAGTATTCCACTGCTCACCTTCAGTTACAATAAATGGATTTCCAAAGAGCTACTTGCTTGGTCCATCCTGTTGTAGTGCTGGGCTTTTACCCACGTACTATTATTTTTGAACCAAGAGCTGAACATAATTATTACACACACACACACACACACACACACAATAAACATCAAAAGTAGGCTTTAAAATATCATCTTGCTTATGCACATATTTGGAGCACTCTATAATAGTCCTCTTATGGAAGTAGAAATTTCGTTGATGTTCTCAGCACTCAAGCCATGTTTAGTATTTTTATGTGTGATATGCTGTACTTCTTCAAGTGACCTCAAATGTTCTTAAAGCATTTAGCTTTTAGAATGAACCAAAGCTGAGTCCTGGGAGGCAGGTGAACAGAAACAGGGGCAACAACACTGGGTGAGTTATTTGCCAATTGAATAAAAGCACAGAGCTCATTCCATATCTACAGATAAAGACACTAAGAATTGGATACAGTAAGCTACTTAGAGCAGCACTCTTGAACAAAGTGGTAAGATGCATGGCATCCCAGTAAGGCAATCAGCATTTCCCCTGAATTGTAAACCATGCTTACTGATGGATACATTTGTTTTAATTCTCGTTGTATCAAAACACCTTGACAATAGCAACTTAAGGAAGAAAAGGCCTGATTTTGAGAGTACAGTCCATCATGACTAGGGAGACGTGGTGAGAGTGCAAGGTGGGTCCTTACTATTAGTCTACAGTCAAGAAGCTGAAAGATAAATGCTGGTAGCTAGCTTGCTTTCTCTGTTTTCACTTTTCATTCAGTCCTGGATGGCAGACCATGAGAAGACAGCAAACACATTCTCCTCAATTAAACCTCACTACAAACATGCCTCACAAACATGCCTATTGATGTAGCTTGTAGTTTCTAATCAACAATGAATATTAGCCACAACACTATATCATGTAATGTTTTCTTTTACAACTAATAAAATTATGCTAGCAATATTAAATAATGATATAGTATAACAAAATGATTGAGACATGGAGATGCACATGTACTATTTCAGAATGTAAGAGACCAAGGCAGGAGAATCACAAATTCAAAGCCAAGCTGTCTACCAGGTTGCATAGTGTCTTAGTCAGGGTTTCTATTCCTGCACAAATATCATGACCAAGAAGCAAGTTGGGGAGGAAAGGGTTTATTCAGCTTACACTTCCATACTGCTGTTTATCACCAAGGAAGTCAGGACTGGAACTCAAACAGGTCAGGAATCAGGAGATGATGCAGAGGCCGTGGAGAGATGTTCTTTACTGGCTTGCCTCCCCTGGCTTGCTCAGCCTGCTCTCTTATAGAACCTAGACTACCAGACCAGAGATGGTCCCACCCACAAGGGGCCTTTCTCCCTTGATCACTAATTGAGAAAATGCCTTACAGTTGGATCTCATGGAGGCATTTCCTCAACTGAAGCTCCTTTCTCTGTGATAACTCCAGCTGTGTCAAGTTGACACAAAACTAGCCAGGACACACAGTAAATTACAAGTCATGGTGGCCTAGAGAGGTGCCCTGTCTTTAAAATACAAACAAAAGAAACCTGTATCTTACCAACAACCCCGGGAAACAACCATTTTGCACACCACATTTCATATGTATAAGTTAACTAAACCATATTATAACACACACATTAGTTTTTCTACATTTTTTTAACGTGAGTCATAGATAGTTAACTCAGGCACTATTCCAGGCCATACATTCTCATGTCCCATTGCTTCTTCAACAGCTATTTCTTTAACAATGTTAGTGATTTCTATCATCTCGCTATTATTGATAACATTATAATTAAAAAGCAGACAATTCTCACTAAATATCAAAGAAAAAAAAAGAACAAGACATTCCAGCCTGAAATTGTCTCTTAAATATTACTTTTTATGTTATAATTCATGCAAATGTACATAAATATATGTCTAACCTGTCTGTCCAACTGATTTTCATCAAAAGTGGTAGATAACTGAAGGAACTTCACACCACTGAATTCAAAATGCTACCAGTCTGGATTTATAAAAGGGCAGTCTGGATTCTAGGTGTAGAAAGAGAGGTTTTTATCCAGAGTGAGATGATAACAAATCTCTTATTAGAAGAAACCACAGAAAGACCAGAATCATGGTGTGCTTTTATAATAGGCAGTTTTGTAGGAGGGTCAAGAGACACTCAACACAGAAGCGAGAATCGTCACATGCTCTTAAGTTGTCACTTTTGAGATTGCTCCTATTGTTTCCATAATTGAAATAAGCATTAGTCCTCCAGTGATCCCTAATTTTGTTATTGTGGAAGGTCAACAGTAATGACTGCTGTCAGGAAATACTATGAATGTGGTCATTGTTACAATAATATGCCCTGTCCACACAGTGAGGAGTTACGTTCCCAGGTGCTGTTGCTAAGGGACAGAAACCTATGGTTCAGAAAGGCTGCATTGAAAAGGGCACTAGTGGAAGAGTCAAATAGTTAATTTAAATTAAAAAAAAGCATCACAACATATGTGTCTATGTCTTTATGTTGGTATTTACTTCTGACTATACAGCAAATAGGCTGCAAGCCAATGGGCAACCTGAAAGTTACCATATACCTCACTTTTTTAAAAGAAACTACAAATAAAAAGAAATGCACTAGCCAAAGCAAGTATTCTTCTGTCAGGCCCAGAACACAAAAGAACACTCTTCAGAACATAGTGCAAAATGAAGAAGGCTTCAGCAAATAGCTCACTTAGAAATGAACAAGCCAGGAGTGGTGGTGCACGCCTTTAATCCCAGCACTTGGGAGGCAGAGGCAGGCAGATTTCTGAGTTCAAGGCCAGCCTGGTCTACAAAGTGAGTTCCAGGACAGCCAGGGCTATATGGAGAAACCCTGTCTTGAAAAACCAAAAACAAACGAAAGAAAGAAAGAAAGAAAGAAAGAAAGAAAGAAAGAAAGAAAGAAAGAAAGAAAGAAAGAAAGAAAGAACCAAAAAATGAAACAAAGAAAGACAGACAGAAAGAAAGAAAGGGAAGAAAGAAATGAACAGGAATAGAAAGTCAACAGAAATAATTACTTGAGAGATGATGTGATTAAAGAAAATCAATAGGAATCCACAAGTCAGGTGTCCACATGCTTTGTACCCATTGCATTTGTGGTCCCTACAGTTCCACCATTGATTGTGCTCCTTCTGGGACTGGCATTTCTCAAATGGCTCCTCCCTTGTGAGTGCTAGTATGACTTAAACTAGAAACATTAACCTCAAGTAGAACTCTCAATTGAGATTATGCTCCTAAAGTTGGGACTACAGAGAAGGAGGAAGAAGAGGAGGAGAAAGCATAATAAAGGAGATAAGGGAGTCCTGTGTCGGTGCTTCACTAAAAGCATACACTTTATTATTGCTTAACGTTGCCTCTGCTTAAAAGAGAGTTAAGCTTCTATTTTATTGTCCACTAAGTAGATTGTATCTGCCTGGAAGCAATGACAGGGATGTCTAAGGATTGATTTGTGGACATACTCAAGAAAGAATCTAACTTATGAGCCTAGCCTTGAACTCAGCCTCCACCTCAATTTAGCAGTAGCTTTGAAGGCAGAACTCTCTCCTTACTTTTTGTTTGTTTGTTTGTTTGTTTTTTTGTTTTTGTTTTTGTTTTTGTTTTTCGAGACATGGTTTCTCTGTATAGCCCCGGCTGTCCTGAAACTCACTCTGTAGACCAGGCTGGCCTCAAACTCAGAAATCTGCCTGCCTCTGCCTCCCGAGTGCTGAGATTAAAGGTGTGTGCCACCACTCCCAGCTCTGCTTACTTTTTTGCAGAGAAAAAAATTAGCAAAACTTTATTTTCCTTGCTGTCCACATTAGAAGTACTTATTATAAGATTATTTGATATAAGAAATTTTCTTAGTCAATTATTTTTAAATTCCACTTTATATTTTTATTTTATTTTTAATACGTTTTCACTAAAATAGAATTATATACCTCTTCTTCTCCCTTTCTTCCTTTCAGGTCTTCCCAACTCCTCTCCCTCCGCTCCTCCTTTCTTCCTTTGATTATTATTACACATATATTATATATATGTGTGTGTGTGTGTGTGTGTGTGTGTGTGTGTGTGTGTATGTGATTTTGTGTGTGCACTAATACACATGTAGGAGACCAAGGCAGGAGAATCACATATCCAAAGCCAAGCTGCCTACCAGGTTGCACAGTAAATTACAGGTCATGGCAGGCTAAAGAGGTACCCTGTCTTTAAAACCCAAACAAAAGAAATCTATATCTTACCAACAACCCCAAGAAACAACCATTTTGCACACCACATTTCATATGTATAAGTTAACTAAATGACATTGAAACACACACATTAGTTTTTCTACTGTATTTTTTTTTTACATGAGTCATAGATAGTTAACTCAGGCACTATTCCTGGCCATACATTCCCATGTCCCATTGCTTCTTCAACAGCTATTTCTTTAACAATGTTAGTGATTTCTATCATCTCGCTATTATTGATAACACTATAATTAAAAAGCAGACGATTCTCACTAAAAATCAACAAAAAAAAAAGAACAAGACATTCCAGCCTAGAAACTGTCTCTTAGATATTACTTTTTCCATAATAATTCATGTAGATGTACATAAATATATGTCTAACCTGTCTGCCCAACTGATTTTCACCAAAAGTGGAAGGTAATTGAAGGGACTTCACAACACTGAATTCAAAATGCTACCAGTCTGGATTTATAAAAGGGCAGTCTGGATTCTAGGTGTAGAAAGAGAGGTTTTTATCCAGAGGGAGAAGATAACAAATCTCTTACTAGATGACCTACCTTCATTAGACAATCTGTAAAGGGGTCCATGTTCTACACATCTCAGCCTAGCATCCTTGTGGTTCCACCCCAGCAATCTGAGCTCTTTTCATATCTTTGATGCTGACTCTGGACAGTTTTCTCCCAAATTAATGTATTGTGGGAGGTGATTAGGTCATGAATTTAATTAGTGACCTTATGGGGAGAGGAGATACAGTGTGACATTCACTTCTTTCCAGTTCTTCTCTATTTCTTCCCTTTTCTTCTCTCCTTCACCTACCCTGACCCCACTTCTTTTCTCTCCACCATGTAAGAATATACACAAGAAGGCCTCTCCAAACTAGGCAGAGGGTTCTCAGAAGACATCAAATTGTCTGACATCTTGACCAATTTCTAGGCTAGAGAACTGTAAGACATAAACTTCTGATATTTAAGCCACTCGGTCTATAATATTCTGTATAAGCAGCCTAAACTGAGTAAGATATTTCTATCTCATATCATTGAGAAGTTTCATCCATCTTGCTGTCCTGACTGCCCCATAGCAATACATAGACACCCACATATATGCACGCATACCGTTTTCTATTTGTGTGATAATAACCATACCATTTATTGAGTACTGACCATTGTTGTGGCCGCCAGCAGCTCGCAACGTGAACGGTTCGACTGAGAAGGCCGCTCGAGCTGTAAGAGAGGAATCTAGACGGGGCAAAAGAAGAAATGTAGCCAAGACAGTTACTCTGATCAAGGCTCAAATTTTATTGTTGCGACACTAGTTATGAAGGAAGGGGGAGGGGACCCGATTCCCGCCGAATAATCTCTGGTCCAGTAGAAAGGTGCACGTGTGTGGCTCCTCAGGTTCCAGCAGTGGGCGTGGCAGAACGAATGAGCAGGAAGCTCCACCCCGAGCAAGCAGGTTTCAGGCTGGGGGAGGGGAGACTACATCTCCTCCCTATTATTAACAAAATAAAAAAAAAAAGAAAAAGCTGGCCTGAGGGGGGAAAATTATCTATGCTCAATAGTTATGCCTGGAATCTAGGGCTAAAGAAAAAACTTGCTTCACTGGGATTTTTTAACCTTTCTTATGGTAAACTGTATCTGGCTTAAGACTGTCCTTTCTAGTAAACAACTGAAAGGCCTGGAGCTGCAGACTCTGACTTTATAATGCTAATTAGTACTTGGTAGGTAACTTTCTAGTTGAATTTTAAGTAGGGCGATGGAACTCTGGCTAAGTTTGACTGAAAGATGTGAAAATAGCACTAAGTTGATATTCCTCCGCATTTTTGGAAGATAGGTGGGAAACAGGGAGAAGGAGTTCGACCGGCTCTTGTTACAAGGCCAATTGGCTTTTTTATTTGGGTGGGAGGCAGTGAAGGGATTGACCTTTCAATAGTGCGTCTCCAATCTCTCTCCCCCCTATTAATTAAGTTAAAATAAGGCAACGCCGTAATACCCTATATGAAACTCAAAAAGAGGATCTAAATTTCCCAATATCACACACATGGCTAGTAAACAGTAGAGAATCAAAGCCAGACTGTTTCCACATCCCACGAACACTTCTTACAGGATTCAGACTAAAGAGAGGGAGGAAATCCATGGTTCTCCCACCATCTGGTTGAGCCATTTTTCAAAACTCTTTCCTTGGTCTGGCCCAGATCCACTGTTTACATGCCCACTGCTCTGCCCTCTCTCCTTGGATCTGTTCTTTCTGCTGTTCATTAATTTAGCGGTTTCAGAACTAATGGTAGATAGACTATGATTTGAAAAACATCAAAACTCAAGCTTTCCAGGTACCTACAGCATGGAACTTGGCAATGCCAGCCATACCTAGTACAAAGCATGAGACATTTTATGTCACACAAGGTACTTGAGCACATCTGTGGAAGTGCTGATTAGCAAATGGTTAACACTGAATCAAAGCTGAACAGTTCCTTTCTTTCTCTGTCACCAGGAACCGCTACCCTAAATGTCATTCAGAATGCCGTGCCCTAATTTCTGTATGAGCTGTCTTATGAAGCTTACCCTGTTGATTACCTTCTTGGAACATTATCTTCATTTTTTGACTTTTGAGAACTGCATTTACTTATTTATAGAACACATATCTGCTAAGAAACTATATAGTTCTAGATAACCATATACTTGGTCAAGATATGTTATTAAAACTGGAGCTGGGCGTGGTGGCGCACACCTTTAGTCCCAGCACTCGGGAGGCAGAGGCAGGCGGATTTCTGAGTTCGAGGCCAGCCTGGTCAACAAAGTGAGTTCCAGGACAGCCAGAGCTATACAGAGAAACCCTGTCTGGAAAAAAACAAAACAAAACAAAAAACAAAACAAAACAAAAAAAACCCTGATGTTATTAAGTAAACAAATATTAGTTGATGTTAGTGATTTTAATCAAATATTGTAACTGAGAGGGCTGGAGAGATGGCTCTGAGGGTAAGATAGCTGACTGCTCTTCCAGAGGTCCTGAGTCCAATTCCCATCAACCACATGATAGCTCATGGCAATCTATACTGGTATCTGATGGCCTCATCTAGTGTGTTTGAAGAGAGCAACAGTGTACTCACATACATTTAATTAATTAATTAATTAATTAATTAATTAATTTAAAACATTGCAACTGAAGAGAAACATATTGATGGGATACATAAGCAGACAACTAAAGGAAGGAAAAAATCTGAATTCTGTGGCCGAGTGAAGGATAGTCACACACAAACACCTTAATCTCCTCTTCTTACACTGACTCCCTTGTAGAATCTCTCAATATTGTCTTGCTGATAGAAGGTCCTAAAAATCCACTATGAACGGACAATATGTAGCCAGCTCTGGCTTTCCAAATTTAAATTTTATACTAGCCGCTACTTATAGATGATCCCGTGAGACTGGATGATTGTTAATTTATGCTCGCTTGCTAAAATTAAACTTCATCTGTCAACACTGGATGTCTTGTCTGATTTCCTTGTGTGGGTGTGTACGATCATCAATCTCCTAGCTAACCAACCTCGAACTTATTCTAATCCCATAGCCATGCTCTGATTCTTGCATCCACTGGTCCTTTCTCTCTGTAGTCCTTTCCAGTGGTTGTTTGTTCTATCATTGTAGTAGTGGTAATGACTGGACAACTGTCTACAAGCACAAATATTTTTAAATTATAAATGTCTCTGGCTTTCATCCAGCCAGGGAGGTGGGGGTGGGGAGGTGGAGGGTGTGTGTGTGAATACTGTCACTGCATTTTGAGTGTGTTAATCTACACCTCCTCAGCTGTATGGGATGCCTTCTGAGATGACAGGGCAAACAAAAGAAGACCAGCAGAGATGGGTGTCAGCCCCCAGCTCCAGTCCCACTTCCCTCACATCAGCTCAGCTCGCCCTCATTTTATATTGAATTTCAGTGTGATCAGTGTAAATGACAAATGTGCCACCATCAAAAAAAGCTCAAGTACACGAGAGTGAAGCCTGTCAGGTCCCTCTTCTTTCTAAAGTTAAAACCTCATGGACTCGAGAAAGATAATGAAAGTACTACTAAAGAAATTTGCTAGTTTAGACTTCTACTATATGCGTCTTTAATGGATCCTGGAGTTTTGTTATGAATTTGACATGACAGTGCATGAGTTCCTTTGGTTTCCCAGAAGGTAATGGAAATCTGGAAGAGTCCAGGACATCTGTAAAGAAGTCAGAATTTCTCTCTAAAACGTTAGTTCTTGAAGTTATAGGACCTTGGCCTTTTCCCCAAACTAAAGCCATTTATGAATGCGCCTTCCACAGTCTTTCTACATTTCACAGAGAATCTGTGAAGAGTGGGAGTTTCTAGGCTACGAATTCCTGAGATTTGATTTTTTTTGTTTAATGTTTTATCCAACTTTTCAAAAGTCAATAAGTAAATAGTGCTTCACATGCATTTCTCTGGAGTGTGAAACCAGCCCGTGTGAGCTTCATGATGCAAAATGTGGACTACACCAAGATGAGCTGTGGTTATGGAGGTCTATACATTAGCTTCTGAGGGAGTGACTTAGGAAGACAGTCTCAGGGCCAGCAGGCTGACTGGAGCCAATGGCTCAGGTCTTACCAACTGATTTCTGTTTGTTTGTTTTTGTTAACGCTCTTCATCTGCTTAATTTGCTGCATCTAAATTAACTCCGAACCAATAGAAATTTGCTTCTTAAAGCTTCTTATTCTCATACATGGACTAGACGGTGTAGAACTGGTTTCAACATCGGAACTACTGATATGACTCTCGTGGGACAGGTACTGACAACATGCATTAAGCCAATGAAACGTTTTTAAGTTTTCTAATTGATAGCCAGGCCAAGAGTGGACTTGTGCCTCTGAAAAGTCTCTTGCTGTTCAAGATAAGAGGTATGGAGTTTTCAAAGGCAAAAGTCATCAAAGTTAAATGAGGTCAAAATAACCTTGAAATGCTCTTTCTTGGTAGTGTTTAGTAATTATGTTAGACATAGACTGGCAACTATTTTTCACTTATACATTTCCTACTTATTTTAGTTTACTTTAACTATTTTGGTTAATAAATCTGGACCACAGCCAAGACCATGGAAATCTCCAGTGTGTTGCCAAGGTAGACATGGCAATTTCAGAGAGAAGAATTGTGTAAGAAACGTTGGCCAACATTGGTCTTGCAAACTTTATATGCCCCAGTACAGGGGAACGCCAGGGCCAAAAAGTGGGAGTGGGTGGGTAGGGGAGGTATGGGGGACTTTTGGGATAGCATTGGAAATGTAAATGAGGAAAATACCTAATAAAAAATATTAAAAAAAAAAAAGAAACGTGGGCCAAGAACTGTGTAAGAAACATGACATGTAGTCAGAACAGAAGAGCATACTGTCATCATTTCAATATGAATTGAGGTGATTTGTAAATGTTGTAAAAATCCATACTAAATTTTGAAGACTAAATGAAAATAATATCTCTGGTACTTTTGTATTAATTATATATTGACATAATAGCATGTTGGATATACTCGTTTAAATAAACTATATTTTTAAATTTTGTTTTTCCCTGTTTCTTCTAATTTTTTTTTTTTACTTTTGCCTTCAGAAAAGTTTAAATCACATGCATGCTTCATATCTATGGGCATTACTGGTTCACTTTTACATTCATTATGGCATACTTAAAGTACACAGATTCAGTGGGAAAAAATCTTGAATTCTTTACTTGAATTACTTCTTTAGGTAAGTAATTTACCGCAGTGGAAACTTTGCATTGGTCTTGGCAACGTCTGTGTGCATGTGGTAAAATGAAATTTCTCATAATAAAATGGAATTACAGACTCAACTTTACAAGGTTTGTGAAATTCAAATAAATTTACAAATGGATAGAACAAAACCTTTTATTTTATAAGCAATATATAATTGCAGATGCTCCTCAACACTAATATAATATAACACTTAGCATAATCTGAAAACATTATGAGGACAAAAATTCATACAGCTGGTGTAACAATATCAACACAGTCCATTGTAAGTGTTGATTCTTTGCTCTCACGCTCTGGCAACTGACTTGAGCTACATCTCACAGGTGCTGTCTAGTGAATCAAGAGAGATACCCAGGAAAAAAACCACAATTCAGAGTATGATTTCTAGCCAACACAGCACTTTCACACCATAGACAAAATATTTACAAGTCAACATCATAAATTGGAAATTCTTATAAACTAACTACTCATCTCTCTTACTTATAGTGAATAGAGAATGATAATATAAAGTTAGAATATGATGAAATAATACATTTAAAATTCATTTATGCCAGGCATGGTGGTACACGCTTTTAATCCCAGCAATTGGGAGGCAGAGGCAGGTGGATTTCTGAGTTCGAGGCCAGCCTGGTCTACAAAGTGAATTCCAGGACAGCCAGGGCTATACAGAGAAACCTTGTCTCAAAAAACAAACAAAAAACAAAAGAAAAAATTCATTTATGTCACAAGATTAGGCAAATATTAGCAAATGTAAATAGCAATTTTCTAGTCCTGCTGGAATAGACATGATCTCATTTTTCCCACCTCTTAACCCTGAACTTGAGTAGGCATGTCTATTGATACATGTTTCTTTTTCTCCCATTGTAAACTAAGCCCCAAGTGAAGGTTTAGAAAAAAAGTCAACATAACCAACATTAATGCCACCTTCAGCCTCACATTATGTCTGTTCACTCACTAAGTATTTAGCTTGGGTTCTCAACAAGTTGGACACCACATAGTTCTCATGTTAACTTAAGAGCACTTTACAATATACTTTAGAAATATTTGTACAGACTATAAGAATAGATTTTAGCCATAATATCTGGTGGAAGTATTGAGTAAAACCAGGCCATTGTTTTTTATTTAAAAGTTGGTTTGGTTTTTAAAATAGTTGAAGATTGACTATGGAAATGGGTGCAAAACATAATTTAATTCTTAACTTTGCTGAATTTTTTAAAAACGGAAATATTGATTTATTTTTGGAACTAATAGTTTCTTAGTGCTTATCTACCATATGGTAGGTGCTATTCTAGACACTGAGAGAATAAGGACAATCATCATAAAGACCTTATTCTTGAGCTCTACATGGCATCACACAATCCTAAAAAGCAACTTAAGTGCCCATTATCTGGATAGATACATACACTTGAGATTGAGCTTGGAATGAATCCCTTCAGGTTGATTTTTCATAAAATATTTTGAATATATCTTTGTAGTAAAATATTCAGTCTATCTATTCATCAAATGTCAATTTATGCATGTTCTTCTGCAGTACAGTAATAAGACTCTTCATGAAATCCCAGCAAACACCTCTCACCTATGTGGTGCCAGATGGCGTGAAAACCAAACCATTTATAGAGTGGATTATAATCAAGCTACATATGAAAGTGCTGTCTCTGCAGGATTCCTCGTCTCTCAAGCAAGTGCCAAGAATTTATGATCTTAATTCCCATTAGAATGTACAGGAATTAACAGTGCATGAATGAGAACAAACATCCTTAACTGGAAAGTAAAGTCTTGTGCTCCAAGACTTTTGTATACATTTTATAGATATTTTTCATAAGAGTGGTTTAAAATATAATTTTTGAATTGTTTAAATTGCAAGCATGAAGTAGATTGGGGTATTTGATAGCTTGGTTTAACGGCAACTAAGCATTATAAAAGGTCAACAGACAAATGCTTCCTGAACTAAGTCGATAGGTGAACTCATTTAGTTCTTAAACCAACAACTAGCCAATATTTTAGGTGTAAAAGAAGTCAAAATGTTTAAAAGGACTTTATGTAATGCTAAGCAATGCATACATCCATACATGATGCAGTGCTTGCTTGAACTAATGAATGCCTAGTTGAGAGGGAGTTTTATATGCTGGGGTTGTTTTTATTCATTGATCTATTACCTTCTATAAATAAAATGCAAGACCCCGACATTCTCTCAAAAGTACTTTGCTAGGAGCAACTGGGTTCCTACAAAAAGTCATGTCTATATACCAGACAAAATGACCACAGTTTTGGATCTGTACTACACTAGAGAAAAATACCGCAATAAGTGAAACAGCCAGAATGTCCACATTCAGAATTCTCACAGGAGTACAAACTGTTTACCTGGATCTAGTCCTTTAGCTGCCCCAGATAACTGTTCAGACATCTAACTATGAACTAGCTTGGAAACAGAGACAAGGAGAGCTCTGTTCTACTGTCTTCATTGACACTGAAGAATATGAAATCCATAATCAAACATATATATATGCATATATACATATACATGTATATATATATATATATATATATAAATGTTAGAGCTCTCTGCATAGCACCATTCCAAACTTCTATCTTCTTCTTTTATTTCCCCCTTAATTGAAAATAGATTATTTTCTCACGTAATATATACTAATAATAATATATACTAATAATATATACTAATAATATATACATAATATATACTATATATATTATATATATATATAATAATATATACGTAATATATACTAATAATAATTTAAATAGATTCATTCCCTTCCTGCCTCTCATTAGAATAGGGTTCTAAGAGACAACAATAAAACATAAAAAATAAACTGTGATAAAATAAAACCAAAACTCATCAAAGTTGGACAAGGTAAACCCATGGAAGGAAAGTATAGCAAGGGAAGGCACTAGAATGAGAGACGCACTCATTCACACCCTCAAAAGTCTCATAAAAATACTAAACTGAAAGCTATAATATATGCAGATGGCCCACTCACCTCCCTCTATAAACCTAATACCAAGAGCGACCCCTCTTCAGCACAGACATCAAATGCCACACCCACTCCAATAGTGACTCGAGTGACAGGCCCAAAAGCTTGGATGCAGTCCCTAGGCAAAAAGTTCATGGAAACTTAGTCTCTTGGAACCATGGCATCCTGTAATAACGAATGCTCCAAATCTGTCCTTGCTTTAGTCGGTGAAAGGATCTGTGTGCTTTCTTTCAATATTGTTTTATTATAAGTGCCTCTAAGGATTGATTTTGACATATAGCTAAATTAGATTAGCCTTCACCAGTGTTCCAATGTCCTAGGTAGTCCTTGACCTGACCCTGGGTTTGGAATTTAGTAAGAATGTTACCTATTCAGTAACATTCAGAATTGCCTCTAGTATTATAAGAGAGACAGTGAAAGAAATCAGGCATTACAATTTACTTGAATAGAGCTAGTAATCTCAGGGATAGTCTACATAGTATACTTAGAACAACAGCGGAGTCATCACTCCCACACACAGGAATTTACAATGACCTAGGAAGAGGAAGGTTGTGGTCTAAGAAGGAACTAGAGTAAAAACAGCTGAGCCACTCCTATATACAGGAATTTACAATGGCCTAGGGGGAAGGTAGACTATGCAATAGACTAGAATTGGAACTATGGGCTTCATGCCCTTGCCCCTGGCTTCTAAGATTAAGCTGGCCTTAGGTGGGGCTGCTTTTGATCCCAGTTGTTAACATTGAGTTTTATCCCAATTGGCTCCTGTTAGCTTTTTGTATGCATTTCTCTATTTTGTGTAAAAGTCACTTATAAGTCTGATGCTCACTTTGAGAAATTACATTCAGATACAGCACTCTCTGTGTGTCCGTCCCTGTCTATCCCTTTTTCCACTGACTTCCTGCCCACCCGTACCTGGACCCTGATTTCAATGACTAACTGAGAGGGGCCCAGATTCTAGAGTTCATGGACATAACACACTTTGTATTTCAAGTCTACACACAAGGCACATTTTCCACCATAATTTCATGTATGTAACAAAATTCCTTAAACCCGGTGAAAATGATTAACTACCCGTTAGCTATACCAGAAAACAGCCATTGTAAATCATATACCCACTGCCAATACAGGACGTTGTATTTCTAGATCAGGTAAAGAAAAAAGGCAGCCCTACACAATATTATGCAGTGACTTAATCATCAGGGCCTTTTCAAAGTGGCCTGCTGCCCTGTTTTCAGATGGGAACACTAACCTGTGTTCCCTTGTTACAAAGATTATAAACTCTATCCTTGGCTCTGGCCTTTGTTCAAACTAAGACGACTTAAAGAGTAATTTGGCTGGCAGCTTTTTAATACTATATTTAATTAATAAAATGAATCAGCACTGTTTTATATAAGAGCTTTATGTTTGGCTCAAACTTATGCCTAGTAAAGAAAGGAGAATATTTTCCAAAAGGAAAACAAAACACAAGAAAATATTATCCTGCCATTTACCTAAGAGTCATACGATATTTACAAAGTCTGTATCCAAGTAGCTAAATAAGCAATTTCTGTTTTAACCTCTCTTTCTTCTTGTCCTATGGATAATTATGAGAAATTCAGAAACAAAATTAGAACAGAAGTTATTATTTAAAGAAAGCCATTACAAAGATAAGTTAGCAAAGTTGGTCTGCACAGAGAAAAAGGAAATCTCGAACTGGGCAGAGCTCAGAAGCACTGGGGGTCTCAGTGGAATCTACACTAGTTATGTTAAATGTATTGATTTATAGACAAAAGAAAGTGTTCTGAACCAATGTTTAATTGGATATGGCTTGGGAATTTGCATGGCATAGTGGGGCATTTACCTGTTTGAATGTGGTCTGAGCAGTTGGAAGCCTGCGATTGGCTGAAGCTCAGCTTCTGACATTGGTTGAGACTTGGCATCTTATAATGCTATAGGCTTAGATTTCTTTGCAGATTAAGTGAAGTTGCAATACAATGTATTTCAGAAACAGTATTAGGTCACATTTTCTTAAACAGTGGTGATCATTTAAATGTTTTATATTATTGAGCTTTTCAGTTCTCTAAAGATTTATTAGATTGGATTTTTTAAATTTGTTTCTGTTCATTTCCTTGCTTTTCAAAAATTCACTGTCATTAAAAGATTAATGATAATATATAGAAAGTCAGAGAGTAACTATATATTTTTTCTTGTATTTGAATACCAGTTTAGTGATAAAGTAACAGAATATCCAGTTTTGTCTTATACTCTACAAAGAGACATTAGAAAATGTTATGAAAATCACTGAGTACTAATAAACAAGAAATCATATAGGTGCTTATGTAATAATGTTAAAAAAGCAAACTGAACTCTACATTCAGAGTGAACCCTTGGCTAAAATAACTTGCTACGCAAAATAAATATCTCAATTTTGCTCAATTAAGAAAACATGGAGTCTCCTTGGAGCCTCTGGCACTGTCCCTTTCGTATCCTACAGGGGCCAAAGAGCACCTGCTGTGAAGTAGGTCACAAGCATCCACGCAAAACGTATGTGCCCCTCACTGGGCCAGGTTATTTGGGGGCATCAGGAAAGAAAAATGGCAATATGTCTGAGTTTATATCTAGTGATGCCTTGGCTAATTTTATGAGAATGGAGTTGTGTGCTCCAGAGACTTAGTCTCAATAAAGTCACTTTAGATACACAATGAAGTAGATAAGAGCATATTTCCCCTTTAACAAATGTTAACAAAACTAAATAGAATCCATATTCATAATATTCATGGAGGATACTCACACATTTTCAACCCAAGACAAAACTGTAAAGAGAACATATTACTCTGTAAAGAGAAAACATAAAGTTTAGAAAGTTAAGAGAAATGTAAAAGAAAGGCTAATCACAAAATCCGAATGCAGGCCTAGGTGTTGAGTATGGCATTCTAACATCTGAAAGTACTGATCTTTACTTCCAGCATGTTTTAATTACGCCATTTGTCAAAAAACTAAACACCACAGAAGCTTCAGTAATCATAATCTGCGTACATTATCACAGCACTGGTACTCATAATAACACTCTTAATGAACTGCAAGATTGAAGTAACCTCTGAATAATCAAATGGAAAAGTCTTTCTACTTCTAGAGACCTTAAAACTACACTGCATTTTTATTCCTTAAGAATTTATAATCCATGTACAATATGTATGACTCTCCATTAACTTGACAATTAAATTAGGTTTGATCTCCTTAGTCATTTTACCAACATGTGGGTTCTCCTTCCAACCAATCCACCATTCCTCTAGACACGTGCACTGTCCTGCAATTCTCTATCTATCTATCTATCTATCTATCTATCTATCTATCTATCTCCATTTTGTTTTTCCTAGCTAGTATTAACTGCCTCCAAAAAGTGAGACAGGAAAATACAAACCAATGAGACAACTTTGAATATAATAAATCGGGCAAGGATTTTCTTTAAGCTCTGAAATTGTACCAGGCATTAATAGGAAACTTGCATTTGCTCCCTTCATCACAAGACATTACTTAAATAATGTACTATTTAAAGGTTTTCTAGACTTCTTGGAGAAGAAGGCATACTGTATTCATTTAAATAAGTGCCATTTTGTTCAAATAATAGCAACAGAATGCATTTAAACCTCTATAACCGAGACAATACTGTAATTGACAGTGCAATTGTCTTAGTCTAACCATACAAGCTTGTATCCTACCTTCTTAATCTACACAAATTTATCTCTCAAAGGTTGCTAACCTTTCCACCAGACCGAAAGCTTATCTTCTCATTCACCATGAGTCTAAAGTTCTGAGTCACAGTTTGCATGGATGAAAGTCACTCATCCTCAAAAGCCTTTTACCTAAGCAACCAAGACATTAAAGATGCCCTTCTCTTTCTATGCCTCCAACATATTTAAAGTCCCCACACCCTTTTAACTAAGTGAAATGGGAATAAGAGACTCCTTGACATCTTCATAGCTGGCAATGCCACCTTTCAGTTTAGATTGCCCTACCATCATTCCTTGGTGTTCCCTGAATTAGGTCTTCTCTTTGGGCTGCATAAAAGACAACTGCATTTGAAATTACCCTCTGGCACATCACATTTCACATATTTAAGAGAATGTTCACTCCTCCTCTTCTGCTTTTCCTTAGAGCAGCAGTGTCATTGCCTGTAAACTTGTCCAATTGTCTGAGCATCCATTTTCTTCATGATCTACAGAGCATCAGCCTGACAAATGTTTATTAGATGAGTTAAGTAAGAGGACAAATCTTAAGGTTTTTTTAGAGAAGAGAAATTTCTACATAAAGGTCACAGAAAGTAAATTGCTGTGTTTCAAAAGCCTGTATCTTAAACCAAGAAGGAAGATGCTAACTCTAAAATTAAAAGTGAATTATAATAGCACTTTGGAGCCTGTTGTGTGGCAGAAAAGAAAGGAAAAAAAAATCTAACAAATGAACCTCTTAGTGATTTGGAAAGAAAATATGCCAGATTCTCAATCTTTGAAAAACCCCATTAAAATTCAGAAAAAAATCTCATTCATTGTTTGAGATGTTCAAAGTTATGGTTAGTCCACACACCTGAGGCACAATTTTAAAATCAGGTCATATTTTAGGTCTACCTTTCTACCCTTCAAATATGTAATACAACTCCCTAGAAGCCTTTAACTACTTACATCACTGTGGAAACGCTTGTTTATCTGTACCCACTGGGTTTCGGAAAACATTACTAAAATATAAGTGTACACTTTCTTTATTAATTACTTATGCCAAATTACCTCTTACTTCTCAATAGTCTATCAGAAAATATTTCTATGCAAAAGGGCCCAGTGGAAAACTTCTATCAATAAAGCTTTCAGAAATCACTAGTACAGAACTCCAAATTTACATGTTTTTTAAAGCCTTAATGACTATAAAGCTATAAGCAGAAAAACTGATATTTTAAATGAACAACTAGATATGATTTTAGAATATTTTACTGGTCTATGAATTCAAATGCTGATAGGTCTGCACATGAAAAATCCACAGAATAAAACCATTTTGCCTGTAATGAAGCTGAGCATCATTGGACAAAAATCTGAAATAGGTTAACTCTAAAAGAAGGTAGTTACTTTTTAAAATAAAATTATGTCTATTGATTATGAAGACCAAACTGATCAAATTACCTCAGTCATCCTAATCACAAATTAGTTGGATAACTTCAAAAAATTTTTCAGCCCAAAGATTAAGGTATAAAGTACTTTGTTGCATTTGCTTTGTACCTTAACTCAAAAAAAAATTTTTTTTCTATGTTTGGTGATACAAGGAATCAAAAAAGAAATTAGCTGAGATCAGTAACCCTACAATATGAGAACAAATCTTCAGTAATCGATACACTTTTTTGAGAACTTCTTGTTAATATGAAACCTTGTCCATCCACTAAATATATCTTTAAAACCCCTGTTGTTGAAAGATGCAAAATCTGGCTTTTTCTCCTGTAGCATTAATGAACTAAATTAAAAATTATTTCACTAGTTTTTGAGCACCTTGCAAGCCAAAAAAAATAAAAAAATTGGCATTTTTATCTAATAACTGGGGGGAGGGGGACCTGAAATAAGTGTAACTGTACTCAATTATAAAGGAAAAATTGCTCTAGTATACCTGGAAGTTGGTATAAAAGGCTTCTTCATATACATATCACTTTCTATTATCTTTAAGGAATCAATAAATGCTTCTTTTTTAAGATTTTTATTTTATTATTTTTATTTTGTGTGTGTGAGTTGGGAATTGAATTTATAAATCCTCTGCTCGCTCCGGTTAGCCCCGCTCAACTCTGCTTGCTGGGATTCGGACATTCGGAAGAGCAGTCAGTGCTCTTACTCCCTGAGGCATCTCATCAGCCCCAATATATGCTTCTTAAAGTATAAGATCAGTTAGCCGGGCGTGGTGGCGCACGCCTTTAATCCCAGCACTCGGGAGGCAGAGGCAGGCAGATTTCTGAGTTTGAGGCCAGCCTGGTCTACAAAGTGAGTTCCAGGACAGCCAGGGCTACACAGAGAAACCTTGTCTCAAAAAAAGAAAAGAAAAAAAGATTAAAAAAAAAAAGTATAAGATTAGTTAGCCCTATGCTTTTTGCCAAAATGAATTATTCCTTGTGGTCTGGCAATCTATTTTCACCTTTACATTTACTTTTAAATGTTTTCTTAACCTGAAAAACCTAACAACTTGTCAATGGTGGATATTTAAGTTAACTTACTTGAATCGCTTTTTCTATATAGTTTTTTTTTAATCTTAAAAGTTCAGCAAACAACCATTCTTTGCAAAACGCATTGAGAAGTAGAAAATTTAAGTAGAAAATTAATCTGTAGTTTCATAAAAAACAAATTTGAGATTTTACTTAAAAGTTGTACCCATCATATGGTTTTGAGTTCTTCTGAGTCGTGTTTCACAAAAACCAGGGTGTCTCCCTTGGGTGGAAATATTTTCAAGTTACTTCCAGTATTGTTGTAGGATTGACTCTCCTAAGATGCCTAAGCAAATGTTTTATGGATAACCAAAAGAACAGACACACACACACACACACACACACACACACACACACACATACACACACCCCACAGCTAATCATTATTTTTTTAATTGGCTAAAAAAAATCTCCAATCAAATCAGGGCAATTCAACATTATTTCAGTATTACTAACGTTGGTCTTTGTGTAACGACTGTGACATCATGACAGTGAAGTATTCATTTTTAAGCTTTAAACATTTTACCTCTATGTATCCAATAGAAATACAATATGTAAATTAACCTATATTATCTGTATGCTGATTGGCTTGACTTCCCCTGAATGTCACAATCTCACCACCCAGCGATGAGGTATTTTACTGCTGTCTCGAGATCGAATTATTACTGTAGAGAGATATTTTTTTCTATTTCATTAACAGATTATTATAAAGCAATAAGCTTGCAGGAAGACAAGCAGACGTTTCACCTTGGGAATTAATGAAAGCGTGCCTGCTAGCTTTTAAGGGGTGAAGAGTGGGTAGTTGTTTAAAATCTTACCCCACCCTCGCAAAAACTCTTTGGAAATGGGAGAATCGAGACGTGGATGATTCTTGGGGCGTTCCTAATCACCAGGTGTCAGACTATGTGGTGTTTGTGGACTGGTGTAAGTTTCCGGTATTCATCATATTCCTGGTATTATTATTTTTTAAATGTCTAATAACAAAAAAAGGGAAAGGGGAAACTCATACACTCCACCGCTTTGACATCAGCAACCTATTGGTCATCCCAGCTTGGAAGAGAAAGGAGAGTCTTGTTGCTTGGGGTGGGATGCGAGGAACAGCCATGTAAAATCTTTGTACTCCTGATCCATTAGTCACGTTCGAGAAGGTAGAATGAGTGTAGATCGGTTTTGCACTTGTCGCCTGAACTTAGCCTCTCCTTCCTTAAACGCAGATCTGCGTGCCTTCAAGAACAGATGACCACTGACAAAGACAAGGCTGCCCCAACCCGCTTCCCTTCTTCCCCCACTGGCAAGATTTTTGACTGTGCTTAATTTTTTTTCTTTCCTTTTTTTTTTTTTTTTTTTTTTTTTTTTAATTTTCATTCTTTCTTTTTCTCTCCCCAGCTAGCGTGCCAAATCAAAGATCAGCAGGGGGAAAAATCATTTGAGAAGAATTCTACAAGGCGCATCCAATGCTTAGCAGGACCACCCTGACAGAGAAAGGAAGACGATGTTTGGGGAAGGCGAGGGTTCGGGGCAGCTGGGGCGGAGGCGGCCGTCCGCGGCACGGTGGCTTCGTGCGCTGCCCTAGGGGAAGAGGATGGGCCTGAGGTCCGGGAAGAGCCTTCCCGAGCCCCCCACTGCCAATGCATGCGGGGAGGGAAAAGTTCCGAAGCTGCCTCGAGGGAACAAAAGCCTGATTTGGGGCCGGCTGAACTGGACAGGACTTTGAAGCAAAGCCAGCCTGCTCCGGAGACAGGCAGGGGTTCCTGCTGGCTCGGCGGAGGCCGGAGCAAGCCTCGCCGCCGCCCTCGCCACCGCGCCGCCGCCGCCGCGGCCCCTGCGTTACTGGGGGAGACGGTGCCGCTGCGACAGGGGAGGACGCGGCTGGAGCTGAAGGAGGCTCCAACGCGCAGGCGCCGCCGAGCCCTGCCTGGATGCTCAGTCAAGGCACTCAGGAAAAAAAAATCAGCAATTTATAGAAAGAAGAAGCTATAGTCTGTCGGGATATCCAACACCAACAGGTAGGAGGATATACTCTCGGTTAAGTTTGGGGGAGGGGGTTGCACCGTGCTGATGAAACTGCAGGTTCATCAGGATACAGCCCTCCCTGAGGGTTTTTTTTTTTTTTTTTTTTTTTTTTTGACAATAAACTGCATAATGGAAGTACATTCAGACAATGCATCTTCTAACGCTTATTGAGAATTCGGTTTCTGGAAACCTTTGCAAAGCTGAGGAATATGAGACTGCGAATCACGGAGAACCCTTCCCTTGCAGCACAGAAGCAATCTCTTCCCATCTTCGAGTATGTAATGCATATCTCTCTCTCTCTCTCTCTCTCTCTCTCTCTCTCTCTCTCTCTCTCTCTCTCTCTCTCTCTCCTTCCCTTCCTCCCTCCCTCTTTCCCTCCCTCCCTTCTTCCCCCTCCCTTCCCCCTCCCCCATCTCTGTTATAAATCCAGGGGTGGTGGATTTCAGGTTTCGTAATGTTGCATGATGCGATCGGTATTTACCCGGGGATGTACCGGTTGGGAAATTAACACCATCGGATGCAGTTCTGCCTGGGCTTCCATCAGCATATTCCAGGCAAGTGAGAAGTGGCAAAGGGAATAACAGAGGAAACTGATTTCCCTGGTGTGGCTCACTGGCACCTAGGAGACAATGTGCATTTTGTTTGAAAATAAAGCCACTTGTGATTTGCAACAGAGATTATCAGTGTAAATGAGAAAGGCTTAATTGCCTCGGAGATACCGTTTCATGCTATATTCATTTGAATATAAGGTTTACAAATGGAAGTGCATTATCCCTCTGGGTGTGTTTCCCTGGCCAGTATTTACATTTACCATTTTTAATAATCATGTAGCTTTAAAAGGGACAGGATTTTCCCAAAAGGGGGGTGGGGGTGGGGTAGGGAAAGAAAGACAAAAGATTAAATCACATTGAATCTCCGGATAGGTTTCTAGTCATTTTGAAGTCTGGTGTTAGAATTATGCTTCAATATTAATCAACAAATACTTTTATGCAGCATGTACAGGGGCACTTGACTCAAAAGCTATACATTTGCAGAGGATCTCTGCATGCATATGAGCTGAGAGGCTTCCTTTAAAATACTGATGGTATTACAGGAGCTCAGATAACTGTGGGGAGCCTGCTATCTGCCTCCTTTCAGCAACCTTGCAGATTCCATTGCAAAGCTGGGGGCTGGCATATTTTACAACTGTGGAACAATTTATTCCCTTCCCTCCTGAAGATGCCCAAATCTGACTGTATGGTGTCTAGAATAAGGACCCCGTTAAGTTTACCTAGTTTAGAGTACTGAAACAGTCAGTAAGTACTCTGACATCTCCAATTGCAGCTGAAGCAAACAGTACTGTTTAACATTGAAACTTTACTTGCTTCCTCATAAAGGAACAGCTTTGGGGCAGCACTGACATCATAACTTACCAACTGAAGAACTGATAGTTCTCTCTCTTTTTCTCTTCTTCTTTTTCTTCTTCTTCCTCTTCTTCAGATGTTCTGATGGCAAATCAAACGGAAGGCAAGAGGAAGCATGGCCACAGATCGGATCTGATCTCTTTGTGGATTACATTTTCAGTAAAATGTATGGATCTATCTTTTCCTTGTTCTTATATCTAGATCATGAGACTTGACTGAGGCTGTTTCCTTATCCTCCATCCATCTATGGCGAACTATAGCCATGCAGCCGACAACATTTTGCAAAATCTCTCGCCTCTAACAGCCTTTCTGAAACTGACTTCCCTGGGTTTCATAATAGGAGTCAGCGTTGTGGGCAACCTTCTGATCTCCATTTTGCTAGTGAAAGATAAGACCTTGCATAGAGCTCCTTACTACTTCCTGCTGGATCTGTGCTGCTCAGACATCCTCAGATCTGCAATTTGTTTTCCATTTGTATTCAACTCTGTCAAAAATGGCTCCACCTGGACTTACGGGACTCTGACTTGCAAAGTGATTGCCTTCCTGGGGGTTTTGTCCTGTTTCCACACTGCCTTCATGCTCTTCTGCATCAGCGTCACCAGATACTTAGCCATCGCCCATCACCGCTTCTATACAAAGAGGCTGACCTTTTGGACGTGTTTGGCTGTGATCTGCATGGTGTGGACTCTGTCCGTGGCCATGGCATTCCCCCCAGTTTTAGATGTAGGCACCTACTCCTTCATTAGGGAGGAGGATCAATGCACCTTCCAACACCGCTCCTTCAGGGCTAACGATTCCCTAGGATTTATGCTGCTCCTTGCTCTCATCCTCCTAGCCACACAGCTTGTCTACCTCAAGCTGATATTTTTTGTCCACGATCGAAGGAAAATGAAGCCAGTCCAGTTTGTAGCAGCAGTGAGTCAGAACTGGACCTTTCATGGCCCTGGAGCTAGCGGCCAGGCAGCTGCCAATTGGCTAGCAGGATTTGGAAGGGGTCCCACACCACCCACCTTGCTGGGCATCAGGCAAAATGCGAATACCACAGGCAGAAGGCGGCTATTGGTCTTGGATGAGTTCAAAATGGAGAAAAGAATCAGCAGAATGTTTTATATAATGACTTTCCTCTTCCTAACCTTGTGGGGTCCCTACCTGGTGGCCTGCTATTGGAGAGTTTTTGCACGAGGGCCTGTAGTACCAGGGGGATTTCTAACAGCCGCTGTCTGGATGAGTTTCGCCCAAGCAGGAATCAATCCCTTTGTCTGCATTTTCTCCAACAGGGAGCTGAGGCGCTGTTTCAGCACAACCCTTCTTTACTGCAGAAAATCCAGGTTACCAAGGGAACCTTACTGTGTTATATGAGGGAGCATCTGTAAATCTTTAGCCTTGTGAAACACTAACCCTCTCTGCTAAGCAATTGTGGCCTGTAGCCATGTCTGGAGAAGAAAACCAAGGATGGGAATCAGCAGTGACAAGGATTTGGGCAACATTCTGCAGTCTTTGCAATAGTTCACCTATAATCCTATTTTAAATCTCGGAGTGATCCTGCTGACTGCTGGCGAAGGTTTGTAATTAAGAAAGGACAGAACCACTGCCCTAAGTTTCTTTCTGTGGGTGAACACTAGATAACGAAAGTAGCAGGTGCTAAGTATCAGTGCTAAATGCTGTGTATATCATTACATATGAAAAAAAACTTCAAAAAACAATTAGCATTGGACATTTTAATAAATTAAGTTGACATGAGGTAAATGTGTTGATAAAAGCTAATTTTAGAAGTTTGAAGACTTTAAAACATTTCATACTATTTTTGTTTTGCAAAGACTACACTACTGGGGGACTTAACAGTACTGTAATTCTTAAAAGATGTGCCATGAATTATTGGGGTACACCACTTTAAACACGCCTTGTAAGTTTGGGGGAGCATTCCAAAGCAGTATATTGGTTCCAATTAGAGTTTACCTTTTTTGTATTAATATATTGCTATTTCTAAATACCACTTTCCTTCCCTACCAGTGAAATTGCTAGCATTGAACTGTATTATGTGTTTTTTGTTGATTCAGTAAAAAAAAAGAAAAAGAAAAAGTTTCCAGTTTGTTTCTATTTTACAAATGCTAGATATCTCTCTGGGAGGCAACATGAATGGAATCAACTGACCAGAGATGAGCAGTTCGAAAAATGCAGAATAAACACGTGTTGCCTTAAAGGGTTATCTAGTATCCTTCATCTTCTTTAGCAGTGGAGCAGTAGTCAAGAGGCAATGAATCAGTAACTGGTCCTGGCTGCTCATCGGGAAGTGCATGGAAGAGCATTGAATACTTGTCTAATGGTTTGGTTTGGAAATTAAGGTGCACACCATTAGTATAATGAGATTTTCTTCTGAGGTGTGCTGCCCATTCTAGTGGGGTCTAAGAAGCAGACAGTTGATATGTGTTTATACTGTATGTCAGCTGTCAGGGGCGCCCACAGCCTTCGTATGACATCTGGCATAACTTGTGAAGCATTTATTGTATGGAAGGCACAGTCTTCTTTATACTTTCTGCACATTCAGTGTATTGGTCCTTTAAATTATTTCAGTTTTAACTTGTGAAAGCTTATAATATGATTTCTGGTATTTTAGAAATACATTAGATTCTGTGAGTCTCATTCTTTAAGATACAGATGTGTGAACTTCAATATAAAGTTGCATTTGCCAAAATTTATCTGTGTAGCCTGTTAATTTTTGTGGAATAAATTTTACATATTTGGCATATAATTTTCTTTAATTTAGCATATAAGCACAAACTAGACAAATTTGCTTTATAATAATTTTATTTTTATAACTACTATATTTTGAAACTGAAAATATATGAATGATAGCAAAAAGCTGACTTAATATTTAAAAGCATTATTAAGCTTTTCAAATCCATTCCTTTATTTATTATTATATGCCATTAGTATTTACAAATGAATATATGTCTAATGGTTTGGTTTGGAATTTTAATATAATTATTGCATTTTAATGTATAGTAGAAATTTTGAGTTCTAAATCTATTGCTTTTAAGAAAGGCTTGTAGGCTCAGTATTACAAAGCCAGAGAAAGTTGCCATTAGTTCTATTGGATTTCCATAGTTTTGTTTGCTTCTGGAGGGATTTTGTTTGTTTGTTTTTCTTTTGTATAGGAAAAATAAGGTTAAGAACCTAGTAAAACAGGATTTCTCACTGATATAGTATTTATATAAACAGAATTTTAATATAAATAGAAAAAAAACAAATAACTGACAATTTCAATGTCTATGCAACTATAAAGTTTTTGCTCAAGCCATTATTAGTGAGCAGTCTAACCTCATTTCTACACCAAAGCTGATTTGATCTGGGACAAAATTGAATACACAGAGGTGAGGCGGATCCAGCAATAAAGGCTCCTTGTTGGTACTAGAACCATTACCAAAAACACAATAAAAACACGGTTACCAAAGCATGATCTGCTAACATATTTCCATCTCAAAATTTGCAGGAGAGACACATGACATTGATTATTTTCATGACGAACTTTGCTTAAAGGTTCAAATATCAATCAGAAATGTCAGCAATGATCTTGAGGCCAGCAAACTTGGGTTTCACCAACCCATACTTCCATTACTTAGATAAGTGAACAGGTGTGGATCAAGGGGATTGGTGATAGCACAAAAGAGAAAGACAAGTGATTTTGCCTGACTCCACCTAGCTACTTGGACTATAACTCAGTTTGGATTAGTGACTGGTCCCAGGAGGGGATTAGTGAACACAGTTAACTCTAGTGACTGTCTCTCTTGAACAACTTGAAATTTTCAGATGAAGGCTGAATCAGTGGATCAGTCACAGCCTCAGCTACCAATCAGGTTTTTAAGCCAGTAAATAATCGTAGTAATAAAAAAAAGTAAAAGTCTTCCCCAGGGTCTTTATGACAAAAAATTTTGCTATTTTGGTAACCCTTTCCGTAGTCAATAAAAACAGTTGGTAATTAATTCAACTTGAAAAGGTTACTAATCCTCAATCCATAAAAATACATTCTCACTGGGGAGTCCAACTTCCCATGGAGAGAGACTCCTCATCAATAAATAATGGGCTCTTCTTGGACTAATTACACTACAGAGCTGAACAGTCTTCACATGGTTTTTCCATCAGAGTGGTAATGTTTTTCGGTGGATATGCCTGTGCTCTGCCATCTGGTTCACTTTGTACACAGTAGATTTTTATGTTCATGGCTGTGGAATCCCATGCAGATATTAACTAAGGCAGATGGAGGTGAGTCGCTTGTCTGTTTTTCTACATAGGCTTGAATTAAATAACAAAATGGATTATAATTGAAAAACATTCATTGTAAATAGGAAAGTCAATTGACTATCTTCTTTACATACTAGCTAACTGAATTTCAACATCATCATACTCTATAGAATTAACTGATCTGTCATTGTTAACAATTGGAAATAGCCACATTTCTATGGATGCTCATCTGAATAGTCTCCTCATTTACCTAGTAAATCTGTTCCAAGCTCTGGGTTTCATGTTGTGAGTACTGTGGAAAACATGACAGAATGATCTCTTATTGAGCTTAGACACCTGGGAAAGGATCAACAGATATGGAGTAACAGTCGTGTGTGCTAAAATCATAAATACTCCTAGAGCAGCATCAGAATTAATGAGCACAAATTAAGTGTTTGCACCTTCTCTCTAATGCCTTATCTCCTGGTTTGCCTTGGAATCTTTTATATGTCCTACTTTGTCAACTCTGGGAAGACGTTTGCTACTTACTAAGGAAAATGTCAGGATCCTGTCACTCAAGCTTCGATGTATTGCTGACACTGTGTTTTGGGAACAGCTCCCATGTTGCTTACAGTTTGTATAAAGTCACAGAGGAACATAAACCTGAAGCCTTTCCCCACCCCACTGTGTCCTAATTGTTTACTCCCACGGGACATAATTCAATTCCTTCAAGAGACTTGGAGATGAGTCTTTTCTGCAATAGTCAAGAGTTCTCTCAAATTACCAGGAAAATGTCTAAGTACAGTCAGATGACAAAACTTGTCCCTGTGCATCTTAGTGATTAGCATGGGGGGCTGGTGGGCGGGGGTGGGGTGGGGGGAGAGGAGATCTTCCCTGGTACCAACCAGAGAGGGAAACAATATGTGAAATGAGTTGCATTTTTATTATTCAAATATCCTGCCCCTGTAAGATTTCGACTGTTCCTTATTGGCAAGGTGAAAGTACAATTGCTGAGCGTCCTATAGCTTGAAGTTGGTTTGGACTCCAGCAGTTATTTCCATTGCGAGCATAATGACATATATGTATGTCATTTAACTACTGAACTAGGCTGCCTCTGTGATCCTGCTGGGAAGTGGTACATTGAACCCAAACTCTTCACTTTGCTGTAGTCACCATTAGACAAATTGGGGGTTTTATTCTATTTTATTTCATGTGTAGCATAGACTATAACTTGTTTACACACAAAATTTTACCTTGTATAAATTCCATACTAAAAAAAATTTTTTAAAAAGAGCTAAAATAATAGCTCATGCTTTCAAACACCAGCTAACAACACTAAAATCAAAGTAAAGTCAGTGAGTCCGAGTTATTTATAATTTTCAAATCTTATGAGTTTGTTTTTCCATAAAAAACAAATATATTACTTTTATCTTTGATAATAGACTTTTATGAATATTTTGAATGGAAATTACAAGTTCTATTATCTGTTCATTAATGAAAATGATATTGTCCTTCTCAATTATGGCCATGCATTGATTCTGTGACTTCCTTCGACCTTCGAAACCTTTGTTTATCTCATATTAAAATGATAGAATTGCTCAAAGCTGAGGTGTGACTCCAAAGCCCTCACAGTACTTAAAGATAAGACGCCATTTGTAAATAAATGGCCAGCTTAGTTTTGCCATAAATCAAAATAGTCAAGTAAATTAAGAATATTTTTGAAAAAACAAAAAAGAGCAACAGAGGGAGATAGGTTTGGAGTAAACCAGATTGACAAAACTTTTGCCTTGTGATGCAATATTCCAAAAACAAATAATAAAACCAAAAGCCTTTAACTTTAAAACAAGTTACATAAATAAGGCCTTGTTTTTAAACAAGGAAGGGAGCTTTTGCATCATCTCCTTTTGTCAATAGGATGTTGCCCATTAGCTGCTACTTTTTGACTTAAAAGGCTTTTAAAGCCAGCTTCCTCTCACCAAGCCAGGAAGCAGATGAAGCCCCAGATCCTCTAAGGCTCTGAGATGAAGGCCAGGAGAATGTTTCCCTAGCCCAGGTCAGGTGGAGGGTCACACCTGACTTTTACAACCAGTTCCCACCTTTGGATGCCTCAGGACACATCATCCTAACAGCGTGGAAAATAATACATTCTTGACACAAATAGTAACACTGACATTGTAATTCAGGGCAAGTTTTATGAGGTTTTGATAACTAGTAAGGGACTGAAGCATTTAACAGTGTGTGGGTGCCCACTGTTGACCATAGGATGTGTAAGAAAGGTACCTGTTATGCCACAGTCAAAGGATAATAATACCCAAAAATGTTCAAGTTGGATTGAGAACTGAGCTTGAAGTAGGCAAAGCTAATCACTTGATTCTTTTTATAGACTTAGGGAGCGGGAAAAGAACAATTAAATAAATGAAGCAGAATTTGTTCTTTTGTCTTTCATCAAAAAACGTTGAATTTAATATTGTTTTTCCCATGAAAACTTCTTTTTCTAATTTCTTACCCTTTTGCTAAGTATTTGTTTATTGAAACATAATTTTAATGTGATAATCATTCACTATGCCCCTATTTTAGATGGACTCTGTCAAGTGATTTTGCCTTTCTGATTTATCAATAGAAATGGGATTACAATAGCTTATGAGTTCTGGAAGTGTTGAGAGGATTCAGCAGAAGAGTGCCTTTGCCGCCCTGGCAGAGTCTAACATTTTAAATAAACTTTACTTTATGCTACAAAGGAGCCTCATCATCTCACACTGAAGACATCGACAGAGTCTGAGACAATGTGCTAAGTGCTGTGAGGGAGACAGGTGAGATAAGTGTTAAAGCAACAGAGACAAGCAATTAACTCTGTGAAGGTGGGAGAAGGGAGGTGAGGGAGGAAGAGTGGCAACTGAACACACGGGCTTTGCAGGGTAGTTTTCATTTCATTGGCTTGACAAAGTTAATGGAGCTGTTCGGATAGAGCAGCAGCAGGATGGGCAAGCGAAAAAGACATGTGAAAAACCCCTGATGTGTTCAACAGAAAACTCATCAAACAATTGTATGTGATTTAGCTGAAGCTGAGGGATAGTAGCTAAACAGCAAAAACACTTGAAGGTTGAAGCCCTTATTCTGTCTCTTACTAGTTAATTTTTTTTTTGAGTTCCAATATGTTTATCTGCAAACTGGAGAGAAATAGTTTTAAAAAATTATGCCTTAAAATTATATGAAATAATCATTTTTACTTTACAATATGCCCACGAATATCCTAAACATGTTTCTGGTATTGACTCATTTGACTATCAAAAGTAGATGTTATTAATATTATAATTTGTAAATGTAGAGGCTGAGGCTGTAAGAGAGAGTTAAGTAACCTGCATAAGTTAGTAAAGGCAAGGGTAGCTGTCAAGTACCTTTATTCAGCCAAGCTAAACATTCATTCATGCAATACCCAGGAACTGGATGTTCATAAATGGTGGCTGCAGCTGGAGTTTCTACTGCTGCTGCTGTTTATGTTAAGAAAATCATTGTTGAAGGTTAGAAACTACAGGGGACGGAAGGAGCACAGCTGAGGGGACGGGAGGGGAGGGGAGGGGAGGGGAGGGGAGGGGAGGGGAGGGGAGGGGAGGGGAGGGGAGGGGAGGGGAGAGAGGAGAGAGGAGAGGCAGGGCGGGGGGAGGGGAGGGGAGGAGAGGAGGAGAGGAGAGAGGAGGAAGAGGAGAGAGGAGGAAGAGGAAGAGAGTGCTCCCAGGGCCTTTGGAACTCAGCTTCACCTTGTTTGCCTGCTTTCCTTTCCCACAGAGGCTCTGAAAGAAACAAGAAAGAGTACCAGGTTGCTAAAACCCATCTTTACTTTCATGTGAGATCCTGCTACAGCAGAAAGGAGAATCCACCAGGGGTTGGGTTTTTTTTTTTTTTTTTTTTTTTTTCAGAAGGACACTGCTCAGATTTTAAAAGTGGGTTACACAGCTCACACCAGGTGGACAGTTTTACCTAGATCCGACTATTTTTTGTACTATTTAAGTTTAGTCACATTCTCAAAAGGGAAGATGTTAACATAGTGGATTGTTGTAGGTTACACAAAATCTTTTCATTCAGGCTCTTTCATTCTCTCTTAAAGATCTACCTTCACCATTACTAGTCCCTGTTCCAGATAGGGATATTTATGTTCCTGCCCTCAAACCTTCTACAGCTTCCATACCAATGTTTAGACCTATATTTACTAAGGAGATAATTGATAGAGAGTGCTGTAGAATTACCTTGCTAGTCCTGTTTATATGGTATTCGTGCAGCCCGGTAATTATCATACAGTTTCTTATACTGACTTATGGACAGGTGCACACACATCCCATTGTCACTGCCTCTTTTAATCTGTTGGGTTGCCCATTTTCTCTGTTCCCCTAACAGCTGTGTTTCATTCTCTCACTTTGATCTCTTCAGCAGTAATTGTCAAGGCAAGTCCATCTTCTAAAGTAAGAGGTGCTGTTTCCCCAATACAGTGGCCTCTGTGTCTTGGGAAACGTTGCGATTATTTAATCATTCAGTGTATAAAAATGGAAGGGTCACAGTATTAGGAGCTGGTCTGCTGGTCAGCTATAAGCTATGATCAATTCTCTGGGCCTCTTAGTTCTCTCACTGTATAATAAAATTCCTCTGGCTTGGAAAAATCTATAGTTGATCTATCTGGGTCACGGATGTTTCCAGGACATTAATGTCATGGTTATTCCTGTCCAACAGAGCTTCCCACAACTGGCAGAGGTCCACTGAGAGCCACTTCTCTTGTGCAATATTTTAACTAACTAGGTCCCTACCTAAGCAGCTGAAAGCCCAACCTGATCCCAGCTTATTGATATCAACACTAGCTAATATCTATATATAGCACATTAAAACACTCACTAGGCTTTTGCTTTATTCATGTGCTAAGTTCATAACAGCACTTTTAATTTTAATCAGACAGATCCGATGCTCTGCTTCCATTGCAAATGACCAAATTATGGATATTTGTGCCCTGTTATTCCTTTTTATGGTCTGCCCTCAATTATAAATAATTCATGGATTTCTTTTACAGGGAGCCAAACCTGTTTCAATTTCTATTCCAATACATGAGGCATAAAATCTAGGAAGATATTTTAATACTTCCACAGTTTGTGGTTTCAGAACCACCCACCTTTGAACAGATTCTTCATTAGCACCTACTGTGTACTGAAAGTTGTACAAAGTGCTTAATAAATCCTTTCATTAAATCTGGTACTGGCTTGGGTTTTAGTCTCCAGATTTGTAAAAATGAACAGAGATAGACTTGTTTTTTTGTATCTGTGCTTGCTGTGTTCAATTTGCATGAAGACCTTTTAGATGCAACCAAGTGCAAAGGTGTTTTACAATGAGTCTTCATCAACTTCAAGGATTGGACCAAATGTGTAGAAGTGATGGTGAATTTTTAAATGTACACTTCTTACTTGGAGCAACAAAATGATTTAATTATTATAAAACACCATTTTATGGTGCTGAGTCTTATGAGTTTTTGACCTTTAAAGTAGAAAGGTTCTTAGTTGTATCATGGTAGTGATTTTAGGTACTAATATAGATTTGGAAGATTCAATGAGAAAATGTTCATGTATCCAAGGATTCATAATTCAAGAGAATAAATGTTCCTATTTTTACATGGTCCTCATACACTTCAGTGCATTGGAAACTGAACAATTATGCACCAAAGCCTCCAGACAAGATGCAATTCAGGTTCTCGATGCAGAAAGAAGCTGTGTTCTTCTCTTTGGTGCTGTTGTTTGTTATGCCTGGGAGGTCTTGAGCATTTTCTGCAGTGCGTGAATTTGAGTGCTTTGTATTTCCATAGTGAGCATGAAAATCTGTCATTTTCAGAAAGTACAAAAAAAATGAGACGTTTTCTGTTTCTTGAGTCTTGCTAAGGGAAATTTTCTCTGTGTTATCATCAGTTTAGAAACTGGAGAGATGACTTAGTGTGTAAAGCTTCTGACTATGCAATCATAGGGACCTGAGATCCAATCCCAGCAACCATATAAGCAACTGGGCATAGCTGCACAGGGACTGGTAATCCTAGTAATGTTTCATGGAAAAATCAGGATAATTACTAGGGCTTGCAAAGTGCCAGTTTCACTCCAGGCTCAGTGAGAGACACAGTATGAAAGAAATATAGTGGAGAGTGATAAATCACTGATATTCTCCTGGGGCACCTGCATATGCAGGTGCAAATATACCACGCATGTGCACATATAGCACACACACACACCATCACCATCACCACCCCAAGAACAAAACTCTTAAAAGATCAGTTTAAATTAAATTTACAGCACAAAATACATTCTCAAATATTCAAGAATTATTCTACTTTGAACCAACAAAAATTATATTTCTATTGATAACAATGATCAATTATAGTGGGTTTATCAGAAGGCAAATTAGGTATTCAATTTGGTGTTTTAGATATATATTCATGACAGAAAAAATGAAATATCCACTGTTATTATCACAAATGATGCCAAGAAAAGGCACAGAAAAACATGAGAAAAAAATGGCAGGGTTGTTCCAGTGGTGATATCTAGTAAGGCCATGAAGAAAATAAAAATATTCACTAGCAGGAAAGTTTGAACCAATTTTGTAAGTGCTTTAGAATTTGACTAACTGTTTGAAAGGATCTCCTTCTATACATGGGACCAAATTCTAAGCTTATTCCTAAGAGTTTTTGTAAGATAGGTGCCTCCTCATCTATCCAAATTCTTTGCTCCTTTATTATTTTTCCATTTTGCACCATGCCCCTTCCTTCCTGTAGCATCCAGCCATATACTTACCCCTGAGCTTTCCAGCTCAGTCCACAGACCCACTCTGATTTTAGCTGGTGTCATTTTGACCCACATCTATTTCTCAGTTTTCTGATCACCTAGGCTGTATGTCATCTGTTTACATAACCCGATGGTGTTCTTCAACTCATTCAGATTCCCAGAGAAGTGAAATTTAAATTTGTTTCCAGAAGATGAAAAGTGAGAAAAATTGTAAGCCCATTCACTTTATCTTGAGCTTAAGAACTATCCCACAAAAAGTTTAGTTTAGTACTAGGCAATAAATATATTAACAAGCAGAAACACTCTTTACATACTAGGACAGAAAATCAAATATATATTTTAGAAATTTTGTCTACCTATTATTCTTCTAAAGACACATTTTATTTTAAATTGTGTTTGTGTTTGTGTTTTTGTGTGTGTGTGTAGGCTAGAGTTGTACAGGTGAGTACAGGTGTCCACCAAGGCTAGAAATTAGCACAAGAACCTACTATTCTCTTAAAGACACATTTTATTTTAAGGTGTTTGTGTGTGTATGTGTGTGTGTGTGTGTGTGTGTGTGTGTGTGTGTGTGTGTGTGCTAGAGTTGTACAGGTGAGCACAGATGTCCAAGGATAGAAATTAGCACAAGACCACATGGAGTTGTATTTACAAATGTTTGTGAAATGCTTAACATAGATAGTAGAAACAGAACTGGGGGCCTCTGAAACAGCAGCATATTCTCTTCACCCCTGAACACTTTAGCTCTGAAAAATTGGCACACATGTTGGTTTTCCTCAAAATTGAAATTATAACTCAAATATTATCTGCAAAACAAGTAGGCTGTGTATGTGTGACTGAGGGGTGTGTGTGTGTGTGTGTGTGTGTATGTGCGTGTATGTTATAAATATGTGTAAACATATGTGTGCAGGTCTGCTTATCTAGATGGGCTGATATGAAGGCCATGGAGAAAAAATCCAGGTGTCTTCCTCTATCTCTCTCCAACATATTTTTGAGACAGAGTCTAGCACTGGACCCAAGTTTGCCATTTGTAGGCTAAACTGGTTGACAAATGAATCTTCAAGATCTTCCTCTCTCTACCTCCAGGCCAGCACTGGTCTACAGAGGAGTGCTGCCATGCCTAGCCTTGAGCATGGCTTCTCAGCATTGGACTCAAATCCACATGCTTCCACTGCAAGCTCTCCACCCACTGAGTCATCTCCCAGTCTTCAGCTGAAAGTCGAAAGGTGGTAGCGTTTGAACTATTCACACCTATTTTTCTTCCTTGTGGTTTTGACAAATGACCTGGATGTCAGAAAGGCTTGATGATTTATAATAACCACAATTTTCATGTAATCATCTGAACAATATTTCAGTATATTTTGTTTTAGTATATTTACATGGGACAACATTCATATATGGGCATATTATATCAATCAAGGATAACTTCTTATGCTTCAGTAATGACCTATGTTATATGTTATATTTTAATCAGTATCTCATAAGGTGTTCAAATATATTTGAAACCAGTCAGATTATAGTCAATATTTTTGGAAATTCACAATGTCATTTATTATATTTTTGAGAACAAGACCAAAACATTAGTTGAACTAAGAACAAACAAATAATGCCTATGTATCAGAGTATTTCCCACAATGGCTAAGTTATTATAAAATCGGGCCTACCATGGCCAGATACTACACAGAGAATAAGAAACCTTGCAATATTCAGCCTTAAATGGTATGTCTCCATCAGATCTCTCCCCTCAGGTCTCAGAGAACTCCACAGAAGAAGAGGCAGAAAGAAGGTGGGAGGCAGAGTGAATGGAGGACACCAAAAACAGCAAGGCCTGTTAAATCAGCATGATCAGAGCTCCTATAGACTTACAGAGGCAGCACAGGGCCTGCACAGGGCTGAACCAGGTCCTCTGTGTGTATACGGTGACTTCCAGTTTAATGTTTTTATGAAATTCCTGAGTGGCTAATGACTGTGTCTCCAACAATTCTTGTGCCTTCTCTTGGGTTCTTTTTCTTCTGTTGCTTTGTCTTGCCCAACCTGTATGTGATAGTTTTATTTTATATTATTATAATTTATTTGTTATATTTTTAAAAAGTGAATGAATGAATGAACAAATGAACACATGAAAAGTAGCAACTAGGATAAAAGTTAATAACTGAACTATCACTTATACCTGCTGGAAGAAGGAAAACCAGTTTTCTCCAATAGAGTAGAAATAAGT
This sequence comes from Mus musculus, assembly GCF_000001635.26. Lineage (NCBI taxonomy): Eukaryota > Metazoa > Chordata > Mammalia > Rodentia > Muridae > Mus > Mus musculus. The sequence goes on along the minus strand of NC_000072.6, from coordinate 13,823,919 downwards.
ATATCAAGCTTTCCAGGACAGGTCTCATGTTCACGAGTAGTTGAGGAACTTATAATAGACTCCACAGTTTGTTTGTGTGTGTGTGTGTGTGTGTGTGTGTGTGTGTGTGTACATGTGTACATGTATGTATTCTTATTTGGTTAGAGTTTGGTGGGGTTTTGTTGTTATCGCTGTTTTCTTTTCTGGGTGTGATTTTAGTTTCTTTTCTTGATTTTGAGTTTTCTTGTAGTAAGTTTCATTTTTGAGAAAAAAATGTAAAATTGAGTGGGTAAGAAAGAGGATGTGGAGGACTAGGGGCGGGGGAGAGTACAATTAAAATGTATTGGAATTTTAAATTTTTTTAAATAATGAAAAATATAATATTTTTAAAAGAAATAAATGTGGGTTATGGATATGGTTAATATGCATCTAATAAATGGCCAGTTGGAGTGTCAACTGAATAGGCATAAAAAGGACTTGTAAATTGAGTTTCACAGAAAAAATTAGTAGGCTTTATTGGTAACAAAGCTGAATGGTGGGGTTTCTTAATTTTATATTATTTTTAAAAATGGAAAATTTCGAACTCTGTAAGCCTAGTATTACAACTGAAATTTATTTTTACACAAGCCATCCAGTCAAGGGATCTTTTGAAACTTAAATAATTTTAAGCATCAAGAACAATCTCTTGATTTTTAAAATTGTATTAATGTATTAATATTGAAATATTATCTTATTCAACTAGATAAACTTTGCTGTTGTTTGTTCTTGACAAAGAGACCATACATTTTTTTTAAAATCTGTCTCTGTGTGTGTGTGTGTACCTATCTGTTTGTCTATCTGATTCCCTGTCTCTGTCTGTCTCTCTCTCTGTGTGTCTGTGTATCTGTCTCTCTCCATCTCTCTCTCTCTCTCTCTCTCTCTCTCTCTCTCTCTCTCTTTGTGCATGCGTGTGTGTGTGTGTGTGTGTGTGTGTGTGTGTGTGTGTGTGTGTGTGTGTGTATTTGCCTGTTTGTGTGGGGGTATGTGCATATGGATGTGTGTATCACTAGAGGCCGGAAGAGGGCATTGGATCCTCTGGAGCAGGAATTACAAGTGGTTGTGAGCTATCTCATTTGTATGCTGAGGATTGTATGAAGGTCCTCTGAAAGAACAGTACATCTTCTTAACAATTTGTCCAGCCCCAAGGAGATTGTTAAATGCAAATCTTTTTCTATGTATTCATTCATACAAAATTTAGGTAAAACTGACATATATACAATATATAGCAATGTTTTACTACATTCAGCACAAATTATAGTGGATAAAACACAATGTCTGAGTCATGTAGAGTTTTTTCATGAATGTGAAGTGCTTTGTTACATAGTTTATTAATCTGGAAAGTTGAATATCTCAACTCCAAAGAGAAATTTTGTTATTTAAAAAGCATTGATATTATTAAGGTTCTCACCAACACTTTTAGATTTTAGCAATAAAAAAATTTACAAGTTTACAAGGAGTCAGCTCCCATAGACTTATACCTGAAATGGTTGCTACCTAAATCAAGAAAGCAGATGTTTCATCCTACAAAAAATGGAGAAGAAGAAGGAGAAGGAGGAGGAGGGCGAGGAGGAGGAGGGGGAGGGAGAGGAGGGGGAGGAGGAGAAGGAGAAGGAGAAAGAAGAAGGAGAAGGAAAAAGAAGAAGAAGAAGAGGAAGAAGAAGGAGGAGGAGGAAGAGGAGAAGGAGGAGGAGGAGGAGGAGGAGGAAGAAGAAGAAGAAGAAGAAGAAGAAGAAGAAGAAGAAGAAGAAGAAGAAGAAGAAGAAGAAATAATAATAATAAGAAGAAATAATAATAAGAAGAAAGAATAATAATTTTGGCATCTTATCTTTAGTAGATCAAATGGGTCATAAAACTTCATTTCCTACATAACGGACATATCTAGAGGGATGTGAACACTCACCAGTGGATTGTAGTAAACAGTTTCTAACAGATAGGATGAGTATTTAGGCTTTTGCAGTGATTCAGTGAAGAGGCTCTCCTGGACAGCTCCTCAGGTGTGCTCATGAGAGTCAGGCTGGAACAGCATATTCCCATCTTAAAGCTGCATAACTCAGCCTATTCTCTATGAGTAGGGAACAACTAAATCCTTACTGACATGTTGACAATGGCTTTTTAAACTGCAAGGAAGAGTCCTAGAACTGAAGTCTGGCATGGGGTTCCTCTGTAACTTAGAGATATCTACCCTGAAACTCCCCCCCCCCTTTCCATGAATACAGGCAGTGTTGGACAACCCTGAAAGACGGACAAGTGTGCAACTAGAGTGGATTGTTGGGCAAGTTTCTGAGCTCTGTTTCATGGCATCACATTAGGGGCTAGAAGAACTGGAAGAGAGATCTCATGGAATTGTTCCTAGTTAATCTCCAGGTTAGTTTTAATTTTTGAAACATAACTAACCAAGAGTGGCATGGCAGTGAAATAAAGCAGAAGCCATGTGCAGACACCTGTTTGTTTTCTGTGCTTAGCCTTTGGTCGTCATCCTATAATGTACTCACCATCTTTTCATAAAATGGCTAAAGGCTGTGTAGCCTGGCCCCATCTGGCTAATGCTAAACATATCAAAAATACTGGAACCTTCTTTTGGATGAGAAGATAGAATATTCTGAATGACTGTGGCAAACACAAGCATTTCTACACCATTTTGCTTCCATGATGCTCCTATTTTGCCAAAATTTATATTGCTTACACTTTTAACTTCTACTGGCACCTTTGAATTTTTAACGTACATTCAGTTTTAGAGTTGAGATCCAACCATGTTAATTTTCATAGGCGACAAAGGAAAGTGCAGCTTCCTCTTCCACATTCCCCCTCACCAGAGACATGAATCTGCTTGGTACTTCTTACTTGTAAGGGGCACACCTTAAAATCATATTTTCAAGACAAATTCTTCCAATAATGTCCTGCTATTCAACCCTGGCTATTCTGATAACCACTGCTTAGTTCATGGTGGTCTTGAATTTGAGGCAATCCTCCCGCTTTAGCCTCCTGATAGTTGGGATTACAGGATTGTTCACCTCAGTTGGCTATGCCATGTTCTTGTATGGAATTTAACTAGATCCACACATCATAGGTGCCTGCAAAGGAGAGATCATGGCCACAAATCAAAGTTATCCACTCACGGTGCCATAGGCACTCAATAACAAGGTCTCATAGCACCCGAAGTAATAGGAGAGAAAAATAGAAAAAGAGCGTGATGCCTGGGGATAAAATGAATGGATGAATAAAGTTAACAGCTGTCTTAAGTCTACAGACTAAAAAGGCTATTCTAGGGGACAAAGCCATATCAATGATGAGGTCATAGGAAAAAGCAGTGTGAAAGGCTCTGAAAAGAATAGACTTAATCGTGTCTAAGCTTATGCATCTTATGAATATTCCTACGCAATAATATCAGAGCAGATTGAATTCTTATTATAGCACATCACATTGTTTCAGGAAAATAAAAGAAGTGCACAGTCATTGGTTAGAGCGAAATGTCAAGGGAGCAAGAAAAATTTGGGGCCATTCTGAAAGACTCCTCCAGAAATATTTGTGTTGCCAATCCTCAGACATTACCAATGGATGCAAGTCACTTCAGTTTGCTAAGAGGAAACTTCAAGAATAATTCAATATTCTACTAACAGATATTGTAATATCCAGCATGTGTTCATATTTTATGTTTTCACTTTAAATAGGGTATAATGACATACTTTAAAAAGATGTCTTTTATATATCATAGTATTTTAATTGTGATACTGCTAACCTTAAGTAAGCCAGCAAATGATACCTAGTCTTTATCTGCCTCACTGTTAATATTAAAGCAAATGTCTCCAAAAATCTCACAATAGGCTGATACACATTTCGGCTAAAACTTTCTTTTGTTTCTTGTCTTGTCTTTCTTTGTTTCTTACATTTTTCAGGATCTTGCTATAATTCAGACTGGCCTTGAACTAACAATCCTCCTGCTTCATCATTCTAAGTGCTTGTAGATACAAGTATGTGTGATACAACAGAGTTTCAATTTGCATTTTTAATCTAGGACTATCAAGGTAAAATTGTCAGTTCTATTTATAACTATTTCTTTTAACTATACTAAAGAGAGATGAGTGCATGCTCAAAATACATTCTGCTTTCATAAGTGGTACCCAATGGCCTGAAGCACATGGTGGAGATTTTAAATGCATATAAGGAACCTACCTTGCACAGCAAGTCCTCAGTTTGTGGAAAGGAACTTGTAAGAGAGGTTAAACATAGAGAGACAAATATTCATATGTGCTAAAATCATGCATGCTGTGATTTTATATTTTAAAGTGGAAAGACTGTGAATTATATCAGCTTGCTATTTTTAATAAGATAGAGAGAAACTGAAGCAGCTCATTAGAGTTCATAAAACAGTGATGTATCTGGATTCTGTTCTTATGGTGACATGTACAAAGGAAGCAACTTATTATTTCACTCATGGCTATAAGAACCAAACAATAGTAGAATCCAATAATGCACATGAAATATCAAGAAAATTCTACAAAATACTTAAAGCTCACAATCCCATACCTGTATTCCAGCATAGCATTCTCAGTGCACAGTCCAGCCCATCAGACAGCACCATTGAAGGAGCCAGCTTGCAAGGGACAAAAGTTAGCTATGGCTCGATATACAAAGAACAGAGGCTTACTTACAACTAAATGCTTGAAGAGCCGCCAAATTCTTCCCACATATATTTTATCTCCTCTTAATAAGGCTGAAATTTCTTGTCTACCAGAGGGATCACCATTGGGAAAAACAGTTAAATTGTAAGCTTGCTATATTAGAAATTTAATGCTTAAAAAATGATTTAAGGTATATGAAAAGTTGTTTCAGATTTGGTTCCTTCTCTCTATGCCATTGTTTAGGTCTCCAAGCTTTTACTATAATTCAAAAACATAAATCTACTACTGCCCTTTCTACAATATGAATTTCAATGCATATCATAAACAATGATGATACTAATATATCTAAAACTTGCATCTCTTTTGTAAACTTATGCAAGTCTTATAAGCTTCAGGAAATCAACTTGAATGCACATGTCACAGGTCAAATGGACTCCTGCTAACCAACAGTCTAAATTTTCCTACCTGTCTATTCCTGGTGCTAGGATTCCCCCCACCCCCTTTCTGGGTTTCTCCCTGCCTTTCCCTGATCTTGAGATTCACCTCTCCAAATACCAACATCATGGGTCTTAAATTTCAAATGTAGACCCAAGATAAATGCTTCCCCCTGATCTCCTTACCTTTACCTACTGTCCCTAGCCTATCTGTCCCAGCAAATATTAAATCAACTACAGACTGTTCCAACAACTCACCAACTTCAGATGTTCCCTTAGAATCTTCATCCTAGACAGTTCCTAAGCGGCCGGCTAGCCCACGCAGTCTAGGCTCACAGACTACTTCGATGCTCCCTGCACTTCCCTAGCTCCAGATGGTCGCACCGAGTCTGGACACTGACTGACAGTGTCTCCTCTTTCCAGGCTTGATTAATGTTCCAGTCTTTGAACCTAGGCAATCTCCATTCAGAGTACAGGAGTATGGTTAATGCACTATTCACTGAGGAAGTCTTGCTTGATATCTTTCAAGTTAACATATCCTACCTTTATATATCTGAGTTCATCAGTTCTTCCCAAGTTGGCTTATATTCCCAAGTTGTCTGGATACTGCTCCATTACATCTTTCTGCTACCATCTCTGATCCTCACTTCCTACTCCCAGCTGGGGGTCAAGATGAGGAAGGACACTTTCCAATGGGTGGGAGAAAGCACTGTGACTCAAGCACTTTTCCTGTTTTCTGTTGCTCCTTCTTTCACATTGTGAAGAGTTCGTGGCACACAATAAATGTTGAATAAAGGATTCTTCCCTAAATTTGCCCTTCACATGTTTCACTTGCCTTTCAGTTGAACTCTCCATGTTCTCATCAAACTCCTGTCCCGAGTCACCCATGTACATTCTGAGCATTACCACCAAACATTCAGAATAGCCCACTAGGACCTAAAACGGTCCTTTTCTGATTATAATTTAAACTCCAACACCTAGACAATGCCTGGCCCAGCATCAGTATATATTTATTGCACAAATTCATAAAGTGATCCATGCAGAACATTGCCTGTTCCCTCCATGTTTCTGGCTAGAGTTATCTCATTGCCCGAATGAATGCAAACTCCTAACTGGATGGACTGTGTCCAGTACTGCCCTCCTTCCACATCATTGTATTGACTCCTGCCCAAACCAGCCTTATAAAAACAAACTTGACAATGTCTCTGCTCTTTTTGAAACCCTTTAGTGTCTACCTAATAGTCTTTGGATAAAGTTGCTTCCCTGTTGTAGCTTACAAAGCCACTTGTAACCAGGGCTCTATGTACCCTAACACCTGGTCTCTTATCACTAGATGTTTCCTCTCCAACTACACACAATGCTGTCTGCTGCCATGATCCCATGATTCCCTCTCTTGCCACTGTTTGCACGCCCTTTGAACTGGAAGACTCATTTTTTCATCTAGGCCTCTCTCTTAGTTAAGACATTGTTCTTGAATTGATCAGTTGTGGATCAAGTACACCACCTGTATTTTTCCTCTGCCAAAGACATTATCACCATATAACATTTTAATTGTCTATTTTACTCTCCTCCATTCTAGACATTAAGATTTACGCAGACATAGCTTGCTTATACTGATTCACTAATGACATGCATGAAGCCTACTGCAATGCCCAGTACCTAATAAGTCCTTGTAAGATACGGGAAGTATGAATAATATCCTCTAACTTTTTCATATCTTTTCAGAATAGTTTCTCAAAGTAGTTAATTTTTTATGTTGAACAGCACAAGAATCTATATCTGAAACAAAGGAAATATAACTTTAGGGGACTGTTAGGATTAAAAACAAACTGTTCTGGGTTGAAGTTAGAATAAATTATGTATAACTAAGAAAGACAAGCCAGTAACCACAGCAGGACAAAGGTCAGTGGAAGTTGTTGAGCAGCATTCTGCAAACATCCCTGCCTGTCCATTCTGAGAAGAAGTCCAGCACACTGAGGTCAAAGTAAGGATACACATGGCTATTAATAGATATTTGTGGCATGCATGAATAAGTAAGTGGGTGAATGAATGAGTGTAGATTCCTTCCAGTTGCCTGGATAGTGCACTCAGTTCCTGGGAGGTTTATGAGACATGAGCAAAGTCTCCTGGAGGAAAGCAAACACACCACTGAAGAAACAGAAGGAGGAATGGAATGGAATGTGGACTTGCTCACTGATTCTTCTAGATTATGACCTTGAGTGACAGCTGACCTATTATTTTTACTAAGTCCTCTGAGAAAATAGGTGTTATTACAGATGAGAAAATTAAATCTCTGAAGGAAAATGGCTTGCCAGTGGTGACTCCTACCAGAGCCGAACATCTGTCTTCCTGCCTTGAAAGACCAAGCTCTTGCTCCTCTACACCTCAGCCTCCCAATATAATCTACATTGTGTACTACAGCTGGCTCTCTGTCAGAGTCTTTGCATGAGTGATCTGCCTAGGCCTCCTTCTGACACTCAGAAAGAGAATCTTTAGAAAGAAAAAGTATTTTGTCTAGTGTCAAATAGAAAATAAGAATTAAGGCTGGGTTTTAAACCTAAATGTTCCTATTTCCAAAAATTCTTACCCTCTGTTGCTGATCCTGCTTTGTAAAGCTTATCTTCATCAGAAGAGAGGTCCAGAAATAGAGAGATATGACCAAAAGATGTAAGTTGACACAGCCCCCCATATACTGTGCCAGAGAAGAGATTAAGTCTTTTTTTATGTCCCTTTCTGGCCATGACTGATCTTATCAGAACCTCATTGTACTGGGATGATGGATAGAAAGACTGAAAGGAAGGGCAGGTGTAGGCCAACTGGACTTAACCTGTCCAGAGATTGATGTGGTTCCAGCATTGCATAACGGATAACAAAGCAAGTTAAATAGCAAACTGAAAATGAGGGACTCCTGATACAAATAATTAGATAGCGAGAGAGAGAAGGAAGGTGGAAAATGCAACACAAAATCATCTTGACTACTCATGTCAATCAACTTTCCCCAGGTATGAAAAAATCCCTGAGCTAACCATCTTGAAGAAGAAATAATTTTCATGACTCACAACTTCAGAGACTGGCTTCCATGCTGCTTGCTCTGTTTTCTGGGGTGTCGTCAGGCAAACCATCATATCAAGGAGTCCACGGCAGTGAAAATCTGTGCGCCTTGCTGCCGCCTGGAAGAAGAGGGGACAGAGGATGCATGTGGCAGATTACATTTCCCAAAGGCATACCTCAGAGACCCATTTCCTGCAGACAGGATGACATAGGTTCAAAATTCAGCTTCAGTTCTTAGATCATGTGTGATATCAGGCAAAACATTTTTCTTCCTGCATTTATTTTATTTTATTTTATTTTTTTACTACTTAATTTCTAACTCTCCCAATAATGAAGCACTGTGACTGGAGACCTCATGATCTGATAACTTCTTCTATGCTTCATCTATTAACATTCCTAAATTAGGGACCAACCCTTAAACACAGGAGGCACAGAGGGACATTAAAGACGAAAAACATAACATGACTTAGTTTGTTCAGCAAAACTTCTAGCTATAAACCAAGCTAAACTTTCATACCTGCAGGTGCCTTCTTTTCTGTTCACCTTAAATCCACTACCTTGGTCTATGTTATCGTGAGGGAGGGCTTGCACTGCTCTATTAAATGACAGACTTTCTTTTCGCTTAAAATGGACATAGCCATAAGCCACACAACTAGGGGACAGATTACAAAAATGTTTTTTTTTTGACTACAGGAAAATATGGAAGAGATTAATGTGTTGTGATTGTGATGAGCTTTCTCAGCAGGATTTAATTGTTTTCTTCAGTGTTTGTAATGCAATCAGATTATATTAAAAATAATAATGACTGTTAATTAGAAGATTTAATTTAGGCTGAAAATATTTTTTCATTTCTGATATACTAACTGCCAAAGGAGGCGGGGTTCTACCTGGAAATACTAATAGAGGATCTTATAATGTTCAGCCTCAATTCAGTTGTAGCAACTGTTGGACAGTGAGAAGGTTCCATGAGAAAGGCACTTGATGGCTTGAGTTGATCTACAGAATTCATGATAGAGAGTAATCCTCTGATGTTTACACATGTCTGGCAAGTATTCTCCTACATGCAAACACACATACACACACATACATGCATAAACAACAACAACAACAATAATAATAATAATAATAATAATACATTTTAAATGTTAAAATTACCTTTGGATAAAAGTACCAGCAGACTGAATTGCTTTGCTTGCAAGGCTCTGCCAGTGCCTGAAAAGACACAAGTGGATGCTCACAGCCATCCATGGGACTGAGCACAGGGTCCCCAATGAAGGAGCTAGAGAAAGGACCCAAAGAGTTGAGGGGGCTTACAGCCTCATAGGAGAAACAACAATATGAACTAACCAGTACCCCCCAGAGCTCCCAGGGATTAAACCACCAACCGAAGAGTACACATGGCTCCAGCTGCATATGTAGCAGAGGATGGCCTAGTCAGACATAAGTGGGAGGAGAGACCCTTGGTCCTGTGAAGGCCCTATGCCCCAGTGAAGGGGAATGCCAGGGCCAGGAAGTGAGAGTGGGTGGGTTGGTAAGCAGGGGGAGGGGAAAGGGGATAGGGAAAGGGAGATTTTGGTAGGGAAACCAGGGAAGGGGATATCATTTGAAATGGAAATGAAGAAAATATCCAATTTAAAACAAAAAATAAATAAATATAGCACAAAAAACCAAATACATATTATGGAGGAAATAAGTCAACAAGGTATTTGGATTTGTTTGTTTGTTTGTTTGTTTGTTTGTTTTAGGAGAGTGTATTGGCTAGTTCTGTGTCAACTTGACACAGCTGGAGTTATCACAGAGAAAGGAGCTTCAGTTGAGGAAATGACTCCATGAGATACAACTGTCAGGCATTTTCTCAATTAGTGATCAAGGGGGAAAGGCCCCTTATGGGTGGGACCATCTCTGGGCTAGTAGTCTTGGTTCTATAAGAGAGGAGGCTGAGCAAGCCGGGAGAGGCAAGCCAGTAAAGAACATCCCTCCATGGCCTCTGCATCAGCTCCTGCTTTCTGACCTGCTTGAGTTCCAGTCCTAACTTCCTTTGGTGATGAACAGTATGGAAGTGTAAGCTGAATAAACCCTTTCCTCCCCAACTTGCTTCTTGGTCATGATGTTTGTGCAGGAATAGAAACCCTGACTAAGACAGAGAGAAAGCATTTATTTCAGCTCATAATTTTAGGGTCCATAAATCTGGGGTAGTCAAAGAAACGGAACTTGAAGCAGCTAGTCCTATCCTATCTATATTGAAGAGTAGAGAGAACTAAATGCAGGCATGCATAATACTCAGCTCATTTTCTACTATTATACAGTGCAGAAATTTCTGATTAAAGAATGTTGCTGCCCATAGTGGGATAAATCTTCCCATTTTTAGTTAATGTAATTTTGAAAAAAAAAAAAAGCAAAAACCCATAAATATATTCACTGGCCAACCTGATCTAGATGGCCTTTCATTCAGATTCTCTTCCCAGGTGATGCTAATTTTTATCAAGTTGACAGATAAACATGGCCATCACCATCTAAATAGATGTTTTTGTTGTTGTTTTTTGATTGCTCTTACAAGCTTATAGTGCATTTTGAGCAATCTATCCCACTTCCCCTGCTTCTAATTCTTCTCCCATGACTTCCCACCACTTTTCCCTCCCAGCTTTATATATTTTCTTAATTCTTTTAAAACTCACTGAGTCCAACTAGAGTTCCAAGACAGGATAGTCTTATTTTCCTTGTAATTAACATTTTTAGCAACTCAGTGCAATGATGACAGTGACAGATTCAAAGTGAAGACCGAAGAGTAAGATTTGGGACTTGGCCTGTGATCCAGTTGAGGGAGTGCTTGGCCAGCATGATAAACCAGTATGGTTGCACAGGCCTGTATTCACAGAACTTAAAAGGTGGAAGCAAGAAAGTCAGAAGTTCAATATCACTCTTAGCTATACAGTGAGTTGGAGGCCAGCCAACCCTGTCTCAAACAGCAAAGAACAAAGGTAAATAAAATATATAGACATAAATATGAGTTGCATTGAAGTTATAACCCTAAATAGACACGTGATCAGTAGTAACTCTCTCTACCTGTAAAATATTATATTAGGAGAAAGGATTGCTAATATCCCCTTCAGTTCTGAGATGTGATGATGGTATGTGAGTTAAGCTTTAATAGTTATGCAAATATTTTAACACGTCTAATACACAAAGCATCTGAGTATTGAAATCTTGATATTTACCATCGCTGAGCCTCAGTTACAGTGCTTATTTTGATCTCAGGAATTCTCAGTGAGGAAAAACTTTTGTTTCCCTTCCATTCCTAGCCGTTATTTTATTTCAAAACAGGACTAAATGCTGGAGAGGAAATGCAAGTAAAAAATCTCTGCAACACCTGACACTACGCGTGCAGCACCTGGTTCTCTATTCTGCTCATTAAAATAAAAACCAACATCTCCCTTGTCCATCTGGCACCACTCAAAGGTTGCCAACCTGGCACCATTCACGGGAACTAAATTCACTAAGTCTTATCTAAAACAAATTTCATACTTTCTGATCATAAGCTCAGCATGAATGAAATCAGCAGATTTGGACATAACTAGTTAGTGGCACTTTATTCCAGTAAGCAAATATCAAATTCTGCATAGAAAATTTTTAGTACACTCTAAAACAAGTTACAAAATAACAGTTTAAATTTTTGGACAGTGGTAAAATAACCCTACCAGCCCTCAAAATTTATTTTTGTGTGGCCAAGAAAACTTGAAACAATGTAATAGTAAACAATTATCAGAAAATAACACTTCAAAAACAAAACAAGAATTTAGTATTCAATTGGATGCATAAAAATAAATTATAGATTCACAAATATGTAAGATAATAGCTAATTACCATTTAAGAAATATATGTAAAAACTGAACAGAGCTAGGTACTTAGCCTTGAAAATGTTCATAAGTATAGAGGCAATCAGAAAACAGAAACACTACATATTCATTCCAATAAAAAATAATTCAAATGAGTATATAATCTAAACCTAGTTAGCTGGCGACATTTTTTTAGAACTATTATAACACAAGCATGAAAGCCTCTGTTCAATACTAAGCCATTATCAAATTCCCATTCTGAATCTTTTCTATAATATTTGTCTAAAAACAACCAGGAAAAAACTCCCTAGATCTCTTGCTGTGCCATAAAAAAATTTATAAAAGTAAAACCTAACCAACTGGTCAAAATAAATTCTTAGCCTTTGCTGTTTCTTCTTCCTGCTCATGAATGGTTTCACTTCAGGATTAACAGTTATGCAAAAATCATAGAGATGTATCATATTTGTTGGACAAGAGCATGATATTTTAATGGCATTTTCTATTGGTCCTTTTTAATTATGTAAATGAATGTCAAAGGCACCCTCTTATAAGTTATTTTTATTTCATCATTCTATTCTTCCAAAAGGTTCATTTTGCTATGTATGAGTTCTTCAAGTATTCACTTCATGCAACCGAATCATGCAGTTGATGAAAAGAAGGTATAAACATCAAGAACTCTAGGAAAGTTATAGAGATTTGGAGAGGATACACTTGATCAGGTGGCCTCAGGAGGGTGATCATGGTCTTTGGATTATGGCGTCAGCATCATTTCACCTCCAGAAGGTTCAATCTTAAAAAGGCATCAGTACTGTTAACCCTTTGGATGGTTGAATCTGTCACCAAACAATTCATCTTTATATACAATGCTTTCCTCATGGGCTCTCATCCACAGCCATAGTTTGTCTTCACTTCCAAACCTACCTCAAATGTGTTGATATTCATTCCACCTAGAACAGTCTTCCTCAAAACTGGCTGCATGACTAGGGGCAACAGCTAGAAAGATGGCTTAGTTCTTAAGTGCAGCTGATGGTCTTTTGGAGGACCTGGCTTCAGTTCCCAGCATCCATATCTGAGGGTATATACATGGCCCTCCCCTGAGTGTGCATGTGCGCGCGCGCACACACACACACACACATACACACAAAATAAGAAATACTTGGAAGACATAGGAAGGCTTTTGCAAGACAATGAAGTAGATGGATAGAAGCTAAAGTGGTGAAGGCATAGTATGTGTAGAAAGAAATGAAAATGAATGGCAAATTCTATGATTAAAAAAAGGGGGGAGATACTGTGTGTCACAGGCAGGAGGAACATTTTCCAACCAAGCAGTTGTGATGTTCAGAACTTTTTTCTTAATACGTATTTGTAGTATTTTTCACCATGCAGTGCTGAAAAAAAGAGTCACTCTCAGAAATTATCAGTACCCTGTTGATGAACCACAATTAAGGCATGTCAAGATCAAGAAATTATTGTTGACAAATGGTTACTCATTAATGATGTTGCTCAAAGATCGGACAAATGACAATCTCGGGAAGCCAGTACTCAGTTCTAAAAAAGCTTTATTCTAATAATGGCTTAGAAAAGCTGACAATATTAAAAATGTAAGTATTGTTAGGAAAATACTCACCTTTATATTTTTGATCTGTTATGGGATTTCCCAAAATAATACTTAAAAATTTAATGAGTATGAGAGTTGCTATATAGCATTGCAAACGAACAGCAATAGGACTAAAGAGAAAGTCATCTATAAAATCACGTGTTCTTTGAAACCATTGTTGCAAGGATGGAAAATAAGACTACTCTTTTCTTATTTCTGCAGTAACTCGAAGATACCTGTTATAAAAAGTAGTCTAGCACAGTCTAGTTCTCCCTCTTCACCTAACTAATAAGCACAGACTTACTTTCATGTCTTAACTAATTTCCACAATCACCTTTGCCATCCATGAAAGGAAGTTTTCTTTTACTTTCTCTTCTAAGTATTGGCATTTGACTTGCACGTGTCTTTGTGAAAAGTCTTCATATCCTGGTCTTCCACACTAGATCCTAAATATCTCACAAGCAAGAAAACAGTTTTTTCATTTACCACTAATAACCCATACTGATCCATTTGTACAATGAACATATGTGTGCTAAAATTACAAATCAGTCAGGATGATAAAGAATTTATATGATATGATAAAAATTTCATTCATAATGTATACTCTTTTCAATTGTCACATTATATAAGATAGCTTATAATAAAAATTGATTAATATCACACAGATCATTAAGTATGAAAACAGAGTGTATCAACCTGAAAAGAAAAAATACATTTTCAAAACTGAGGTTAAAAATAAGCTAAGAAGAATGAAGATCAAAGTGTGGACACTTTGCCCATTCTTAGAATTTGGAACAAAACACCCATTGAATGAGTTACAGAGACAAAGTTTGGAGCTGAGACAAAAGGATGGTCCATCTAGAGATTGCCATATCTGGGGATCCATCCCATAATTAGCTTCCAAACACTGACACCATTGCATACACTAGCAAGATTTTGCTGAAAAGACCCAGATATCGCTGTCTCTTGTGAGACTATGCCAGGGCCTAGCAAACACAGAAGTGGATGCTCACAGTCAGCTATTGGATGGATCACAGGGCCCCCAATGGAGGAGCTAGAGAAAGTACCCAAGGAGCTAAAGGGATCTGCAACCCTGTAGGTGGAACAACAATATGAACTAATCAGTACCCCTGGAGCTCGTGTCTCTAGCTGCATATGTATCAGAAGATGGCCTAGTCAGCCATCAGTGGAAAGAGAGGCCCATTGGTCGTGCAAACTTTATCTGCCTCAGTACAGGGGAACGCCAGGGTCAAGAAGTGAGAGTGGGTGGGGGAGCATGTGGGGGACTTTTGGGATAGCACTGGAAATGTAAATGAAATAAATACCTGATTTTAAAAAAAGAAATTAAAAAAAATAAGCTAAGTGCTTAAAACAGAACACAATTTGGGGAGTCTGTCAACATTATAGAAAATGAGAATGTAATTGGTTATTTTGCTTCCCTTGTTAAAAATCTCATACCCCACTGGGGAGAATCTTCTTTCTTATTGCTTGCTTTCTTTCTTTCTTTCTTTCTTTCTTTCTTTCTTTCTTTCTTTCTTTCTTTCTTTCTTTCGAGTTTTTTAAAATTTTTATTAGATATTTTCTTTATCTACGATTCAAATGTTATCTCCTTTCCTGGTTTCTCCTCTGAAAACCCCCTATCCCATCCCTCCTCCTCCTGCTCACCAACCCACACACTCTCACTTCCTGGTCCTAGCATTCCCCTACACTGGGGCATCGAGCCTTCACAAGACCAAGGGCCTCTCCTCCCATCGATGTCCAACAAGACCATCCTCTGCTACATAGGCAGCTGAAGCCATGGGTCTCTCCATGTGTACTCTTTGATTGGTGGTTTAGTCCCTGGGAGCTCTGGGAGGAGGAAGGGGATGTTTGGTTGGTTGATATTGTTATTTTTCCTATGGGATTGCAAACCCCTTCATCTCCTTCAGTCCTTTTTCTAACTCCTCCATTGGGGACCCTGTACTCAGCCCAATAGTTTGGCTATGAGCATCCACCTCTGTATTTCTCAGGCTCTAGGAAAGCCTCTCAGGAGACAGCTATATCAAGCTCCTGTCAGCAAGCACTTCTTTGCATCCACAATAGTGTCTCGGTTTGGTGACTGTATATGGGATGGATCCCCAGGTAGGACCGTCTCCGGATGGCCTTTCCCTCAGTCTCTGCTCCAAACTTTGTCTCTGTATCTCCTCCTGGGGATATTTTGTTCCCCCTTCTAAGAAAAACCAAAGTATCCACATTTTGGTTTTCCTTCTTCTTGAGCTTCATGTGAATGGTATCTTGGGTATTCCAAGCTTTGGGGCTAATTTCCACTAACCAATGAGTACATACCATGTGTGCTCTTTTATGATAGGGCTAAATTAATCACGATGATATTTTATAGTTCCATCCATTTGTCTATGAATTTCATGAAATTGTTTTTAACAGCTGAGTAGTACTCCATTGTGTAAATATACCACATTTTCTGTATCCATTCCTCTGTTGAGGGACATCTGGGTTCTTTCCAGCTTCTAGCTATTATAAATAAGGCTGCTATGAACATAGTGTAGCATGTGTTCTTTTTATATGTTGGAACATCTTTTTGGTATATGCCCATGAGGGGTATAGCTGAGTCGTCAGGTAATACTGTCTAATTTCTGGGGAACCACCAGACTGATTTTCAGAATGGTTTGACCAGCTTGCAGTCCCACCAGCAATGGAGGAGTGTTCTTCTTTCTCCACATCCTCACCAGCATCTGCTGTCACCTGAGTTTTTTATCTCAGCCATTCTGAGTGGTGTGAGGTAGAATCTCAGGATTGTTTTGATTTGCATTTCCCTGATGATTAAGGATGCTGAACATTTCTTTAGGAGCTTCTCAGGCATTCAGTATTCCTCAGTTGAGAACTTTTTGTTTAGAAATGTACCCCATTTTTAATAGGGTTATTTGGTTCTTGAGTTCTTTGTATATATTGGATATTAGCCCTCTACCAGATGTAGGATTGGTAAAGATCTTTTCCCAGTCTGTTGGTTGCCATTTTGCTCTATTGACAGTGTCCTTTGCCTTACAGAAGCTTTGCAGTTTTATGAGGCCCCATTTGGTAATTCTTAATCTTAGAGCATAAGTCATTGCTGTTCTGTTCAGGAATTTTTCCCCTATACCAATGTGCTCGATACTCTTCCCCACTTTCTCCTCTATAAGTTTCAGTGTATCTGTTTTAATGTGGAGGTCCTCGATCCACTTAGACTTGAACTTTGTACAAGTAGATAAGAATGGATAGATTTGCATGCTGACCGCCATTTGAGCCAGCACCATTTGTTGAAAATGCTGTCTTTTTTCCACCGAGTGGTTTTAGCTCCTTTGTCAATGATCAAGTAGCCATAGGTGTGTGGGTTTATTTCTGGGTCTTCAATTTTATTCCACTGATCTACCTGCCTTTCTCTGTACCAATACCATACAGTTTTTTATCACTATTGCTCTGTAATACAGCTTGAGGTCAGGGATGGTGATTCCCCTGAAAGTTCTTTTATTGTTGAGAATATTTTTCCCTCTCCTGGGATTTTTGTTATTTCAAATGAATTTGAGAATTGCTCTTTCTAACTCTATGAAGAATTGAGTTGGAATTTTGATGGGGATTTCATTGAATCTGTAGATTTCTTTCAGCAAGATGGCCAGAGGAAAGCACAAGATCCTTCAGGGAAATGCAAATCAAAACAACCCTGAGATTCTACCTCACACCAGCCAGAATGGCTAAGATAAAAAATCCAGGTGACAGCAGATGCTGGCGAGGATGTGTAGAAAGAGGAACACTCCTCCATTGTTGGTGGAATTGCAAGCTTGTACAACCACTCTGGAAATCAGTCTGGCGGTTCCTCAGAAAATTGGACATAGTACTACCAGAGGATCCAGCAATACCTCTCCTGGGCATATATCCAGAAGATGTTCCCACCAGAAAGAAGGACACATGCTACACTATGTTCATAGCAGCCTTATTTGTAATAGCCAGAAGCTGGAAAGAACACAGATGTCCCTCAACAGAGGAATGGATACAGAAAATGTGGTACATTTACACAATGGAGTACTACTCAGCTATTAAAAAGAATGAATATGAAATTCCTAGGCAAATGGATGGACCTGGAGGGCATCATCCTGAGTGAGGTAACCCAATCACAATAGAACTCACACAATATATACTCACTGATAAGTGGATATTAGCCCAGAAACTTAGAATTCCCAAAATACAAGATACAATTTGCAAAACACATGAAACTCAATAAGAACGAAGACGAAAGTGTGGACACTTTGCTCCTTCTTAGAATTGTGAACAAAACACCCATGGAAGGACTTACAGAGACAAAGATTGGAGCTGAGACGAAATGATGGACCATCTAGAGACTGCCATACCGGGGGATCCATCCCATAATCAGCCTCCAAATGCTGACACCATTGCACACACTAGCAACATTTTGCTGAAAGGACCCTGATATTTTCTTCATTTACATTTCAAATGCTATCCAGAAAGTTCCCTATACCCTCCCCCCACCCTGCTCCCTTACACACCCACTCCCACTTTTTGGCCCTGGCATTCCCCTGTACTGGGGCATATAAAGTTTGCAAGACCAAGAGGTCTCTCTTCCCAATGGTGGCTGACTAGGCCATCTTCTGCTACATATACACCTAGAGACATGAGCTTTGGGGGTGCTGGTTAGTTCATATTGTTGTTCCACCTATAGGGTTGCAGACCCTTTAGCTCCTTGGGTACTTTCTCTAGCTCCTTCATTGGGTGCCCTGTGTTCCAGCCAATAGATGATTGTGATCATCCACTTCTGTATTTGCCAGGCACTGGCATAGCCTCACAAGAGACAGCTATATCGGGGTTCTGTCAGCAAAAACTTGCTGGCATATGCAATAGTGTCTGTGTTTGGTGACTGATTATGGGATGGATCCCTGGGTGGGGCAGTCTCTGGAAGGTCCATCCTTTCTACATGCTTTCTTTTTTTTTTTTAATTAGGTATTTTCCTCGTTTACATTTTCAATGCTATCCCAAAGGTCTCCCATACCAACCCCCCCAATCCCCTACCCACCCACTGCCCCTTTTTGGCCCTGGCGTTCCCCTGTACTGGGGCATATAAAGTTTGCAAGTCCAATGGGCCTCTCTTTGCAGTGATGGCCAACTAGGCCATCTTTTGATACATATGCAGCTAGAGACAAGAGCTCCAGGGTACTGGTTAGTTCATATTGTTGTTCCACCTATAGAGTTGCAGTTCCCTTTAGCTCCTTGGGTAATTTCTCTAGCTCCTTCATTGGGGGCCGTGTGACTCATCCAATAGCTGACTGTGATCATCCACTTCTGTGTTTGCTAGGCCCCAGCATAGTCTCACAAGAGAGAGCTATATCTGGGTCCTTTCAGCAAAATCTTGCTAGTGTATGCAATGGTGTCAACATTTGGAAGCTGATTATGGGATGGATCCCTGTATATGGCAATCACTAGATGGTCCATCCTTTCGTCACAGCTCCAAATTTTGTCTCTGTAACTCCTTCCATGGGTGTTTTGTTCCCATTTCTAAGAAAGGGTAAAGTGTCCACACTTTGGTCTTCGTTCTTCTTGAATCTCATGCGTTTTGCAAGTTGTATCTTATATCTTGGGTATCCTAAGTTTCTGGGCTAATATCCACTTATCAGTGAGTACATATTGTGCGAGTTCCTTTGTGATTGGGTTACCTCACTCAGGATGATACCCTCCAGGTCCATCCATTTGCCTAGGAATTTCAGACCAATTTCCCTTATGAATATCGATGCAAAAATCCTCAATAAAGATCTTGCTAACCGAATCCAAGAACACATCAAAACAATCATCCATCCTGACCAAGTAGGTTTCATCCCAGGGATGCAGGGATGGTTCAATATACGGAAATCCATCAATGTAATTCAGTATATAAACAAACTCAAAGACAAAAACCACATGATCATCTCGTTAGATGCTGAGAAAGCATTTGACAAAATCCAACACCCATTCATGATAAAAGTCTTGGAAAGATCAGGAATTCAAGGCCCATACCTAAACATGATAAAAGCAATCTACAGCAAACCAATAGCCAACATCAAAGTAAATGGTGAGAAGCTGGAAGCAATCCCACTAAAATCAGGGACTAGACAAGGCTGTCCACTCTCGCCCTACCTATTCAACATTGTACTTGAAGTCCTAGCCAGAGCAATTAGACAACAAAAGGAGATCAAGGGGATACAAATTGGAAAGGAAGAAGTCAAAATATCACTTTTTGCAGATGATATGATAGTATATATAAGTGTCCCTAAAAATTCCACCAGAGAACTCCTACACCCGATAAACAGCTTCAGTCAAGAAGCTGGATATAAAATTAACTCAAGTCAATGGCCTTTCTGTACACAAAGAATAAACAGGCTGAGAAAGAAATTAGGGAAACAACACCCTTCTCAATAGTCACAAATAATATAAAATACCTTGGCGTGACTCTAACTAAGGAAGTGAAAGATCTGTATGATAAGAACTTCAAGTCTCTAAAGAAAGAAATTAAAGAAGATCTCAGAAGATGGAAAGATCTCCCATGCTCATGGATTGGCAGGATCAACATTGTAAAAATGGCCATCTTGCCAAAAGCAATCTACAGATTCAATGCAATCCCCATCAAAATTCCAACTCAATTCTACAACAAATTAGAAAGGGCAATTGGCAGATTCATCTGGAATAACAAAAAACAGAAGATAGCAAAAACTCTTCTCAAGGATAAAAGAACCTCTGGTGGAATCACCATGCCGGACCTAAAACTGTACTACAGAGCAATTGTGATCAAAACTGCATGGTACTGGTGTAGTGACAGACAAGTAGACCAATGGAACAGAATTGAACACCCAGAGATGAATCCACACACTTATGGTCACTTGATCTTTGACAAGGGAGCTAAAACCATCCAGTGGAAAAAAGACAGCATTTTCAACAAATGGTGCTGGCACAAGTGGCAGTTATCATGTAGAAGAATGCGAATTGATCCATTTCTATCTCCTTGTACTAAGGTCAAATCTAAGTGGATTAAGGAACTCCACATAAAACCAGAGACACTGAAACTTATAGAGGAGAAAGTAGGGAAAAGCCTCGAAGATATGGGTAGAGGGGAAAAATTCCTGAATAGACCAGCAATGGCTTGTGCTGTAAGATCAAGAATTGATAAATGGGACCTCAAAAAATTGCAAAGCTTCTGCAAAACAAAAGACACTGTCAATAAGACAAAAAGGCCACCAACAGATTGGGAAAGGATCTTTACCTATCCCAAATCGGACAGGGGACTAATATCCAATATATATAAAGAACTCAAGAAGGTGGACTCCAGAAAATCAAATAACCCCATTAAGAAATGGGGCTCAGAGCTGAACAAAGAATTCTCACCTGATGAATACAGAATGGCAGAGAAACACCTGAAAAAATGTTCAACATCCTTAATCATCAGGGAAATGCAAATCAAAACAACCCTGAAATTCCACTTCACTCCAGTCAGAATGGCTAAGATCAAAAACTCAGGTGACAGCAGATGCTGGCGAGGATGTGGAGAAAGGGGAACACTCCTCCATTGTTGGTGGGATTGCAAGCTTGTACAACCACTCTGGAAATCAGTCTGGCGGTTCCTCAGAAAATTGGACATAGTACTACCGGAGGATCCCGCAATACCTCTCCTGGGCATATATCCAGAAGATGTCCCAACCGGTAAGAAGAACACATGCTCCACTATGTTCATAGCAGCCTTGTTTATAATAGCCAGAAGCTGGAAAGAACCCAGATGCCCCTCAACAGAGGAATGGATACAGAAAATGTGGTATATTTACACAATGGAATACTACTCAGCTATTAAAAAAATGAATCTACATGCTTTCTTAAATAAGAGAAATAATAAGATTAACAAAATGGTCTTTTGAAAGTGATTTTAAAACTACAGACATTCTGACTGTTGTGAGATGGAATCTCTGGCTTGTTTTGATTTGCATTTCTCTGATGATTAAGGATGTTGAACATTTTTTCAGGTGCTTCTCAGCCATTTGGTATTCCTCAGGTGAGAATTCTTTGTTTAGCTCTGAGCCCCATCTTTTAAGGGGGTTATTTGATTTTCTGGAGTCCACCCTCTTGAGTTCTTTATATATATTGGATATTAGTCCCCTATCTGATTTAAGATAGGTAAAGATCCTTTCCCAATCTGTTGGTGGCCTTTTTGTCTTATCGAGGAAATGGAGAAAGAGGAACACTCCTCCATTGTTGGTGGGATTGCAAGCTTGTACAACCACTCTGGAAATCAGTCTGGCGGTTCCTCAGAAAATTGGACATAGTACTACCGGAGGATCCAGCAATACCTCTCCTGGGCATATATCCAGAAGATGTTCCCACCAGAAAGAAGGACACATGCTACACTATGTTCATAGCAGCCTTATTTGTAATAGCCAGAAGCTGGAAAGAACTCAGATGCCCCTCAACAGAGGAATGGATACAAAAAATGTGGTACATTTGCACAATGGAGTACTATTCATCTATTAAAAAGAATGAATTTGTGAAATTCCTAGGCAAATGGTTGGACCTGGAGGGCATCATCCTGAGTGAGGTAACACAATCACAAAAGAATTCAAATAATATGTACTCACTGATAAGTGGATATTAGCCCAGAAACAGTATAGTAAGATATAAGGTACAATTTGCAAAACTCATGGAACTGAAGAAGAACGAAGACCAAAGTGTGGACACTTTGCCCCTTCTTAGAATTGGAAACAATCACCCATGGAAGGAGTTACAGAGACAAAGTTTGGAGCTGAGACAAAATGATGGACCATCTAGAGACTGCCATATCCAGGGATCCATCCCATAATTAGCCTCCAAACGATGACACCATTGCATACACTAACAAGCGTTGTTGCAAGGACCGTGATATAGCTGTCTCTTGTGAGACTAGGCCGGGGCCTAGCAAACACAGAAGTGGATGTTCACAGTCAACTATTGGATGGATCACAGGGCCCCCAATGGAGGAGCTAGAGAAAGTATCCAAGGAGCTAAAGAGATCTGCAACCCTGTAGGTGCAACATTATGAACTAACCAGTACCCAGGAGCTCTTGACTCTAGCTGCATATGTATCAAAAGATGGCCTAGTCGGCCATCACTGGGAAGAGATGCCCATTGGACAGGCAAACTTTATATGCCCCAGTACAGGGGAACGCCAGGGCCAAAAAATGGGAATGGGTGGGTAGGGGAGTGGGAGGGAGGGTGTGGGGGACTTTTGGGATAGCATTGGAAATGTAACTAAGGAAAATACGTAATAAAAAAAAAAACTACAAACATGATTTTATTGTTTTCTTTTTCGGATTTTATTGCATATAAACTAAATACTAAAGTGTAATTTACTAAAGCATTTCTAAAAGCAGATTAGCCAGTTCAGTCCAAATACTTTTTATAATGATCTAGGTTACTACAAGAGATAAAACTAAAAGAACATGGAAACTGGCATTCAAAGTTGTCAATCAAAGGAAGATGTTTGAATGTACTCAGAACTAAAAATGGAAAATATTGAAACGCAGCCACTTTGAAGGAAGAAGAACATGCAGTCCCCAAGATCCTACTTCCCAGCTCCATCCTTTGGGAGGTACAGAGGTCCATGTGCTCACAGATAAGCACTAGGGCACCCAGGAACCTTAAACACTTCATGTTGTCCCTTTATAGGGAGGGATGTATAATATATTTTCAGCCTGGGAGGCTGGGGAGGGACATGATTAATGGCCTGGTGGCCTTCGCCCTCTCTGTGTCTGAGACCACGCTAGATTCCTCCCCAGACCCTTACTGTGTGTTTGCCAATCTATAGAACCTCCCTTTTTGGAACCTGTCACATTCAGTCCACAGCTAGAACTCGTTTTTATGGAAGTTGTCACTTGTTCTTTACGGAGAGTTTTTAAAATATTAAGCATCAGGTTGCAGTTTGAGTTACTGTAAGAATTTTTTTTTTCAATAAACTCTGCTGTTTAAGTATGCCTAAAATAAACTACTGAGGGTCAGATGCCTGAAGTTTGAACCGCTGCCAGTTATCTGGCAGTGTTGAGCAAAACTTCCTTCCTGACTCTCACAGGTACCTGCTCTGCTGGCTGCGACAGTTACAAAGGCACCCCCACCCCGCCCCGTGCGTGTGTGCATGCTGTCTCTCTCTCACTTTACCAACCCTAACTTTCCTCAGTTCCGAGGGTAAGGTAGACCTCCAAAATCACTGCCCCAGAAATTTTGGTTAAATTATCCTGTGACTATGTCTCAAAAAGAGTTCACACCAGCTATCCTTAGGCAAATTCTGAGTATGAAGTCATCCTTTAATTTTAAGATCCTTGGCAAAGGAGTTTTTACATACATAGGGGTGAGTGTCTTCACTGCTTAGAAGTTGTTTTGAAAAGGATTCATTCCAAAAATAAGTATATTTCTGAGGAGTCTCCCAAGCAGGACAAAATAAATAAAAGCAGTGTCCTTTTTAAAAGTCATGAGTCTGAGCTCAAATTTCTTTTTTGCCCTAGCCTTCCAAAAAAAAAAAAAAAAAAAAAAAAAAAAAGAAATTAAGCTTTTTAAAAATAGGTGTTTTTAAAAGATGATTGATTGATTGATTGATTATTTATGTGTATGCGTGCTCTATCAGCATGTACACCTGCATACCAGTAGAGAGCATCAGATCACATTATAGATGGTTGTGAGCCACCATGTGGTTGCCATGTAAGCCACCATGTGGGAATTGAACTCAAGTACCAGCTGAGCTAGCTCTCCAGCCTGCTTTCTTTAATTTTATAACACATTTTCAATTATGTTTAATTTTTAGGGCACAAAATTGCAAGTAATATGTAAGTTTAATTCTCAAAGAAAAACAGTACGTAATTACGGTTTCTGTTGTCTACGCTGATGCATATATGAAAATAAAATGTTATGCTAAACACATTCCCCAGAAATCTGTCATCTTATATATCATATTATGAATTATTTTTCAATTTTACGAAATACTTTGCCAAAGTTTCATGTTCATGGTTCAAGGTTTTTATGACCTTATGGTAACTGTACAGTTGAAACAATTTGCCAATATCTAACAGATGGCCAATAGATTATCTATGTAGTTCTTACATCATTAGGACTTTGGCTAATGAACATTGTTAGAGATACACTTTTCTTATTCTCATGGCTATCTTTATGGAAATGAAATCTCCAAGTGAAATGGCAAGCTATTGATACCCATAAGCAATTTTCTCTTAAAAAGTATAGAAATTACAAGTAGCAGATCCAATTCCCCTTAAGCAGAAAACCTAGGATTTGGGGTAATATACTGAATATACTGTTGGAACTGGCTTATGTGGAAGGAGGAATTGGACAGGAGTGGCAATGAATCTCCAGTATGGCCCAGAAGTGATGGTTAGCTTACTCCCAGGGGATCAGCAGCAATAATGACTCTTACTTATGCTGACATAACTGAGTGATTTTACCATCACACTGGCCAGTCATGAGATGTGGACCACGCAAGGAACAGATGTGTGCTTGGATAAAGGCTTTCTTCTACTGTATTTACCGATGAATCTCTATAGATGGGACAATCCCAGAACCTGGATTACTAAGCGTCCATTAACGGATGGCATAAGTGACATATCACAGTGTCCTCTACTCTAGTATCACCAGTACTTCAGGAGTATGCCTAGCATCCCTTATTTTGACATCTCCACGTGTCACTAGTTGTGTCAGTCCTGCTACTTAAAAAGTGAATAATGTGTCTTCTTTGTTGGTAATTTGCATCCTTTAATAAATTGCCTATTCATGATATTGACCTATTTTCTTATTACGGTGATTTGCCAGGGGAAATGTTGGTCTAGCTATTTTTTGAGAGCTATTTTTAGAGTAAGATAAAAGACTTCTTGTAAACCATGCAAATGTACTTAGTCTGAAATATTTTCTTTCACATTCTTTATGACATGTGGCAGCAGAGAGTTCATATGCTCAAAACTTTTCATCTTTTCTTTTTGTTTCTTTGTTTGTTTGTTTTTTGGTTTTTCGAGACAGGGTTTCTCTGTATAGCCCTGGCTGTCCTGGAACTCACTTTGTAGACCAGGCTGGCCTCAAACTCAGAAATCCGCCTGCCTCTGCCTCCCAATTGCAGGGATTAAAGGCGTATGCCACCACTGCCCGGCTCATCTTTTCTTTATAGTTTCTTTAAAAGGAAAGGAAACATGTTTAAAACAATATACTTCACCCCCAAGAATGTATCCATACTGATCTGTGTTTTCCTAGTATCTGAATGTACAAAATTTAATTTATTGATAAATGCTAGGTATAACTAAGATAGGGTGATAACATCTCACCAAACAATTTTCCAACACCATATATTGGATTTTTTTCTCCTGTGTTTTAGAGATCAACATTTATTATATCATAAATTCTTATTATACTAATGCTGAAAAGAATTTAATTTATTTTTAGGGTATCTGTTGGAAAATAATTCACAAGCAACTTTTTTCTGGTATATCACAGTGCATATGCAAAGGGTGGTGCTGTATATAAATATTTTATCCAGTTTTCCATTTTTTGTAAAAAAGAATGGCTTTACTCAAGACCATTAAATTAAATTAAATATTAAACATTAACATAATTTCCAGTTTTGAGTGATGATATTTAATTATGTCCAGGGTCTGCTTTACCTACAGAATGCTAATATTTTTTAGAACCCTTCTGCACCACTTAGGCACATTCTGTTGAAATAGTTAAGATGATTCTCTCTATTACTCCAAACCCAGGGGATTTAATCCTATTAAAAGTAATTCACATTAGCATCATTAAGAGGATAATCCTATTTGGCCTACATACAGTTTCTCTCTCTCTCTCTCTCTCTCTCTCTCTCTCTCTCTCTCTCTCCCTCTCTCTCTCTCTCTCTCTCTCTTTCTCTCTCTCCCTCCCTCCCTCCCTCCCTCTCTCTTTCTCTCTCCACAAGGCAACTCAGCTGTGCACTTCACTGGACTAGAGAGAGAGAAAGAGAGAGAGAGAGAGAGAGAGAGAGAGAGAGAGAGAGAGAGAGAGAGAGAGAGAGAGAGAGAGAGAGGAAGTCAGAGGACAGTCTGGACAATGCTGTCTCTGCCTTCTCCAGAGCATTCTGAAGTGGGTTTTCAGGAACACAATAAATCAACAGCGAAATAGCAGGGACTTATCACTTAGTAAAACAGCTATCTCCTCAAATTTTACTCAGTAAAGAAGATACGTACTGCACACTACATAAAGAATATTGCTCATTCCTTTTATGTGTTCGGATGCTTCAACTAGGGAAGATGAAATGAGTTTGCTTTGCATCCAGGCTGGGATAGACTGGAAGTTTCTGGAAGGTGATACCAGTCTTTCAAATGTTTCATGGTTTCCCAATAAAACCAGAAATCATGGTGACCTACTTTTCTAAAATGCAATTTCCTAGGGAACTTGTTCACAAATCCAATTTTTGTGTCAATGTAATAATGTTTCCAAGTGAAATAAAAGTGCTCCCTTCTGCCTGCTAACAGCCTTTGCTTCCATGCAAACCCAGAGTAACCACTGTTGTATTCCTCTGTTTAGACAGACACCACCATTTTCACTGTCCTCACATGTTAGCACCATGAAATCAATGCAGAGACTCTCCAAATCATACATAGTTATCTTGGGGTGGAAGAGATAAAGAGTAGGAAGTTCAACTAATTGCTTTGAAATAAACTCAGAGTGTTTTTATGACTATTATAGAAGTGTAACATAGACAACATCATTATAATTAAAAACAAAAGTACAAGAAGAAATAATTAGGTCTGAAAAGAGGCATCTTCTCTCTCCAGTCTATTCGACTCACAGCTATTCTCATTGTTTCTGTCTCAAA
Source organism: Mus musculus (assembly GCF_000001635.26). Lineage (NCBI taxonomy): Eukaryota > Metazoa > Chordata > Mammalia > Rodentia > Muridae > Mus > Mus musculus. The sequence continues at coordinate 13,796,500 of NC_000072.6, read as the reverse complement.
AGGAAAGTGCTTTCTCCTTCCTGTGCTCTGTAATCCCAGAACACTTCAGCTTGGTCTTCGCTCAACACCTAGCTTCTGTCCCTTCCTTTCTGTGCCCTGGTCTCTCTGTGATTGGTGCACAATATCCATGCCTTACCCTTATAACTTACCTTTCCATCTCCTGTTTACCACATATGTATCTCCCTCAACCTTCTAGAAATAGTTATCTGAATTTCAGCTTACTTCTGACCAGCTTGTTCCTGACTTCACTGAAACTGTTTCATCTTCAGCATGCCAGTGACACCATCATGTTAAAGACCTGCTACCCAATAGAATAAATTATTTTCAGCCTTCTTATTGCTCCAAATTTCCCTCAAACATTTTGCTCTGATGATTCTCAATTTCTCAACATCATCATCTGCCTAAGTGAATTGATCCTAATCATTTTTTTTCACTTCATCGACATCCCAGACACTTTAAAGGACTCCACTGTATCATAACCAATTTCTCATTTTATATTATAGTTTCTTTCATTTTTATTTATTATTTTATAATTTTTCTTTATTATTTGAAATTCTCATATATGTATATAAGAACCTGACAACACACGTATTTCTGAAATTCAGGTCATCTTTTAAAGTTGGATTTGTGTAATTTTCACCTATGGATTTCAATTACTACTGCCTACATGTACATGGGGTCATCGATTGGGGATTGGACAGTCTAAGAAGTGCTACCATCTGTAGAGAAAACATTTTGGGTATTGTATGGATGCATCATCTGCCAATTAAAAAGCCTATGGCTTATGATTTAGACAGGAAATAGGTTGGACATGGCAAGAAGAGGCAGGGAGATTTTGCCAAGAAGATGTAATGAGCCAAATGCACAGTACTTGAGCACAGATAACCAGCCACATGTCAGAATGTGGCTATAGCCAATGAGATATTTTAAGCTATATTTAGTCAGAAAAGAACCTAGCTCTATGGCCAAAGTGTTTGCAAATGTAATTTGAGTCTGAACCTCAGTGTGGGGAGCTTAGGGCTGGGAGAAAGTACCAGAAAGTAACGTCTACAATCACCCTCGAATGTGATATTATCCTCAAGTACCCTTCAACTACCAGTAGCTCCTCAGCTAACCGTGGGGCCTCAGTAGATCCTCCTCCATCCACAGGCTGCGCTTTTCTTTTCCTACATTCCCAGAACTCCTATATGGCCCATGACTTCAGGCAGCTCTAATATAAATCTCAAAATACAGTGTGCATTTCAAATTTATCTCCAGGTTTCAGACTATATACCCACTTGAGGAGATAGATAGATAGATAGATAGATAGATAGATAGATAGATAGATAGATGATAGATAGATAGATAGATAGATAGATAGATAGATGATAGATAGATGATAGATAGATAAATAGATAGATAGATAGGTATATAGATAGATGATAGATAGATAGATAGATAGATAGATAGATAGATAGATGATAGATAGATAGATAGATAGATAGATAGATAGAGATATGCCATCTCATTCTTCAAATATAGTTTATTAAACTTAAAACTGACAATTCCAAAGTTTTCTTCAGTTTGATATATCTCTCCATTAACTGCCTAGTTCCTAGAAGCACATATTGGTGTAGATAAGTATAAAAAAGTTATCACATAAATCCATAATGCACTATGTAATTCTAAAATAGATTTTACATAATTTCACTTTGTTTTTGAGATTATAATTAATTAGCTCTCCCTTCCCTTTCCTCCTTGCAAACCTTCCTATATCCCTCATTGCTCAGGATCAAATTCATGGCCTTTTTCATTAATTGTTGTTACATATTTATATGCATGTAAATATAAATGTATCGGTGGGTATGCTATGCATTTTTGTACATATATGTAACAATTATAATTTTAAAATATAAGAAGTTATGAATTTGAGGACAGAAGGGGCACCAGAGGAAGCAGAGGGCAGAGAGGAAGAGGGAAGGTTAAGAAAATTCACTATTTACATATGAAATTCTAAAGATAAATTTTTTTTAAAAGAACTGAAATCAGGTAAGGGACCATAGACTTAAAACAAAGGTAGGATGAAGACTGAAACAAGAGATTTACGCATGTACCCCGTCATCCTAAATGTCACATGATTCACAAACATATTGAACTCAAAGGATTTTACACACATAAAGCTAACAAGGATAGTGGTTTCCCCATAGCTTTGGTTACCCAACATTTAGGGAAGGCTGAAAGAAGCTGAGGAGAAGGGCGATCCTGTACAAGGACCAGCATTCTCAATTAATCTGGACCCCTGAGATCTCTCAAACACTGGCCCACCAAACAGACAGCATACACCAGCTGACATGAGGCCCCCAACATACATACACTAGAGGACTGCTGGGTCTGTGCTCATTTAGAAATGATCCACCTAACCCTTAAGAGTCTGGACGCCCCAGAGAGTTTAGAGTCAGGGAGGTTGGGGGATGGGGGGCATCCACGTGGAAACAGGGGATGGGGAAGAGGCATGGGATGTGGACGGGAGGGGGAATAAAATATGGAGTATAAAATCATTAATTCATTAATTTAAAAATGTAGTCCATTTCTCCTCTACTGTCAGACTTCCAGCTCTGACCTAATGATAAAATTATCTTGAAGGAGAAAAGATTTATTTTGTCTCATGGTTTCAGAGATTTCAGTCCATGGTTCCATGCTCTATGGTACTATGCAGAAAATGAGACAGAGAAGCATGGCAAGGAAGCAAAAACTGCTTACTACATAGTTTCTGGGAAAGGGAGAGACATAAAGAGAACAAGTTAGTCTCCAAGGTTACCTCCAAGGAACTACTTTCTTCAATTAGATCCCACTCTGAAGTGATCATTACTGTTCACTAACCAATCAAATTATGAACTCATTGGTGGTTTAATCTACTGATGAAGGAATAGATCCTCATGATCTAATCACTTCCCAAAAATCACATCCCTGGATACTGTTGCATTAGGGATTCAGCTTTGCAAACATGAGCTTTGGAAAATCCTTTCTGACACCAGTCCAAACCATAAGCATATCCACTGGGAAATGAGTGGGAACTGACAGAGAGTACCAGAAGGAGCTGCCATATTTTCACACAGTCTCTTATTACATCTACTTTATATAGGTAGTGTTTACCAAAGTGAGTCAAATATTCCTCCATTACTACCTTAGAACAAGCCACAATAACTTTCCTCTCTGGCTTGTACAATTGCAACTCCCTGAAAATGGTTCTCCTGATTGTATCCTTGCTACTTTTATGGCACATTTTCTATAGAGTATATGCCATCATGTCTTTGCAAAATATAATTAAATAATGTCTCCTCCTGACCAAAGCCCTCTCTTAGGCTAAACTATAAATCATCATTGTTCTATACAACCTGTGTCCTTTCAAACCCTATTAATGCCACTCCCTAGACTTTGCCACACCTTGTTTAGTTCCTATATCTTTATGTTACAGCATTTCTAGAAAAAGCCCTAAATATAAAGTGTCCCATCTTCCTGTAACTCTTATTGAACCAAGGTTTAAACTTCAGCTCACTGATTAACTGTTCTATAACTGTAATGGTTACCTATCCATTCTTCCCCAATCTCCTTTTCAATCTTCTTTCCTATCGTAATGAATATAGTACTACATTCTCAGGCTTTTACTCTTTTTTAAAAGATTTATTTATTTATTTATTTATTTATTTATTTATTTATTTAATATATGTGAGTTCACTGTTGCTGTCTTTTCACACACCAGAAGAAGACATTGGATCTCATTACAGATGGTTATGAACCACCTTGTGGTTACTGGAAATTGAACTCAGAACATTTGGAAGGACAGCCAGTGCTTTCAACCACTGAGCCAACTCTCCAAACCCAGGCTTTTTCTCTTGGTGTTCCCTTTGCCCAATAAACACCACCAATAAGTTCCTGCTTAGGTCTGCTTCATTTCTTTCAAGTTTTGCTGATGACATCTCCCTATACTATCCTCAGAATCTTCTCTGAACCTGTCCCCATAAACTAGAACATATAACACCCACTCTTCTTTCCATCTCTCTTTAATCTACTTTAATTTTCTTTTTTTTAAATGTATGTTTCTATATTTATGCATGTGTACCAAGTAACTTCAGGATCCCAAAGAGGTCAGAAGAGGGCTTTGAACTAGAGTTACAGATAGTTTTGAGATGCCTTGTAGATGCTAGGAGCTGAACCCAAATCCTTGAAAAGAAAAGTTAGTACTCTTACTCATGAAGCTATCTTCCCAGTATCTACTTCTTTAACTTTTTAAAATTAGTTTTATATATTCTCTGTCTCTGTCTCTCTGTCTCTGTCTCTCTCTGTCTCTCTGTCTCTGTCTCTGTCTCTGTCTCTGTCTCTGTCTCTGTCTCTCTCTCTCTCTCTCTGTGTGTGTGTGTGTGTGTGTGTTTGCCTGAATGCATGTAAGTGTGCCATGTCTGTACAATACCTGGAACTGTGTTACTGTTGGTTGTGAGCTAGACATGCTCTTAACCACTGAACCATCCTCCTCTCCCTTCTTTAACTTTCTTAAAAGTATGATTTATCATCTTCTTCATACATGTTTAATAACTTTACTTATTTGCTTATGATCTGCATTCAATTTCGTTATTACTCCAGCCCAGAATCTACAGTTGTAAAAACCAATCAGAGTTTTGTATTTATTTGTTAAATATATTTTAAAAACACATCTTTCACTTCAGATAAATTTATTTAAAAATTAATTTTAAGAAGAGATACTTCTAGATTCCTAAAGAGGATTTTAATGTTGTGGTGGTTTTAATGCAATGTCCCCCATCGTCTCAGAGATTGGAATTCCTGGTCTCCAGGTGATGATACTGTTTGGGTAGTTTTGGAGGTATGCCTTACTGGAGGATGTTTGCCACTAAGAGTTGGGAGCTGCAGGGTTTGAGGATTCAAAGTCTCATGCCATTCCCATTTAGCCCTCTCTGCTTCTTTTTTTTTTTTTTTTCCATTTTTTATTAGGTATTTAGCTCATTTACATTTCCAATGCTATACCAAAAGTCCCCCTTACCCACCCACCCCCACTCCCCTACCCACCCACTCCCCCCCTTTGGCCCTGGCGTTCCCCTGTACCGGGGCACACAAAGTCTGCGTGTCCAATGGGCCTCTCTTTCCAGTGATGGTTGTTATCATGTAGAAGAATGCGAATCGATCCATACTTATCTCCTTGTACTAAGGTCAAATCTAAGTGGATCAAGGAACTTCACATAAAACCAGAGACACTGAAACTTATAGAGGAGAAAGTGGGGAAAAGCCTTGAAGATATGGGCACAGGGGAAAAATTCCTGAACAGAACAGCAATGGCTTGTGCTGTAAGATCGAGAATTGACAAATGGGACCTAATGAAACTCCAAAGTTTCTGCAAGGCAAAAGACACTGTCTATAAGACAAAAAGACCACCAACAGACTGGGAAAGGATCTTTACCTATCCTAAATCAGATAGGGGACTAATATCCAACATATATAAAGAACTCAAGAAGGTGGACCTCAGAAAATCAAATAACCCCCTTAAAAAATGGGGCTCAGAACTGAACAAAGAATTCTCACCTGAGGAATACCGAATGGCAGAGAAGCACCTGAAAAAATGTTCAACATCCTTAATCATCAGGGAAATGCAAATCAAAACAACCCTGAGATTCCACCTCACACCAGTGAGAATGGCTAAGATCAAAAATTCAGGTGACAGCAGATGCTGGCGAGGATGTGGAGAAAGAGGAACACTCCTCCATTGTTGGTGGGATTGCAGGCTTGTACAACCACTCTGGAAATCAGTCTGGCGGTTCCTCAGAAAATTGGACATAGTACTACCGGAGGATCCAGCAATACCTCTCCTGGGCATATATCCAGAAGAAGCCCCAACTGGTAAGAAGGACACATGCTCCACTATGTTCATAGCAGCCTTATTTATAATAGCCAGAAACTGGAAAGAACCCAGATGCCCCTCAACAGAGGAATGGATACAGAAAATGTGGTACATCTACACAATGGAGTACTACTCAGCTATTAAAAAGAATGAATTTATGAAATTCCTAGCCAAATGGATGGACCTGGAGAGCATCATCCTGAGTGAGGTAACACAATCACAAAGGAACTCACACAATATGTACTCACTGATAAGTGGATACTAGCCTCTCTGCTTCTTGCTTGCAGATGTGAATTCTCAGCACGCCCAGTTGCCATGCCTTCACGATAGCATGCTTCCCTGCCTTGATAGTAACAGAGCCTTATTCCCATAGAACTATCAGCCCAGGTGAACCTTTCCCTCTATAAGCTGCTTTGTGTATAGTGTTCTATAACAGCAAAGAAATAACTAGTACAAATATGAACCAGGTTTTGCCTGTTTCACATACTATATATCTGGAGAACGTATATAGCCTGTAATTTAGCATGATTCCCATTGTTCAATCTCACAAGAAAAGCTGAAGATATAATAAAATAAACTGAAATATAGATAATTGCAGGTGTCCAACTAATTATAGAGCAGTGTAGAAATAATTAGTCACCTATAAGAGTGAAATTATCCAATCATCTCTTCTTTCTTTGTATGTGTAAAGAGTTTGGGGCGATAAATCCAAACCAAAGACTATCTAATGTTATTAGAACACTGAAGCAAGTTTAATGGATCTTAAATTATTGCCTCAAAAACAAAGTGTCTACATTATGACCATCTTAATTTCCTGTCAACTAGTCCATCCTTTGTTTTATATGAAGAAGCTGTAAGTGGGTGCATGACTATAACAGATTTGTTTTAATGACTTTTTCCATATTTAAGATGTCCCTATTATATATCTTTACTATAAAAAGTAAATGGCATCTAATAATTTCCAAGATTATTTGCAAGTTTTTATGTTTAAGCTGCTATTTTATATTAGAAAAAATTTTCTAAGTAGAAGATGAAAACCAAAGGCCTCTCTTTCCGTGAAGAACATTTTCTTGGTTAAAACAATATATTTTCCCTAGATGCATTCTACAGCAGAAAAATCTATAAAGTTCAAATTCAATTATATAGATAAAAGCAAACTTTATTAGATTGCTAAAATAAGATAATGTTTTTTTTTTTAAATGTGCTTTCTGGGAAATGCTCAAAATCCTGTGATATTCAAAATAAACACATTGAAAATTAGCAAATATATTTACTGGCATATATTAAATTTCTGCAACCTTATATTTTACATCCACACATAGCAAGTAATTATCCAAATGGAGTAAATATTTATAAGGCATTGCAAGATTCTGAATATTAGCTTGGCATTGGGAACTTTATGGTAGTTGTAATATATAAAAGAAAATATAAGAAAGAAAATTATTTCCATATTCATCTAAAATGGAGCCGATGCCCACTAGTTGTAACTGTATGTGATTAATATGTACAGTGTTTTCTGACTGTTATGACTGTGTATGAGTTGTGTATGACTGTGTATGAGTTGCAATGTGAGTCCATTGTCAAACAAGTCACTTTCTTGCCAGTAATGGCGTAGAGAATAAATCAAGTCCAAATCAAATAAATCAAATTTTATGTTTTCCTTCAGGAATATCAGAATTTGTTTACCTATTTCTTTGTCCTAATGCAATCTTGTGTTGTCCACACAGAGCAGCTGAGCTGAAAAGCATTCCCAATTTAATCTGCTCTCCAATTTATGTAGAAGGCTCTGAAATGAAGGGCCAGACCCATCTCAGTTTAATGTCTCTCTCTGTTTGCCTAAGGGTACTTCTGAGGAAGTTTTATTGTTGTTGTTGTTGCTTTTTTTGTTTTAAGATGAATATAGTTAATGCTCAGGATCCACTGAGGCCTGGTTCCCAGACGTGTTCTGAAGATACCAAAATCTGGATAAAACTTACACAAATGGCATTGTGTTTGCACATACCTGTGTGTCTGTTCCTGTATACTTTAAAATCCCACCTTTGCCTAATGCTAAAAAAAACCGCTGATTTTCTGTATATTTAAAGAATAAGAAGGAAAACAACTGTACATTTTTAGTTAAAGAGAAAAATGTTTTTTTTTTGATCCATAGATGTAGATCCCACAGATATGAGACACCAGGAGTTGACTTTTACCCAAATGCCCAAAGAGTCAGTCTGCTCTTTCAACAATGACCCACTCCCACATTTTTCTAGCACTAGAAAAAAATTAAAGCTAGAGATTATTAAAGTGGAAAATGGATTCTGTTGTTTGCCCTGTTTCTAAAAAGTGTATGTAAGAGTTTATCTAATCATACTAATTTCCTTTCTAATCTAATCATACTATATTCCTTTCTTTAGTTAAAACACTCAATGTTTGGAGAAGATGGCAAAGAATAGTCACACGTTCAAGGCAAACACTGGCTACAGAGTAAGACTTTGTCTCAAAAGGAAAGAAAACAAAAACAAAAAAAGAAGTAAGAAGAGAATGGGAGGAAGAAAAGGGGAAGGAGAGAGTTTATTATCATCGCCTAGTCAGCTTCTATCTATACATGATTTAATCTTGACCAGAAAATATTGATAATCCTGATATTTTTTTAAGAGGTCCTCTTCAAACACCACAAGTTGGGGTGAGCACAACCTGTTCTCATGCTCTGATTCCAAAGATGATAAATGAATGCTTCATATAGAAGGGGTAGTTTGTGTCCTGAAGCAAGTGAGGGTTTTTCCTGGGAGGTTTCAGAACTTCTTCATTTTTATCTGGAAGCAGAAAAGAACTAGAGTAGCCGTGCCTCAGTATCATAGAGTCTGAAGGGTGGAGATTTCAACAAGTTTAAGGCTTTCTCGCCTGCATGGTGAATTCTTGGCCAGTCTGGGGTAAGAATTAAACTTTGAAAGAAAAGAAAAAGAAAGGAAAGGGAGCAGGGGACGGAAGGAAGAAAGGGGTAAGGGAGGGAGGGAGGGTGAAAGAGTAGGAGTGAGGGAGGAGGAGAGATGGGGTAAAAGCTTAAAGCTTTTCCTATGTTTCTTGAAAAGATGCATTTATTTTTACATATCTTGGAAAAATCACTGACTCTAAGAGAAGTAAATGCATTGTAAATGTGCCATCATCTTTACAGAAAATTTGCCTCTCATAGACATATCTTCTATAAAACACAGCTCCATCCTAGAACACTAGAAGGCAAGGAAACACACTTGAAAATTAAAATAAGAAATGTTAGGATGCCTCATACTTTTTGATTACCATACAATCAACAGTATAGTGCTGATTATGAGTTTGTAGCAGCCATAACTTATGTTTCAATGCACCTTAAAAATATAATAAACATATACATATATATGTTAAAGTACTAAAATAAGCATTTGCTTACATATTCATCCATGTAGCAATAACGCTGAGAGCAATGACTGCCACCCTGCTAGCATCCATCATGTAGTTACAAGATAAAAAGAACATACTCCAAGCAATTTCTGTATTATTGTCACTGAAGTCAAAATGAGATGACAGATTGATGCATAATCAGAAGTAGATTAAAACTGGTCACATACATTTACATGACATGAAGCAAAGTATGTCTGGTTCTGAACTAAGCTAGGATGATGTCTGCACAGGAGACTAAATAATTCATCTTTTCTTAGAAATAGAATGGTGGATATGCAGCCATATATCTCATTTCCAGGCTCTGTGTTTTAAAAATCAGAGTTTGAGTATAGTGCCTTTGATTGGAACCAGAGTAAACTGGAAGCCATATGTGAACGATTTTAGCTATCAGTCACCCCTAGAACTACCAGCGCACAAGGGTCAATTTTTTTGACATACGAAGGAATTATTCCACGTGATTCTAACTGATACCATCAGATTTATGTAGAATAAACTAAGCATTATCAGCTATAGTGTTGTACAAGAATAATTAATTGGAGAATGTATCTGCTTTCCACAGAGCTGCCTCTGAACTTTATTCATCAATCTATGACAGAAAATTCTGTTCAATATTTACTCTAACATATTTAAGTAGATATAAGCATTTTAGGGGTTTCTACTTTTACCTTTAGATGTATTATAACCTGGTCCCAAATTATATGGAGTTCATATTGGTTCTGGTCCTGTCCTGGTTATGTTTCCTGGAGTTCATGTAAAACATTTCTTAACGAATGAATAATGAAAGCATGGTACATATAGAGTTTTATTTAACTACAAAGAAAAATGAAATTATCAATGTTTCAGGTAAATGGGCATAATTTGAGAAAACAATATTGGGTGGAGTGATCAAGACACAAAATAACTAAACACATCATGTTCCTCTCATGTGTGAATTTCAACACTGATTTGTGTGTTTAACTTGAAACACCAATAGAAAGTAGAATATAGAAAAAGGCCATTGGTTGGATGAGCATACCAGGAGTAAAAAGTTAAAGCAGAGATGAGGTAGTTGGAATTGAGGAGTTATGAGGTGTGGGATAGAGGGAGAATTAATCCAAGCAAAGGATATATGAAAGTCTATGTGGACATCTTCTACTTTGGAAGTTGTCCCTGTAAAATAAGAGAGACAATTAGAAGGGAGATATCCAGCAGAGATGGATCATGCTGTTCCTGGAAGACATGGGTTATTAAACAAAATGTCCAGTAGCATGCATGGAACATCTCCATAGGAGCTGTTGTTTGAGGAAACCCGCAGAGGCCCCCATAACAATAAAAGTCCTTGCCATTCCCTGTGAGGAGCCGCCCTCACAGTCGCCGTTACAAGATGGCGCTGACATCCGTTTTGCTCGTAGTAAAATGTGCGCAGGCGTCAGGGTATCGTTCCATTACCTGAGCCCTGCCTTTCTCGTGGCGTTAACTGACTGATAGTGGGCAGCCAATCCCAGTGGTGCACATCTCCAACCATTTTTTCGCAGCCTATAAAAGGGAAGGGTTTTCTGCTCTCTGGGTCTCCTCTCCTGAAGCTGATCATCTATCTCTCGAGATGTATTAAAGCTGTACTGCAGAAGGATCTGAGTGGCCTGCGTGCGTTTTGCTGGCGAGACGGTAGCGTGGGTCAATTCCCCTAGATGGCTTGGAAGAACTAGTTGAAAAGACCCCATATTGAAGACATGACATGCCTTGAATGCAAACTCAAAGTAATACTTGATTTAGGATGGCACTAATATGTATGAAAATGTCATGTACTTCTCACAAGAAAATGATTAAAAACGTGTGTGTGTGTGTGTGTGTGTGTGTGTGTGTGTGTGTGTACTTAAAGTCTTTAACAACTTCCTATCATATTTATAATAATAAAACTCATTCTATTCACACAAAAGACTCCACACAACTCAGCCTCCCTCTGACTTTTTTACCCTTAATGTTCTCTGTGTGTATCAGTCATGCTGATGTGCATAATTGGATATTAGAAGACTTATATGGGTTATAATTAAAAATGGCCGTAAAAGTAGAATTTTATCTGTCAGATGAGAAACAGATTTCATTTTTACAGATGAGTGCTTTTATAACAACAATGGCTTCCACTGACATCTACATATCTTCAATGAGGTGTCCTCTCTGGATCTCCTTTTACCAGATCAAAGGGCTCAGTGTTCCTAGTGTAAGTAAAATGGTTTCCTCCTCCCTGGCATCAATTCATTGAACATCATGACTGAGTATCTGTTACCTGCTACATCATTCCAAGAACACTATACTTTGAGAATGTAAATACAAACAAGAGATGCAAGATACTTGCATTCGTTGAGTATTTATTTAAAAGGAAAGGAGACAGAAGGCAAGCGAGCAAACAAACAGAAACAATGAAATTGCAGGTAGTGATAGATGCTGTGAACACTAGACTAGGCTATCCAGGAAGGGACCACAACAGGAGGAAACACAAGAGTGATTTAACATGAACCCTCAAAGGATGAGAAAGAGATAGCAGTGGAAAGGCCTGAGCAGAGGGAGCTAACACATGTAATGTCAAATAATGAGACTGAGTGCTTGCTTGGACCATCAAAATACATCAATATGACTGATATGCGTAGAGTACACTGAGCATAAGCAAACACAGAGGACGGCTAAGTGCAAGTTGTGAGAATAATTTTAGTTTTAATTTTATAGTAAATATGTCAGGAAGTTGTTAAAGAGTTTAAGCATGCATAAACATACATTGTTAATCATTTATTTATGTATATGTAAGTACCACTACATATGTGTACAGGTCAGATAGCAACTTGAGGGTACAGGTCTCTTTCCACCATGTGAGCCCTGTGATAGAATGCAGATCTCCAGGCAATAAGCAAAACCAGCTGCTGAGTGACCTAGTATATTAGTATATAGTACAAATCCCCACAGGAGGAGATACAGAGACAAAGTGTGGAGCAGAGACTGAAGGAAAGGCCATCTAGAGACTGCCCTACCTGGGGATCCATTCCATATACTGTTACCAAACCCAGACACTATTGTGGATGCCAAAAAGTGCTTGCTGACAGGAGCCTGATATAACTGTCTTCTGAGAGACTCTGCCAGAGCCTGACAAATAAAGAGGCTCATAGCCAACCATTGGACTGAGCCCAGTGTCTCCAATCGAGGAGTTAGAGAAAGGATTGAAGGAGATGAAAGGGTTTGCAACCCCATAGAAGAAACAACAATATCAAACAACCAGACTTTCCAAGAGCTCCCAGGAACTAAACCACTAACCAAAGAGTACACGTGGAGTGACCCATGGCTCCAGCCAAAATATGTAGCAAAGGATAGCTTTGTCGGACATCAATGGGAGGAGAGCCCCTTGGTCCTGTGAAGGCTCAATGCCCCAGTGTAGGCGAATGCCAGGGCAGGGAAGCAGGAGTGGGTGGGTGGAGGAACACCCTCATAGAAGCAGGGGGAGGGGAGGGGACTTTCAGAGGGGAAACCAGGAAAGGGGATAACATTTGAAATGTAAATAAAGAAAATATCTAATAAAGAAAAAAGACTGTTTGGTCCATTGAGGCTGTAGTCAAATAACCACAACAAAACAGAAATAACTTCCTTACAGGTCTTATGTATGTAAGTTTATACTGCTAATACTCAACAGAACAAGTTATCCCAAACAATATACACTTTTTGAGTATATAGTATATACATACTAATATACATACATAGATTCAGATCTAATGTATGTAAGTTTATACTCTTAATACTCAACAGAACAAGTTATCCCAAACAATCTACACATTCTGAGTATATAGTATGTATATATTAACATACAAACATTATATTCATTTCTAATGTATTTAAGTTTATACTGTTAATACTTAACAGAACAAGTTATTCCAACAATATATGCTTTTTGAGTATATATGTATATACTAATATACACACATTAGATTCAAATCTAGTGTATGTAAGATTACACTGCTAATACTCAACAGAACACGATATCCAAACAATATACACTTTTTGAAGATTTGTGACTCACAATTTCTTCATAAATGGGAGACTTCAAAAGGTGTTGATTCTACAATTACCTTCAGAAGCTTTAGCCTCTTCTTCACGCCATACATTGGGATCCACCAAGTTCTCTGTAGCAGATTTTCTTCTAGCCGTGTACTTTTCAAACTTTCTGAGGTAAAAAACCATTTTTTTTAATTTTATTTTTTAATTTATTTATTCATTCACTTTACATCCCAATACTAGAGACCTCTCCACCCAGTACTCCACATGCAGTCCTCACCCATTTCCCCTCCCCTTCTCTGAGAGGGAGAGTCCACCTCTGGATATTACACACACACACACACACACACACACACACACACACACACACACACACACTACCACTACCACTCCCACCCAGACCCTCAACTCCTAAACCCCAGAGCATATCAAGTCACTGAAGGACTAGGTGCATGCTTTCGCACTGAGGACAGACAAGACAGCCCAGTGAGGGGAACGGGATCCACAGGCAGTCAACAGATTCAGAGACAGGCCCCGCTCCAGTTGTGAGGAGACCCAAGTGAAGACCAAGTTCTCAATTAACTTTCAATTACTACCTTTGTACATCACAGGTCAAATTAGGAGAAAACTAACTTTTAAACAGCATATATCATTTTAATTTATTAGCTTCAAAACTAATTATATTAAAATACTTATATTTTTAATACTTTTTATTGATTCTTTGTGAATTTCACAGTATTCACTCCAATCTCAATCATCAACTTGTCCTCTCATCCACACCCTCCACCCGTGCACACTCTCCCCCAACAGAAGAAAAAAATCTCAGTGTAGAAGCTGTAGTGTGAACAAGGAAAACGTCTTTCTGGATTATATGAAATAGTCAATTCAGTATGACTTTATATCATTCTTTCTATCTTTATGTATAAAAGCATATAGATGATAGATAGATAGATAGATAGATAGATAGATAGATAGATAGATAGATAGATGATAGATAGATGATAGATAGTAGATAGATAATCACATCACTAGTAGTAATAGTAGAATATGGTACATGTAAAATAATAATAATATATATGCCTATTTATATATAAATTCTTTTTAAAGTGTGATTTAATGATTATATTTATATTTACTAGAATGCACTTTCAGAATTCTACTTGCTTATTATATTTAAAAAGCTAGAGATAGTTATAAGAGGTAGCATGTTAACAGGAGTCACAGTTCTAGCTGAAAGTTAAAAAACTGGAAGAATTCATGTCTTACTTCTAAAATCAAATAGCCAATCATAATTTTAAAAGTCTAATACATCATGAAAAATCATAATTAATAGTTACTGGAAACTGAAAGAGAACGTATGCTATTATTTAATAAACGTCTGGTTAAACAATAAACAAGTAAAACAAAAGGAACACATTGTAAATTAAACATGTTGTCTCTCTGGTTTGAGATAACCAGTATCACACATTACATCGCTCTCATCTGCAATCCTAACTTTATATATTATCTATTATCACAGAGAAAGCCAGAGCATTCCAAAGTTCTCCGTTAAAATCATCCTAGTTCAATGTGTGTCAAACAGGACAGCAAATTGCTCCTTCTAGAGATGTCATATATTATTCATATTTGTTTTCTTTAGTCATTTTCCCCTAATTAAGGAAAAATGAAATATAAGTAATATTGGAGATAATATTTTTCCAAACATTAGTATAAATTGTCTTCAAATAACTATGAAAATTTTACATAAACAATATGGCCTATCACTTCAAAGAGGAGCAATATCACCACGTGTCAGGTAACTCCAATTAAAATATTGTGTGTGTGTGTGTGTGTGTGTGTGTGTGTGTGTGTGTGCATATACACACATACATATATTTGGGACACTTTTAATTACTTTATTACTATAGTTTAAAACATCCTTAACTTTAATTATCCACTACCTTACCTCCTCAGCCCCGTCCCTCATCCCTATTTTCACATAAGCCTCCATTCCCATTATTCTTCTTTTCTTCTTCATAAGCTGTTTTTATCAAGGTATATTATCACAGCAGCAGGAAAAAAAAAAGCTAAGACACAGTGTAAAATAAAATAATGGAGTATAGAATTAAGAAGATATTTCTACATTTCAACACTTCTCGTTTTGTACAATGTTATTATATCAAAGGATTTGTTTCTAGAAACTAGAAAACTAAAGTTCTCTACTCAATTATATGAGGGGATAACCTCTCTATTCTCAGTTTCCTTCTTTCTTGTAAGGGGCAGGGCTGGAGGCTGCATCACAATGGTCCTCACTAACTTCTTATTGTTGTCCTTTTCTTTTTTGTCCAATTTTTTATTAGATATTTTCTTCATTTACATTCCAAATGCTATCCCAAAAGTCCCCTATACCCTCCCCCCCCCCCCGCCCTGCTCCCCTACCCACCCACTCCCACTTCTTGGCCCTGGAGTCCCTCTGTACTGGGGCATATAAAGTTTGCATGACCAATGGGCCTGTCTTCGCAATGATGGCCATCTAGGCAATCTTCTCCTACATATGCAGCTAGAGACACGAGTTCTGGGGGTACTGATTAGTTCATATTGTTGTTCCACCTATAGGGTTGCAGACCCCTTCAGCTCCTTGGGTACTTTCTCTAGCTCCTCCATTGGGGGGCCTGTGTTCCATCCAATAGCTGACTGTGAGCATCCACTTCTGCATTTGCCAGGCACTGGCATAGCCTCACATGAGACAGCTATATCAGGGTCCTTTCAGCAAAATCTTGCTGGCATGTGCAACAGTGTCTGTGTTTGGTGGCTGACTATGGGATGGATGCCCGGGTGGGGTAGTCTCTGGATGGTGATCATTTCGTCTTAGCTCTAAACTTTGTCTCTTTAACTCCTTCCATGGGTATTTTCCCCCTATTCTAAGGAAGTATCCACAGGTTGGTCTTCTTTCGTCTTGATTTTCTTCTGTTTTGCAAATTGTATCTTGGGTGTTCTAAGTATCTGGGCTAATATCCACTTATCAGTGAGTGCATATCAAGTGACTTCTTTTGTGATTGGGTTACCTCACTCAGGATGATATCCTCCAGATCCATCCATTTGCCCAGGAATTTCATAAATTCATTGTTTTTAATAGCTGAGTAGTACTCCATTGTGTAAATGTACCACATTTTCTGTATCCATTCCTCTGTTGAGGGGCATCTGGGTTCTCTCCAGCTTCTGGCTATTATAAATAGGGCTGCTTGGAACATAGTGGAACATGTGTCCTTCTTACTGGTTGGAACATCTTCTGAGTATATGCCCAGGAGAGGTATTGCTGGATCCTCCTGTAGTACTATGTCCAGTTTTCTGAGGAACCGCCAGACTGATTTCCAGAGTGGTTGTACCAGCTTGCAATCCCACCAAACAATAGAGGAGTGTTTCTCTTTCTCCACATCCTGGCTGGTATCTGCTGTCACCAGAAATTTTGATCTTAGCCATTCTGACTGGTGTGAGGTGGAATCTCAGTGTTGTTTTGATTTGCATTTCCCTGATGATTAAGGATGTTGAACATTTTTTCAAGTGCTTCTCAACCTTTTGGTATTCTTCGGTTGAAAATTCTTTGTTTAGCTCTGTACCCCATTTTTAATGGGGTTATTTAAATTTCTTGAGCTCTTTGTATATATTGGATATTAGTCCCCTATCAGATTTAGGATTGGTGAAAACAATTTTCTCAATCTGTTGGTGGCCTTTTTGTCTTATTGACAGTATCTTTTTCCCTACAGAAGCTTTGCAATTTTATGAGATCCCATTTGTCAATTCTTGATCTTACAGCACAAGCCATTGCTGTTCTGTTCAGGAATTTTTCCCCTGTGCCCGTACCTTCCAGGCTTTTTCCACTTTCTCCTCTATAAAATTCAGTGTCTCTGGCTTTATATGGAGGTCTTTGATCCACTTCGATTTGAGCTTTGTACAAGGAGGTAAGAATGGATCAATTCGCACTCTTCTACATGATAACCGCCAGTTGTGCTAGCACCATTTGTTAAAAATGTTGTCTTTTTTCCACTGGATGGTTTTAGCTCCCTTGTCAAAGATCAAGTGACCATAGGTGTGTTGTCCTTTTTTTTTTTAATTTAATTTTATTTTTTATTTATTACGTATTTTCCTCAATGACATTTCCAATGCTATCCCAAAAGTCCCCCATACCCTCCCTACCCACCCATTCTCATTTTTTTGGCCCTGGCATTCCCCTGTACTGGGGCATATAAAGTTTGTGTGTCCGATGGGCCTCTCTTTCCAGTGATGGCTGACTAGGCCATCTTTTGATACATATGTAGCTAGAGTCAAGAGCTCCAGGGTACTGGTTAGTTCATAATGTTGTTGCACCTACAGGGTTGCAGATCTCTTTAGCTCCTTGGATACTTTCTCTAGCTCCTCCATTGGGGGCCCTGTGATCCATCCAATAGCTGACTGTGAGCATCCACTTCTGTGTTTGCTAGGCCCCTGCCTAGTCTCACAAGAGACAGCTATATCTGGGTCCTTTCAGCAAAATCTTGTAGTGTATGCAGTGGTGTCAGTGTTTGGAAGCTGATTATGGGGTGGATCCCTAGATAAGGCAGTCTCTAGGTGGTCCATCCTTTTGTCGCAGCTCCAAACTTTGTCTCTGTAACTCCTTCCATGGGTGTTTTGTTCCCAATTCTAAGAAGGGGCACAGTGTCCACACTTTGGTCTTCATTCTTCTAGAGTTTCATGCATTTGGCAAATTGTATCTTATATCTTGGGAATACTAAGTTTTGGGCTAGTATCCACTTATCAGTTCATAGCAGCCTTATTTATAATAGCAAGTAGCTGGAAAGAACCCAGATGCCCCTCAACAGAGGAATGGATACAGAAAATGTGGTACATTTACACAATGGAGTACTACTCAGCTATTAAAAAGAATGAATTTATGAAATTCCTAGGCAAATGGATGGACCTGGAGGGCATCATCCTGAGTGAGGTAACCCAATCACAAAGGAACTCACACAATATGTACTCACTGATAAGTGTTGTCCTTTTTTTAACGCAGCTGTTCATTATGTGACACCTGAAGCCCTTAATCATTGGCAGATATAACTTAGCAAACAAAGGTTTCTATATCCTGCAAATATTTCCCTTATACATTTTCTAATTCCTAGATTAAATAAGATTTGAGTCAAAATAAATTTTGCCTATAGTAATTTATTAGCTACCAATATATATTTCTTAAAAATAAAATATATAGAGCATGGCATAACTCTAATCAATGTAAAAAATAGAAAAGAAGGTATGATTCCCTCCCTGTTTACTTGTTATATCCATTACTGATTCACAGATCTTCAAAATTAGTGACAAATATGACAGTGTTGTTGAGATCTCTTAAAAAGCAGCATAATTATAGCCAGTAAAATCATAACTTCTTCAGTGTTGGAACATGTTTGTCTCATTGCAAGACTAGAAGATACTTGCCACTAAGCAATAATAGTAATTAAGATGAAACTGTAATAAAAAACCTTTGTATAGCAAAGCTGTTCTCCTAGGCATAGTTATAGTTTCATAAGTGATTAACTTTGTCTATTTTTTCATTTGGAGTGATAACAAAAGAAGTCTCAGCCCACAAATGTATCATTCTTGCATGGCCATTTACATTCTCCATATGGAGAGCGAACCCTCACTCTTCCCATTTCTCTAGATGAGGCGATTGAGTGGGAAACAAAGGAAATCAAACAACAATTGTCCAATACCAACAACTTACATGTGGTGGAGATTTCAAGCCAAACACAGCTCAGAAAACCATGTGTGTCGTCACCAATATACACAGCATCCCTTAGAAAGCTGTTAAGGAGTTTTGAAACTTTTTCTTTGATTTTGTAAGAGCTCATATTAAAGAAAGAAAGTGAGAAAGAAAGAAAGAAAGAAAGAAAGAAAGAAAGAAAGAAAGAAAGAAAGAAAGAAAGAAAGAAAGGAAGGAAGGAAGGAAGGAAGGAAGGAAGGAAGGAAGAAAGAGAAAGAAGTGAGGGAGCGAGGGAGGAAGAATGAAAGAGAGAGAGAGAGAGAGAGAGAGAGAGAGAGAGAAGCCAGCAAGCCTACAAATAATGACAGTTTCCATGTGTGTGATCTACACACTTTCTTTCTAACATAATTATGTGAGATTCTGAATTTTAATTTTTAAACTTCCTTGAAGGTAGCATCCTAGAATAATGCTTACATTTAATTGTACACTGAAAAACAGGGTTTCTCTCTGGTAATGTATATATCCCTCACAGCATGTACTTCATTAATGTATTTATATTTTTATTTTGCATCTCAGTTACTGCCCCCACAACTGGTTCTCCCTCACAAAGTCCCTCCCCACGCCCCATTCTCTTCTCTTCTCTTCTCTTCTCTTCTCTTCTCTTCTCTTCTCTTCTCTTCTCTTCTCTTCTCTTCTCTTCTCTTCTCAGTGGTCCCATCCCCACCTTGGTGCATCAAGTCTCTGTAGTGTTAGGGGCACCCTCTCCCACTGAGTCCAGACAAGGCAGTCCACTTGGGGATCAGATTCCACTGTCAGGCAACAGCTTTATGGACACCCCTGTTCCTGTTGTTGTCAGACCCACATGGAGACTGAGCTGAACATCTGCTACATAGGTCTAGGCACTCCTTTTAACCAGTCAGTGAGCATGCGCAATCGTGAAGATGGACGAGTTCAGATTTCTATAAGCTCATAAGTCACCACCCAATATGTTGCTCTGTCATATGAAATTGACAATTTCAAAAAACAGAACGGAAAACATTAGAAATCTCATTACTTCCCACAGAAAATTTCAGGAGTCTCAAGAATCCTTCCAGACAGTGTATCTTCCATAAACTGGCACACAAATTTGTTTTTCCTCACTCACAGTGAAATCATCTTACGAGTTCCATTTCTGCATAAGGAAAAGAATAATAATTCAAGTGAGTTATTTGTTTCATGTGTTGATCTAATCAAAGAGCTTCTACTAAATCTTTCCAGCCATATTTTATTTTCCATTGTCATGTGTGTGTCTGTGTGAAATGCATGTGTGCTTGTATGATATGTGGAGAAGCACATGTGTGCTGAAGTATGGATGCCTCTGATAGAGCATGTGGCGGCCTGAGGTTGATGTCTTCAACCATCCTCCTTTGTTCTTATACATCATTCAATGAGGAAGGGTGTTTCAATCAAAGATCGAGTTTGCTGATATAGCTAATTAGTCTTGCTGACCAATTTGCAGTGAGGAATTCCACTTCTGCCTTCTGAATCTAGAATTACAGGGTCGACATCATTCCCACTTAGTCTTCACATGGGTCCTGAGAATCTGAACTCTTATTTTCACACTTGGATGGCAAATGCTTAGCCAGTCAGCCATCTGTCTGGCCTGTTTTTGCAGGAATAGTTTGTTATTATTCTGTGTCTTTTGTGTACTTTACTGTTAAGGTCCAAGTCCATCTCTAAGGCCATTTTTAACTGGTTAGTGAAAACTATTACATATGTTTAGGCCAACCACAAAGAATGTGTCAAAACATCTATGAAGAATCTAACTGACTGCATTACACCTGACAATATCTGAAATAACCGACATGATACAAACTAATATCAGCACTTCAGTACTTACTGAGTAAACCAAAACCATACCAGGTTTACTTAAGGTCATGTGTGAGTTATTTGCTTGCCAATGGTAATCAATCTACCAGTGGTTAAAATGCCATAGAGTCTACCCCATGAACACAAAAGCAGCACAAAATGAACTCAGTGGGTTTAAAAGAGAGGATCTCAGAGTTAGAAGAGACAGGTATCGGGGGAGGCACCAAGAGGAGCTGGAAGGAAAGAGTGGGGGTGGATATCATCAAGATGTATTGTCCACATGTATGAAATTTCCAATAATAAATAAAAATAAATTTAAGGCACTTTCTCTTCAAAAAAATGTAATGCCTGAGGCAACATCTCAGTTGTTAAAATGCATGCATTGCAAGAAAGACCCCAGAGTCACATAAAAATCTAGGCATGTTGGTGCACGCATTGTATCCCAACAGATCTAAATGGACCTATAGGTCTCACTACCAGCAAAGTCTAGCCTATTTGATGAGATCCAGACTCATAATGTAGCCTGTCTCAGATGAAGTGGACCATGCTTCCAAGGGTGACACCTGAGGCTATCCTAAGAACTCCATGTAGACACACACCCAATGTTGTATACCAATTTTCTCCAGAATTGATACATTCAGTCCTGGAGAAATGCTCCTTAAACCTCAGAATATTCTAAATGGGGGTGAACCATTTCATCCTGCAGAAAAGTGTCCTAAGATTCAGGAAGTAAGCAACATAGAATCCTCAGAAAGTCCCTGAAACTGACCTGGGTACATTAGGCCCTAAAGCTTACATAAGCAATAAGGACTGATAAGAGATGCATTTAGATCACCTAAGCTGCTTGGAAGAGACAGACCAGATGAGCTACCTGGAAATGAAAGTCACTGACTACTAGGCTGCCTGAAATTGAGTACTGAGGTACGCAGATACAGTTTTCATGAGCTGTCAATAATATTAGGATGGACTTCCGTTGTTGCAGCTGTCTTTAAGTTAATCCAACTTCTTTAAGTAACCTCTCACCTATATGCTATAAGAAACTGCAATAAATTCATTGTTTTATCATGTTGGACTTTAGTGACAGTCTTACTTTGCTTGGTTTTTGATTCTGTACCTAGGTAAGTGTTACAGGGGTTCATGTCTTCCCAGGAATAGTGTCATGCAACATCTCCACCATGAATACACATGTATGAATGAATATACACTTATATGTGCAAATACATGCACACACACACACACACACACACACACACACACACACGTATTCTTCTTTTGTGAAGCAGTGCACGCATCTTGGTAAAAATTAATAATAAAACATACACATAGTGTAAAATCAATAAATTCTGTAACATTGTCTTAGGGTTACTATTTTTGGGATTAAAAAACCATGACCAAAGCAACTTTGAGAGAAAAGGTTTATTCGGAGTACACTTCCATATCTCCATCAAAGTATGGTCAGGACAGGAACCCAAACAGGGCAGAAACCTATAGGCAGGAGCTGATGCACAAGAAACAGAGGGTGCTGGATGCTGGCTTGCTCATCATTATTGCTCAGCCTGGTTTCATGTAGAATCCAGGACCACAAGTTTAGGAATGGCACCACCTATAATGAGCTAGACCCCTTCCCCATCAATCAGGAATTAAGAAAATGTCCTACAGGCTTACCTAAAAACTGATTTTTTTTTTTACATTTTTATTACATATTTGTTGGGAGCCGCGCCCACATTCGCCGTTACAAGATGGCGCTGACAGCTGTGTTCTAAGTGGTAAACAAATAATCTGCGCATGTGCCAAGGGTATCTTATGACTACTTGTGCTCTGCCTTCCCCGTGACGTCAACTCGGCCGATGGGCTGCAGCCAATCAGGGAGTGACACGTCCGAGGCGAAGGAGAATGCTCCTTAAGAGGGACGGGGTTTCGTTTTCTCTCTCTCTTGCTTCTTGCTCTCTTGCTTCTTACACTCTTGCTCCTGAAGATGTAAGAAATAAAGCTTTGCCGCAGAAGATTCTGGTCTGTGGTGTTCTTCCTGGCCGGTCGTGAGAACGCGTCTAATAACAATTGGTGCCGAATTCCGGGACGAGAAAAAACTCGGGACTGGCGCAAGGAAGATCCCTCATTCCAGAACCAGAACTGCGGGTCGCGGTAATAAAGGTTCCCGTAAAGCAGACTGTTAAGAAGGATTCAACTGTATGAATTCAGAACTTTTCAGCTGGGGAACGAGAGTACCAGTGAGTACAGCTTTACGAGGTAAGCCTGATCTTGAACTTTCTAACGAAATTCAAGACAGTCTATCAGAAGTAAAGTGGAATATGTTTGGCCTTGAATTTTTTCTGGTGTTAGGAGCCCTTTTGTTCCTTTTCACATGTTATCAAGTGATTAAGATAGGGCTGAAAATTCTAGAGGAAATTCAGGACAAGCTATCAGAAGTAAAGCGGGGAGAGAGAGTAGGAGCAAAGAGGAAATATGGTACACAAAATAAGTATACAGGCCTTTCCAAGGGTCTTGAACCCGAGGAAAAGTTAAGGTTAGGTAGGAATACCTGGAGAGAGATTAGAAGAAAAAGAGGAAAAAGGGAAAAGAAGAAAGATCAATTAGCGGAGGTCTCTAGGAAAAGGAGCCTGTGCTCATCGCTGGATGGGCTCGGGAAGCCAGCTCTTAGTAGCTCTGAAGCAGGTGAAGAATCCTCCTCTGAGGAAACAGACTGGGAGGAAGAAGCAGCCCATTACCAGCCAGCTAATTGGTCAAGAAAAAAGCCAAAAGCGGCTGGCGAAGGCCAGTTTGCTGATTGGCCTCAGGGCAGTCGGCTTCAAGGTCCGCCCTATGCGGAGTCCCCGCCCTGCGTAGTGCGTCAGCAATGCGCAGAGAGGCAGTGCGCAGAGAGGCAGTGCGCAGACTCATTCATTCCCAGAGAGGAACAAAGGAAAATACAACAGGCATTTCCGGTCTTTGAAGGAGCCGAGGGTGGGC
Organism: Mus musculus; assembly: GCF_000001635.26. Taxonomy (NCBI): domain Eukaryota; kingdom Metazoa; phylum Chordata; class Mammalia; order Rodentia; family Muridae; genus Mus; species Mus musculus. Next base: position 13,772,663 of record NC_000072.6, on the reverse strand, counting down.
GTGTCCACGCTCCGGTAGAATACTTACAAATTAAAGAAATTGCCGAGTCGGTCCGTAAATACGGAACCAATGCTAATTTTACCTTGGTGCAGTTAGACAGGCTCGCCAGCATGGCACTAACTCCTGCTGACTGGCAAACGGTTGTAAAAGCCGCTCTCCCTAGTATGGGCAAATATATGGAATGGAGAGCGCTTTGGCACGAAGCTGCACAAGCGCAGGCCCGAGCAAACGCAGCTGCTTTGACTCCAGAGCAGAGAGATTGGACTTTTGACTTGTTAACGGGTCAGGGAGCTTATTCTGCTGATCAGACAAACTACCATTGGGGAGCTTATGCCCAAGTTTCTTCCACGGCTATTAGGGCCTGGAAGGCGCTCTCCCGAGCAGGTGAAACCACTGGTCAGTTAACAAAGATAATCCAGGGACCTCAGGAATCCTTCTCAGATTTTGTGGCCAGAATGACAGAGGCAGCAGAGCGTATTTTTGGAGAGTCAGAGCAAGCTGCGCCTCTGATAGAACAGCTAATCTATGAGCAAGCCACAAAGGAGTGCCGAGCGGCCATAGCCCCAAGAAAGAACAAAGGCTTACAAGACTGGCTCAGGGTCTGTCGAGAGCTTGGGGGACCTCTCACCAATGCAGGCTTAGCGGCCGCCATCCTCCAATCTCAGAACCGCTCCATGAGCAGAAATGATCAGAGGACATGTTTTAATTGCGGAAAGCCTGGGCATTTTAAGAAAGATTGCAGAGCTCCAGATAAACAGGGAGGGACTCTCACTCTTTGCTCTAAGTGTGGCAAGGGTTATCATAGAGCTGACCAGTGTCGCTCTGTGAGGGATATAAAGGGCAGAGTCCTTCCCCCACCTGATAGTCAATCAACTGATGTGCCAAAAAACGGGTCATCGGGCCCTCGGTCCCAGGGCCCTCAAAGATATGGGAACCGGTTTGTCAGGACCCAGGAAGCAGTCAGAGAGGCGACCCAGGAAGACCCACAAGGGTGGACCTGCGTGCCGCCTCCGACTTCCTATTAATGCCTCAAATGAGTATTCAGCCGGTGCCGGTGGAGCCTATACCATCCTTGCCCCCGGGAACCATGGGCCTTATTCTCGGCCGGGGTTCACTCACCTTGCAGGGCTTAGTAGTCCACCCTGGAGTTATGGATTGTCAACATTCCCCTGAAATACAGGTCCTGTGCTCAAGCCCTAAAGGCGTTTTTTCTATTAGTAAAGGAGATAGGATAGCTCAGCTGCTGCTCCTCCCTGATAATACCAGGGAAAAATCTGCAGGACCTGAGATAAAGAAAATGGGCTCCTCAGGAAATGATTCTGCCTATTTGGTTGTATCTTTAAATGATAGACCTAAGCTCCGCCTTAAGATTAATGGAAAAGAGTTTGAAGGCATCCTTGATACCGGAGCAGATAAAAGTATAATTTCTACACATTGGTGGCCCAAAGCGTGGCCCACCACAGAGTCATCTCATTCATTACAGGGCCTAGGATATCAATCATGTCCCACTATAAGCTCCATTGCCTTGACGTGGGAATCCTCTGAAGGGCAGCAAGGGAAATTCATACCTTATGTGCTCCCACTCCCGGTTAACCTCTGGGGAAGGGATATTATGCAGCATTTGGGCCTTATTTTGTCCAATGAAAACGCCCCATCGGGAGGGTATTCAACTAAAGCAAAAAATATCATGGCAAAGATGGGTTATAAAGAAGGAAAAGGGTTAGGACATCAAGAACAGGGAAGGATAGAGCCCATCTTACCTAATGGAAACCAAGACAGACAGGGTCTGGGTTTTCCTTAGCGGCCATTGGGGCAGCACGACCCATACCATGGAAAACAGGGGACCCAGTGTGGGTTCCTCAATGGCACCTATCCTCTGAAAAACTAGAAGCTGTGATTCAACTGGTAGAGGAACAATTAAAATTAGGCCATATTGAACCCTCTACCTCACCTTGGAATACTCCAATTTTTGTAATTAAGAAAAAGTCAGGAAAGTGGAGACTGCTCCATGACCTCAGAGCCATTAATGAGCAAATGAACTTATTTGGCCCAGTACAGAGGGGTCTCCCTGTACTTTCCGCCTTACCACGTGGCTGGAATTTAATTATTATAGATATTAAAGATTGTTTCTTTTCTATACCTTTGTGTCCAAGAGATAGGCCCAGATTTGCCTTTACCATCCCCTCTATTAATCACATGGAACCTGATAAGAGGTATCAATGGAAGGTCTTACCACAGGGAATGTCCAATAGTCCTACTATGTGTCAACTTTATGTGCAAGAAGCTCTTTTGCCAGTGAGGGAACAATTCCCCTCTTTAATTTTGCTCCTTTACATGGATGACATCCTCCTGTGCCATAAAGACCTTACCATGCTACAAAAGGCATATCCTTTTCTACTTAAAACTTTAAGTCAGTGGGGTTTACAGATAGCCACAGAAAAGGTCCAAATTTCTGATACAGGACAATTCTTGGGCTCTGTGGTGTCCCCAGATAAGATTGTGCCCCAAAAGGTAGAGATAAGAAGAGATCACCTCCATACCTTAAATGATTTTCAAAAGCTGTTGGGAGATATTAATTGGCTCAGACCTTTTTTAAAGATTCCTTCCGCTGAGTTAAGGCCTTTGTTTAGTATTTTAGAAGGAGATCCTCATATCTCCTCCCCTAGGACTCTTACTCTAGCTGCTAACCAGGCCTTACAAAAGGTGGAAAAGGCCTTACAGAATGCACAATTACAACGTATTGAGGATTCGCAGCCTTTCAGTTTGTGTGTCTTTAAGACAGCACAATTGCCAACTGCAGTTTTGTGGCAGAATGGGCCATTGTTGTGGATCCATCCAAACGTATCCCCAGCTAAAATAATAGATTGGTATCCTGATGCAATTGCACAGCTTGCCCTTAAAGGTCTAAAAGCAGCAATCACCCACTTTGGGCAAAGTCCATATCTTTTAATTGTACCTTATACCGCTGCACAGGTTCAAACCTTGGCAGCCGCATCTAATGATTGGGCAGTTTTAGTTACCTCCTTTTCAGGAAAAATAGATAACCATTATCCAAAACATCCAATCTTACAGTTTGCCCAAAATCAATCTGTTGTGTTTCCACAAATAACAGTAAGAAACCCACTTAAAAATGGGATTGTGGTATATACTGATGGATCAAAAACTGGCATAGGTGCCTATGTGGCTAATGGTAAAGTGGTATCCAAACAATATAATGAAAATTCACCGCAAGTGGTAGAATGTTTAGTGGTCTTAGAAGTTTTAAAAACCTTTTTAGAACCCCTTAATATTGTGTCAGATTCCTGTTATGTGGTAAATGCAGTAAATCTTTTAGAAGTGGCTGGAGTGATTAAGCCTTCCAGTAGAGTTGCCAATATTTTTCAGCAGATACAATTAGTTTTGTTATCTAGAAGATCTCCTGTTTATATTACTCATGTTAGAGCCCATTCAGGCCTACCTGGCCCCATGGCTCTGGGAAATGATTTGGCAGATAAGGCCACTAAAGTGGTGGCTGCTGCCCTATCATCCCCGGTAGAGGCTGCAAGAAATTTTCATAACAATTTTCATGTGACGGCTGAAACATTACGCAGTCGTTTCTCCTTGACAAGAAAAGAAGCCCGTGACATTGTTACTCAATGTCAAAGCTGCTGTGAGTTCTTGCCAGTTCCTCATGTGGGAATTAACCCACGCGGTATTCGACCTCTACAGGTCTGGCAAATGGATGTTACACATGTTTCTTCCTTTGGAAAACTTCAATATCTCCATGTGTCCATTGACACATGTTCTGGCATCATGTTTGCTTCTCCGTTAACCGGAGAAAAAGCCTCACATGTGATTCAACATTGTCTTGAGGCATGGAGTGCTTGGGGGAAACCCAGACTCCTTAAGACTGATAATGGACCAGCTTATACGTCTCAAAAATTCCAACAGTTCTGCCGTCAGATGGACGTAACCCACCTGACTGGACTTCCGTACAACCCTCAAGGACAGGGTATTGTTGAGCGTGCGCATCGCACCCTCAAAGCCTATCTTATAAAACAGAAGAGGGGAATTGAAGAGACTGTACCCCGAGCACCAAGAGTGTCGGTGTCTTTGGCACTCTTTACACTCAATTTTTTAAATATTGATGTTCATGGCCATACTGCGGCTGAACGTCATTGTTCAGAGCCAGATAGGCCCAATGAGATGGTTAAATGGAAAAATGTCCTTGATAATAAATGGTATGGCCCGGATCCTATCTTGATAAGATCCAGGGGAGCTGTCTGTGTTTTCCCACAGAATGAAGACAACCCATTTTGGGTACCAGAAAGACTCACCCGAAAAATCCAGACTGACCAAGGGAATACTAATGTCCCTCGTCTTGGTGATGTCCAGGGCGTCAATAATAAAGAGAGAGCAGCGTTGGGGGATAATGTCGACATTTCCACTCCCAATGACGGTGATGTATAATGCTCAAGTATTCTCCTGCTTTTTTACCACTAACTAGGAACTGGGTTTGGCCTTAACTCAGACAGCCTTGGCTCTGTCTGGACAGGTCCAGACGACTGACACCATTAACACTTTGTCAGCCTCAGTGACTACAGTCATAGATGAACAGGCCTCAGCTAATGTCAAGATACAGAGAGGTCTCATGCTGGTTAATCAACTCATAGATCTTGTCCAGATACAACTAGATGTATTATGACAAATAACTCAGCAGGGATGTGAACAAAAGTTTCCGGGATTGTGTGTTATTTCCATTCAGTATGTTAAATTTACTAGGGCAGCTAATTTGTCAAAAAGTCTTTTTCAGTATATGTTACAGAATTGGATGGCTGAATTTGAACAGATCCTTCGGGAATTGAGACTTCAGGTCAACTCCACGCGCTTGGACCTGTCCCTGACCAAAGGATTACCCAATTGGATCTCCTCAGCATTTTCTTTCTTTAAAAAATGGGTGGGATTAATATTATTTGGAGATACACTTTGCTGTGGATTAGTGTTGCTTCTTTGATTGGTCTGTAAGCTTAAGGCCTAAACTAGGAGAGACAAGGTGGTTATTGCCCAGGCGCTTGCAGGACTAGAACATGGAGCTCCCCCTGATATATGGTTATCTATGCTTAGGCAATAGGTCGCTGGCCACTCAGCTCTTATATCCCATGAGGCTAGACTCATTGCACGGGATAGAGTGAGTGTGCTTCAGCAGCCCGAGAGAGTTGCAAGGCTAAGCACTGCAATGGAAAGGCTCTGCGGCATATATGAGCCTATTCTAGGGAGACATGTCATCTTTCATGAAGGTTCAGTGTCCTAGTTCCCTTCCCCCAGGCAAAACGACACGGGAGCAGGTCAGGGTTGCTCTGGGTAAAAGCCTGTGAGCCTAAGAGCTAATCCTGTACATGGCTCCTTTACCTACACACTGGGGATTTGACCTCTATCTCCACTCTCATTAATATGGGTGGCCTATTTGCTCTTATTAAAAGGATAGGGGGAGATGTTGGGAGCCGCGCCCACATTCGCCGTTACAAGATGGCGCTGACAGCTGTGTTCTAAGTGGTAAACAAATAATCTGCGCATGTGCCAAGGGTATCTTATGACTACTTGTGCTCTGCCTTCCCCGTGACGTCAACTCGGCCGATGGGCTGCAGCCAATCAGGGAGTGACACGTCCGAGGCGAAGGAGAATGCTCCTTAAGAGGGACGGGGTTTCGTTTTCTCTCTCTCTTGCTTCTTGCTCTCTTGCTTCTTACACTCTTGCTCCTGAAGATGTAAGAAATAAAGCTTTGCCGCAGAAGATTCTGGTCTGTGGTGTTCTTCCTGGCCGGTCGTGAGAACGCGTCTAATAACACATATTTTCTTCATTTACATTTCAAATGCTATCACAAAAGTCCCCTATACACTCCCCCGGCCCTGCTCCCCTACCCACTCACTCCCAATTCTTGGCCCTGGCTTTCCCCTATGCTGGGGCATATAAAGTTTGTTAGAAAAAGGGGCCTCTCTTCCCAATAATGGCCAACTAAGCCATCTTCTGCTACATATGCAGCTAGAGAAACAAGTTCTGGGGTTACTGATTAGTTCTTATTGTTGTTCCACCTATAGGGTTGCAGACCCCTTCAGCTCTTGGATACTTTCTCTAGCTCCTATACTGGGGGCCCTGTGTTCCATCTTATAAATGACTGTGAGCCTCCACTTCTCTATTTGCCAGGCCTTGGCAAAGCCTCACAGGAGACAGCTATATCAGGATTCTTTCAGCAAAATCTTGCTGGCATATGCAATAGTGTCTGTGTTTGGTGGCTGATTATGGGGTGGGGCAGTCTCTGAATGGTCTAACTTTTCATCTTAGCTCCAAACTTTGTCTCTGCAACTCCTTTCATGGATATTTTACTCCCTATTCTAGGGAGGAATGAAGTATCCACGAGTTGGTCTTCCTTCTTGATTTTCTTGTATTTTGGAAGTTGTATCTTGGGTATTCTAGGTTTCTTGGCTAATATTCACTTTATCAATGAGTACATATCAAGTGACTTCTTTTGTGATTGGGTTACCTAAATCAGGGTGATATGCTCCAGATACATCCATTTGCCCAAGAATTTCATAAATTCATTGTTTTTAATAGCTGAGTAGTACTCCATTGTGTAAATGTACCACATTTTCTGTATCCATTCCTCTGTTGAGAGACATCTGGGTTCTTTCCAAGTTCTGGCTATTATAAATAAGGCTGCTAGGAACATAGTGGAGCATGTGTCTTTATTACCAGTTGGGAAATCTTCTGGGTATATGCCCAGGAGAGGTATTGCTTGATCTACCAGTAGTACTATGTCCAGTTTTCTGAGGAACCGCCAGACTGATTTCCAGAGTGGTTGTACCAGCTTGCAATCCCACCAACAATAGAGGAGTGTTTCTCTTTCTCCACATCCTCGCCAGCATCTGCTGTCATCTGAATTTTTGATCCTAGCCATTCTGACTGGTGTGACGTGGAATCTCAGGGTTGTTTTGATTTGCATTTCCCTGATGATTAAGGATGCTGAACAATTTTTCAAGTGCTTCTCAGCCATTTGGTATTCCTCAGTTGAGAATTCTTTGTTTAGCTATGTACCCCATTATTTAATGGGGTTATTTGAATTTCTGGAGTTCAGCTTCTTTGTATATGTTAGATATTAGTCCCCTATCAGATTTAGGATTGGTAAAATTTTTTTCCCAATCTGTTGGTGGCCTTTTTGTCTTATTAACGGTATCTTTTGCCCTACAGAAGCTTTGGAATTTTATGAGGTACCATTTGTCAATTCTTGATCTTACAGCACAGGCCCTTGCTGTTCTGTTTAGGAATTTTTCCCCTGTGCCCATATCTTCAAAGGTTTCCCCACTTTCTCCTCTATAACTTTCAGTGTCTCTGGTTTTAAGTGGAGTTCTTTCATCCACTTAGACTTGAGCTTTTTACAAGGAGATAAGAATGGATCAATTTGCATTCTTCTATATGATAATTGCCAGTTGTGCCAACACCATTTGTTGAAAATGCTGTTTTTTTTTTCCTGGAAATGGAATATTTGGTTTCTCCATCTATGATAATTTAGAGTTTTGCTGGGTATAGTAGCCTGGGCTGGCAATTGTGTTCTCTTAAGGTCTGTATAACATCTGTCCAGGCTCTTCTGGCTTTCATAGTTTCTGGTGAGAAGTCTGGAGTAATTCTAATATGCCTTTATATGTTACTTGATCTTTTTCCTTACTGCTTTTAATATTCTGTCTTTATTTAGTGCATTTAATGTTTTGATTATTATGTGTCGGGAGGAATTTCTTTTCTGGTCCAGTCTATTTGGAGTTCTGTAGGCTTCTTGTATGTTCATGGACATCTCTTTCTTTATGTATGGGAAGTTTTCTTCTATAATTTTGTTGAAGATATTTGCTGGCCCTTTAAGTTGAAATTCTTCATTCTCATCTACTCCTATTATCTGTAGGTTTGGTCTTCTCATTGTGTCCTGGATTTCCTGGACGTTTTGAGTTAGGATCTTTTTTGCATTTTGCATTTTTTTCGGTAGTTGTGTCCATGTTCCCAATGGAATCTTCTGCACCTGAGATTCTCTCTTCCATCTCTTGTATTCTGTTGCTGATGCTCACATCTATGGTTCCTGATTTCTTTCCTGTGATTTCTATCTCCAGAGTTGTCTCCCTTTGGGTTTTCTTCATTGTTTCTACTTCCATTTTTAGATCTTGGATGGTTTTGTTCCATTCCATCCCGTTTGGTTGTGTTTTCCTGTAATTCTTTAAGGGATTTTGTGTTTCTTCTACCTGTTTAGCAGTGTTTGACTGTAGTTCTTTAAGGACTTCTACCTGTTTAGCAGTGTTCTCCTTTAATTCCTTGAGGGATTATTGTGTTTCCTCTTTAAGGGCTTCTACTTGTTTAGCAGTATTCTCCTATAATTCCTTGAGATTTTTGTGCTTCCTCTTTAAGAGCTTCTACCTCTTTCCACTGTTCTCCTGTATTTCTTTAAGTGAGTTTCTAATGCCCTTCTTTAAATCTTCTACCACCATCATGAGATATTATTTTAAATCCATGTCTTGCTTTTTGGGTATCCTGGGGTAGCAAGGCTTTGTTGTGGTGGGTGTACTAGATTCTGATGACGCCCAGTGTTCTTGGTTTCTGTTAGTAAGATTCTTATATTTGCCTTTCGCCATCTGGAAATCTCTGGTGTTAATGTTCAAGCTGTCTCTGGTTGGAGCTTGATCCTCCTGTGATTCTGTTAGCCTCTGTCAGCACTCCTGGAAGTCCAACTCTCACCTGAGTTCCAGTGGTCAGAGCACTCTCTGCAGGTACACTCTCCTCTTGCAGGGCAGATGTCCAGCAGTCTGGGGCTCTGATCCAACTCCTGAGTTCTGGGGTCAGAACCCTCCCTGTAGGCTGACTCTCCTCTGGCAAGGAATGTTTCCAGGGTGCTGTGTCTCAGCTCCGCCTCCTGGCTGAGAATGAGGCCTGAGGGGACCCTGACCAAGAAGCTCTGTTGCTTCTATCGCCCATGTGCTCTCAGGTGATCGGGAGGTCCTGGGTGTGCTAGGGGTCCTGTGGCGTGGAGAGTCCTCTGGTGCCCTAGATGCCCTTGACCAGGTTCTCGAAGAAGATCGCCTGGGGGGGGGGGGAATGACCGGAAAGGATCCCAGCCTCTGGTTGGGTGGAATTCCTTTGTCCCTGTTCCTGCCAGCACAAGACCCTCCGAAATTCTTTGGAGCTGATGTTGTGTTCCACTCACCTGTGATCCCAAGTTGATCCTGAGGTCCTGTGGAGGGGAGAGTACTCTGGAACCCTCAGCAGCCTGCGCTCGGCTCAGAAGGAAGATGGTGGGCCAAACTGATCTGATAGAGCCATTTTCTTAAGGTTCCCTTCCTCCTCTCAGGTGGCTTTACCTTGTTACAAGATGACAAAATGATGCAGCTCAAATACTAACCTCATTTGCAGTATCCTAAAGAATACTTATTTTTCTTTGTAAACTTTGCCTTTTAATGAATATTTTCTTTCAAAATTCTGGGCATTGAATCCAGGGCTTTGAGCATGTTAAGTGAGTATTCTGTTACTGAGCTACACTTCCAGTTGCCCTAAACTGTCAGTTTTTTAATGACTTTTTTCATGATCAGCAATTTAACCTTTAAATATATTGAAATATTGCTCATTAAGAGTAATTAAGTAGGGTTCACACCTTGCCTACAGGGAGCAGAGACCTGATCCCACACAGCACACACACCAGTGGCAGTTCGACTTCCCAGGATCACAGGATCACAGGAAGGATAGGCACCAGCCAGAGACAGGGAGGCCAGATAACCCCAGCAATAACCAGATTGTGAGAGGCAAGCACAAGAACATAAGCAACAGAACATAAGCACAAGAACATAAGCAACTGGCAACATCAGAACCCAGTTCTCCCATGACAGCAAATCCTGGTTACCCAAACACACCATTAAAATAAAATTCAGATCTAAACTCTCCTTTCATGAAGATGATAGATGACTTTAAGAAGGACATAAATAACTTCCTTTTAAAAATACAGAAGAACACAAGTAAACAAATAGAAGCCCTTAAAGAGGAAAAGTACAAATCCTTAAAGAAATACAGGAGAACACAATATAACAGGTGAAGGAACTGAACAAAACTGTCCATGATCTAAAAATGGAAAAGAATCATTAAAGAAAACTCAAAGGGAGACAGCCCTGGAAATGGGAAACCTAGGAAAAACAACAGGAGGCACAGATGCAAGCATCACCAACAGAATACAAGAGATCAAAGAGAGACTCTCAGCAGCAGAAGATACAAGACATAGACACAGCAGTCAAGGAAAATACAAAAAGCAAAAATCTCCTATCTCAAAATCAAGAAATCCAGGACACAATGGAAAGACCCAATCTGAGAATAATAGGTATAGAAGAGAGTGAAGATTCCCAACTCAAAGGACCAGCAAACATCTTCAACAAAATTATGGAAGAAAACTTTCCTAACCACTGGAGGGTCCCAGACACCAGAGAAGTGTGAGGATCCCAGGATCCAACGGGATTGACTTTAACAGTAATGCACAGATAAGGGGGAGGTAGAACCTGTGGAGACCACCCCCAGTAGACAGGCATGGCCCCTGATCGTGGGATGGGGCTGCCCACCCATCTCAAAGTTTTTTTTAACCCAGAAATATTCCTTTCAAAAGGAAGAATAATGACAAAAAATGGAACAGAGATTTGAAGGAAGGACCAACCAAGGAATTACCCTACCTGGGGATACATCAAGTCTGCAGACACCAAACCCAACACTGTTGCCATGGTCAAGAGTCACTTGCGGACAATAACCAAGTGTGGTAGTTCCTGGAGAGGTCCAGCCAGCAACTGACCAATGTAGATATGTATGCTTGGAGTCAACCATCAGGCTGAACTCAGGGAACCTAGTGGGGGAGCTGGCAGAAAGACTGGAGGAACATAGGGAGATTTCAACTCCATTGGAAAAACAACATAGGCTGGCCTGATCACTCAGTTCTCCTAGAGACTAGACCACCAACCAAGGAGTATACCTGGAGGGATCTATGGCTCCAGATACATATATAGTAGAGGATGGCCTTGCCTGACAGCAACAGGAAGGGAGGCCCTTGTTCCTAGGCAAGTTTGGTGCCCTAGAGTAGGGGGATATTGGAGCAGTGGGGTGGGAGAGTGTGGGTGGGTGGGGGAGCACTATCACTAGGCAAAAGGGAGGGGAGAAGGCAGATGTGGGATGGGGGGGTGGTAGAGGGGTAAGGGGTAAGTGAAATATCATTGGATGGAGGGTTGGTGGAGGGAGTAACCAGGAAGTGAGATATCGTATGAGATATAAACTAATGGAATGATTAATAATAACAAAAGAGAAATAAATAAATAATTAATTAATAAAAACAAAGGTATGTACTGTAATTTGTATAAGTCATTAGACAAAGTTTCAAGGGACTATCGTTCTAGCTGGCTCTCAAGCTCTATACTTCCCCAGAGCCTATCAAAATAGAGAAACTTGAGCCTCATCCTTGAACGTTCTCAGTAGTGTCAGCGTTTAGCTTGAGCATTTATATTTGGAACAAGTTCCCAGGCAACAATGGTGAAGCTGGACAGCTAGCCTCTTGTGAAAACACAGATCTCTGTGAAGTAGTCTAAGAAGCGTTACAAAGCTCATCTTAAGATAAACATTACATCTTGAGCTTAATGGCAATTTAGTGCTATGTACATAGTGGGTTTCAGAAAATGTTTTTGCTCATTTATTTCTAAAATTGGAAATAAAACAAATTTCATTATAAGTTTTCTAGTAAGTTGATATATTTCCCCCTCATTTGTCAGTTCAGAGCAGTCTGAGACTGGGTCCTGGAGAGTACCAATTCACTAAGTAGCTTTGGTTATGAGAGAGTGCTACTCTAAATTTTCTTTTCATTTTGATTTGATTTGGTATTATATTTACTATAAATAATCACAGTCATCCTGGCTAAGATAGTATCATGGATAGTATACTTACTGAAACATCAATGAATTTTTGATTTTAAAGTTTTTAAGCATTATTCTGATATTAGATAATGATGTTTATAATAAACAGATCAAAGTTTAATTTTGGGGTTCAGAATATTACTAAATTGATGTTGTTAAAATCTTGAATGTGCCATCATTTTATTTTTTATTGTGGATATGGGTATATGCTAATGGTATGTTGGAGTGAGAGCATATGCATACTAATAGCACATGTGCAGAGGTGGGGGAGGGGCACTAGTCTCATCACATTCCACCTTGTTTGAGATGGTGTCTCTTGTTTGCTTGCTAGCTTACAAGCTCCCAGAGATGCTCCTGTCTCCATCTCCAGTGCTGCAGTAGGAACACTGCAGTGCAGACATCTGCCACACATTCAGCTGTACATGGACTCTAAGGGTCTGAACAAGGCTTACTGCTGTGCACTGTCTTAGCTACTTTTCTAACTCCATGAAAAGACATCATGATCAAGGAAACTTATAGAAGAAAAATTTAACTTGGGGCTCACCATTTTATAGGATTGGAGTCCATGACCATCTTGGTGGCAAGCATGGCCCCTAGGCAGGTGAACCTGGTACTGTAGCTGTACTTGAGAGCTCACATCTTGATCAACAAGACAAAGATGGCTAACTAGGAATGGTGTGGGCTTTTTAAACCTCAATGCCTGCCTTCAGTGACACATATCCTCAAAAAGGCCACACCTAATTCCTCCCCTGAAAAATCCCCATAATCTCAGGACCAAGTATTCAAAGTTATGAGCCCAAGGGGACCATTCTCCCCCAGCCCTTTTTGCTGTAATCCTATATATTATTATTATTATTATTATTATTATTATTACTATTATTATTACTATTATTGTTGTTGTTATCATTATTTATTATTAGCTCTAGCAACTTGTTCCTTCGGTTTTCACATCCAACATATATAATCAATCTATCTAATTGATGAAATAAAGTGAAATATTGAATTATTTCCAATCTTTACCAAATTTTGAAGGCTAATTGAAAAATGAGTAGGCCATGAAAAAATTCTTTCCTCCATCAATTTGTTATGGAATTCACATGACTCCCTCTGGTGGCAAATGTAGCAGTTTCTTTTTTTGTGTTTGTTTGTTTTGTTTTTGTTTTTTGAGAGAGAGAGAACTATTGATGCAAAGCTAATGAATTGGGGGGGGGGGGTGTAGGAGACTGTCTCTTCCCTCTTAAAACTACTCACAATCCAGTGTAATCATTGGAAGTTGCGACAAACTATCAATGGAGTCAATACAGAGATAAATAAATTCCTTCATTAAAAAATCATTCTGGAAGATATCAAATTGTTTATACATTCTTTTAACAGTCAAAGAAGAATTCAAGCAATTAATTAATGAAAATAATTTCCTCAAACCTGATCTTAAACCCTCTTTACAAAGTTCACTTATAATCAAATATAAGATTGTCTAAGGCCTATATCAACATCCAGAAAGTTTCCTGAGTTTAATACAAATAAGTCATTCTGAGATAATGCAAATTCTCCCTCTGCCACCTAGTGGAAGAGTAACCCAAGTCAGGTTATCTAACTTCTGCAAAATGTGAGCATTTTGTCTTAAAAACCACTGAGGATTAAACAAGACAATTTAAAGTCTAAGGGCTATGTTATAAAAAAAAATTGTCTATTGTAATGGATGTTATTTCAATTAACAATTTAAATTGAAAGACATTCACAAACTTGATTCTGCCATGTTTGCCCCTGAAAAAGGCTTCTTCAACCTCCTTGAGGTCTAAAGTCTTACTGGGCTGCTTCTAGTTGGATTCTAAGACAGCATCTGTCAGCACAGGCCTCAGACCCACCCTACAGAACCATACCCAGCTCCACATACCAGAAAAGTGGGATTTTCCTTGTGGATCCCAGTGCCAGGCCAGGAACTGTTGATCCATCATGTAGGCCAGCTTTACAGGTACAAGGTTCAGATTCACCCAGATGAACTCAAGACTTCAACTACCTTTGTGGACTTTAAATTGTGTGCCAGTTTCCTTAACTAAAAACCTATCCACCAATCTTAAAAGACCACCTTCATAGAAACTCCTCATGATTAGATAGAATAAAACAGTCTGTGAAAATTCAAATCAGTACATACATTTTCAAGCCTTTATATGCCAATGGATTGTTGTACCAATGCATAGGATGAAATGATTATGAATAGCAAGAGAAATGGGACATCACCAAAAGCACAAAATGAGGCTTCAACAACAGACTACAAAACAATAGAAATGTATAAACTTCAGACAAAAATACAAATAATTGTCATAAAGAAACTTAGTGGTTTACAAGAGAACTCAGATCAAGAAATAAGTGTAATAGAGAAAATAATATCAACCAAAAAAGTTTAATAAGGAGGTAAAAAATATTAAAATTTAAAGCTAAAAAATAGTGGTTAAAATAGTATACACTGTGATGGGTTTAAAAAAACAAACTCAAAAACAAGAGAAAAAAGAATGAGTAAACTCAATGAGAGCTTCTTTGAAATTTCCCAGTCAAAGGAAAAGAATTATAGATGAAGAAAACCTACTGAATGTGTGAGACACTATCAAGCAAAGCAATATATACATTATGAGTGTCCAAAAGGGAGCAGAGATAAAGAAACATAAAGTTTATTTAAAGAATTATTGGCAGAAAGCATGGAAAACTATACAAAGGACATGCAGATGCAAGATGTATAACAAAACCACAAATCAGAAACTATGAATAGATCTTCACCGACACATATTAAAATCAAAATTTCAAAAGTCAAAGAGAAAGGGTTTTGAACCCAGAATAAATAATACTTAATATTTGCAAAGGAATCTCAATATCATCATCTGTGGATTTTTTTTATCAAAAACATTACAGAAAAAAAAAAGTATGTCCAATGTAATTACCTGGCAAGCTTGCTTTCACAAAGGAAAGAGCCTTCCAGACCAATTAAAAAAAAAAAAAAAACTAAAAGATACCATTGCTACTAACCTGCCTTTTGTGAAATGAGATGACACTAAAGATTCAGAATCCTCTAATATTTTTGTGATAGTCACAAATCATTTAACTCTAAAGGATAAAAATATTATTAGAAGATAAAAATTACTAAAATCATGTATCTTATATATTAAGGTTAATTAGTAGCAAGGTTAATTAGTAACCTTGTGACATAACATAAAAGTTAGAAGAAAATATTTAGACTTATGAGAGAAGTTATCGACTTAAACAAACTTTTACAGTGATAAAGACATTTTATGTGAACTTAATGTAACTTTTAAAATCTCAAGTAGATAAATAAAGGAAAAGGAAAATAAAGTGTATATTATAAAAGCAATCACATTAAAAAAGGATAACATCAAAATAGGAATACTGAAACACAATAATTACATGCCTGTTACAAAACTGTTAAGAAAATGCAATGCTATGTCTTTTATCAGTTATTACATAGAAATATGTCACATTTACAAACCAATAGGTAGGTGTCCTTTAAAAGTCTATCTATATGCTACTTGAATGGACAGGGCCTGCACAGGTCTGTATCAGGTCCCTTATGTATATATTAGGGCTTCTAGGTTATTGTTTTTATGGAACTCAGGAGTATGCAAATGAGCACATTATCTAGCTCCTCTGCCTTTTCTTGGGCTTTCTTTCCTGCTATTTGCTTGTTTTGTCCAATTCTAATGTGTTAGTTTTTGTTTTGTCTATTTTATTTTATTTTATTTTATTTTATTTTATTTTATTTTATTTTGCTTTGTTTCATTATTATCCCTTAGAAAACTGTTTTGTTTTCCAATGAGAGATAGATGTGGAAGGGACAGGAAGTAGGGAAGAACTGGGAGTTATAGAGAGAGGAAACCATAATCAGGATATATTATATGAGGGGAAAAAACAAATTTTAATAAAAGAAAAAAATCGAGATATAGGCTTCTTTAAGTTTAAAGCTACACAGGGGATAAATAAAAGGATCCATTATCATTTCATTTATGTTGCTGTGATTAAAACAAATGTATTGGGGGCTTGAGAGATGGCTCAGCAGGTAAGAACACTGATAGCTCTTCCAAGGGTCTTGAGTTCAAATCCCAGCAACCACATGGTGGCTCACAACCACCTGTAATAAGATCTGACACCCTTTTCTGGTGTGTCTGAAGATAGCTACAGTGCCCTTAAGGGACCAGAGCAAACAGAGGTCCTAAAAATTCAATTCCCAACAACTACATGAAGGCTTACAGCCATCTGCACAGCTACAATGTACTCATATACATAAAATAAAACAAATCAATCTTTAAAAAATATATCATGACAAAAAGCAACATAAGGAAAAAATAGTATACTTTAGCTTACAATTTCAAATGATAGTCCATCATCATGGGGAAATTACAATGGTAGGATCTTGAAACAGTGACCCATGTCATATCCACAGTCAAAAGCAGAGACATGAATGTGTTCAAGCTCACTTTTTGACTTGCTTATGCTCATTTTTTCTACTCCTATACAGTTCAGGACATCCTGCCTAGAGAATGGTGCCACCAATAGTGGACTAACTCTTCCTATAACCACTATGGGTTAGGAACCCTCCCCTCAAGACATGTCCACAGGTCAGGACAATGTAAGTAATAGCTCATTGAGACTCTCTTCCAAGTTGATTCTAGATTGTATCAATTTGACAATTACAGCTCACCACTCTAGGCTCCAATTATCTGTTTCATACCAAATGAAAACCAAAGAGAGAGAATATCCATAGTTAATTCAACAAAACAGACCTTAAAAATAAGACACAATGGACATTACATCATGATAAAGGTGTCACTTTATCGAGAGCATATAACTACAGTAAAAAAGATAAAAGAAAGCTGTGTATTCCAAAGTGAAGAAAATAAAAATATAAAGTAAGTATTAATGAAGCAAAAGAGATGGACAAGGGGTTTTAAGATCCAACTCTCATGTGATCAAAAAATCAGTAATAAAAGAAAGGATTTAAATGCCACCAAATGGACTCGAGAGACATACCAAAGATGTTCAGCCTTCTCAAGCGCGCATGGGGCATCCTCTGAACAGATCATAAATTAGTCTACAAAGCAAGCCTTAAAGTTTCAGCAAAAGTTAAAACATGTCAAGTGTTTTTTCATACCACTGTAGTATGAACCTAAAAATCAAGAATAACAGAGAAGTGGAGTTGGCTGTGGTGGAGCATGCCTTTAGTCTTATCGTGTGTGTGTGTGTATGTGTGTGTGTATGTGTGTGTGTGTGTGTGTGTGTGTGTGTGAGAGAGAGAGAGAGAGAGAGAGAGAGAGAGAGAGAGACTAACAGAATGATTGGGATTACACAAAACCCTCCTGACAACCAATGGCACAGTAAAGGAAATTACAAAAGCAATAGAAAATATGTTGAGATAACTAAAGATGGAAATCTAGTACATAAAATTTATTAAAACTAGGGAAATTAAGAAAGAAAAAAAAATGATCTCAAATAAACAACCTAATTTTATACCTAAGCTAACTAGAAAAAGAATAATGTCTAAATATCCAAAGCTGGGGGAAATAATTAATAAAAAGTAGGGCAGAAACAAATGAAATAGAAATCAGGAAATCAATAGCTTATAAAAATGAATGTAATTTCTCAACATAAAAAGATATTGGCAATTTTTTATTCAAACTAACAGAAAGAGGACTCTTGAAACTATATAATGTAGGTAGAAACATTGTAGTTGGTACTACTGAAATATACAGGTTCATAAGAGCACCTATGGAAAGTCACATACACTAACTAGATAATCTAGAAGTGGATAAATTCACATGAATGTGCAACTTGCAAAAACTATGTCAGGAAAAGAGAGAAGATAGTGCTGACTAAAAATAAGCAAGCACCAGAAGTCAGAATCTCCTCCGCAAAGAAAAGCCCAGAAGCAAATGTCATGGCTTTACTTTTGAATTCTATCAATCTGCTAAGAAGCATTAAACTAAAGAAATAATAAGCCTGTTCAAAATCTCCCCCCCAAAAAAGAAGACGGAGAGGTAAAAATATTGTTAATCTCATTTCATGTAAGGGAATAGCCTTGATCCCAAAGGTACAAGAAAGAAAATTTTAGGTCACTGTCCATATTAACAAAAGCACGTACTGATTTAATGCTATGTTTACCCAAATTTCAAAGATTAATTACACAGAAAAAAAATAGAACAAAACAGAAGCTGTATTATATAATTTCCAAATCAATACAAAATCATTGCAATCAAAATATCATGGATTTGCCCTTATTCCCTAAAAGTAGACAAATATTCCAAAGAAGTAAATAGAAATGTAGAAATAAATCTATGTATTCTTCTCAATTTACTTCTACAATAGTGGCAAGAACACACAATGGAGAAAGACAGTCTTTTCAAAATTAAAGCCTGCACATCTATATGTGAAAGAGATTAAACCCTGTCTGGTACCCTATGTGTAAACTGACTTCAAGCATATTAAAAATCAAACGTAAACTCCAAACCTATAAAATTGCCAGAAGAAACAATAGGAATTTAGTATGTCAGTGATCTTCATGTGGTTCCAAAGGCACAGATGACAAAAGAAAAAATAGGCAAAATGAGATTATGTCAAACAAAATCCTACTGTACCACAAAGGGAACTGTCAACAGAGTGAGAAGACACCGAGGAACTGAATCAAATGTTTGCAAGCCATACATCATGGTTAATATACAAAACAGAGAGAAGATCCCAGTAACTCAATGGCAAGAACTTGTATAGCCAAACTGAAAAATGGACAAAAAAATTGAATAGACATTCTTGTAAACACATAGAAATGACCAATTGGCATGTAGGCAGGGATGTTCAATGTCACTATTAGAAAATGACAAGCAAACCTACAAAAGCACGTCATTTCCAATCACTTAGAATGTCTTCTAGGAGAGAGAGAGTGAGAGCAGTGCAGGGTGAACCAAATCCTCGTGCGTGGTTGGCAGAAACATAAACTAGTACAGTCATTGAGGAAGTCAAAGTGGACATCCTCAAACACCTAACAGTAGACCTTTCGGATTATCTAGCAATCCCATTTTGCAGTAGGCATCTCAGTACAGTAAATGTATATTTTTCACACCCAGGCTTGTTAGAGCAGTTTTCACAAGAGCTAATGTATGGAATTAACCTAAGACTCTGCTAACCAATGCATTGAAAATGAAAACTTGTGATGCACACACACACACACAGAGAGAGAGAGAGAGAGACTCAGAAAAAAGTTTGATATGGAGACTTAGTGTTTAGCATGGTAAATGTAATTAAGACTAAAATGTATTTTCAAATTGCTGAGAATGTACTAGAAAAATCCTCAACATAAAACACTAATGTATAATATTGGGTATGTGTCAAATTAGAATGCTTTAGTCATCTTTACAATGGATATTAATCAAAATTGCAGGCTGAAAACATAAACAATGTTATTCCTCAGTAAAATTGAGAAATACATTTTCATAAAATACACAATTTCAACATGAAAAACTGAAGATGTTGCCTTATATAAATAATTGACCTTTGCAGATCTCCTGCTTCAAAAGAGGTGGAGGGATACTCAGCTTGTCATTATCATACTCAGCTTAAGTTGTACAAAGTTACTCAAGTATTCCTGCCTTGCCTTCTCCCAATAGTTTAATAAACACATTAAACTATTCAGCTAGTAAATGAAGTTCAGTCTTCTAACAGGATCAGCATAAGGAACACATCTGATATCTAGAATTTTAGGCTGAGTACAACCAGCCCGGCTTAAGTGAAAGGCATGTGTGATCTGACCACTACGTAGCCTTCTCTTTTCTAATATCAGATTGCATTCAGTTTGTGTTCTGTGGCTCCAGTCAATAATCTATTCTTTTCCTGAACTAAGAAATAATGTAGAATCTCTGGGAAATGCCTTTATTCCCCCCAAAAGAAAAGATTTTTTAATAACTTCTTAGATTTACAGTAAGAGAAGTATAGGGAAGACATTCAGATGCCTCCCGATAGAAGCTTATTTCATTTGTTGAATAGAATTAATTGGTCACATAACATTAAAATTTGATTATGGCTTAAATGAGGCACATCTGTGTAAACAGTTTTGATGGGTCAGTTCAAACACGTCATTTGTCCTCAGTCCTCTGATAGTTCTGTGCTTATTGCAGGTGAGGAGCAAGAGTATGGGGAAAAATCTGTCAGGGTCCTTCAGATGAGAGCTTATAAATCACATCAAAGAAATCATTATTATTATTATTATTATTTTACTATTTGCATATTTGCAAGGCCACCTCTAGTTCAGATTAGCTAAATACATTAGTCACAGTTTGGAGATTTTATCAATCTTGGAAAGTGCTGAAAGCAACATAGAAGGCAGGCCCAAGAGCAAGCATGTTCTCTTCTGACAGGTAATCACTGGGTCACTCACCTGTAAATTGGGAATCCTGCTATTCATCCATCTCCAGCAACTAAGAGGAACCAGGTACTGTCTCCTTGCCGCCTAGGCTAAAGACCTTAAGGAGCATCTCAGCTGGAGCTGCAGATGTCCACTGAGATGGCCTCTTGAGAGGCCAGCATCCCCTTTCAATAGGAGTATGTTTCAATTGATTAGTGCTGCTACAGTCAAGTTGTGTAGCATCACTTTGAATTTGTAGTCTTAGCTTCATAGAATTGATTTTTCCCCCAAAGGAGATGTTTATAATTTTCTTAAGTGATAGGTTTAACCTAATAACCTCAGTGGTCAAAATCTTGATAGCTAAAAATTAACAGTTAATGGGTTTCTAACAGGCCGGTTCCCAGCACATGAGGAATTTGTTTTCTTTTCCATGGGTAGTGCTGGGTTAAAGAAATGAAGTAGGGGAAATGCAAATCTCTCCTTAGATTTGGTGTCACAGATTTTAGGGACCAGAGCAGAGAAATGTCTTTATTGTTTTTAGACTTTGTCAGCCTTGACTTAGCATCATTCTATAATAATTATGTGTATACAGTTTTACAGTGTGTGTGTGTGTGTGCGTGTGTGTGTGTGTGTGTGTGTGTGTGTGTGTGTGTATGTGTGTGTGTGTGTATCTGTCTGTCTGTATATCTGTCTGAGCCTGTGTGTGATGCTAGGTATCAAATCAACAAACTTGCATAGGCTTGTCAGCCACTCTAAAACTGAGTGTCAGCCCTGAATGTGACTACTCAGTTTACAGGACCAGACTTGAGCACCTAAAGTTAGAAAAAGGCACACGTTTTTATATACATTTTCATTAATCATTTATTTACTTTCCATCTGGATGGAAGCTTCCCAGACTTCCTCTCCTCTTAGTCCCTCCTTCTCCCCTCCCCTTCCCTCCCCTACCCCTCCTTCCCTTCTCCTCAGGAAAGGGGAGACTTCCCAAGGATATAACCAACCTTGGCATATCACGCAGTAGTCAGACTAGAAACACCTATTGAGGCTACATAAGGCAGCCCAATTGAGGGAAATCGATAAAAGCATACTTTTAAAATGATTTTTCTAAGTTGTTTTCTGTAATCTCTGGGTGTCAAAGATGACTCTAATTTATCTGACAATCCCATAAAATGAAGTGATAATTATCTTGACATCTTCAATTACCAAATCCTTTTAAGAACTTATTCAAATATGTTATTCATTCCAAAACTTGGAACATCTGCAGAGAAAGCCATTTCAACAACAAAAGATTTCTACAGGCTTACTATGCAAGCTGTAAGGTAGAAGAGTGAATGAGTGTGAACACACACGATCTCACAACAAAAGCTAAAATATTTATTAAAAGGTAACCATAAAATGTTCAAACGCCATCGAATGCAGGTCCAGTGCATTTGAGACTTCAGGTAGAATCAGGATGGACCTTCGGCAAAGCTAAACCAGGACTAAGTCTTTCTGTACTGCAGGATACCCATCAGAAATGATGTGAAACAATGAATTCCCAACAACAAGGCAAGTTCAAAACAGCTGCTGGATCAAGAGGACTGACTGTAGGACTGTTCTTCAAGTCACTGCACAAATTTAAAATCACAGAGTTTCTTTCTTTCTTTTTTCTTTTCTTTTTTTTTTTACTTCTACAAATACAGAACTGAAAAACAATAAACTACATTTAAAAAAACAGTAGAATCACATGTAAACTTAGAATCATTATACTGAAAACATTTTTCACATGGTATAAAAATCAACATTCTCAGTTAATTTCTAACCTTCACTTAAAGGACTTTTCTAAGGCATACACCTAATTCCACATAATATTCGTTAGTTTATTATTTTCTCATTATGGTATATTGAGCTGACTCCACTTCCTGCAACACACACACACACACAAATGTGCACACATGTGCACTAATACATTAACTATACAAATATAACTATTCAGTGTGGTATATACATACTGCAATCACTAAGCAAATGAAAGTAAACACCTCTTCCCTGGTTTGCATTTCACTCAAATTTGCATTTGGAGTCTTTGAGCTTTTCTCATCCAGGTATTCATAATATACAGTAAGTTATTACAAACAATAAGCTTCTCACTGTGCTACTAAACACCAGGACTTGTTCCCTCTCCACAACTGTGTAGAGAAATACTTACCAACCCCTTAGTGGACCCCTCCCACACACTAATCACTACCAAACACTCTTGTTGCCTTTTATTTTAGCTTCCATATATGAACAAGTGGGATCCATGACTGTCTGTGTCTGGCTTATTATAGTTATAGTACATACTGCTACAAATGACAAGGTTCCTTAAGGTTGACTAATACAGTATTGTTTATCTATATACACATTATCCTTATTCATTGACTGAGAGTGATGTGTTTATAAAAAGATAAAGAGGTGGGGGGATATGTTCTATGGGGCTGTGGTGAGGTGAGGGGGAGGGGTGCCTCAGCGGGACCATGCCAAGACATCCTTTCCCCCTGAGGGACCAGCCAAAAGATGGTATAGTAAGTATAGTATAGAGCTTATTCAGGGCATAGGGAGAGGAGTTAAAAGGGTAGTAGAGGCAGAGAGAGGTAGAGAGAGGGAGAGAGTAGAGAAGTAGAAGCTGGCCAGGATCACATGGAGAGAGGGGGAAGGGAATGGGGAAAGGAGGCAGGAAGGGAAGAGCCCACGAGGGCAAGAGAGGATCAAGAGGGAAGAAAGAGTAAGAAAGCAAGAGAAAGAGGAGGGGGACAAGCAGTCCCTTTTATAGTGGGCCAGGCCTACCTGACTGATGCCAGGTAATTTGTAGGGAGGAGCACACCTGGCTGTTGCCAGGTAACTGTGGGGTGGAGTTTAGACAGAACGCTAACCGCAGCCTTCCCCCTGAGGGACCAGCCATATGGCGGGTAGTATAGAATAGAGTTTATTAAGATCATGGAGAGGGGAGTTAAGAGGGTAGTAGAGGCAGAGAGAGGCAGAGAGAGAGGGAGGGAGGGAGGGAAGGAGGGAGAGAGAGAGAGAGAGAGAGAGAGAGAGAGAGAGAGAGAGAGAGAGAGAGGAGAAATAAAGGAGTAGAGGCCGGCCATGAGCAGGTAGACAGAGGGGGTAAGGGAATGGGGAAAGGCAGGAACAGGAAGGGAAGAGCAAGGACAAGGGAGGAGCAAGAGAGCAAGGAGTGGGCAAGCAACTCCTTTTATAGTGAGTCAGGCACACGGGGGCTTAGACAGAATTCTAACAGAGGATCTAGTTAGATGTCATTTATTATTTATCAGGACTGGTGACAGAATAAAGGCAGGAGAGCAGCTTTCTTATTGCTATGCTGGCGCCATTTCCCCTGGATCTTTATTTATAAGTTTGATAACTACATCAAATTAGGCAGATCTATTTTTAACTTTTGAAGAGCCTCCAAACTGTTCCCCAGGCCTGGACTAATTTACACTAGTTAATCTCCTCCCTAGCCTTTGTTGCTAATAGCCATTCTAACTGGGGAGGGGCTAATGCATATTTCGTTAGTAGCTAGAAACAGCAGACTCTTCTTACCTATGTTTGTTAGCCATTTGTAGTTTTCTGAAGACATGTCAGTTCAGAACAATCCTCTATTTTACTTGGTTTTTAATTGTGGTTGTTAAGGTCTTTTATTTTCCCCAACCAAAAATTTTTTTTGGATCTTACTGGCTTTCTTTTCAATAAATAAATAAATAAATAAATAAATAAGGTCTTTTATTTTCCCCAACCAAATTTTTTTTGGATCTTACTGGCTTTCTTTTCAATAAATAAATAAATAAATAAAAAAATATGTGAAAACCACCCAGTTACTTATGCCAGATGATTTAGGATTTAAGTGAACAAACTATTGTCCATAAGAAATAGGTGTTACATTTAAAATAAGCCTAGATCTCAATCAGAATCAAAATAGGATGCCTTTATTTTAATAAAAAAAGCAATAAGCTAATGCATGTTAAGTTAGCCTGCCAAGCTCTAGTGTATAAAGGTAGATAACAAAGGCAGTTTACTGCTCAGAACAATAGCACTAGTCTGGAAGAGTATTTGCATTTGAACTCAACGCCCCAGTTCCCATAGAGTTGTTAAGGAGAGTAGCCTGTGGGTGCCCACCCCCAGCTTTGGTGGACACCATCTCTATTTTCCAGCGCTATCAGCGGCTCTGACTGCCTTCCCGAGGGCAACAATGTATCTTCCAAATCTGCACGCGCTCTCTCTCTCTCTAAGCTCCTTGAAAAGATAAGGAACAAAGCACACTCTGTGCGATGGGTGTACCACATACAGAACTGCAGGAGCTCTGCAGAGGATTGTGGGCCTAAAATAAAGCAGCAATTTCTAGGAGAGCTTGGCGGAAGAGTGAGAAGCCCTCCTGGTGACTTCCCAGCGCTGACAGAAAAGAACCTCTTCACCCTCAGGCTGATTAAAAAAAAAAAATGTGTGTAAGCTCTTCTTGTTACTAAAATGCCTCCTCTAAGTCCTCCATTTTTTCTTTCCCAATCCCTCAGTTTCCCAGAACACATTGTAGTTAAGGTCTGGCCATCCTGAGTCCAGATTTGAAATTCAATTGTCTACAAAACAATTTATATAGTAGCAATCAGATTCCCAGGCTATTCCTCTTGGTGCCTCCAAACTCAGTCTCCCTGAAGGCCCTCTTACCCCATAATGTATCTGATTTAGAGAACATTCCATTTCAACTGCATTGCGAATTAAATAACTTTGGCGGGCTAGATGGAGACCATACCACCATTTATGAGGTCTCTGGGGTGAGGAAAATGTGGTTTTATTAATGAATGCATTTAACAAATGTCTTTCTGGACCATGCCTTTTATTAGATTACATTTTTTTTTAATTTAGTAATCCAGTTTCTAGAATGTTATTGGAGGAAGTTTACTTTTGCAACTGTCTGTGAAACATGCCATTATTTTCTATGGCTGCAAAGACAGTATCCGGAGCCAAAAGCCTGGGGAAAAAATAAGCCCAATTTCTAGTGGGGGATTAACATTAAGGGCGAATGTGCCAACATGCTCTGTCCACTTATCATGTATCATCTCCCAAGAGAAGTATGATGTCCAAGAAACAGATTGTCAAAGTAAAAAATAAATAAAAATTTTTAAAAATTAATGACATTTCACAAAACTCCTGCAAAAATAGCAGTGTGTGATGTGCCAGGAAGCCCAGGGAACAATCTCTCGTTGGAAGAGCTGTACCCTTGGGAAGCTTTGCTGAGTATTCTTAGTTTCGTTTCATATTCTGCTCTGTTCCAGGGCCCTTGCTATGCAATAAGATATTTCCATTTGTCATCAAAATGTTCTCTGGGATCTTTTGCTTTCCAGTTTGCTTTTGCTTAATTCCACCCTATTACACACAGCTAAAAAAGAAATTGACTATGTATTTTCATATCTGCATTCCCATTTAGAACATATTGAGCATCTTTATATGTCTTCTGATGACTTATTCTTTGGGGATTTATGCTTTCTTCTGATTGAAGATTATCCAGTTACTTATATTTTCCCATATGGAGAGACAGAAGCAAACTAGCAGAGCTTCGTGTGATCTTTCGGGTTGTGGGAGGGGCCACTGCCATTTCTGTATTCTAACAGATTGCTAACATTTTTTTGCTTATGAAAGTGACAACTTTTTGTACCGTTGCCACCTCTGGCTGTCCTTCATACTTTCTCTGTCTTTAGGATTTTATTATCTCGTGATCTTGGGAAAGGAAATTTCTTGGTTCTGATAGTGATTTCCCCCATCGCTTAATCTTTTTAAACTGTTTCTAATATTCCCACAGTGTGCTTTTAAATTATGAAATTGTGTTATCTTATAGTGCCAAGTTACCGAAGTTCTTGAAGATACTCTTGAATATTACAGAAAAGCTTGTATGAAATGGCTCCTCGTGCTGCACAAATCTAAATAAAAAGTATCTCAGTATAGCTCCCTCTGAAGTTTCTACTTTTACCGATATTATTGTTGTTTAAAAACAATTTTTAGAACACATGGATTAGCACCTAGAACCTACTGCTTTAGTTTAAAGAAACTCTTAGTAAATCCTCATCCTTCCAACTTAGAACTTAATTTACAAGTAGAGAAAACAGTTATGTAAGGTCTAGTGAGCAGTTTGATGACTTGACTGGAAGACTACCTAAGAGAAGGATAACCTGTGACATTTATTTATTTATTATATGGCAAAATTAGTCTGAAAACAACTTTAACAACAACTTGCAGAAAGCTCTGAGCTTTCACAGAGGCATTTTGTTGGTGCACCTGCTGTGTCTCCTTTACTGGTCCCAATTTTTGACAGAGGTGGAGATATATGAAACAAGTTCTGGTCTGCTATTGTTGTGCACGTACCTCAAAGGTCGTTGTATTTCATAGGAAATGAGAAGTCCTAGGGAAGCTACAAACAGATGTCATACATGACATGTTTTGAACTCATCATCTTGGATGCTAGATTCAGAAAGGACTGAAAATACAAAAGTGTAAGGTAGGCAGATATCAGAAGTCTGGTTAGAAATTTATCAAGAACACAGGTAAGAAGTGATTGTGGGTGGAACAAAGATAGAAAGTGGAAGTGTTGAAAAGTGAACAGACCCCTGTCTCAAAAAACAAAAAAAAAAAAAACAAAAAAAAAAACAACAACAAAAAAGTGAACAGAAAATGGAATCTGAATATTTTTTTGATGTCACAGACACAGGAACTTGATCAAAATCCAAGACTGGATCCCAGCAAAAGACAATTTTGCCTCACTGGGTTATTGGAATATACCTGGAGACATTTTGGGTAGCCATAGAAATATTCTATAGGTGTAGTGGATAGTAGCAAGGCCTGCTGCCTAACATCATACATTGCACAGGGCAATCTCTATAAATTATATGTCGTTCTGAGGTTGAAAATCTACATTCATGATGCCCCATGAACATCATCCTGTGAGTTTTCTCCTATAACTTGTAAAAGAAACCACTAGGAGAAATGTGACACTAAGCTGAAACTATTCAGATGACTACAGGAAGGGGAAAATCTAGCAAAACACATCTTGCTAGTAGACACAAGGTCTAAGTTAAGTGGAAGCCTCCTCAAAGAATAATGAATACATCTCAGTATGACTGGCTTTATCTATCAATGAATCCACAAAGAAAGCAGCTAAAGTAAAATCTTTGGGTTAGATGCCAAACGTCTAACCACTAAAACAGCCATTGGAGATCACTTTTTCCTGAAAATTACCTCTGGTCCTCCTGCATATGAGAACAATACAAGAGAGAATGAAGAAAGTGGAAATTCTGTTGTTTGTCATAGCAGGGCAACCATTAGAAAGAACTATTTGCAATATTGTGGAAGTGATTTAGAATGTGTCAAACAAGAACTTCTGTGGTCTCCCTCCCAGAAGACATATCAAACTCTGCATATATGCCAAGCAATTAAAACTAGGAGTTCTACCTAGGTAGGTATCCTTTTGCTTTAGAAGCATTTGGTCTGAGAAAGTGATCATGAAACTTAATTTTGGAAGACAAAACTATTAAGGGTCAAACTAGGATACAAGTAATGGGGCTATTTTTATCAACTATCACATTAAGTAGGCCTAAAACATGGGTCTTCTGTCCTATCTGAATATGCAATGAAAACCATACATTCCAGGCTTGTTATTTATATATTTATTATTGTGCCAATTAGATTTTGTAAGTTTGACACAAACTAGAGTCATGTTGGTAGAATAAATTTCAATTGGGAAATTTTCTTTATCTGATTTGATTTGCTGCCCAGTCTACTAGGACATTTCCTTGATGGATGGTTGATGTGGGAGAGCCTAGTATACAGTGGTGGGGCCACCCCTGCTCAGGTTGTCCTTTATTAAAGCAAACTAAGCAAACCATGGAGAGCAAGACAGTAAACATCATTCCTCTACTTCAGTTCCTGTCTCAAGTCCTTGCCTTGGCTTACCTTCATGATGGACTGCAGGTTATAAGCTGAAATAGACTCTTTTCTCCCTATGTTTGTTTTGATTGTTCTTTTATCACCACAACAGAGAAACAAATCAGAACAAGTATTGGAGTTGCCACCATACTTACAAAGTTTCAAGTGAAATCTAGCAAGTATAAAGCCACGGAAAAGCGTGTGTGTGTGTGTGTGTGTGTGTGTGTGTGTGTGTGTAATGTTTAAAAAAATCTTTTCACTTGTCAATTAACTTTTATCCTGTGCATTATTTTAATGTGTTCACCATTTCTTGGAAGAAGCTATGACATGATATGGTTATCAGTTAAGTTACAAATCTTTTTTAAATTATGGGCTTTCATGATGTTCATGTAACTTAAACTGGACAACAGCTAAAGCCATTTTTAAAAAATCCTTAGAAATATGGTTTAAAGGGACATTTGATCATTTTGTCAAGTTAAATTCTGTTACGAAAATGATACAAAAGTCAAGTGAGAAGTGATGAATGCTCTATTATTCTCATTTATAATTTTGATAATAAACTTAATCCTTTAACATCTTTGGTTTATTTCTTTGTGCATTCTAAATCCCAAGAATTAGCACAATCATATGCAAACTCTAACCTAGATGTTTTTAATTAGGACATAAATTAAGTTTCCTTTGATCATTTAGACTTGCATTTTAGTTTTTATTTCTCATTATAAAAATAAGCAAGGGGGTGGGAGGGATGATAGGTAATTAAGAGCCCCCACTGCTCTTGGAGAAGACCTGGTGTGGGGAGCGGGTGTGGCGGCAGTCCCAAAGGCGCCAGGGACTGCAGCTAAGTCATATGACTTGCACCTGACTTCCTCATATAAGACACAAACATCTTGAGTGCTGCGCAGGTGTACCAGGATACAGGTGAATCCAATTTGATGGAGATATGCCCCTGCTGCCCTGATTAGCTGAAGCTGTGTACCTGGTGAGGCGGCGTGGCCTGCTGTGCGTGGATGGGAACTGAGAGTATAAAAGGAGTGAGAGGCCCAGGGTTCGAGGGAGATATAAACAAGGGAGATATAAACAGGGGAGATATAAAAACAAGGGAGATATAAAAACAAGGGAGATATAAAAACAAGGGAGATATAAAAACAAGGGAGATATAAAAACAAGGGAGATATAAAAACAGGGGAGATATAAACAAGGGAGATATAAACAAGAAGAACCAGGACTGAATAAATGTGTGCAGAAGGATCCTGTAGCAGCGTCGTTCTTCCTGGCCTGTTGAGCACGCGCAACAAGTGGTGCCGAAACCCGGGAAAAGAAACATCTTCAGACATGAGCGAAGACCCCCTGCTACAGGGAGGATTCAGAACTGCATAACGGGGAAGAAGTGGTTAATAAAGGTTCTCATAAAACAGACTGTTGAGAAGGATCCGGCTTGGATTCAGAACTCTTCAGCTGGGGAACGGTACTGATGAAGAGAAAGAAGAAAGATGAAGACTGAATAAACTGCTGTTAGAAGGACTGGTGGTCGCGTCGTTCTTGCTGGTCGAGAGCGGGCGTGACAATTGGTGGCCCGTACGGGGAACCGACTCCCCCACCGAGTTCAGAACTTTCAGCAGTCAGTGGTTGCCGGCAGGGTAAGTTCATGGTGAGTGAAACTTGGGACTCCAGGAGTTTGGGAAGGACCTCGGATAAAATAGAGGTGAGCATAAAGTTGCCAGGAAGTAGGCACAAAGTAACCCAGGAGTTTGGGAAGGACCTCGGATAAAATAGAGGCGAATATAACGTTGCCAGGAAGCAGGCACAAGGTAACTAAAGGTTCATGGCTTTGGGACAAGTTAAGGTTCACAGTTTCAGGATAGATTAAGGAACTATGATAACCTCAGTGTAGTGATCAATAGATCCTCGCTGTGTAGTTATGCTTTTTTCTCCCATTGACCCTTTGTGGGTAGGTCTGATAGTTTTGGTCTTGTTTGTTCTGATATATGGACTCTGTTACTGTTTGTGTGTAGAGGCAGTCAAGACAGGTCAGAAAATCCTTATAGAGCAACAAGAAAGTATGTCGGAAGAGAAGGGCTTAAAAAGAAAAAGGAAAAAGAAAGGAGACACAGTGTTATCAGGTGAACAGAAAGGACAAAATAAAAGAGTTGAGGCGGAGGAGGAAGGCGAATTAGCTTCTGTGCCTCCTCCCTATGCCTCCTCAGCAGTGAAAACTTGACTCTCATATTGACTCCCCAGATGGACACACAGGTGATTGAGGTTATGGTCTCATCACCACGAGGTATTGTGTCCATCCCCCCTGGGGATCGAGTAGATCAGGTGTTGACGTGGGCGAGAGGGTCTGTTTGTGTGTTTCCACAGGACCAGATGGAACCTCTTTGGGTGCTGGAGAGATTGGTGAGACGCTGCAAGAATGAGCGTCCTGATCCAGTTGCCCCTGTGGATGTGGTGGATGATCCCACAAGCACAAACAATGGAGCCGAGATGAGAGATCCTTTCGGTATTCCAGAAGCCGATACCAGCTCGACATGATATTCTTTCCACGCTTTTTGATCCCTGAATTTCCCTTAAAGAGATAGCCCCTCTGGCTATCTATCCCTTGCTTTAGGGAAGATGAGCGGGGGTGAGAGCCCTGGGATGTATGCTTGTTATAGTGTGTGTGTGTTTTGTGTTTGGCACATGTGTTAGGTGCAGAGTGTGCGGTCCGCACTTTCGCCATGGTAGCGTAGGCTTTTGCTGCAGTGGAGGCGGGACAATCTCCTCAGATTCGGTTTGCCGCTCTAAAAGAAATTATGCTGCGTTATGCCGTGGGGTGCGAGGCTAAGCACTGCACAGAGGATAGCTTGCTGTTGGCATCCTGTGGAAGGCATGTCTGATTGCATGAAGGTTCAGTGTCCTAGTTCCCTTCCCCCAGGAAAAACGACACGGGAGCTGGCCAAGACCTCTCTGGGTGATGAGCCTAAGGGATGGTTTTGTGTAGGGCCCCTATGCTTGCACACTGGGGATCAGACCTCTACCTTCACCCATGAGGCTTGCTTGCAGCAATTAAGATCTGGCCATAGGTTAATTAACATCCTGGCCTTTTGATGCACCTGCCGCAAGCAAAACACAATCTCCCCAGGTGTGGCTTGGCATGATAGAGAGGTAGTCAGTGATAAGACTCCCTGGGCATGTCACCAACCTAAGACAGGGATCAAACCAATGCTGTTTGTCTCCCAAAGACGGGTAAGGGGCATGGCTGTGGGGGGCTTTCTACAGACATTCTCTCTGCCAAAAAAGAAAAAAGGGGGAATTGTGGGGAGCGGGTGTGGCGGCAGTCCCAAAGGCGCCAGGGACTGCAGCTAAGTCATATGACTTGCACCTGACTTCCTCATATAAGACACAAACATCTTGAGTGCTGCGCAGGTGTACCAGGATACAGGTGAATCCAATTTGATGGAGATATGCCCCTGCTGCCCTGATTAGCTGAAGCTGTGTACCTGGTGAGGCGGCGTGGCCTGCTGTGCGTGGATGGGAACTGAGAGTATAAAAGGAGTGAGAGGCCCAGGGTTCGAGGGAGATATAAACAAGGGAGATATAAACAGGGGAGATATAAAAACAAGGGAGATATAAAAACAAGGGAGATATAAAAACAAGGGAGATATAAAAACAAGGGAGATATAAAAACAAGGGAGATATAAAAACAGGGGAGATATAAACAAGGGAGATATAAACAAGAAGAACCAGGACTGAATAAATGTGTGCAGAAGGATCCTGTAGCAGCGTCGTTCTTCCTGGCCTGTTGAGCGCGCGCAACAACCTGGATGTAGTTTTCAGCAACCAAATAGTAACTCATACCTTTCTATAACTTCAGACCCAGGGCATCTGGCCTCTGTGGGCACAAGGTCTACATATAGTGCGTATATATATTCAGGCAAAACAGATATACACATAAAATAAAAGTAAATAGATGTTTTAAAAGGCAAATAAACCATCAAGATTTTCCTTCAAATACCCTTGTAACTCCCATTGTCACCGTCCCCAGTAGAAACCCAGTCCTTTCTCAGAGTTATAGTAACCCTCCTTAGGGTTTTAATGGTTGGTCTTACATGCAAGATTCACCTCAATCAGACCAACTTGTTTGCTTATTTGTTTGGTAGTTAAATAACAGCCAGGTCAATCATTTTCAATAGTTCATTGAGTAAAGAACGTTCAGCTGACTTTAAAATACTTCAGTAAATTAAAAACAAGTCCAGTTAGCTTAGGTCAGAACCAAAGCTCATTTGAGAAAAATTGCCACCTAAATAGCTGAATGGGCTTTCAGTACAATTGAGAGTCCTCAATTCAAAGAAATTTCAAAGTGACAAAATGGTTTAAGATTAACTTTCCAATCAAGTGTGTTCAGGCCTTAGCTAAGTCAAACTTGGTGTATATTTGAACCTCCTGTTAGCATTCCTTTTAGACTCTACTCTACAGTTACCTGGCAACAACCAGGCATGCCTGCCCTCTCCTCTCTTACTCCCTTACCTCTTTATCCCTTCTCTCCCCATTCCCCTCCCCTACTCTCTTCACATGCTCATGGCTGGCCTCTACTCCCCTATACATTCATTCATTCATTCATTCTCTCTCTCTCTCTCTCTCTCTCTCTCTCTCTCTCCCTCTCTCTCTCTCTCTCTCTCCCTCCCTCCCTCTTTCCCTTCCTTCTCTGTCTCTGCTCCTTTCTCAGTTCCTCTCCCCATGCCCTAAATAAACTCTATCCCATACTATATCCATCTTATGGCTGGTACCTCAGGGGCAAGGGATGCCTCAGCATGGTGCACCCCTTCTCCCGCACCATACTGAGCTTCTACCAAACATATCCTTGGCTTCCTTTTCTATTTTATAAAATACAACGCCTCCCATAAACTTCAGCTGCTTCTCCAGAGGTCCTCTCTGGAACGTTATACATTAATCTGGATCCAGAATCAATTTATTGTGGATTTCAGACTTTCCCATCAATCCAGGTCCAATACTGGAATCTATCCTTTACAGGTTGGTGAATTCAGGCTTAGAACGAATAACTATACCACAAGGACAAAACCTAATTACTGGCAGAATTGAGATTTGAACTACAAAAGCTTGATTTCAGATACCATCAAAGCCACTCTTCTGCTATATTGACACTATAGGTAAAGGGGTATCCAGCAGGAACAGGACTCAGGGCAAAATTTTAGCACACCAAGAGTGAGACTTAATGATGTTGACAATTATATGTTAAAACTGAATCATACCAGAGCAGTTCTGTAGCCATCTCCTTATTCATAAGGCTGGACTTATTCATCCATGCAAGCATGAACAAATACAAATTCTTTGAAATTCTTTTATTTTATAAAAAAATGTATGCATCTATTTTACATTCAGGCTTTTCTGTATTAATTTTAGTAATTTAAATAGGTGTTTCAATAATACTCATTGTAAGCAATGTAGGAGAACTGATTAAAAGTGAAAAATAATAAACTACAATGTTCATATTTGACTGTATACAAATAAAGATTGTTTTTTCATTGAGACATATTGGACAATATATTTTGTCAATTTTTCATATTTATATATGTTCAGAATTACTAAATTGTAGTTGCCAATAAGTACTGCATTAATTAATAAGATCTTTAAAACTCCTTTAAATCTCAAGTGATTAAATCCTATTTAAGAAAAATAATTTAGTGGCAGGCACCTGGAATCTCAGCACAGGGGAAGCTGAGGCAGGAAGAATAAGAGCCTGAGGCCAGCCTGAGCGACACAGCGAGATGCTCTCTCAGTAATGTGGCTCACTGATTTAAACGAAGCAAAATTTAAAACACACAAACCATCAGCCCTGCCCAGCTGACCTGAACTGATTGATACTGATCCCAACCTTTGCAATAAGACTTTTGCTGTAAAAGGCCTGGTCTGTGTGTCCATTACCAACATGAGCAAAACAGATAATGATGCATGGCCGCTCTCTTTTAATGATAACACCAGTGTTTGTAAATGACTTTCCATTGTCAATGTTTACTGAGACCATCAGAAAAATAAATGAACAAACCTGGCCCACGGTCCACTTCCTTTGAGCCACTCCTGCTACATCTGGATTCATTTGTTTCATCTCCTGGCCATCCTGCCTTGAATACTGTAAGTCCCGGCTTGGCCTTTTCACTGTGGACGTGCACAGTCACAAAAAAAAAAAAAAAAAAAAAAAAAAAAAAGTACAGGTACCACTTCTTACACTGAAGCACTTTTATAGTCAAACAACTGAGAAAAATCCCATCAAACGTCCATAACAGAGAACTATCATTTTTAAAAATCAAGTAAAACTATTATTTTACTAAAAAGCTATTTCAAATATTTTCCTTTATTATATTATTTAAAACGTCACCAAGAAGTTATATTTAGTCTTCTTGTATTCTAGATAATTTAAATGTGTTTTTTATAATTTACTTAATTTTTATATATCTGTCATAGTTTCCTTGCCAAGTTTTTTTTGTAACTGTACACAAAATAGCCTTTGTCATCTCAAAAATGGTTTCATCTAGTCTTTCCCTCTCTCCTTCTTTCTGTCTCTGTCTCTGTGTGTGTGTGTGTGTGTGTGTGTGTGTGTGTGTGTGTGTGTGCGTGTGTTTTACTAGGAATTGTACCTAGAGCACTGTGAATTCAAAACAAGCATCCTATTGCTGAAAGGTATCTCCCTTTTGATTTATATTTCCAACACATTTTCCCTAAGTTTCTCAGACTGGTCTGGAACTCATTCCATACCCTAGATAAGCCTTGAGCTCCCAATCCTCTTGCTTCAACCTTACGAGGAGCTGGAATAATTGAATTGTGTCAGTTCAGTAAATCATTTTCAAAGTTTGGGCTGAGGAGGCTGCCTTCGAGAATGCTTTAAGTATACTTTTGAATCGGTGGGTATGAGCGCACACCTGTACAGCAGAGTACGATTCCATACATCCCAGACAGAACAGACGTTCATCAATGTTTGTGTGCCACTGTGTGTCAAAGACCAACATTGAAACCAGGGGAAAGCTGAGGCAGAACAAAGGGTCAGTGCAAATGCTGGACTGGGAACTGGTAGCTCCTCCCCATTTGGTGCCTTCATTGATCAGGGCAGGTGATTAGAAGGAAAAGTAGGGTAGGGAGTCAGAGCTGATCACTCTGAGGCTCAAAACCAGCACACCTTATAACATCAGAGATTCTGAAATCTCTTTACTCTTCCGGGTCCCAGAGCTGATGGCCTTTTAGAATTCACTCCTGCAAATAGCAGCAGGGAATTAGAAAAAGAAACTTACTTACTTGGGCTGGTGCTCTCTGTGACTCAATAGAAAAACTCTGAGCTCTTTAACTCAGGGGCCAGGGTGGAGTGACCAGCCAGCAAGCAGTTCAGAGGTCATTCATGACCCTGAGAGAAAGAAAAGGAAAAGAGGGGAGAAAAAACATACCCCCACACACATTTAAAGGATGAAGTGAAAAGGGACTCCAAACCCCCTTTATTTTTACTTTCAGCTTTTTATAGCTTTTCAGTCAAATGTTCCAAATATAAGAAAAGCTTACCTCATAGATAAAATGTTACACAAGAGGGAGTTACAGCAGGATTGTTGATAATAAGTTCAAAAGAGTGTTTTGTCTATCTGACATTCTATAAGCTCATTATTAGTTCAAAGCAATAGTTTTATAATTTCGTGGCCTTGCTTTATCATGTTGCACAACTTTGGCCTCATCCTTGGATCTGACCTAAAATGAATGCTTTTCCTTGATCATAAATCTGTTCCAAGCCTACTTCTCTTCTAAGTTCAACCTACAAGCTTGTGGTGTATGCCAGCTCACTGTCCTCCTTTGCACGCGACCACTACTTACTAGTCTATAAGGAGAGGACACATTCTAGTCTTGATTCTATCTTTATTATATATTTCTGGCAAAACAACAAAAACCATCTCAGACTTTCCATCAATTATTCTAACTTCCTAAAGTTATTTGAACCAAATCAGGCATTCTATAAAATCATTAATTCATCTAAACAACATTATTACATGGAAGTACATCTTCATATTGATTCTGCAGTAACTCTCCTCAACAGAGTAAGTTAAAGCCCAGGTAACAGTAGGTTATGTCAGATATCTGAAGGATAAAGCAGTGGCAAGCATATCAGCAGCAGGAAGTAATCCTGGGTCAAAGTCCCTGGGGTCCATGCCTCTTCAGAGCACACCTATCACAGCCATGCAAAAGGGTGGGTCATATCCAGGAAGCTTGCTTCCTTTCCACAGCTCTTCCTGAATGGCTTCTGCCAACTGTGTCATAGATATATTTTAGTATCCTTAAGGAACACTTTGTATGACTGCCATAACTTACCTAATAGGTATGGATCCTTGCAATGGTGACTCATTTCTAAGATTAGCTTAGCACTGTTTTCTCCTGGTGCATGAACCCTTCCATAAAATTGAGATGAAACCGTGATGAAACACTAAATGTGAACGGATGTAACTCTCAGTGGGCTGTGTCACTATCATCTCAGCGGGATAGTCTCAGAGTGCCCAATTCTCCACAATGAGTGGTTTCTCAAGATGTCATGAGTAACTCACATAGCAAACAAGAAAAGCACAAAGAAACTGCAGGACATCCATCTCTGATGAGCTCTGCTTCAGGCGATGTCACCACAGCATCTTATTTCCCTCTCTAATGCAAGGCAAAAAGTTGACCATTAGATATGCTTTTAGTTCAAAGAGACCATGCCACATTGTAGCCAAAATATAAAACCAAGAATATTAGCCCCAGTATCTGAAACCATAGGTGTAATGCCCCAAGAATGGATTGTTTGACCCTAGAATTAAATTAGGAACATAGACTGGTTTTTCTTTTATCTAAGAAAAAAAAAAACTCTATAAATATATGAAAAACACTATATACATTTCTGTTTTTCATGAAATATTCATAGATAATGACAGGTTTGCCAAAATTATGTAATCAGCCTTGTCTAAATTGGTGCTGTTATAATTAATGTTCATCTGAAGATCCGCAGAGAGAAAGAGAAGATACAGCTCTAGTTTTGTAATGATCTGAGGTTATTCTCTTGACTGCTTTCCCAAACACCTGGGCTAGCGCCTATGTAAATCAGATAATGCTAATGTGTGCATATTAATGAAGGTCAAGCTTTACTGTTCCCACAGGTAATCTAAAGAAAAATCTCATTTCCTGCCTTGGACAATATTATTATCAACGGAGTCTTATTCTGACGTATCTAAACAATACTAAGAAATAAAAACCTCCCCTATCTATGCTTCTAAAACTCGATCTGTTTTATTTTAAGGTCCTTTTGATTGTTGTTTCTAATAGTTCTTCATACATGCTGTAAATGATCTGTGATAGTAGAGGTGCCTTATTTTAGGACTCGAAAGAACCTGCTTTTATTTTAACTACAGCTTCCATGTGAGTAAAGCAAAGATGGCACCGTTAAGTACCATTGATGCTATCACAAAAGTAAAAGGAAAATGAGAAGAAAGAAACAAAGACAGGCAGAAAAGAAGAGAGAGTATAACTGTCACAAGGACTCGGGAGCCTGTCGCTTTTATACACTGTTGGTAGGAGTGTAGAGTGGTTCATCTAGCAGGGAAAACAGTGTGGCAGTTACTCAGAAAATTAATGGAGTCCCAAACGATGCCTAAATTGTTTTTCTCAAAATGATACATTCATATGCTACAATCATAGCGACCTTACTTACAGTCATCAACAGGTGGAAGCAATCCAACTGCCCATGTGTAAATTAATCAGTGAATGAATGTGGTATATGAATAAAATGGAATTTTATCCAACACCTAAAAGGAAGAAAGTTCTGACACAAAATAAATGATTGAGCCTTTAGAAGATCAATTATTCCACAAGAGACAATGAAGCTGCAAAACCATAAAGCTATGATTTCACTTATCTGAGGCATCAAACGTACTTAAGCTGAGTTAAATGAAAAATAAAAATTGGGTTGTTAGGAATTAGAGAAAATGGAAATAAGAAAAACGAGTTTCTATTCTATTGGTATAGAATTTTAGAATGAAAAGGTCTTGAGATAAGGTGACAGGATACATGATAGCGTACATGATAGTGTGAACTGCCTGTTTAAAGACTGATATGAAAGTAATGTTAATGCTAGCATGTCACAACCATGAAAATAAGACCAATTGCACACACATTATCACTGCTTCAAACAAAAGATCCTGTATCCATTTGGTAATGCCACCACTATCCTCTAACTATACTTTTTTAAGACGTAATAAAAGGATACAACTATTGTATACTTCTGTCTCGTTCTCATATTCAAACAACACAGTCCTTAAACAGGCAGTTCACTCTATCATGACGTATTCTTGAATAATTTCCATTTTAAAATAGCATTTAAAACTCAATCATCAGATACGCAGAAACTTAAGGAGAGAATCCTAAGTGCTTTCCTGCATGCCATTAAACAAGTAAGCAGTCTCTCAGTACTTTTCAATCACACCAAATAACCAGCTGCCCTCTCAGCTACACTGAGAGCTAGCTTGCTTCCTTAATCTTGTTCATGCAGTTTCCAACTCTGGACTTAATAGCCAAGGCGAATGGATCAGGTTTGTCATATTGCAGCTATTCAAGGGTCTGAGTCAGGAGGATGTCATGCTCAAGGTCTGAATCCAGACGATGTCTAAGGGAAGGATGTGAGAGTGGCAACTCAGTGGCAAACAGCTTGCCTAGCATGCACAGTGCACAAGACCCCTTGGTTCAATCCTTAATAACACAATAAATACTACCTGCTAAACCTATATTGCACACAAAACACTGATCACAGAATACAGCAGACCAACTCATACTGCACGCAGAACACAGAATAACTGGTGTTATGAGAATCTCATTGGCAGTCTTCCATGTAGCCTTTTCTCACGTATCATAAAAACACCACTAAGGTACAGAAAGAGGGAAGCAATGTATCCTAGCACCAATAATAGTCTGGCAGCCAGACTATCAGAAAAATGGTAGAAAAGTTGATGTGTGTTCTAAAGCAGAGAGACACATGTCAGAGGTAATCGTGTGACATTTTTGACCTTCAATCTGTAAAAAAGAAGACATGCACTAAAGGAGCATCAAGTGGGTCAGCGTGGCAGAGGGGTCAAAGTACAGGGCATATTAGATGATGTACAAAATTTTACATGAGGACCAGGACTCATGGGGCAAAGTTGGTTTTTTTAGGCATTTAGACATCATTTAGACATTTTTCCTTTATTAGATGATACTACTTTGTGTACACATTATGTTAAAGACCTCAAATACTCCTCAGAATGTGTACAGATATTTTCCTAACATAACCACTGAATACCCTTTTCTTGCTACTGGCTTTCATTGTTTATTGTCACCCCACCCCTTTCCTTTTAAAACACCATCTGAAGTGTTCAACAATTATATAATCAATACAATTTGAGTGAAAAATACAGTAACTCAAAAGTGTGGCATAAATAAAAAAAAACCCACAATATCTGCCCCAAAGAAAATGCTACATTATAAAAATGCTTACCTGGATGTATCTGAAAAAATCTTAATGGTTATTAGAATAGCATTAAACTGGCATTAAAATAACCTGAATTATTCCAATTGGGAAAAAAAGAATACTGGCAGAAAATAATTATAGTTTCAAGATATGCTGGATTGATATAATGTATTTTCTTAAGAGCAAATCTCCACTAAAACATGTCCCTGGCATAGACGAGAAAACAGATTTGACAAGCACAGAATGATGGAAAACATTTCTAAATTTGAGGGTTTTTTAAAATTTATATTTCAAATGTTATCCCCTTTATCGATTTCCTCTCTGCAAACCCCTTATCCCACACCCTCTTACCCTGCTTCTATGTGGGTGCTCCCCATCCACCTATGCACTCCTCTACACTGGAGCATGAAGTCTTCACGGGATCAAGGGCCTCCGCTCCCATTGTTGCCAGATAAGGCCCCTTCAGCTCCTTCAGTCCTTTCCCTAACTCCTCCATTGGGGTCCCTGTGCTCAGTCTGATGGTTGGCTGTGAGCAGCCATATCTGTATTGGTCAAGGTCTGGTAGAGCCTCTCAGGAGACCACTATATCAGGCTCCTGTCAGCAAGAACTTCTTGGCATCAGCAATTGTGTCTGGGTTTGAGGTCTGCACGTGGGATGGGTCTCTGGATGACCCTTCCTTCAGTCTCTGTTCTACTC
Organism: Mus musculus; assembly: GCF_000001635.26. Lineage (NCBI taxonomy): Eukaryota > Metazoa > Chordata > Mammalia > Rodentia > Muridae > Mus > Mus musculus. The sequence goes on along the minus strand of NC_000072.6, from coordinate 13,732,227 downwards.
TTTGTCCCTATATTGCCTTTAGACAGAAGCAATTCTAGGTTAAAATTTTGGAGACGGGTGGGTGACCCCATCCATCAAAGGGGGGCGGGAAGGAGCATGCCTAACTTTTGGATATGGTCTCAACAGATTCTCCCTTCCCTTTGTGGGGTATTTTAGCTAATGTCATTCCCGTGGGAATTCTGGGAGGTTCTTGCTTTCCTGGCATCTGGAACTTTCTGGTTGCTACTCCCAGTTTCCCATCCCCCATTGCTACATTTCCTGACCCTCTGAACATTTCCTCCATCTCCTCCCATACCTGATTTTGCCCCCCTTTCCCCTTGTCCCCCTTCCCCTCGTCTCTTCCTCTCAAGTCCCTCCAACCCTCTACTTCCCTTGATTATTTTGTTCCCCCTTCTAAGTGGGACTGAAGCATTCACTCTTGGTCTTCCTTCCTCTTGAGCTTCATGTGGTTTACGAGTTGTATCTTGGATATTCCATGTTCTTTGCCTAATACCCACTTATCAGTGAGTACATACCGTATGTGGTCTTTTGTGACTCAGTTACCTAACTCAGGATGATGTTTTCTAGATCCATCCATTTGCCTGTGAATTTCATGAAGTCATTGTTTTTAATAGCTGAGTAGTACTCCATTGTGTAAATATACCACATTTTCTGTATCTATTCCTCTGTTGAGAGATATCTGGGTTGTTTCCAGCTTCTGGCTATTATAAATATGGCTGCTATGAACATAGTAGAGCATATGTCCTTATTACAAGTTGGAGCATCTTCTGGGTATATGCCCAGGAGTGGTATAGCTGGGCCTCAGGTAGTACTATGTCCAATTTTCTGAAGAACAGCCAGACTTATTTCCAGAGGGGTTGTAAGCAGATTGCAAGCCTACCAACAATGAAAGAGTGTTCCTCTTTCCCCACATCTTCACCAGCATCTGCTGTCACCTAAGTTTTTGATCTTAGCCAGTCTGACTGGTGTGAGGTAGAATCTCAGGGTTGTTTTGATTTACATTTCCCCAATAACTAAGGGTGTTGAACATTTCTTTAGGTGCTTCTCAGCCATTTGTGTTTCCTCAGTTGAGAATCCTCTGTTTAGCTCTATACCCCATTTTTAATAGGGTTATTTGGTTCTCTGGAGTCTAACTTGTTGAGGGAAATATTCTTGAAAAATGAATCCACACTATTGCCGACAAGGTGGTAGTGGACTGGATGGCCAAGCACTGCCCAGCAACGGCCAGCCTGTTCTCATCTCATGGAGACTTTCTGATTCAGAATTCTAAAATCTCTCCACCCAGCTCGCTAAGTTCCCATTGGTGGGTTGCTACCACACCAGTCCCAAGTTTCAAAACTCTTATGGTGCACTTCTGGCAAACCCACTCTTTGTATCCTTACCTTTCTCTCTGGAACCCAGTTGAGCCTCCACACGAAGGAAAACACTACAGAAACTTAGTTCAGAATCAATGGTAACTCAATTGCTGGGTGCATCGACTAGAATCCTAACCTTGTAAGCCATATTAAATTTAAATCCTCAGGTGTCGAATCCTGGCAGATTCAACATCTAAACTGGGAGTCACTCATAGCTACATCTTGTCCTCCTGCTGTCCTTGTCTAAAAGCCCCTATCTCTGTCCTGCTTCCTGTCTTCCTCCATCCAACCTGGAAGTCCCACCTCTCTGCCCACCGAATGGTTTCTTTAAGCATTAGGAGAAGCTTCACAAGAAGTCACCCAATGGCCTAGTGGCAGTGGTGGCACATGCCTTTAATCCCAGCACTTGGGAGGCTGAGGCAAGCAGATTTCTGAGTTCGAGGCTAGCCAGGTCTACAGAGTGAGTTCCAGGGCTACACAGAGAAACCCTGTCTCAAAAAAAAAAAAAAAAAAAAAAAAAGTCACCTGATTATGTGACTCATTCCAGTCAACCCCTCCTGGGAAAGCAGAATTAACATCAAAATACAAACAGCACCAGGGTCATCCACAACACTAACTTCTTGAGTTCTTTGTAGATATTGGATATTAGCGGATATTAGCTTTCTATCAAATGTAGGATTGGTAAAGATCTTTTCCCAATCTATTGGTTCACGTTTTGTCCTATTGACAGTGTCCTTTGCCTTACAGAAGCTTTGCAATTTTATGAGGTCCCCTTTGTTGGTTCTTGATCTTAAAGCATAAGCCATTGGTGTTCTCTTCAGGTCCCCTGTGTCCATGTGTTCAAGGCTCTTCCCCATTTTCTTTTCTATTAGTTTCAGTGTATCTGGTTTTATGTGGAAGTCCTTGATCCACTTGGACTTGAGCTTTGTACAAGGAGATAAGAATGGATCAATTTGCATTCTTCTACATGTTGACCACCAGTTGAACCAGCACCACTTGTTGAAAATGCTGTCTCTTTGTTTTGAAGCTTGGGTTTTCAGCGTTATTGTACTTTTCCATCATTCCAATATCTCTGAACACAAGCAAAAGGACGTGACAGAGACCTCAAGCTTAGAATGAAATACAAATAAATAAGGGAAATATAAATTACTTACTAATAAGAATTATCTTTTCAATCAAGGAATTTTGAGGATGGTCAACTAGCATGTAGGTTCAAGTAATCAAAATCTAAAACTGTAGGTTCCATGGCTTGTCTTCTTCATCCTAATCTTAAAAGAAAGAGCCACTTTCACAGTACTCGTTCTTTTTGTTAAGGATTATATTCCATGCTTACATGTATATCTACCTATATTTTTGTACAAGCTAGCCCAGGAGATTGCTAGAAAGATGACCTGTGAAGACTGCAGAGCCAAAATTAGCCACGTGGATTAAAATTATGAAACAGTATTCCTCAAATTTCTAGTGGTGGCTTGCTGCTACAGAATGGGATAGGATCTGGAAAAGAAGAGATTAGTCATATTAACATCATGTGTTTTTTGATTAAAATTTGGTCCTCATTGCTACTGTTTTCTTCAGGTGTCATAACCCAAATGGTTAATGATCCCACTTAGGAGGCTGAGATAAGAAGGTCATGAATTCAAGGCCAGAAATGGCGGTGGGGGGGTGTATCAAGACTGTATAATACAAATTCATTCATTAATTAAAATGAATCAGTAAGGTTTGATTTAAATAAGTTGCAATGGCCACCCATAGCTTCTATAACCTAAAAAAAAAACGTTTCCTAACTTCTTATGAGCTTGTCAAGTTAATTAAGCAATTTGTGACTTAAGAGAAAAACCATGCTATACTAATTCATTGTTATAATTCACTATTATCATCAAATTTTCATACTCCTTTCTGCACCTATTTCATGTAACTGGGCACACTTTCATACCCACAGAAGAGTCTCAGATTTGTGACCTGTTATGTAGGGAAAAAATAGTAATGAATCCCAGTGGATAAAATAGATTTTAAAGATTTATTTATTTATTTAATGTATGAGTATACTGTCTCTGTCTTCAGACACACCAGAAGAGAGTATCAGGTCCCATGATAGATGGTTGTGAGCCACCATGTTGTTGCTGGGAATTGAACTCATGACCTCAGGAAAAACAGTTAATGCACTTAACTGCTGAGCCATCTCTCCAGCCTGATACAATAGATTTTAATCAATCTGTGAATTTAAGTAAGAGAGTGAAGGAAAAGGTGGGGTGGACCAACAAAGTAGAAATGTGAGGCAAATTCCTACATTGGGATCTGGTTTAAATTAAACAAGCCCTGATTTGATTTTATCTCATATTTTGCACTTCTGTTGTTAACATTTTCCAAGATGCCTCATACGTACCGAAGTCTTGCAGTCTACGTTTGTCTTTAGAATTCAAGATCAAAATACTAACATGTTTTCCAATACAGGTAGCTGTTAGATTTTTGGTGTCCTGATAACATCCAACTTAAATTAGACCTGATTCTGATGCTGAGATAGAGCTGTAAGTCTAGGACCTACATTAAAGATCTTTTGAGTAGCAGAAAGCTGTCAAGAGAGGTTGTAGATACCAAAGTTCCGTGGTCTGTGGAAGAATTACTCAATGAGAAAAATATACCCATTTTCCTCTTCTTCTTCTTTCCTTCCTTCTCCTTTACTTCAAACTCTAAAATATTCATCTGCACAGTTTGCTTTCTTATGTTTCAATTACCCACAGCCAACTGCTTTCCCACGTTACTAAATGAAGCATGCTAGAGATAAAAAAAAAATTCAGAAGTTTCCCATCATTCTAAAGGATGTAATAAAATTTTGAACCACCATATTTTATCTTGCCTAAGGTAAAGCATTGCTGCCCAGGTTCTCAGGGCAGAGTAGTAGGAATAAGCACAGCATACTCAGGGTTTGGTAACAGCTGCACTTTGAACTTCTTTGAAAATCTTATCATGTGTCCACAGTGGATAAGGGGGCATATATGTTGTGTGTGTGTGTGTGTGTGTGTGTGTGTGTGTGTGTGTGTGTGTGTGTAGCGGGCATTGGCCAACCTGTTATTATCTCATGGAGTCTTTCTGGCATGGAGCTCCCAAAATGTCTCCACCTAACTCACTAGGTTCCTACTGGTGGGTCGTTACCATGACATCACCATGCTTCAAATCCCCCATAGCCTTTGTGGTGTACATCTTGCAAACCAGTGCTTTGCCACCATACCTTTTTCCTGTGAACCCAGACAAGCCACCGCATGAAGGAAGACAGCACAAACTTATTTCTGAAACAACAATAACTCAATCACTGGTACAACAACTAAAATTCTAATCTAGTAAGCCTTATTATATCTAAATCCTCTGGTGGCAAAT